>NC_067155.1:2930212-3530212 GCF_903995435.1 Acomys russatus | reverse complement strand
CCAGCCTGCTTTATAAATCGAGTCCAGGACAGCCAAGGCTACAACAGAGAAACCCTGTCTTGAAAAACAAAACAAAAAAGTAACAGAAAACTGCTACCAAGAAGTGAGGCTCCTTACCGTGGGGCTCACAGGCCTTTAGAACTAGTTTAGGAAGAGCTCGGAGCCGCCAGATCGAGAAAGCCTAGCAGGCTGCAAGGAGAGCTTTACAGACCAGAATGCAAACAGAAAGGAAGGGACTGTGCTCATGAGCTCTCAGAGGGTAGCAAGAACTCTACTGGGAACTGGAGTAGAGGCCATGCGTGTTATAGTCTGAAAAGGGGGGTGGGAGAGGAAGCTGGAGAGATGGGTGGGCAGTTCCCTGCACTTGCTACGCTTGCAGAGGATCTGGGTTCAGGTTGCGGTGCTGGCACTGAGCTCACAATCACTGTAACTCTAGCTCCAAGGGATCCTCCGCCCCCTCCTGGCCTCTGTTTGCATTGCATGCACACAATAGATAGGATGGATAGATAGATAGATAGATAGACAGACAGACAGACAGATAGATGTGTGTGTGTGTGTATACACAAACAAGCAGGCAAACACTCATACACATAAATCAATCTTTGAAATATATATATTAAAAATGGACAGAAAAAAATTTTTTTAAAGGACAGCAGCTGGACATAGTAGCACACGCCTTTAATTCCAGCACTTGAGAGGCAGAGGCAGGTGGATCGCTGTGAGTTGGGAGCCAGCCTGGTCTACAAAGTGAGCCTAGGACAGCCAAGGCTACACAGAGAAAAGAAACCTTGTCTTGAAAAACCAAAAAAATAAAATTAAATTAAAAGAGGACAGTAATGTGTACTTAATATACGTAAGTAATTGCATGTATCTATGACTGCATGTGTGTTTGTTGTATGTGTTTGAATGACTGTGCTTCTATGTGTGTAAGTGCATGCATGTATGTGATTATGCATGTGTGTTCCTGATGGTTTACATATGTAGTAGTGGTTTTAAGATTGTGTTGTGTATATGATTACATGTATATCTATGATTGTGTGCACGTGTGTGTGTGTCTGTGTGTGTGACTGTATGTGCATGTGTGTTTAGGAATAAGGTAACTGTGTAGTTTAAACTCTGATTTCTGTCTCAATGTTGGGTAAACACTGCTCCCCAATTGTTCCCTGGTATGTCAACAAAGCAGCTTACAGCCAATTGCTGAGCAGGAGAGAGAATAGGGCTGGACTTCCTGCTGGTCAGGGGAGGAGGAAGAGGGGGAGAATGGAGCTTGGGTAGAGGTGCAAGCAAGATCAGGAGGACGGAGCTGGAGCCGAGGAAAGCTACAAAGTGCAAGTAGCACTGGGATGTTTGCTGGGAGGAAGGCAAAACAGCACAGAGGGTTAAGAACAGACATAAACTCCTCAAGATTGTGTTGTAAAGCTATTTTAAAGCAAATATAAAAGAGTCTCAATTATTTGTGTGATAGCCAGCTTAAGAAAGAAGCTAAGAGAAACAAAAACAGTTATATAAAAATAACTTCAACTTCTGTGTGAATATGCACATACATCTGACTGTGCATATGTGTGTGTACGTGTGTGTGTGTGTACAGCAGTCTTGAGAGTTGGTAGGGAAGGTTCACATGGGGAAGGAAGCCTTCGCTGTTGGGCCTGAAGCCTTTTTTCTCTCTCTCTTTGTTTCTATTCTACCCCCCACTTTGGGGTTTTGAGACATATTGTCACACCATGTGGCCCATATTGTCCCCAAATTTGAAATCCTCCTGCCTCTGTCTCCCAAGAGCTGGGGTAACAGGTGAGTGCCACCACCCCAAGTCAAATGTCTCATTTCTGACACTGTTCAAAGCAAGCATACTGAAAACTCAAAAAGCCTTTGAGAAGACCAGACCAGCCCACCCTCCTGGGCCTACTGCCCCAGTCCCCCCCTCCCCAACCCCTCCCACCACCACCACCCAGCCTATCATCCCAGCCCGCCCAGCCAGCCCTGGGGGGGCTACCGTTCCAACTCCCCCACCCCACCGCGGGCCTACCATCCCAGCCCACCCTCCCCTGGGGCCTACCGCCTCAGCAGCTCCTGGGGGGACAGGTCTGCAGTCCCTCCTTCCTCGCTCCCGCTGTCGCTGCTGTCCGTGCTCTCAGAACTGCTACTTTTTTCTGGTTTCTTGTTTTTTTGTTTACTTTTGTGTTTGTGCTTCTTGTGTTTCTTTTTCTAGAAAAAAAGAAGAAAAAGGAGGGTTAGAAAGTGAGAGCAACAATAGGCTTGTCCCTCACTGGCTCGATGAAAGGAAGAGGGGTGGGGGCTGGGAGGAGCTCAGAGGGTGAAAGTCTTGCTGACTGACCAAGCTCGAGCCGAGCCTTAAACAACAGGTGTGGTGGCGCAGGCCTATTGCCCAGTCCAGCAGCAGCAGGCTCCAGGTTCAATGAGAGAGCCTGTCACAGAAAACAAGGTTGAGGGGCTAGGTATGATGGCATGTACCTTTAATTACAGCACTGAGAAAGCAGAGGCAGGGGGATTTCTGCAAGCTCAAGGCTAGCTTGGTCTACAGAGTAAATTATAGGATAGCCAGGGCTATATTGAAAGACCTGTCTCAAAAAAACAAAAACAAACAAACAAACAAAGGTGGAGAATGATTGAGTCTGATGCTTGATGTTGACCTCGGACCTCCATATATACATTCAAGCACACACAGCTTTACATACATGAAAACACACACACACAGCTAACCCAGGAGTGTGGGGTAGAATTTATTGGTAGAGCTCCTGCCTAGAATGCCCCACTGAGGGGCTGGGGTGTGGCTCAGTGGTAGAGCCCCTGCCTAGAATCCCCCAGTGAGTGGCTGGGGGTGTGGCTCAGTGGTAGAGCCCCTGCCTAGAATCCCCCAGTGAGGGGCTGGGGGTGTGGCTCAGTGGTAGAGCCCCTGCCTAGAATCCCCCAGTGAGGGGCTGGGGTGTGGCTCAATGGTAGAGCCCCTGCCTAGAATCCCCAAGTGAGGGGCTGGGGTGTGGCTCAGCAGTAGAGCTCCTAACTAGAATCCCCCAGTGAGGGGCTGGGGCGTGGCTCAGTGGAGAGCATCTGCCTAGAATCTCCTAGTGAGGGGCTGGGGTATGGCTCAGTGGTAGAGCCCCTGCCTAGAATCCCCAGTGAGGTATTTCTCAGCAGCAAAATGCTTAGCCTGAGAAGGGCTAGGAACTTGGCTCAAAAAAGTAGCACTTTGTCATATATAAAAACAAAATAAGGGCTGGAGAAATGGCTCAGAGGTTAAGAGCACTGACTGTTCTTCCAAAGGTCCTGAGTTCAATTCCCAGAAACCACATGGTGGCTCACAACCATCTATAATGAGATCTGGTGATCTCTCCAGGTGTGTGGGTATACATGCAGGCAGAACACTGTATATATAATAATAAAGAAATAAATATTTAAAAAAAAAAAAAACAAAATAAAAATTCTACATCAAGCATGTGTTTAGTTGCTGGAACTATTAAAAAACAAAGTTCCTCTTTTTTTTTTTTTTTTTTTGTTTTTTTTTTTTTTTTGAGACAGGGTTTCTCTGTGTAGTCTTGGCTGGCCTGGAGTCACTTTGTAGACCACGCTGGCCTTGAACTCACATAGATCCACCTGGCTCTGGCTCCTGAGTGCTGGGATTAAAGGTGTGTGCCACCATGCCCGGCCTACAAAACTTTTTTTTATAATTTTATTCAAAAGCTTTAAAACTATCCTTTGGAGTGTGCTTTGGCCTAATGGTGCTAGCAGCTGTGACACGTTAAAACTGTGTACATGTTGGTATCCCCAACCTGTCAACAGTAGACACAGCAGAGGCACATAGATGCAGGCAGGGCAGCCCCATGACTCTCTGCCCCCATCCTCCTATGCACCTGGCTAGTTTGTTGAATACCTTTGAAACTACGTGGCAGGGTGAGCATGGGGCACGGCAGAGAGAAGAAAGAAGTCACGGAGGAGCCAGAGTAACAACACATGGATTTGGTTTTCTAACACTGGCTGTGAACGTTCACTCCATCCTCAGGCCTGCCTTTCTCCTGTAGCCATGAGTGCCGCGGCTTCTTGCTCACTCTGCTGCTAGGCTGGGACACACGGGTACCTGCCACTAACACCAGCAAGACTGTAGGTTCTAAGCCATAATAACACCAGGAGAACAAGAGAGGAGACTTCTACTGCAATCCACGCCTTCTTCTCAAGTTTCCTTCCCTTCAAATGGCCACTAAGGACCAAGAGTTTAGTCTGTGGTAAAATGAGGTGATTGGGGACAGTTTTATTACTTATTTAATGTTTAACCTTTGCTATAAGGTACATCAAATCCTTTAAATTTTTTTCTTTATTTTTATGTGTATGGGTGTTCTGCTTGTGTGTATGTCTTTTTTTTTTTTGTTTTGTTTTTTGAGACAAGGTTTCTCTGTGTAGCCTTGGCTGTCCTGGACTCACTTTGTAGACCAGGCTGGCCTCGAACTCACAGTGATCCGCCTGCCTCTGCCTCCCAAGTGCTGGGATTAAAGGCGTGCGCCACCACTACCCAGTTTGTGTGTATGTCTTGTGCACCACATGCCTGCAGTGCCTTGTGGGAGCCAGAAGAGGGCATCAGATGCCCTGGAACTGGTGCAGACAGTTATAAACCAGGTACCAGAAACCAAAGCCAGGCGCTCTGCAAAAACAACCGTGCGCTTAACCACTGAGTCATTTCTCCAGCCCCAAATCCTACATTAGATGTATAGATGGGTGGAAGCATGGATGGATGAATGGATGGATGGATGAACGGATGGATGGATGGATGGATGGATGGATGGGTGGATGGATGGATGGATAGATGGATGGATAGATGGATGGATGGATAGATGGATAGATGGATAGACAGGGCATAGATTGATTTCCTTCCTTCCCCCCTCCCTTTCTTTCAGTTCAACTACTCAAAGTTTGCTGCTCTAAAAGAAAATAAAGTTTCTGGGGAGAAAAACAAAGCTAGCATGTGCCCAGCCCGGTGGCCAGGAGCTCCTCTCTCTGGGGCTCTCCAGGACCCTCGAGGGAGCCGCTCACCTTCTCTCTCCGCCTTCTGTGCTCCTTCTTGCTCTTGTGTTTGTCTTTGCTCTTCTTAGGTTTTGCTTTGTGAGGTATGTCGAGCGTCTGGCGCGTATCTGGGAGAGAAGGTGTAATACACACATGAGCGATGGGGAGAAAGCGAGGACTAACCATTTTAAGCGCTCTGCAACTTTCTGATCTTACTGCTAGTTGGATATTTCAACTTTTCACCTCCCCAAAGTTGTTTTTTTTTTTTTTTAATGCTACTTTTTGAAAACCCACATCCCCTAAATAACCCATGCACCACCAAGCTACTATTATTCACTGTTTTATAGATGTTGAGGGCACTCTGGGAAATGGGCATAAGTGAACCATAGAATCCTTCAGCTAGCAAGTGCTAACAGCAACCTGGAGGCAAGCAACCATGAACCTAAGCTGAGAGAGAGTGAGAGAGAGAGAGAGAGAGAGAGAGAGAGAGAGAGAGAGAGAGAGAGAGAGAGAGAGTCCCTCCTCGCTGGCTGGGGTGTGCAGCAGAGCCAGTGTTTGGGTGGGACTGCTATAGGGAACACCCCGGCGGGCAGAGGGACCCGCTGCGGCTTATCTAACTGGGCCACTCTATCATTTTAGCCTGGCCCTCAAAACCTTTCTTTTTCTGAGAGAAGGTAGCCCTGACAGTCTTGAAACTCTAAGTTAGGCTGACCTCGAACTCACAGAGATCCACCTGCCTCTGCCTCTCAAGTGCTGGAATTAAAGGCGTACGCCACCATGCCTGACATTTAGTCCTTCATTTCCAAAAGTGATTTTTTTGGTTTTTCAAGACAGGGTTTCTCTGTGTACCCTTGGCTGTCCTGGACTCACTTTGTAGACCAGGCTGTCCTCGAACTCACAGTGATCCTCCTGCCTCTGCCTCCCGAGTGCTGGGATTAAAGGCAGGGCTTAACTAGCCTCAACCTTGTGATCTTCTGCCTCAGTGTCCTGAGTGCTAGGGCTATTGTGTCATAGCAGCCTGTAAAATGACAACATTTAAGATGCTTAGAATTGTGACATTAACACCTCAACGCTGAGAAGGAAAGGGACTTAGAGCTTCGATAGTGTAAAGAAACACTGTCCCTTGGGCGCTCAGTGCACTGCAGGTTGTGACTGTAAATCAGAACCGTGTGAACACTTGGTGGGTGCGGGGACAGGTAGACGTGTGGGAGGGACGCTGCTGCCCGGTTCCCTTGCAGGGGTGGCCTACAGACATGTGCTCTGGACTCACTGGGACAGAAGACGGGAGGCAGCCGAGGCCCAAACTCCTCTCGTTCATCGATGTGCACCTTTTGGATGGGGAAGGGGGCTGCTGGCTCACGCGGCTCCGGCTCGGCAGCTGAAAAACACCAGCGGATTGATTTCATCCATCTGCCTCACGCTGATGCGCTTGGGTCTTGGCGTCTTTTGCCACCAACAGTGACCTTTCATCACTCCGTGGAAACAGCCAGTGCTGAGCACATGGTAATGGCCATGTTCACCAACAGTGACCTTTCATCACTCCGTGGAAACAGCCAGTGCTGAGCACATGGTAATGGCCATGTTCAAAGCCACTGGTACTGGGTGCTGGCTGTTCACCTCAGGGAAAGCCCTTCCTGCCAGACTCCCTTTGTATGCGCTGCAGGAAAGTATCACCCCCACCTCCCCCTGCTCCCCATCCCAGTGTCCGTCCCCCTACCCCACGCCCCGCTGCTGAGGAGCTCCAGCAGCCAGGCTGGGCAGCTTCAAGTTTGCCTCTGGGCTCCCCCTCAGTCTTTCCCTGGGTGTCGCCTCTTCAGCGCCCCCGGGTGCCGCACCCTGTGGTCCCTGGAAGGGGTGCTCGCATCTTCGGGGTGTGCTGCTGGCCTCTCTACACCTCAGGGTTCCGTAGCAGCTGAGGCTAAATCTCCACAGCACAAGGACCTGAGATCAGAGACGTGGAGAAACCTAGATGCCACAGAGAAAGCAGCAGCACCTCAGGCCTCGGGGTATGAACCCAGGGAGGGAGGCGTGTCAGCTTGAGCCAGTCTGTGAGAACCGGCACCATCTCTGTGATCTCTGTGGCAACAATGTATAAATTAGCCATTCCCCTGAGTCACGGAGCTTTACACAGTGTGACACTGGGGCGGGGTGGGGGGGGGGGGGGGTGGGGATCAGAACTAGAAATCTGACCCATTAAGTATGAGTTCATAGTTTAGTTAAGGAAAGTTGTTTTGTTTAGAGTTCAAGTCTGTGTAAATCCCTCAGGGCAGGAACTAACAGGCCCCTCCCTCACACCTCTCAACTGTCAAACTGGCCACACTGGCTATCCCCAGCCCTCAGTGGGACCCCTCCCAGATTTATGGTAATTTTAGGTAAAAAGGCTGAGCAAAAAACCCACCAATCCCTAAGCTTCCCCCAAAACTCAGGACTTGATTTTGGGGCTTTTGTTTGGTTTTTCGAGACAGGATTTCTCTGTGTAGCCTTGACTGTCCTGGACTCACTCCGTAGACCAGGCTGACCTCGAACCCGAGTGCTGGGATTAACATTACATTTAATACTCAGGACTTGATATCTCACCAATCCTCACTCTGGAGATCTCTGCCCCAGAAAGCTCCTCCCCCTAAAGTCTCCTGTATAAAGGCTGTGTCTGCCCACTTCTCTGCTGCCTTCTCCCAGGAGCAGAAGCAGCCACTCCTGGATTCACCCCTCCTCTTCTGGATTCGTCCCTCCAATAAATCTCTCTTAAAGAGATTTACTCCCTGCTGTGACTCTCTCATTGGAAGAAGCCAAGAAGCCCAGAAGAGAAGAAGCAAAGGAGTGAACTTAGGCTCCTCAGCTCCTCAGGGGTTGGGGTGACCCCCCACCCCATCCCCAGAGCTGTAACACCTCTGCTCAGGACGCCTCCTCTCAGGGCTGTGTATTTCCTGGGCTCTGGTGTCTTAGGACACCCTTCCCTTAGGACACTGGCCCACTTCAGAGCTGGGCTACCTTCCCAGGCCCCGGAGTTGTGGGTTTCCTGGACACCTTCCCACCCCATCAGGAAGGCTAAGACTGGGGGCTCAGCCACACTAGACCCCACAAAACGGCGGCTTGACAGGTCGCCCACGTGAGGCAACTGTAGCCCATCTGAGAAGATACAAACTTGCCAACAGAGAGGGCAGACTATGTCCCACCCCGCCACCTCAAGGGAAATATACTAACCACAGAGGAAAAAGGTGAAACCACAGAAATCTTTTCATTCTAAGCCAGCTACTCAGAAAAGGTAAACAGACTATTCCATGTTCAGACACAGCAGGCATGAAATGGACAGCACGCAGCAAAGTGCGAAGAGTGGTTGTTTTACACGTTTTCCACCTTTCTATACCATTTTTGGCTTTCATTTTTTTGAAACAATCTTACGTAGGCCAGGGTAATCTGGAACTAACTATGTAACTGAGTGCATCCAGTTCTGGGCCCCATATAGTTTATGTGGTGCTGGGGATTGAAGCCAGTTCCCTGTACATAGGAGGCAGGCACTGTATCACTGAGCTATATTGCCAGCCCTATACTTTTTTTAAAAAACATTTTTGGGGGGAACAGGGGCTCAGTGTTAGCTGTCCTGGAACTATGTAGACAAGGCTGTCCTTTAACTGCCCGAGGGCCACCTGCCTCTGCCAAGTGCTGAGGTTTAAAGCATGTACCACTATGCCCAGCCTAGGTTTAAACTTCAAGTATACATGACTTTATAATTAAAAGCAATAATGGTTTTGCCCACAGGGGGAAAAAACAGGAACCAATATTGCAATCCTCTAAAAATAAATACTGTATCATATCCTTGTGTGACACCCTGGTTAAGGGCCTTCAGGATTTATACTCAGGCCGGGCGTGGTGGCGCACGCCTTTAATCCCAGCACTCGGGAGGCAGAGGCAGGCGGATCGCTGTGAGTTCAAGGCCAGCCTGGTCTACAAAGTGAGTCCAGGATGGCCAAGGTTACACAGAGAAACCCTGTCTCGAAAAACCAAAAAAAAAAAAAAAAAAAAAGGATTTATACTCAGGTGTACCACAGACAGAGGACAGGGACAGAGAGACAGACAAGGGCAGAGAGAGCCTCTGGAGACGCGGATGGAAACTGGCACAGCTCCAGCATCCCAAAGTTCTCCTACCTCAGGTGGCCTCTCTTTTTATGTCTGGGCCACACAAGGTGGTGCATGGAACAAGCAAGCCAGACTTGTGGGCAAGTGTGGAGTCCAGGAAGTGAGAGCAGACCCTCTTCCCAAGGGTTAGTGTGTCAGGCCAGGCCTTCTAGAGCCGACCGAAGCATACTCCCTTCCCTACAGTAGAACCTCAACATCCTCACATACCTCGGGACCAAACACATTTCCAGAAGCCTAACACCTCCACCAACCAGGTAGAGAAAAGATCTTGTGCAATCAAGATACTGAGTTCTATCCCCAACCCAAAAAAATAAACAAAAAACAAAACACCTTAAAGAAAAATTATACTTTTTCAATTCTTAACTAAGCTAAATTGGGAAATCAACATTATCAAACACAACTATCCTTATAATATACATCAGAGGGCTGGAGAGATGGCTCAGAGGTTAAGAGCACTGTCTGTTCTTCCAGAGGTCATGAGTTCAATTCCCAGCAACCACATGGTGGCTCACAACCATCTAGAATGAGATCTGGTGCCCTCTTCTGGCCTGCAGGTGTACATGCAGGCAAAGCACTGTGTACATAATAAATAAATAAATAAACAAATCTTTTAAAAAATATATATTTATTTATTAAACTAGATTTTAAAAGGCCCAACACCTAAGACTCTGCTCACACAAATTAAAATAGAATGACAAAGGGCACGAGAGATTGCTCAGTCCCCAAATGCCTGCCGCACAAGCAAGAGCACCTGGGTTTGAGCCCAGAACCCACACAAAAAGCCAAGTGGTGGCATGTGCTTGTAATTTCCATGCCAGGAGACATGGGGGGGGGGTATCTGTGACTTGATAGCCAGGCTGTTTAGCAACTTAATGAGTCCCTGGTTCTGGTGAGACTTCACCTCAAAAAGCAAGGTAGGGAGCTGGAGAGATAGTTCAGTGGTTAAGAGCACTCACTGCTCTTCAGAAGGTCCTGGGTTCAAGTCCCAGTACCCACATGGCTGCTCACATTATGTCTGATGCCGTCCTCTGGTACGCAGAAAGACACAGAGAGAGGGGAGGGCTTTAAAAAAAGCTCACTTTGTAGACCAGGCTGGCCTCAAACTCATAAATCTGCCTGCCTCTGCCTCCAAAGTGCTGGGATTAAAGGCGTGCGCCACCACGCCCAGCATGAGATCAGTCTCTCTCTGTCTCTCTCTCTCTCTCTCTCTCTCTCTCTCTCTGTTTCTTTCTCTCTCTCTCTCTCTCTCTCTCTCTCTCTCTCTCTCTCTCTCTCCGCACACCAGCAGATGGCATCAGACAGCTGTGAGCAGCCATGTGGATACTAGGAATTGAACTCGAGACTGATCTGGAGTCTGTGAGTTTGAGGCCAGCCTAGCCTACAAAGAGAGTTCCAGGACAGCCAGGGCTATTACACAGAAAAACCTTGTCTTGAGAAACCAAGAGAGAGAGAGTGTGATCTCTGGCCTAGGTGTGCATGTGTGCATTGTCAATTGTCCTAGTTTAAGGGTGCAGAGCCAATGTGGCATACCCCTGCAGCCCCGGGACCTGGGAGGAGGATGGGAGGTTGCAAGCCAGCAGCAGTAAGGTCAAGGTCAGACTTCCTGAGAGCCTGTCTCACCACAAACAAGTCTGCACCTTAGCACCCAAGTCAGGGAGGCGGCCTTACCATGGGCCACAGAAGTCTCCTCCACAGCTGCCTCCTGGGAATGCTTAGAGCTGGCCTCCTCAGCGTGCTCTTGACTTTCCTCGCTGTCATCTTGTTCTTCCTCTGAGGAGGAGGACTTTTCATCAGAGGAACTGGCAAAGATGGCTTTGAATAAATCCATGGAAGGGCGGCCCCCTTCCCCACCCGCCTGTGCGGCCACATCTTTGTCTTCAGTCTGCATTAACAGAGAAATGAGTCAGGAGGGAAGGGACTCAATGCTTTGAAACACACCCGCACCCAGGAGAACGTAATTAAGACCGGCTTTAGGGGTATGGACAGATGGCTCAGTGCTTACGAGCATTAGCTGCTCCTCCAGAAGACCTGGGTTCGATTCCCAGCACTCACATGGAGGCTCACATCCATCTTTAACTCCAGTTCCTGGGGATCAGAGGTCCTCTTCTGACCTCAGCAGGCACCAAGGCATGTGGTGCACAGATGGGCATGCAGGTAAGACACATTTAAAAAAAAACGGCTCAGGGGACTGGAGAGATGGCTCAGAGGTTAAAAGCACTGCCTGCTCTTCCAAAGGCCCTGAGTTCAATTCCCAGCAACCACATGGTGGCTCACAACCATGTATAATGTGATCTGGTGCCCTCTTCTGGCCTGCAGGTGCACATGCAGACGAACACTATATACATAACAAATAAATAGATCTTAAAAACAAATAAAAGGATCCACCACCAGTGTCTCATTAAGCATGTAGCACTTTCCCCTTGTGGGCTCCTTCTAGAATATGCTTCTTGGAGACTGGTAATTAACAGACCTACAGAGGTCCCGGAGAGATGAAGCTGCAAACAATGCCTCCACGGAGTTTCGAGAGTCCATGCAGGCCTTCAGTGTCCAATACTAAGTTAATCAAGAAGCCAGTTGTAGTGGCACAATGCAGTCCCCAGCACTGGTGGAGACAGGGGGATTGCACATTTGAAGCCAGCCTGAGCCACAGAGTGGAGATTCTTTCTCAGAAAAGCAAATAAAAGCAGTGGGGGAGTGCTGAGGAGAGCACTGGTGCCCTCTCCACACAGCAAGAAGGAAGCCGGGACACAGGGTTAAAACGCCACAGGCCTCCCTTGGCCATTGCTTAGGATGAGCATTGAGACGGCCAGGAGGAGGAGGCGGTGACTTGGCACAAGCCCAGTTCAGTGAGCTCAGAGCAAAGGTGTGAAGGAGACAGCCTGCTCTCCAACAGCCCTGACTGTGTAGGAGCAGAAAACGCCAGCCAACCACAGGGCAGTGAGCAAGCTGGGCTGCATTGACTCTCTCTGCTCTCGGTGGTGGGCGTGGCTAGTGTCCCCTCAACAGTGGACAGACCGGAAGTGTCAGCCAAACAAACCCTTTCCTCCTTCATGCTGCGTGTGTCACAGCAACAGAGCTGAAACCAGAGCAGTTATGCACAACTGAGGAGACCACAACATGAAAAACAGATACTGAAATGACAAAAATGTTGGATTTATCAGATATTCTTTTTTTTTTTTTTTTTTTTTTAAAGACAAGAGAAGCTCTCTCTATAGCCCTGGATGGCCCAGAATTCCTACAAACTCACAGCTATCTGCCTGCCTCGGCTTCCTGAGTACTGGGATTGAAGGTGTGTGCCACTGCACTCGCTTCTGTAGGTAGTCACTAGAACTGTGTTCCAAGAATAAGGTGAAATAAATGAAAAAGTTTCATTAAACTCTTTCAAGAAGTGGGGTGTGGTGGCACATGCCTTTTATCCCAGCACTCAGACAGGCAGAGGCAGGAGGATATCAGTGAGTTCAACATGAGTCTGGTCTACAATGAGTCCAGGACAGCCGAGGCCTCATAGATAAACCCTGTCTTAACAACAACAACAACGTCTTTCAAAGAAATAAAGGGAAATAGTTATTTTAGAGATAGAAAATATAAGAATCAAAAGGTCAGCCGGGCGTGGTGGCGCACGCCTTTAATCCCAGCACTCAGGAGGCAGAGGCAGGTAGATCGCTGTGAGTTCGAGGCCAGCCTGGTCTACAAAGTGAGTCCAGGACAGCCAAGGCTACACAGAGAAATGCTGTGTCAAAACACCAAAAGAAAAAAGAAAAAAGAAAGAAGAAAAAAAGAAAAAAAAACCAGAGGGTGTGGAGTCGTTGCTGAGCTGGTGATGGAGTTCTGTGGTCTGTCTTTATAACCTCATCCACAGGAAGCAGGAGGCTAGAGGCCTGTGTGGCCCCGGGAGCTGGGCAACGCAGCAGAGGCCTGCACCCCAAGGAACAGAGTTCACTGTCTTACTCCGGAGCAGAGTGACCACAACACTGCAAAGTTTCTACTAACTTGAAAACAGCTCAGAAAAATGCACCACTTGAACCAAAGGAGAGAAAAAGGAGGGAGAAAAAAATAAAAAAATAAAAAAAAAAGAGGGCGATTAATACAAATAAACAAGCCAGGTGTGGTGGCGCACACCTGTAATCCCAGCATGTGGACAGGCAGAAGCAGGGGGATCTCTATGAGTTCAAGGCCAGCCTCGTCTACAAAAGGAGTCCAGAACAGCCAGGGTTACACAGAGAAACCCTGTCTCAAAAAAACCAAAACCAAACCAAACCAAACAAAAATAAACAGAAACTTGTGGGATGCTATCAAAAGGTCTTAATGATTCTGTCATAGAGTCCCAGGGCCACCATGGTTTGAATGAGAAACACCCCCTATTGGTGTTCAATGCTTAGTTCCAGCTACTGATGCTATTTTGAAAACTGGTAGAAAGTTTAGGGTCTGTCACGCAGCTGGAAGAAGTGGATCCTGGGAGGTTTTCTCTTATTCTGGACCTCCCCACATCTCTCCCACACCCCTTTCCTTGTCTCTCCCTCACCTCACCCGCCCCAACCCCGTTCTTCCCCCTCCTTTCTGTTTCCTGGCTGCCGGGAGGCGAGCCGCCTGTCCCATGAACTCCCACTGCATGACACCCAGGGTCAGAGAGGGAGGGGCCATAGGCTGAACCGTCTGAAACCGTGAGTCCAGAGAAATGAGACTCTCTTCATGTATTGTTAGTCTCTCATCAATGGAAAACTAACACATGAAAGGAATGGACAAACAAGCAGGGTCTGAGCACAGCTCAGTGGCAGCGCGCGTGCTTAGCATGTATGAGGCTCTGGGTTCAAGCCCGGCTCTGCAGCGTGAGCTGAGGAGCTACAGCTACAGCTTCCCAAGGATTGTCAGCAAAAATTGTGTACCTAACAAAAACAAGCAATTCTCAGAAATAAAGACAAAATACATGCCATTCCGAGGTGAGAAATGTGAGGGGATAAACTGTCCCACCTGCCCTGAAAAGCATGCTCGGGGTGGGTCCTCAGGAGGGACGGGGAGGGAAACACGGGGCCTCGGGGAGGGAGAAGGAATAGAAATAGTAAACAGCTCAGTAAGCAAAATGCTGGGATCTCCATTGGCTTCTTTACATATGCGTAACGGCTGAAAACAAACATGGCATCATGGGATAGTTTTCAGCGTGTGTACACGGAAAACACAGTACACATTAAAGAGGGCACAAAAAAATTAAAAAATAAATAAATTTATTAATTAATTAAAAAAAATAAAAGAGGGCACAAGGGGCTAGAGAGACGGCTCAGCGGTTAAGAGCACTGACTATTCTTCCAGAGGTCCTGAGTTCAATTCCCAGAAACCACATGGTGGCTCACAACCATTTGTAATGAAATCTGGTGCCCTCTTCTGGCATGCAGGCAAAACACTGTATATATAATAAATAAACAAATCTTTTAAAAAGGGGGGGGAACAAGCCGGGCGTGGTGGCGCACTCCTTTAATCCCAGCACTCGGGAGGCAGAGGAAGGCAGATCACTGTGAGTTCAAGGCACCTGGTCTACAGAGTGAGTTCAGGACAGCCAAGGCTACACAGAGAAACCCGTGTCTCGAAAAAACACAAAAGAAGAAGAAGAAGAAGGCAGCGGTATGTCCAGTGGTGAAGCAGTAATTCTCACAAGACTCTGAGAAGATGCAGATACTATACTCCCCAGAGCAAATCCTAAGAAACACTGAGAAAGCCATGCAGTGGTGGCACACACCTTTAATCCCAGCACTCAGGAGGCTGAGGCAGGCGGATCGCTGTGAGTTCGAGCCCATCTTGGTCTACAGAGCGAATTCCAGGACAATTGGAGCTACACAGAGAAACCCTGTCTCAAAAAACAAAACAAACAAACAAAAGAAATATACTAAGAGACAGAGTTTTAAAAACAATAAATTGCAGCGGGGTGGTGGTGGCGCACGCCTTTAATTCTAGCACTGGGGAGGCAGAGGCAGGCGGATCTCTGTGAGTTCAAGGCCAGCCTGGTCTACAAAGTGAGTCCAGACAGTCAAGGCTACACAGAGAAACCCTGTCTCGAAAACAAACAAACAAAATCCAATAAATTGGTGCTGGAAAGAGAGTTCAGCAGGTAAGAGCCCTTGGCTGTGCAGCTGACCTGAGTTCAGTTCCCAGCACCAATAGGGCGGCTCACAATTGCCTGGAACCCCAGCTCTAGAGATCTGGTGTCCCCACCTCACCTCTATGGGTCTCAGCATATGTGTAGCATATACGTACACATACAAATATACATAAAGAAAAGTAAAAAATAAATAATAATAACAAATAGGTAAAGTGGTATACTAATAATTACTCAAATAATTCAGAAGAAGGCAGGAGAAAGGCTGCAGAGATGGCTCAGTGGTTAAGAGCGCCATCTGCTCTTCTAGGGGTCCTGAGTTCAATTCCCAAAACCACATGGTGGCTCACAACCATCTATAATGTGATCTGGTGCCCTTTTCTGGCCCGCAGGTGTGCATGCACCTAAGGTACTCATATACATTAAATAAATGTCTTTCAAAGTGAGTCCAGGACACACAGGACTACACAGAGAAACTCTGTCTCAGGAAAAAAATATGTCTTTAAAAGAGAAAGCAGGAGAAGAGAAAGAAAAGGGAAAAGAGAGTAAACACAGGGGGTAGAGAGATGAATCAGTGGTTAAGAAATATCAGTGCACATAAAATAAAGATGAATAGATTTTTTTTTTAAAAGAGAGAGTATGAACACAGGCCAGGTATGGTGGTCCTCACTTGGAATTTGAGCACTCAAGAGTTGGAGGCAGGAGGATTAGAAATTGGAGTCTTGGCTACACAGGGTATTGGAGCCAGCCTGTGCAACATGAGACTGCCTCCAAAACCAGGAGTGAGCCAGACGTAGAGGCGCACGCCTTTAATCCCAGCACTCGGGAGGCAGAGGCAGGAGGATCACTGTGAGTTCAAGGCCAGCCTGGTCTACAAAGCAAGTCCAGGACAGCCAAGGCTACACAGAGAAACCCTGACTGGAGCCGGGCGTGGTGGCGCACGCCTTTAATCCCAGCACTCGGGAGGCAGAGGCAGGCGGATCGCTGTGAGTTCAAAGCCAGCCTGGTCTACAAAGTGAGTCCAGGATGGCCAAGGCTACACAGAGAAACCCTGTCTCGAAAAAACAAAAAAAAAAAAAAAAAAAAAAAAAAAAAAGAAACCCTGACTGGAAAAATTTTTTTAAAGCAAAACAAAACCAGAATTGAATATGAAAAAAGGAAAAGAAATTACATATATGATAAATGGACAACTGAGTCAAAAACAAAAACAAAAACAAAAACAAAAATCATGCTAATGTAAGTACTCAAAATGTAAGATTACCAAAAAATATCTTAAATAACACACAAGAACATGCTATTTACAAGAAACTCACTTTAAAAATAATGATATTGACACATTAAAGTAAAAAGATTGAGCTGGGCGTGGTGGTCACATGTCTGTCTTCCCAGCATTGGGAAACTGAGGCAGGAAGATGAAGAGTTCAGGGCCAGCCTTTCTACACAGTCTTATCTCAAAGGGCAAATCAGGCTCAGGAGATGGTTCAGAGGGCAAAGGTGCTTGCTGCCCAGCCTGCTGACCTGAGTTCAGTCCCTGAGCCCCACATGGAGAGAGGCCAGCCTCATAGAATGCCCTCTGACCTACATATGTGCAAAATGCAAAGTAAAAAAAAGCAGAGGACTGCAGGGTATATTTTCTCCTCAAAACGAACACTTATTATTTGGAAAGTTTTACCTGCGCATGTGAATACATCGGCTTTGGTTTCTATGGTTTATGCTAAGCGAGAGCTTAGACGGAAGCCTATAGTCTTTTCTCACATAGTTAGAGCTTTGATTGTGTTGTGGATCCGCCTAATGGGCACCAGCCAGGTAAAGCCTGTGGGACAAATCTGCTGTTTGCTTCCATAAACAAAGCTGTTCTGGAAAATGGTTATCCCTAAATAAGGGGGGTGGGGTGGGGGTGTAGCAGAGGCTGTCTGCCCCACAGAGCCTTGACTTTTTTTTCTTTTTCTTTCTTTTTTTTTTTTTTTTTTTTTTTTTTTGGTTTTTCAAGACACGGTTTCTCTGTGTAGCCTTGGCTGTCCTGGATTCGCTTTGTAGACCAGGCTGGCCTCGAACTCACAGCGATCCACCTGCCTCTGCCTCCCGAGTGCTGGGATTATAGACCTGGGCCACCACCACCTGGCGGAGCCTTGTCTTCTTACCACACTGCTCTGCACAGCAAAGGTTTGCTCACCCGGGCTACGAAGTAGAGAACATATCACATATAACCCAGTCTCAAAAACAAACAAACAAACAAAGCAAACACATAGACAAGGGCGGGGCCACAGTTCCCCACAGAGACAGCAGTGGCCCCCATACCTTGTCTGGGCGTGGCTCCAGGCGTGGCTCCGGACGTGGCTCCGGAATCTGCTCTTTGTTTCCTAGGGCGCTGGACTCTTGTCTCGGTGGTCCAACTTTTGATCTAGCCTGACTTAAAAACTCACTAATAGAATCCTCTTTCTTCTCCTGTTTGGATGTGTCCCATCGTGATGGCTTCCTGGATTCTGAAAGGCAGGAACCCGACAGAATCCTGGGATTAGCGAACAGAAGGCAAGGTCTTCAAGACGGGACTTTCTTTTGCTCTGCACCTCGCTACACCTTGGAGGGACCAGGCGCTGCACAAAGTACTGGGGATGCGGCAGGTGCAGACAGGCCTAAGCGCCTGCTCTGCCGGGCGCTGATGCTCGGGTATGAGCAATTTTAAAAAATATTTTTTATTTAATTTTAATTTATGTGTGTTAGTGTGAGGGTGTCAGATCTCTAAAGGGTTACAGACAGCTGTGAGCTGCCTTGTGGGTGCTGGGAATTGAACCCAGGTCCTTTGGAAGAACAGGCAGTGCTCTTAACCACTGAGCCATCTCTCCAGCCCCCACTCCCACCCCGCAGCCCAGTATGAGCAATTCTTAAGCGGGGTGGGGGGTGGAGGGGGAATCTGCATTGCGCTCACACCTAGGGCTGAACTACCCCTTACTCGGATCTTCTAGCTGAAGACGGGCTGAGACCTGGTCAGTACATAGGTCCCAGGGGGCTGTACTCACTGTCCGGAGCCCGTTGCTGTTGCTGCGGGGCTTTTTCACTGGGTCCTGGAGCAGCGGGCAGAGGGGCTGGCTCTGGGAGGGTCAGGAAGTTGAAGACGGAGTATTTGTCCCGCTTTACTCTGGGTAAGCCGACTATGGTTGAGCTGGGGTGCAGGGTAAGAAGGAAGAAAGATGAGATTTTAATAACAATAGCTCGGAGGAGCTCGTTTTCTATGAGGCTCACTTTCTCTCAGTGGCTCTCCTGGGGCCACAGGGTCTCAAGACATTTTTTCCTTCTTAGAGTGGTTCAGGGAGGCAGACTGCCTGACTTCAGAACCCTAGAGATTTTTCTATTAGTCAGGACTGTCGGGCATGGTGCCACAAGCCTTTAATCCCACCGCACAAGAGGCAGAAATGGGTGGATCTCTGAGGGTTAAGGGACAGCCTGGTCTACACAGAAAGTTCCAGGCCAAGTAGGGATACACAGTGAGACATTGTCTTAAAAAAAAAAAAAAAAAGGAATAAGAACTAAAACTTTTAACTTCAAAAATGACTTTACACTAAAGGAAAGTTCCACCACTAAAGAATGTAACTAAATTTTCCAGACAAGGTAATTCTACAGTATATGCTTTCTGAGAGTGTTTTTTAATCAAATAAGAAGACGCTAAACTTGTGTTTCTTAATTGATTTAATCATTTTATGGTCCCAAGGTCAGACGAGGGCATCAGATCCCCTGGAACTGGAGTTACAGTTGGTTGTGAGCAGCCATGTGGGTGCTGGGAATCAAACCTGGTCCTCTGTGAGAGCAGCCAGTGCTCTGAACCACTGAGCCATCTCTGACATTTTCTTTTTTTTTTTTTTTTTTTTCGAGACAGGGTTTCTCTGTGTAGCCTTGGCTGTCCTGGACTCGCTTTGTAGACCAGACTGGCCTCGAACTCACGGCGATTCACCTGCCTCTGCCTCCCGAATGCTGGGATTAAAGGCGTGCGCCACCACGCCCGGCCTCGTCTCTGACATTTTATAATGAGAATTTAAACACAGGCGTCAGGCAGAGGAGGCAGCCCAGTGACAGAGAGCTTGATTAGTGTGTGCCAAGGCCCTGTGTTTGGTCCTAGCACATTCCCAGACACTCGAAGGGAAAAGAAACACAAACATGTTTTGTTGTTGTTTGACACAATATCTCCCCAGTGCCTGGCTGTCCTGGATTTCCCACTGTGGACCAGACTGGCCTCAGTCTTACAGAGATCCTCTGGCCTCTGCCTTGAAAGTGCTAGGATCGGCTGAGCATAGTGGCGCATGCACACTTTTAATCCCAGCACTCGGTAGGCAGAGGCAGGCAGATCGCTGTGAGTTCGAGGCCAGCCTGGTCTACAAAGCAAATCCAGGACAGCCAAGGCTAACACAGAGAAACTCTGTCTTGAAAAACAAAAACAAAAACAAAAAACAAAAAGTCAAAAAGAAAAAATTAAAAAGTGGTAGGATCAAAGGCAGGCGCCCCTATGTCCAGCTGTGAATAACATGTTTAAAGTAAAATGTGTGAGCAACATTAAAAAGACGGCCCATGAAGTCATTAAGACATGGATTAAAGTTTACCTGTATTTGTATTTTACAAATGGATTAAGAGGCTGCAATAAAGTCAAAATATATGTGGCAAGCACAGACCTATGAATCAAAATACGGGGGACCGGGGGGGGGGGGGGGGGCCGGGAGAGATGGCTCAACAGTTAAGGGGGGGCTGGCAGGAGAGATGGCTCAGCAGTTAAGGGGGGGGGTGCTGGTGGGAGAGATGGCTCAGCAGTTAAGGGGGGGTGCTGGTGGGAGAGATGGCTCAGCAGTTAAGGGGGGGGTGCTGGCGAGAGAGGTGGCTCAGAAGTTAGGAGGGGGTTGCTGGCAGGAGAGATGGCTCAGCAGTTAAGAGGGGGGGTGCTGGCAGGAGAGATGGCTCAGCAGTTAAGAGGGGGGGTGCTGGCGGGAGAGATGGTTCAGCAGTTAAGAGGGGGGTGCTGGCAGGAGAGATGGCTCAGCAGTTAAGGGGGGGTGCTGGCGAGAGAGATGGCTCAGCAGTTAAGAGGGGGGGTGCTGGCAGGAGAAATGGCTCAGCAGTTAAGAGGGGGGGTGCTGGCAGGAGAGATGGCTCAGCAGTTAAGAGGGGGGGTGCTGGCAGGAGAGATGACTCAGCAGTTAAGGGGGGGTGCTGGCGGGAGAGATGGCTCAGCAGTTAAGGGGGGGTGCTGGTGGGAGAGATGGCTCAGCAGTTAAGTGGGGGGTGCTGGCGGGAGAGATGGCTCAGCAGTTAAGGGGGGTGCTGGTGGGAGAGATGGCTCAGCAGTTAAGGGGGGGTGCTGGCGGGAGAGATGGCTCAGCAGTTAGGAGTGCTTACTGCTCCTCCAGAGGACCAGGTTGGGTTCCCAGCACCCATGTCCTGTGGCTCACAACTACCTGCAGATCTGACACTGTTTTGTCCACCTTGAATCATCACATACGCATACAGAGGTACATACACATGAACAAAAATACAAGAAAGAAAGAAAGAAACAAGAAAGGTAGGTAAAGTAAATATGCAAAATTTGCCACTCCCAACAGTTAGAAGTTAAGTTCCTCTAGAAAAAGGGACTGTGAGGGCATATAAAATGAGCTTCAAGGGAGCTGGAGAGATGATGGCTCAGTGGTTAAGAGCACCTGTTGCTCTTGCAGAGGCCCCAGCCTCAGCTCCAGCACCCCCACAGCAGCTTGCAAGCATCTAGAACTCCAGGCCCAGGGGAACCGATGCCCTCTCCCATGCCCTAAGGATGCCAGGCAAGCGCAGGCTGCACAGACACACATGCAGGCAAAGCACATAAAATAAATCTAAGAATCGCTCCCCTTATATGAGCTTTAATGGAGTGGTTCTAGGTTTTACTGCTGTAGGGGCAGGCTGACCCAACTCACCCTGGATACGGGTCGGGGACGTTGAACCTCTTACACAGAAGCTTGTCCGGGTGCCACTCAAACGTGTCTCGGGTGAGTTTCCCAAACATCTTCATCTTCACAGCCGACTGCTTGTCACTGACGTCATTCTAGGAAGACAGAGGCGTTCTGTGTGGTGTTGTCAGAGAACTGACCTCATCGGCCTTTTATGTTAAAGGTGTCGCCCTTCAGGCTGGAGACGGCTCGGCAGTTAAGGCAGCACAGTCTCGCACAGGAGCCGGCTTCTGTTTTCAACGGAGTCCAGCAGCTTACAACTGCCTGTCCATCCAGATCCAGGGGACCCAAACCCTGTCTGGGCTCCGTGGGCACCTGCGCTCACATGCAATTACTCACATGTCAATATACACATTGCTGAAGGGTTTTCTTGTTTATTTTTGGGTTTTGTTTTGATTTTTGAGACAGGGTGTCTCTGTGTATCCTTGGCTGTCCTGGAACTCTCTCTGTAGACCAGGCTGGCCTCGAACTCACAGAGATCCTCCTTCCTCTGCCTCCTGAGTGCTGGGATTACAGGCATGCACCACCATGCCCGGCACACTAAAATTATTTTTTAAATTATGCCAGGAGACACTCTTATGAGTCATCCTTGCCCCCTAGCGAATTCCAAACCAGCCTGGTCTATATGGCAAGACCACGGCTCCAAACAATGAAAATAAAAAACGCCAGGGCTGGAGCAATGGCTCAGTACTGGCTGCTCTTCCAGAAGACCCAGGTTTGATTCCCAACACCAGGATGGCTCAACCATCTGTCACTTTAGTTCCAGGGAATCGAATACCTTCTGGTCTCTGAGGGCACCAGGCACACACATGACACACACACACACACACACACACAAAACATGAAGGTAAAACACTCATGTATATAAAATAAATATAAATATATGGGTTTTTTTTTCATGCTGAATTTCTTATCCCAGCACTGGGAGGCAGAAAGGCGATCTCTGTGAGTTCGAGGCCAGCCTGGTCTACAAAGTGAGTCTAGGACAGTCAAGGCTACACAGAGAGACCCTGTCTTGAAAAACAAACAAAACCAACAAAAAAGTAAAATGCTGAACTTCATTCCCTTGCATATCCATCAAAAACAAACAAACAAACACAGGTCTTGAGCTATCGAAGGGTTTGGGGTGCTTAAAGAACTAAGAAGGAAACATCACATTTTACTCTCCTACGCTAGGTTTTGACCTTCTCGCTGATGTAAGACTTACGTACATGGCGTTTTAAATTTTGCAGTCACTAGGAGGGGCTGGGGGAGATGACTCAGTCAGCTTGACACGTAACCCTGAGGGCCTCAATTCAGATCCCAAGGACACACGTCAATGCTGGGTGCAAGAGCCTGTGTCTGGAATCCCAGCTGGGGGAGAGGAGGGGGGGACCCCTGCAGCTCGCCGGCTGGCCCACCTAGCTGAGTCAGTGAGCTCCTGGCCCAGGGACAGACCCAGTCTCAAAACAGGAAGGTGAGCGCAGGTGTGGCGGCTCACACCTGTAAGCCCAGCACTTGGATGCCTGAGGCAGGGAGAACAAGAGTTCCAGGCTGCTTGCCTACATGAGACTTGTCTTTCTCTCTCTCTCTCTCTCTTTTTTTTTTTTTTTTTTTTTTGGTTTTTCAAGACAGGGTTTCTCTGTGTAGCCTTGGCTGTCCTGGACTCACTCTGTAGACCAGGCTGGCCTCGAACTCACAGAGATCCGCCTGCCTCTGCCTCCCAAGTGCTGGGATTAAAGGCATGGGCTACCACGCCCAGCTGAGACCTTGTCTCAAAAATTAAAATAAGTTACAGAGTAACTGAGAAAGACATTCTATGTTGACCCATGATTTCTACAATGTACATGTATGCACACACACATGCACATGTCCCTGAACACACAGTGCACGCATCCACATAAATACACATACACAAATAAAAGAAATTGATAAATAAAATTGCCTGGAGAGCTTGGGAGTGCAGGCTGATGGGTAGACCATGTATATAACGTGTGTGAAAGCCTGGGTTCAACTCAATCCCTACAACTGCAGAAATGCAAAGTGAACTTCACCAGGAAGGCGCGTGACGGCGACAGACCTCTTGGTCCCGAGGAACTTCCACCTGGTCTGAGTCATCCTCCTCTTTGGCGTGCGTGAACCTGGAGGACAGGGTAGAGTTGGATGACACATACAGCTGGGCTGCGCGAGCAAACTCTTCCCGCTCTCGGCTCCGCTCCCACTCAGTCATGCTGGGGTCCAGGCACCGGTCCAGAGCATCTGTGGTGAGGGAAACAAGGCATTGTTTCACCCCAGGGGAGCATGGTGCTTGAGGGAACGCATCAAGTAAGACACTACTGTGCTGTGCACGTACTTCCTCCAAGACCCTTGGGTTTATGGAGGTGGAGGGCTCTGGATGCTACCTCCAGTCAATATTACTTACTCTTTCTGTCACAAGATGTTTCTCCTGCTCTAGAGAGGTGGCTTGGAGGTTAAGAGCACTGGTTTCCAGAGGTCCTGAGTAGGATTCCCAGCAACCACATGGTGGCTCACAACCATATGTAACGAGATCTGGTGCCCTCTTCTGCCCTGCAGGCTACATGCAGGCAGAACACTATATACATAATAAATAAATAAAAATTTAAAAAAGATTTATTTATTAATTATTATGTATACAGTGCTCGATTTGCGTGTACACTTGCCGGCCAGAAGAGGGCATCAGATCACTTTATAGAAGGTTGTGAGCCATCTTGTGGTTGCTGGGAATTGAACTCAGCACCTCTGGAAGAGCAGACATTGCTCTTAACTGCTGAGCCATCTCTCCAGCCCCTAAATAAATTAAAATTTAAAAAAATACATAAAATAAGATGTTTCTGCTTTTTTCAGGTTTATTTTACCTTATGAAGTTTTTGCCTGCAAGCATGTTTGTGCACCCTGAACATATTGGATCCCCCAGAACTGGGGTTAGGGAAGGCTGTGTGCTAGGGTTCAGGGCATTTCGACCTGGGAGAAGCACAGAGAGGCTGCACCCACCTTTCTGACCCTTCTTCATGTGCGTCAAGTACTCTTCATATCGTCTCTGCTTTTCTGGGTCTTTGGCAAAAGGCTTGAAGTTGCTGGCTCGTGGGCTGGCTGTCCCGGCGCCCAGGGCCAGGT
Source organism: Acomys russatus (assembly GCF_903995435.1). Classification (NCBI taxonomy): domain Eukaryota; kingdom Metazoa; phylum Chordata; class Mammalia; order Rodentia; family Muridae; genus Acomys; species Acomys russatus. Next base: position 3,505,915 of record NC_067155.1, on the reverse strand, counting down.
GCCATGAGCTGTGGCTGGGGCCCGGTGTGGAGACCTGCTCTCTGTTGCCTGCAGCGCTCTGGGCCAGACTCCTGGCCTTGGCTTGCGCCGCTTTCAGGTCCGTTGCCTGCTTCGTTTCTTTGATTCTTTCTTTGTCTTTTTGGGACAGAAACTCCAACACTGAGGTAGCTGGCCCTAAAGAAAAGCAATAACCAAAAAACTGAAAAACAGATTTACCTTTTTGGTATACACAGTCACTATCACAGAGTGTATATAATCAGAGATAAGGGTTATGTTACTGTTTCATCAATATCTATATGTCCCATGAACTATATATTTACACAACAATGGGATGGTTGATTAAAAAGGAGGTGGCTATGAGTACAACTCCGAGGTAGAGCGAATGGCTGGAAGACGGAGAGCCTTGTGCTCCACGCCCAGGATGAGGCCTCTGGACCGCAGGTGGCTGTAGTCATGGCTTCCATGGGCCTCCCACTGAGCACTCATATCACACACACTCACTGGGCATCAGCTCCACAGCAGGCAGTGGCCCAGGCTTTGAGGGACGATGCAGGTAAGGGCCCTCCTGTCCCTACTGAGATATCAGAGGACAGCTGCAAAGAACAGCGATGGAGCGCGCAGGCCATTCTGGCATTTGGGGTGGGGAGGGCTGCGGCAAGACTGGCATGAGTTCAGAGCCAGCCTGGGCTACAGACTAAGGTCTTGTCTCAAAAAGCAAACAGCAGCATGGTGGCACACGCCTTTAATCCCAGCACTCAGGAGGCAGAGGCAGGGAGATCGCTGTGAGTTCGAGGCCAGCCTGGTCTACAAAGTGAGTCCAGGATGGCCAAGGCTACACAGAGAGACCCTGTCTGGTAAAACCAAAAAACAAAACTTGCCCTCTGATTTCCATACAGGCACCGTGGTTCATACATGTAGACACACACATACACACACACACACACACACACACACACACACACACACACACACACAGAGCATAATAAAGCATCTTTAAGGATGTGAAGGAGCATAATGAGGCAGTGCATGCTTATAACCCCAGGACTAAAGAGGCTGATTGAACAAATAATCATTCTAGGCTAGTGGGGTGTACCTAGTGAGAACCCATCTCAAAAAAAAAAAAACCAAACAAACAAACACAAAAGAGGGGGGGCCAGGCACAGCAGCACTCCGGAGGCAGAGGCAAGAGGATCTCTGTGAATTTAAAGCTAGCCTGGGCCGGGCGTGGTGGCGCACGCCTTTAATCCCAGCACTCGGGAGGCAGAGGCAGGCGGATCGCTGTGAGTTCGAGGCCAGCCTGGTCTACAAAGCGAGTCCATGATGGCCAAGGCTACACAGAGAAACCCTGTCTCGAAAAACCAAAAAAAAAATTAAATAAATAAATAAAAATAAAAAAAAATAAAGCTAGCCTGGGCTACACAGCAAGCTCCAGGATAGCCAGGACTATGTAGAAAGACCATGTCTCAAAATAAACAAACGAATGAATAAATGAATGAATGAATGATGAGAATGTGTTTTTAAAAGTGAGGATGAGAACCAGGCGGTGGTGGTGGCGCATGCCCATAATCCCAGCACTCAGAGGCAGGCGGATGGCTGTGAGTTCGAGGCCAGCCTGGTCTACAAAGCGAGTCCAGGATGGACAAGATAGCATAGAGAAACCCTGTCTCGAAAAACCAAAAACAAAAATTAAATTAAATAAATAAAAAGTGGGGATGGAGCGGTGGCTCAGTAGTCACTCCTGTAGACACCCAATGTGCACACAGGCAGCTCAGAACCAACTACAGCTTCAGCCCCCGGGGATCCAACAGCCTTTTCTGATCTACACACACACACAGACACAGACACAGACACACAGACACACACACACACAAACACACTATTTTTGTTGCTGTTTTTCAAGACAAGCTTCTCTTTATAGCCCTGGCTGTCCTGAAACTCAATTTGTAGACCAGGCTGGCTTTGAACTCACAGCCTCTGCCTCCCAAATGTTGGGATTAAACTTAAATAACAAATATTTAGACAAAACAAATAACCTGAGAGGCACTCCTGTAACTGAGACATTTGTGTGGCAGAGGCAGCAGGACCAAGAGTTCAAAACCATCCTTGGCTACATTATTAATTTATGGCCGTCTTGGGCTACATGAGGCTTTAAAGGGGGGTAGGGGGGAGGGGCAGAAAAGAACAATTCACCGAGTTATAATAATAAACAAACTCTGTGTACACCTGTATACGCTGTTTACAACACACGGCACTGCTCCTGCGGTTTAAGAACACAAACTGCATCCATACACATCAGCGGGAGATACAGCTGTGCATTGCCTCCTCCTCCGGGCACACACCTTGAACAGGCGCCTCTCCCAGCAACTCCCCGCGCTTGGAGGCGTTCAGCTGGTGCCTACTGTGCGCAGCCGCCACGTCTGCTCCCGCTTTCCCAGCCGACTCCGACAACACCTGAAGTAAGTGAGCATTCTCGGACGTCGGGGCGACCACGGGTCTGAAATAGTGCACTGGCCGGTAGTCTCTGGGCAGCTGAGGGGGTGGGTACATCTTAACAAAACCAGACAAAATCAAAGTCAGGAAATGCAGGCTGCAAGACCACAAAGGCTCAATAAAGAAAAGAACCATGATTTCAGCGCCATGAAGCCTGCCCCGCCCCTCCCGGGGCCACGGCCGGGAGGGGCTGCAGCAGCCTGGCCCCTGACGCACACCGGAAATACTGTCCCCAGAAGTACTGTCCCGATGGGCTCACACTGCCAACATCACCCCTGCTGATATTTATGTTTCCCAGGATGGGAACACTAAATATGGAAGGTACAGCACAGTGTCCTGCCCCACGTGCAGACCCAGCCCACTGTAAGACAAAACATTTACAAGTGTTTGATTTAACACTTCGAAAATTAAAAAAAAAAACAAAACCTTGAAATTAGGTAGTTTTAAAACCAAAACTCTCCCAGCACTCGGGAGGCAGAGGCAGGCAGATCTCTGTGAGTTCGAGGCCAGCCTGGTCCAGGACAGCTAAGGCTACACAGAAAAACCCTGTCTCAGGGGAAAAAATATTCTATGTTCAGGCTATGGTTCACTTCCAGAGTGAGACTTCAGACCTTTTTTTGTTTTGTTTTGTTTTACTTGTGAATGTGGGTATCTGTTGTGTAAGCGTTTGTGCACATGTGTGCAGGTGTGCCAGAGGCCAGATGAGGACGTGGACCCCTAGGAGCTCGAGTTATGGGTATTTGTGGGTGCTAGGACCCAAATTCAAGTACTCGTAAACACTGAGCCTCCCACCCCAACTGTACCTCTTTATGCAAGGGTTTTTTGTTTGTTTGGTTGGTTTGGTTTGGTTTGGTTTGGTGTTTTTCGAGACAGGGTTTCTCTGTGTAGCCTTGGCTGTCCTGGACTCACTTTGTAGACCAGGCTGGCCTCAAACTCACAGCGATTCACGAGCCTCTGCCTCCCGAGTGCTGGGATTAAATGCGTGCACCGCCCCGCTTCGAGGTATTTTTTAATTCAGGCACTGAGTAGAGCGGAGGATGTGGCTCAGTTACAGTATTTGCACAGCAGTCACAAGACCCTGGGATCAATCCTTAGTAACCCCAACAACAACAGAACAAAGTAACAAAGACAGACTAGGGTGTCGCTCAGTGGTAAAGTGCTTGCTGAGCATGCATTCGGCCTTCCACTCAAACCTCAGCGTAAGAGACAGAGGGGAAAGCTGACAAAACTCAAGTGTACATACATCTGTGAAAACTCAGGATTATGATCCTGAAGTCATTAGTGACTGCAGAACAGCAAAGTTAAGAGGAAAGCAAGAGTGTCGCTGTTATTTGGGGGTGATGGACCTTGCACATACTGAACACAGTCTCTACTGCTGAGCCACATTCCCAGCCCCTTTTCGGAAACAGAATTACACTATGTAGCCCTGGCTGTCCTTAAACTCACTCTGTAGACCAGGCTGGTCTCAAACTCAGGCAGGATCCGCCTGCCTCTGCCTCCTGAGTGCTGGGATTAAAGGTGAGTACCATCTACTCAGTATTTAAGTAGCCACTGAACGGTCTCCTTGCTCTTGGTATAACAAGCATAGATTAGCAGTTGCTTGAACATTGCCTTCTAGAACTAGAGGTTCCCTGGAAGTGGGAAGCAGGCCGCCTCTGAACCTCAGCAGAAGTGCTCGGTCCCAGGTGCCAGCGCCGGCCTGAGAACCTTCCACCATAGCCGCGTCTGTGTCCCGTCCTTACCAGCAGAGCCAGGAGTTTGCAGTTCCCTAAATCGCCTTTGCCGGGGAAGTACTTGCATGTACGTGTCTTGCCTGTATGTATGTCTGTGCACCACCACATGTATGTCTAGAGCCAGAAGAAGAAGCCACAAGAGGGGACGGGATCCCCTGAAACTGGAGTTACAGCTGTGAGCTGCCATGTGGGTGCTGGGACTCGAACCTGGGTCCTCTGGAAGAGCAGTATGAGTGTTTGTAACTGCTGAGCCAGCGTATCTCCGGCCCGCACCTTTTTTTTTCTAAGGAAGAATTTTTCCGTGTCCTGTGCCCGTCTGGAAGTTTCCCTTTCCTGCCTCCGCACACCGGACGACAAGTTCAGCAGCACAGCGGCTTTTCTGACATAGGCTTGGGAACTGAACTCATGTCTTGAGTACTTTCCTGGCTGAGCTGTGTGAAGCCCTCCTCCCGCTTTCTAAAACAGGGTCTTAGTCAGTTTCCCGGAATGGCTCGGAATATGATTCTCCTGCCTCAGTTTCCCAAGAGCTAGGATTACAGACCCTGTACCATCACATTGAGATTTCTTCTAAAAAAAATTATTAACAGGAGAATATGCATAAAGAAATATCAAATTTCCATAAGTGCATTGATATAGCTCAATTAATTACTTAATATTATAAATATTAAAATAAAAATATATAAATTTTTTTTAAAAACACTATAGCAACCAGACCAGGAAAATAATTTTAATGTAAAGATTTTCTTACCTTCTTTGAAGATAAAGGTTTAGAAGCCAACGAAAATCCTTCCAGAATTTTGCCAACATATCGGAGATCTCTCTCTGCTTCTACAAAATGACATCACTGATTAATTCCGGAAATTGAGATGATTACAGTGAGACAAAAGACTTCTTATCCTCCAGAACATAAACAGCACCCCGGGTGACCTCACTGGGAAGGGACATTAGGGGACACAATGGCATTCAAGCCCTCACACTTTTGTTGACACAGTGAGGCTCGGCCCAAACTGCCCCGCGCTGCCACCCAGACAGCTGCGTCCCAGGGACAAGCACCCAGCATGCATGCTTCAAAGCAAGGACCTCAGATGACAGCAGCTGCACAGGCGCCTACCGCCATGATGTGTCACCTCGCCAGGAGCCCAAGGACTGGCTTGCAACCTCTAAAAGCACGAGCTAAAATAACCCCACAAAGCTGTCCCTCCTTCCCCACCAAAGAAAGCGACCTGGGGAGCTCTGTGGAGTGAAAGTTCTCAAGAAGAGCCCACCAGAGTGTCAAAGGAAAAGTCCCAACTGCAAAGGTCATTTCTCACACAGGGCCCCCAGGGTGGCTGTCTCCTAGTTTCCTTAGCAACAGCCCAAATACGGCTCCCAGGCAACACAACCAGGTCAGCTGTGATCTCACCCTAGGACAACGTATTGCTGCAAAAGAAATGCTAACAGTAGATAGATAAAGACCACAAACGAAGGAAACCGAGTGACCAACGCCCTCTGACTTGAGCAGGGGACTGTCCAGCAGCACACGCAACTGTGACAAAGGCCCTTGGCAAGACATTCTGCAGAGGGGTGCACATAAGAGTCATTTCAGCCTCACTAATTGCTGAAAGAAAAAAATTTTAAAGTCAACTGCAGAGATTGGATAAAATGAAAAGAAAAGAATATGTGCAGGAAGCCAGGCATGGTGGTACACGGCTTTAATCCCAGCACTCGGGAGGCAGAGGCTGGCAGATTGCTGTGAGTTCAAGGCTAGCCTGGTCTACAAAGAGAGTCCAGGACAGCCAAGGCTAGCAAACATTAGAACCTGTCTCAGAGAAAATTATATATATATATATATGCAAATTTAAAAAAGAGACTAGCTGAATGTGGTGGTGCACGCCTTTAATCCCAGTACTTGGGAGGTAGAGGCAGGTGGATCTCTGTTCTGGGCCAGCCTGGTCTATAGAGTGAGTTCCCAGATAGCCAGGGCTCCACAGAGAAACCCTGTCTCAGGAAACCAAAAGAAATAAATAAAACAAAAAATTAAAAAAAGAGGCAAATAGGCCAGCCCCAAACTCATAGCCCTGCAGGGTTTGTGGCCCCGGGAAAGGGTTTGTGGCAGGAGGGAAGAGCTGGTTGTGCGACAGGAGCTCCCATCACAGGAAGGCTCGGCTGAGGATTCCTGCAGCACCCATCAGCAGCACAAAGGCACTCTATTCAGGCAAAGTGAAAGGTTTGCCTGGGAAAGCAGACTAGTGTACATGTTACTGCGAACCACCAACCACTGTAAGGCAGAGAGTGGTATGTTGGTAATGTAGCTGATTGACATGAACTACTAGGGTTACTGATATAATTAAGATAACGACTATCAATTCCATTCTCCCATCAGTTTCTAGAGTACGCTCAATTAGTAATTAGTACTTTCCAGTATTATATAATCAACATGGCACACTGTTGATGGTATCAACACATTAGCTATGTAACATAAAAAAATCAGCACACTAATCCCAGCACTCGGGAAACAGAGGCAGGTGAATTGCTGTGAGTTTGAGGCCAGCCTGGTCTACAAAGCGAGTCCAGGACAGCCCAAGATAACACAGTGAAATCCTGTCTCGAAAAAGAAAAAGAGAAAAATAATCAGCACACAACTATTAATTATAATACAATAACACTTTTTTTCCCAAGACAGGGTTTCTCTGTGTAGCCTTGGCTGTCCTGGACTTGCTTTGTAGACCAGGCTGGCCTCGAACTCACAGAGATCCACCTGCCTCTGCCTCCCGAGTGCTGGGATTAAAGGCATGCACCACCGTGCCCAGCAACACTTCTATTTTATAATCTGTGAAATTATCTATCTTTTGGGCGAGGGGAGGGGACCGGGACTGAGTCTAGGGCCACTGTGCTGACTGACTCTGTATGAGACGCTCCCAGGTTTCCACCCTGTCCACTTCCTGCACCATTTCTAGAAAGCGAGGCTAGGATGCCAGCTCAACCATGGGATCTGAACCGTCACGGACTCTGGCATGAGTTCCAGTTGTGTTGAGAGACACCAGCGATGATAATAATCACATCTGTAATTCCTGCGCCTGGGAGGCAGAGGCAGAAGGAGTCCAGCTGTGAGACCAGCCTGGGCTACAGAGTTAGACCTTAACTACGAAAACAGTGAGGTGGGAGACCATGTCTGACTGCAGACAAGAGCCCCATGTGAGGCCTGAAGCGGGAGACAGGTTAAGCCAAGCTCTGCTGTGCTAAGGGCTCTTGGCCTTGTCACATGTTCCCAGACCTGGTCCTCTGAGCTGCTGTTTAAATCGGCTGAATCTGGCCACCTACCAGTTCCCTGAACTCTGAGTCCCCACTGCCGTCTGACCACGGCATGGCACCAGGCCACGGATTCATTCCTTGCCTGCCCCAAGCCTCTCCAGCTCCCTGGTGCATCCCCACCCCCACTGCTGGCTTTACCTGTGGCTTACAACCAACTGCTTTCTTATATCCTATACACTGCAGGGCAGGTAAGCCTAGGCTTCACTGTATAACCCAGGCGAGCCTCATACTCAGGGCAATCCTCCTGCCTCAGCTTTCCAAGTGCTAGGATTACAAGAACAAGCCACTCTACCAGCTTCCAATGTTTCTCACCCTCATGGTTTTTTGTTTTTTGTTTTGTTTTTTCGAGACAGGGTTTCTCTGTGTATCCTTGGCTGTCCTGGACTCACTCTGTAGACCAGGCTGGCCTTGAACTCACAGCGATCCACCTGCCTCTGCCTCCCGAGTGCTGGGATTAAAGGCGTGCGCCACCACCCCCCAGCACCCTCATGTTTTTTTAAGTTATTCAGTTTTATTTGATGCGCGTGACTGTTTTGCCTAGATGTATATATGTGCACCATGTGTGTGCCTGGTGCCTGTGACGGCCAGAAGAGAGCGAGCCCGAGAGCCCCTGGAACTGGAGTTACATACTGCGGTGAGCCACCATGTGAGTGCTGGGAACCGAACTCAGGGCCCTGCAAGAGCAGCCAGTACCCCTAACCCCTGATGTCTCTCAGCCCCTTTCAGTATCTTTGATAACTCTACAGAGTCTGTTACTCCAGCACCAGACCCTCAGCCCGTTCTCCCTGAGGCCCGACAGCCAGTACTACAGCAGGTACCTTTCTGGTTTCTGTACTGTTTGGGAGCTGTCCAGCCATAGAGGCCGTCCCCAGGCTCCTCGTCCTTCAGCACAGTGTCATACTTGGATAGAGTCTCTGTGGCGTAGATGTCATCGTCTTCCTCTTCCAGGGCACCCACACCGAAAGCCTGCAGAACACATGGTTTCAGACAGAGCTCACAGGCTGGAGGGTCTGCCTGCGCTGCAGGGCTGGGCTGCGTTGAGGAAAGGACCCAGCAGACTCATAGCGCTTGTGGATCACTGAGAGAGAGGTGAATGGAGCCCCAGGGTAGAAGAGCCTTGGGTGTACAGGCACGCAGTGACCGGAAGCGAATGCCCCTCTCGCATAGGCACACACCCCAGCCCCAGCACAAGCACGGCCAGAGACATGAGGAACAGCACGTGGCACCAAACACATAGGAACAGGACGCTGACAAGAGAATGGCCGATACATCTGTCTGTCTGGTCAGTGTGACCAAGGTCTGGAGACTTTGTGAGAAACAGCTTGCAGTAAGTTTATTTTTTGTTGGAAGGATAGGAAAGCCATGCAAAGAAAGAAAAGGCAATGAAACAAAGTAACCAACCATTTTTTTTTTCTTCCCTTTGAGATAATATCTCACTATGTAGCCCAGGCTGACCTGGAATTTACAGAGATGCACTTGGCTCTACCTCCCAAGTATAGGAATTAAAGATGTGTAACCCCACGCTGGCCCGCTTTCTTTTTAGGAACCTGTGAATCCATCTGAGGAGGTGGGCAATTGAAAGCTCCCTATCTTTCCAAAAGTACAAAAACCTCTAGGTCAAATGACCCAGGGGCTCGTAGCAAGAGGAAATTTAGCTCAGCGCTAAGCAGCTTTATTTATCTATTGGGCCACCCTGCCGGGCCCAGATTGTAATTAGACCAAATCAAAGCATTGGAAAGGGGCTTTTCTGCTTGGCCTCGCCAGGCTTGGAACATGGGGTTCCACCGAGAACTAGGCACAGGCTCTTGGGCACCACCGTTAGGATTAGGAAGGCAAGCATCACAGGTGCCCTTCAGGAAGGACCTTTGGGGAAACAGAGTCTGGGGCTTGGCATATGGAAGAGTACCTGCCCGGTGTATGTAACGCCCCGAGAGACGTTTTCTCACTCTGTTTCTTTCTCTTCCAGTGAGGGGGCTTGAACCTGGGGCCTTACATACACTACTAGGCAAGCCCAGCACTGAAAGAGAGACAGGCAGGCAGGCAGGCAGAGAGAGGCAGACAAAAAAAAGAAAGATAAAGGGAGAGAGAGACAAAGAGAAAGAGAGGGTTGTGGGGAGACGGGACAGAACTTCAAAGACCTCACTGAAGAACTAAGTGTCTGCCCTGGGCTAATCTCACATGGGAAGTGTCCGTATTTATCCGTGTTTCTGCTTTTACAGTAAGAAACTTTTACCTGACCAGAAATGCCCAATTTTCTTCCTTTACTCAGTCCAACGTCTCCAAGAAGATGGCTGGTCCCCTCGGATGCTCCACCAAAAAGATTAAAGTGTTCTCCTGGAGTGCCGAACAGAGCTTGGCGGGGGTCCAGGCCCTGGTAGGCCAGCCCGTGTACGTTATCTTTAGGTGTAAAATCCACAGGCATGACGTCTTTAGGAGCAAAAGTCACACTGTCGGGCAAGTAGTCATCCTGTTCATCCTATTTCAAATGTTTGATGAGGAGGGAAGGTGAGTCACCATGGGTGTCAATTCGTTTAGAGGTCAGTGATTAATTCCAAACATAACAGTTGCCAAGCTCCCATTTCCGCTGCCGTGAATGGCCAGATCCCATCCCGGAAGAAACAATACTAACAAAAGCAACGTCATAGTGAGACTCTAGATCAGTGGTTCTCAACCTTCCTAACGCTGTGACCCTTTAACACAGTTCCTCGTGTTGTGCTGACCCCCAGCTACAAAATTATTTCTTTGTTAAATACTACCAGCCGGGCGTGGTGGCGCATGCCTGTAATCCCAGCACTCGGGAGGCAGAGGTAGGCAGATCGCTGTGAGTTCGAGGCCAGCCTGGTCTACAAAGTGAGTCCAGGACAGCCAAGGCCACACAGAGAGACTTTGTCTCGGAAAAAAAAAACAAAAGAAAAAAGAAAAAAATAAATAAATACTACTTACTATTAACACTAGTTAAAACTACTTTGTGACTATAATGTTGCTAGTGTTACAAATCATAATGTAAATGTGTGATATGCCACCCCTATGAAAGGGTTGTTCGAGCCCCAGTCTTGACCCACTGGTTGAGAACCGCTGTTCCAAACAGGCTGGAGAGGCGGCTCAGCCGTTAAGAGCATGCGCTGCTTTTGCAGAGGACCTGGGTTCAGTTCCCAGCACCAACATCAGGCAGCTCACAATTGCTTTAACTCTGTTCCAGGGCGTCTGACACCCTCCTCTGCCCTTGGTGGGCACCTGCATACACAGACAGACTTGCAGGCACATGCACAAATACACTAAATAAAAAAAAAATTAAAGAAATCTAAACAACGGCAAGAGTGTGGCTCAAAGGTACGGCACATGCTTAGCATGCAAGGCCATAGTTTTAAAATCCACCACAAAACATAAATCTGTAGAAGCAGGCGGGGCATGGTGGCGCATAACTTTAATCCCAGCACTCAGGAGGCAGAGGCAGGTGGATCTCTGTGAGCTCAAGGCCAGCCTGGTCTACAGAGTGAGTTCCAGATCAGCCATAGTGAGTCATAGTGAGACCTCGTCTCAACTGATCAGTCAGTCACCCAATAAATAAGAAGAGAGTTAGGCTATTAATGGAGCTAGCCTGTCATTGACTATATCAGCCATCATAGTAAGGACACCTTTAGGGTATGGACAGTTTATGACAGCAGAATCTAGCAGATTTCTAAAGTTGCTTATGACCTTGCTATTTACTTATCTATCTATCTGTTTGCTTGGGTGTTTTGTCTGTCTGGGTCTTTGTTGTTACTGCACTGTATTTGTATTACCCTATTTATTTATTTATTTGTGTGTGTGTGTGTGTGTGTGTGTAATTGTGTGTGCACACGGGCAGCCACGCCATGCAGTGTATGTAGCAGTTAAAGGACAATTTATGGGAGCTAGTTCTCCCTACCCCCACCCCCCCCCACCCTTTTTTTTTTTTTTTTTTTTTTTTGGAGACAAGGTTTCTCTATGTAGCCTTAGCTGTCCTGTCCTGGACTCACTTTGTAGACCAGGCTGGCGTCGAACTCACAGCGATCCGCCTGCTCTGCCTCCCAAGTGCGAGTGCTGGGAGTAAAGGCTGGTTCTCTCCTTTTATCACAGGTCGCAGGGATTGCACTCAGACAGTCAGGCTTGGCAGCAAGCACCTTTCCCCACTGAGCCATCCCACTATATCTCACTCTATGGCTCAGGCTCGTCTAGACCTTGAGACTTTTCTTTCTGCCTCAGCCTGCCCAGGACTTAATCACCAGTAAGCACTGGTAATCACTGCCTGGCAGTTTGCTATTGTCCGTCAGTGGGAGAAATCAAAGCCAAGGCTCTGCACACGCGAGGCTCTACCACTGAGCTTTACTTGCATCCTGACGTAGCACACGGGACCGTAACCTACCTCGGACCCTTCAGAGCCTCCAGGCGGCAACGCACAGCCATAGATCTTAACACCAGGATCTACAAGAGAGATCCCGAGGGCGTTAGTCATGAGCAACTAAGAAGAAACCCCAAGTCACTGACACTGCTCGGAGGCACACTTGTAAAGGTGTTGTCGCCTTAGCGTCGCAGGTGGATGACGAGCCTGACCCACCTGTTGTCCAACAATGTACTGCATGGGCCCAAAGGAAACTACTAGAGTTTACTCACAGTCTGGGGACACAGGGGGCAAGGAAAGAACAGAAAATCATCATGTTACACTGGGAGGAGAGTGTAGCTAAAGCCCCACGTTCAATCCCCAATACAGAGAAATAAGTAAGGAGGAGGAGGAGGGGGAAGTAATGGCGTTGAACTGCGCCTCTGATTCAGCTAAGGTGTGGCTGGAAGGCAGCAGGCAGTTGGGCTTGGCAGCAAGCACCTTGACCCACTGAGCCAAGCCACTGAGGCAGAGCCTCGCTCTCCATCAGGGTGTGGACCTGGTTCCAGAAGTTACGTGATGTGTGTATGCCACCTGATTCAGCAGTCTATTTCTAGGCATATGCAGCTTTCAAAACGATGCTGTGGGGCTGGAGAGGCAGCTCAGTGGCTAAAAGCCCTTGTTACTCATGCAGGGGACGTGGGTTCTATTCCCAGAACCCACATGGTAGCTCAAAACTATCTGTTGATTCCAGGTCCAAGGGCTCTAAGGATCTCCTCTGGCCTCCCATGGCTCCTGCATAACGTGGCACTCACAGAATCACCAGAAAAACACACATATACAAAAATGAAATAATTGAGGAAGGGTCTCACTGTATAGTACTGTCCTGGAACTGTGTAGACCAAGCTGGACTTCAACTCACAGAGATCCACCTGCCTCGGCATCCCAAGTGCTGGGATTAAAGGAATGTGCTACCATGCCCAGCTACTAATAAATAAACCCTATTTTTAAAACTATGCTGTATGTCAGTTAGTGGTGGGTGGTGCACACCTTTAATCCCAGCACTTGGGAGGCAGAGGCAGATGGATCTCTGTGAGTTCGAGGCCAGCCTGGTCCACAGAGTGAGTTCGAGGACATCCAAGGCTACAAAGAGAAATCCTGTCTCAAAAAACAAAACAAAACAAAAAATTTACAAATTAAAAAGATAAACTATAGATCGAGCTGTGGTGGCACACGCCTTTAATCCCAGCACTCAGGGAGGCAGAGGCAGGCAGATCACTGTGAGTTTGAGGCCAGCCTGGTCTACAAAGCGAGTCCAGGACAGTTAAGGCTACACAGAGAAACCCTGTCTCGAAAAACAAACAAACAAAGGTAAACTATGCTGTAGTTAAAGGACAGGGCACATTACTATAAATCCCAGCACTCAGGTAGCTGAAGCAGTAGAATCATGTGTTTGAGAGGCTAGCCTGGGCTACACAAGGAGTCCCAGGCAGCCTGAATGGCAGACTTTGATCCTGTCTCACACAAAATACTAAACCAATCAACCAAACGTGCACTATAGCAGTGGCCACAGTGAGGCTCACCCGGCTTCTGTCGGCGCGGCTTTCTTTTCACTCGAGGACCGACTCCTTGTCCTTCCTTCCAACCCATCTTTCTTAGCAGTTCGAAGCCAACAGACAACCTAGACGGGACGTGCAAACACCGACAGTGACTACACGTTAGCGACCAGCTGTGACCTGGCTCCTCCGCCTTGTCTGCATCTTGTCTGTGCTCGTCTCTAGGACAATGGCACAAGCCGGCGGGCCAGCCACAGCTGCCTGGGCCTGGGAGCACATCCAAAGTAGGGGAGACACATGTGTGCCTCTTTGGGCCTTTGAGCTGGGCCTGTAGAGACTCTTGGCAGTGCAGAGTCCTTGTCAAGGAGGTGTGGCCCAGGGACACCAGGAAAGTCTGATCCAGCCACATACCCAGGAGCATGGGACAAAGTAGACAGAAATCCAAAGCTGGGTGACAGCCATGCAGCTTCGTCAGTCTGCCTACTTAATCGGAAAAGCTTAACTTCTTTTCTTCTCTCCTCTGAGCGTTCTCTCCTGAGCACTTTGGGCCTCTCCAACATTTTGGTCTTCCTTGTTCTTTCTAGAAGGCTCCCCTAGGCTCCCCTCCTGCCGTGTGTGTGTGTGTGTGTGTGTGTGTGTGTGTGTGTGTGTGTGTGTGCGTGCGCGCGCGCGCCATCCAAGCTACCTCTCAGGGCGTGGCTTCCCTATTCTCTCCCGCTGAGCCCTACACCTTGCTGTGGGGAGGGGGATGTATCTTTAAACTCTAATAAAACCGTCCTTAAGCTGAGGGTGAGGAGACAGAAAAAGGAGACAGGGATGAGGATGGAAGAGAGAGAGGGAAGGAGGGAGGGAGGGAGGGAGAGAGGAGGGAGGGAGAAGGGGGAGAAGATGGGGAAGGGGGAGGGGGAAGAGAGGGAAGGAGGGAGGGGGGAGGGAAAGGGAGGGTGCAGGCCGGGTAGAAGCCACAAGAGCTGTGAGAAAGGCGAGGGAGGAAAGCCACCCCAATTCCTGACAGCCTTCCATTGCAATGACAAAGGGAGACATTCTGGGTGAAACCCCTTTTTCACGTAGATTTCCAGTCAGACAGCATCTCTCCCTGAGAAAGATAGCCCCACACACATGCAAAACATTGGTGCCAGAAATAAAGCCCGTCTCACTTGGCTGGTGCGATGAGGTCATCCAGCAGTGTCGCCCCAGGAATAGGGGCTGCAGCAGCTGCCAGCTGCCTGGCTTTCTCCCGTATTCTGTCTTTGGTTTTGGAAGCAAAATCATCTGTGGTAACAATTGCTTTAGGCGCAATTCCGAATTCACTAAGATCCTCCAAAGAAGAAAATTAAACAGAATTAGTTCATTTATATACACACACACCAAATACAAATGCACTTGTACTAACACACATATACAAACACACACAAAAATGCACATATAATAACGCACACATCACTTGTACTAACACACACACAACACATGTACTTGCTCTACCACCCACAACAAATCCACTTGTACTAACACACACAGCAAAGTTTTAAATAAAGGGATCAGTTTCCTATAGATATGTAAAGAAAGAGAGAGAGAAAGAGAGAGAGAGAGAGAGAGGTCTAGGGGCTGGAAAGTGATTAAGATCACTGGCTGTTCTTCCAGAGGTCCTGGGTTCAATTCCCAGCACCCATCCAGCAGCTCACAACCATCTATAACTGCAATCTAATACCCTCTTCTGGTGTGCAGACAAAACTCCCATACGCACTAATAATAAAAATTTAAAGAGGGAGAGAAGTCATATGTGGTGGCACTTGCCCGTGGTCCTAGAGCTAGGGGAGGCTGGAAGAGGAGGGTTGCAAGTTCAGAGCCAGCCTAAGCTACATGGCAAGACCTAGGGGAGTATTTTTTGGTTTTGTTTTGTTTTGTTTTCGGAGGAGGGAAGGGTTGGTTTTTGGTTTTAAAGGCCTCATTTTCCTCCTCCTGGTAGCTTACAGCTTGGTGTAATGTACATGACTGGCTGTGCTCTTGGGTGAATCCATGCCTAAGTCTTTTTTTTTTCCATGCCTAAGTCTTAAGTTCATGGGAGTTGAATTTTAGCCAGCTCACTGTCCCTTAAACCACAGGATGCTTCAGGGTCACTGTGAAAAACCACAGGATGCTGAGTTAGGGACAACTGGAGTTTTCCAAGTACATTTGCCTTTACGTGACATTCCTGACTTCAGAAGCTGTCCCTCTGTTCCCAGGACAGACATCTGAGTGATGGAGAAGCCACCAGGGCAAACACCTCAGAGACAGAGCGTCGGCACAGGCCAGAAAGTGTAGAAGGTGCCACAACCAAGGACACAGCGTCAAGGCCTGACCCACCTCTTCATCCATGAAATCTTCAGGCCCAAGAGCAGATTTGTCCGCCCTGTTCTGTCTTGAAGACACGAAGGTAGAGGGCGTCCATCCTGAAAGGAGAGGAATTTACACTATTATGATCCCAGACGGTATTTCATTTCTTGTCTGTTCAGTGAGATGGACTCTCATCATCGAGGCCTGGCCAGCCTAGAACTCCCTGGGCAGCCCAGACGAGGGCTATAGCTCGGTGGTAGAAGCCTGCTTTAGCCTGCAGTGAGGTCCTGGGCTCTAGCCCCAGCTTCTCAGGGAAAAAAAAGTTCAGGTAACTGGGCGGTACAGATGGATCTACGGCCTACAGGAAGTTCTACATAGCAAGTTCTGGGTTAGCCTGGTCTATATAGTGAGACCTTGTCTCAAAAAAAAAAAAGAGAACCCCTTTAATCCCAGCACTGGGGAAACAGAGGCAGGTGGATCTGAGTTCAAGGCCAGCCTGGTCTGCAGAGTGAGTTTCAGGACAGCCAAGGCTACACAGAGAAACCCTGACTCAAAAAACAAACAAAACAACAATAAAAACAAAAAAGAAACAAAGAAAAAGAAAGATGAGAGAACAACATGTATTCCTTTAATTATAGAATTGATTATACTATATAGTGCGACATTTTATTTGTTTCCAGGTCACGAGCAAGCAGCAGCTGGTGTGCAGCGCTGTGTCAGGTGACTCCTGGGCAGTTCTGGTGCTACATGACCTCTGTGACCCCAGGTGCCTCATCTTCAAACACCTGTGACACCTGCCCTTTGAGGATGAGTCAGAGGAGGTCAGTGGTTAGCTGGGAGTCGGCCTGAGGGTACTTAGGGCAAAGCAAAAATGAGATGGCAGTCACGGTCTGGCTTTAGTCACCCTGCTGGAGTCTCTCCACCCTCCACTGAGTGGAAGAAAAGCTCTTCGCTTTCAGGCTGCAGCCAACAGCACCTAGTCCTGTGTCCTACGGAGTGTACACCAAGATGTTTCCACAATTTTATTTTGTCAAGGCAAGAGGAGATCTGGACGTGGAGGCTCACGCCTGTCACCCCAGCACTCAGGAGGCTGAGGCAGGAGGATCTGAGTTCCAGGCAGGCCTGAGCTACGTGGTGAGACCTGGTCACACAACAGGACCCAGGAGGGGGAGCTTGAGCACACGTCTGAGCAGCCCTCTGGCTTCCACAGGTGCCTACCTTCCTTCGAGCCGACCGTATTGAAGTAGCCTGCAGAGAAGCCGCCACTGAAGGCGCCGTGAAAGCGCTTATACCTTCCTTTCTCATCTCTGACAGTCTGCTCCTGAAGAGGGGTGGGTTTCTTTGGTCTTTCACCTGGGGAAAAAAAGTGAATGAAAAAAAGAGAGAGGGATACGATGAGTTAGAAAGAATTTAGGGAAAATGTGTTTTGGTGTTTTTTTTTTTTTAATGTATATAGTGCTCTGCCTGCATGTACACCTGCAAGCCAGAAGAGGGCACCAAATCTCATTATAGATGGTTGTGAGCCACCATGTGGTTGCTGGGAATTGAACTTGGAACCTCTGGAAGGACAGACAGTGCTCTTAACTGCTGAGCCATCCCTCCAGCCCAAAAATGGTATTTCTTAAACATAGTGAATTGTTTCTCACTTATAACTCTGTGTATAACCATTTCATTGAAGTCGCTGTTCTAAGACTTTAGTAGCTTATAGTTTATAAAATGGTTTTGGAAGCTAAGGAATATGCTGGAGGGATGGCTCAGGGGGTAGACTCCTTCCATACAGGCGTGGGAGCCCACGTTCAGATCCCCAGAACTCACTGTGGTGAGTTGTGCCCCACCCCTCCATTCCCCCTCCCCACCACACCCCTACCCCTCCGACAGGTCAGGCATTCAAGTATCAAATCCCTAGGTGGTGGCACTATTCAGGGAGGTTTTGGAACCTTTAAAACACACTCCTTTAATCCCAGCACTCGGGAGGCAGGGGCAAGTGGATCCCTGTGAGTTCGAGGCCAGCCTGGTCTACAGAGCTAGTTCCAGGACACGCTGGGCTACACAGAGAAACCCTGGTCTGGGGCTGGGGGTGGGCGTGGCCTTGCTGGAGGAAGTCCATCACTGGGGCAGGCTTTGAAAGTTCATAAACTCACCCCACTTCCGGTTTACTCACCCTGCTTGTGTTTGCTACTGATATGTGATCTCTTGGCTCGTGCTTTGGCAGTCTGCTGCCATGCCCTGGCCCACCCCCACCATATGGACTCTGATGGTATTCTATCACAGCAACAGAGAAGTAGTTAATGCACGCACATAAAGCCAGATGCAGGAGCTCATGTGTGCAGCCCCAACATTCCTCCTGCAAGATGGCAGGGAGGCACAGGAAAATCCCCGCAAGCCCACGCACCAGATAGCCCGGTGTGCACAGGAGCCCCAGCCAGAGAATCCCCATCTCAAAGGAAGTGGAGGGCCAAGACTGACACCCGACGTCATCCTGTCCACCACATTCATGCCATGGGACATGCGTGGTCACACTCACACACATACACATGAACACACACAAGATAAAAATGGTCTGCTTTTCCTAAGTGTAATCACAAAAGCCAAATTAGGGCATGTTTGCTGTGTAGATCCTAGCACCTGTGTAAAATCCAGTGTGGACCTCTCCAAGCCCAGCGCTGGAGGAGGAGGCAGAGCTGAGGTGAAGTAGAGGGCAACAGAGGACACCCCACACGGACCCCCAGTCCATATAGCACATCACCCCATATATACACAAATACAAATATATATATTTTGGGGGGGGGGTTGGTTTGGGTTTTTTTTTTTTTTTTTTTTTTTTGGTTTTTTTTTTTTTTTTTTTTTTTTTTTGGTTTTTCGAGACAGGGTTTCTCTGTGTAGCCTTGGCCATCCTGGACTCACTTTGTAGACCAGGCTGGCCTCGAACTCACAGCGATCTGCCTGCCTCTGCCTCCCGAGTGCTGGGATTAAAGGCATGCGCCACCACACCCGGCTTTTTTTTTGGTTTTTCGAGACAAGGTTTCTTTGTGTTAGCCTTGGCTGTCCTGGACTCGACTTATCGACCAGGCTGGCCTCGAACTCACAGCGCTCCACCTGCCTCTGCCTCCCAAGTGCTACCGCCCAGCTTATACTTCTAAAATTATACTGGACCTGGGCATGGTGGCACACACTTTTAATCCCAGCACCTAGGAGGCAGGGGCAGGAGGGTGTTTATGAATTCAAGGCCAGAGCTATCTACGTAAGGCCAGCCAGAGCTATATAGTCACCCTGAGTTACACCCCCAATCCTGAAAAGGGACACGTCTGTGTCTCTTCTAGAACATCTCCGACTCTACAATACTCCCTTCAGTTAGCACCCTTTTCCTTCAGGTTTCCTTAATCGGGCTGGAGGGATGGCTCAGTGGTTAAGAGCACTGGCTGCTCTTCCAAAGGTCCTGAGTTCAATTCCCAGCGACCACATGGTGGCTCACAACCATCTATAGTGAGATCTGGAGCTCTTTTCTGGTGTGTAGGCACACATACAGGCAGAACACTGTATGCATAATAAATAAATAAATCTTAAAAAAAAAAAAAAAGATGTAGAAAGAATCGAGGAGGTGTGGTGGCACATACCTGTTATCCACAACTGTTTGGAGCAGGAGGCAGGTTTGTGGTCAGTTAGGGGCCTGAGATTAGTCACAGTGCTCCGTGCCCTCCAACGCTAACTGCACTCTTACTAGTGTGGACTTCAGTCAGCTGAGCCTCTCTATGCCTTCGCGGCCCCGGCATTCACAGTAGTAACGTCTGACTGCGCATGTGTGTGCTCCATGCACTCCTGAAGGTAAGACAGGGAGGGCTGACTGCACTAAAGACCCGATGGCAGAAACAAACGAACCGCCAGGCGGTGGTGGCACACGCCTTTAGTCCCAGCACTCAGGGAGGCCAACCTGATCTACAGAGCGAGTTGTAGGACAGCCAAGGCTACACCGAGAAACCTTGTCTCTAAAAACCACAAAAAAAAAAAAAAAAGAAAGAAAGAAAGAAAAGAAAAGAAAAAGAAACAAACAAGCCACTAGGCATTTCAAAGTTGTGTGTGCAAGTTAGACAACGCTTGTGAGGAACTCCGCAGGAGGACCACACAGGAAACACTTTTAAGTTGCTAGCTGGCGCTGCCACTCTTGCTCTTAGCATTCTGTTCACGAGTGAGGTATCTCCTAAGGACCAGGATAGCCATGACTTCATCAATTAAACCGATTCTTATTATCTTTTAACAAAATTAATTAATGAAAAAGTCATTCCTGAGAGAGCTGAGGAAGGGCAGAGTTTTCAGGTTAAAGCTTTGACGTAATATAAACATAATCTTCCGGTGGCAGAGCGGTGGTTTATCCAGTGCAGGGCAAAATGGAGGTCGAGGCCATGAGTAGGTGTACCAGCCCGGTGACCCCGGCTGTTCTTTATCGCCTGGTTCTTTGTTTACGAGGTCACCTCCACCAAGTACACACGCGACATCTACAAAGAGCTCCTCGTCTCCTTGGTGGCCTCACTCCTCATGGGCTTTGCAGTCCTGTTCCTCCTGCTCTGGGTCAGCATCTATGTCTGAGTCCGCAAGGGTACCCACCAGGAAGCTCACAAAGTCCCTGCTTTTGTAAATTAATTTTTTACCATTGCTACACTTATCCGTCTGCCTGCTGTTTCCAATAAAGGCAAACGTATGTATGACAAAAAAAAGTATGGATGTATGTGTGTGTGTATATCATTTTTAAAAGATTTTTATTTATTTGTTTTATGTATATGAATGCTCTGTTTTTGTATACACCAGAAGAGGGAATCAGATTCCATTACAGATGGCTGTGAGCCACCATGTGGTTGCTGGGAATTGAACTCAGGACCCCTGGAAGAGCAGCCAGTGCTCTTAACCACTGAGCCATCTCTCCAGCCCCAGCACAATCATTTTTAAATATTAAAATTTTTAAAAATTTTAAGTTTAAAAAAAAAAAAAAGGAAAAAGTCAGGCATGGTGGTGCATGCCTTTAATCCCAGCACTTGGGAGACTAAGGTACCAGGACTGCAGAGTTTGAGGTCAGCCTGGGCTAACAGGAGATGCTGTCTCACAAGCTGCTCCACCATGTCCCAATTTCCCTACCAAGTAAAGAGAGCTATACTAAGAGACCAGGTAACCTGAGGTCACGTCCTCCTGTGGCACAACCTATGCGTTTTGTGTTCTTGGGCAAAGGACGTAATCTCTGTAGAGCTTGGCTTTTAAAACTGTGAAGCTAAAAAAAAAAAAAAACAAAAAAAAACCAACAACAACAACAAAAAAAAAACTGTGAAGCTAGCTCGATGATGGAAGCCATCTTCTTGTGGTAGGTCTCACTGAGTAACAGATTGGAGGAGCATCTGCCTCCCATGCAAGATGCCGGGCAGGCTCCACTCTCAGCGTCAAGAAACAAGTCACGCCCAAAGCCTTACCATAGCAAGGCTCAGCTAATACTAGCCATGGTGCCTTTTTTACTTTAAAACACTGAGCTACAACTACCAGGGCCTCACAATGCAGGGTTTTCACCATTTTGTTTTCTTCTCTTTAAAAAGCAAAACAACAAGAACAAAAACAAAACCGGGGTCCCGTGTACCCAGGATGAACCCCAAGCCTCACACTTACTATGTAGCCAAGGATGACCTTGAACTTCTGACCCTTCCAACTCCACCTCCTGCGCTCTGCGATTGCAGACATGAGCCGCCAGGCTGGCTCTATGTGGTTCTGGGGATAACATGGCTTCAGGCACGCCGGGAAAAGCATTCTGCCAAGTGACTTACACCCCCAACCCCAATTTTCTCCACATCTGAAAAACTTAGTGCACCGCACTCCATTAACTGGTGTGTGCCAGGCACGATCCCTGGCTTGGCCAGATTTCTCAGTCTCAGCACTACTGACAGGTTGTTCTGTGGGATCCTTTGCTCGTGGGGAGATGCCCTGAGTGCCGTGGGGTGTTTAGCAGCATCTGTGGCAGACCTGCTCCCCTGCCCCCTCTTGCCCATCGCCTGCGGCTGAGAAGCCCTGAGCTAAGGCGAGGGAGGGCTTTCCTGCCAGCGCTGGGTGCAATTCCTGCAGCCTTCTTCATCTGGAAGGAGAGATTAACATCTGCAGACAGCTAAGTGGGACTGGTGGCGGCAGGTGATGAGAGCCACCACCTGGGCCCACGGGACTCCTGAGGAGATGGTGCCATCTCTATCCAGGGTGATGGGAAAACTCCAGAGAGGAGGTGGCACTTTAGCACGGGCCGACTGTAATCACCGCCACTAATAACAGCCACTTCCTCCCGTATCGGGGGCGGCCTATAAGTTGCTTCGTTGAGCATACCTTGGTAAAGGGTGCTTATTAAGTAAGCGCCCGAGGTCCACAGCTAATAGCACAAAAGCTGCGGGAGATTTCAACTCTCTCTCCCCAGCTAGAGCTCCCGCCCAAGTTGTTCCTTACGTATTCCTCCACCGGAAGTGCCCAGAAGCCTCGCCCATGGAAGAAGCCTGCTTCTAGACCCTGACAGAAAAAGCCAAAAGACAGAGCCCGCAGAGACCCGCGCGCGCGCGTGGTCTCCCGGTGTGAAGGGCCCCAGAAGGAGCAGGATCTTGTTAGCTGCAGGTAAAGCCGCAACAGAAGCATTAGCTTCCATCTGCAAATGGGAGGTCTGATAAGGCGGGACTGGGCTTGGGGCAGAGAGGGATCCTAACTAGACTAACGAATGCTTAGCATGCACAGAGCCCTGATTTAATCCCCCTCCCCACAAACCAAACCAAAACACAACATGGCAGCTATCTTAAGGCAGTTCAGTTAAAGGAGAGGAGCAGGGAGAAGTGCGGGACGGAGGCAGAAGAAAAGGCTGACCGTACAAGGCCTTTGACCGTGCGTGGCGCTTGCAGGGTCTGTGACAGGCTGTGTGCATTGGGAGACGCCGAGGTAGGTTTGAGCATCATAGTCAGAAGCACAGAGGAGAAGGATAATAGCCCTAAAATGAGTCTGTCCAGGGGGGCTGGAGCTGAGAACTGGAAAATGAGGTGACATTGTCTAAGGAAGAGTAGAAAAGTCCTGTGGGTTTCTTCCTTCCCCATCACAGTCGCTAAACTCCCCAGCTAATACTTAAATAATAATCCTGCTGTCAGGGCCATTTTTGTTGTTGTTATTTTGGTTTTGGCTTTGGGTTTTTTGTTTTGGTTTGGTTTTGTTGTTGTTGTTGTTGTTTTGATTTTTTTCTTTTTCTTTTTCTTTCTTTTTTTTTTTTTTTTGAGACAGAGTTTCTCTGTGTGGCCTTGACTGTCCTGGACTCACTTTGTAGACCAGGCTGGCCTCGAACTGAGAGATCCGCCTGCCTCTGCCTCCCCCAGTGCTGGAATTACAGGCATGTGTCACCATGCCCAGCTGGGACCAGCAATTTTCATTAGGGTTTTAATTAAATTTATCTGACCTGACAGTGCAACTTGAAAGTCAGAATAAGAGTGATTACTGGTCTAGCTGGGCCGTAAAAACGCAGGCAGGAACTTCAAAGTATTTGGAGAGCACTGTATGGGGACCATAATGTAGCTCAGTGTTAGTGAAATCTGCACGCGGAAGGCGCTGGGTTCCATGGAAGGGAAGTGAGGAAAGAGGGAGGAAGTCCCCAAACTTCTAAAGCTGAAGTTACCAAGTATTTCCAGAGAGGCTGGAGAGATGGCTCACCAATCAAGAGCTCAGGCCGGGCGTGGTGGCACACGGCTTTAATCCCAGTACTCGGGAGGCTGAGGCAGGTGGATTGCTGGGAGTTCGAGGCCTGCCTGGTCTACAAAGCGAGTCCAGGACAGCCAAGGCTACACAGAGAAACCCTGTCTCAAAAAAACCAAGGGGCGGGGAGAGCACTTTCGGCTTTTCCAAAGGACCTGAATTTGGATCCTAGTAGCCACATCAGACAACACAACGGCCTGTAAATAAAGCTCAAGAGATCTAACATCCGGGGGCTGGAGAGATGGCTCAGCGGTAAAGAGCACTGACTGCTTTTCCAGAGGTCCTGAGTTCAATTCCCAGTAACTACATGTTGGCTCACAACTATCTATAATGTGACCTAATGTGCACTGTATACATAATAAATAAATATTTTTTTTTTAAAAAAAAGAGATCTAACATCCTCTTTTGGCAGCCCTCCCCACATATAATCATACATATGCAGAAATAATAAAACTAAGCCCAGCACTCGGGAGGCTTATCACCTGATTCTTTATATCCATAAGGCATTGTGTTTGCCAAGAAAACTGATGTGACCTTAGTTGTACTGAAGAAACAGCCTAGAATTAGGGTCATAGCTGTGACAGCCCTGCGCCATCTCACAGTCTGCCCTCCTCAGAGACAACTCTACAATTAGGGTTGCAGGGAGGGAATTTCAAACTGAATTTTTTACAGAAGTGAGGGTGGTGAGTATAAAACAGACTTCTCTGAGGAAACACGCGAGCAACCTTCAAACATACAAAAACTTGTCCAGAGACTAGCCTTTCTCTCTCTTTGGTCAGCAGAGGGTAAGGGGAGAGCCGGGATCTGGCAAGCATTTCCAATGATTACAACTGCTCACACTGGGGATAGAGCTCAGTTGTAGAACGCGTGCCTAACATGCTCAAAAGCCTGAGTTTCGGCCTCAGCACCACACAGAGCACATGCCTGTCATCTTGGCACTTGGGAGGTGGAGGCAGGAGATCGAGGTCAGTCTTAGCTACTCAAAAGTTTGAGGCTCGTCTGGCTACACGAGACTGTCTCAAACGAACTAAGACATATGTGATGTGTGACAGGCAAACCTATAATCCCAGCACTCAGAAGGCAGAGGCAGGCGGATCTCTGTGAGTTCGAGGCCAGCCTGGTCTACAGAGCGAGTCCAGGACAGCCAAGGCTACACAGAGAGACCTTGTCTCAAAAAACCTTGAGGCTTGGTATGTAGCTCAGCTAGCCTAGCAAGCAGGAGGCCCTAGGGTCCATCCACAGCTGCGTGCGCGCACACACACTCACATACACACTCACACACACGTCCTTACCATTGCAAGTGCCATCCACTTATCCTGACCGTCCCTCGACTGCTAAACTGGCTCCTACTTTAGGGATTTCCTATCTCAAGCGTTTCTCCCTAGATCTCCCGGGGCTGAATTTTTTTTTAACTATCAAGGTAAGTGCAAATGTTCCCTCGTGGCCAGAGACTGCCTGACCACCCTCCATCACACCCAAGTTGCTTAGTCATTCTTGCATCTCCCACCCCTCCCTGTCCTTCTCTGCCCCCGAGAACACGGTGCACACGCCTCCCCAGCGGGTTCCCTGTGCCCACAGCGAGCAAGCCCCGTCGAGCTGTCTCTGGCGCCCATGTGCTGGCCTCCCACCCTGCGCCCCGCAGACTCCGCCGGACATCGGACCCGCACCTTCCTCCAGAAGTTCCAGGCCGGTCCCATAGCTGACCAGGTCCTCGTCGCTGTCACTGTGCACAGCCGCCATCCTGCTCCCTTCCGGGCTCCGCCCCCTCGCTACGGGAGCCTCTGTAGGCCAAATACATTCGCACTTTCGTCTCCGCGAAGCGAACTGCTCTTTAAAGTTGAAGAGTTAGTCACCTTTTCCTTGTAGGTTATAGCCCTATGCAAGGCCCGCTGCAGTTGCAGTTAAGATTGGGATCTGGGGCTGGAGAGATGGCTCAGTGGTTAAGAGCACTGTCTGCTCTGCTCTTCCAAAGGTCCAGAGTTCAATTCCCAGCAACCACATGGTGGTTCACAACCATCTATAATGCCTGGCAGAGAAAGAAATCTTAAAAAACTACAAAGTGAGTTCAGGATAGCCAAGGCTACACAGAGAAACCTTGTCTCAAAAAACAAAAACAAAAACACCATTAAAAAAAAAAAAAAGGATTGTGATCTGTGGCCAGGTGTGGTGGTGCCCGACTTTAATCCCAGCACTGGGGAGGCAGAGGCAGACGGATCCCTGTAAATTCGAGGCCAGTCTAGGACAACCAAGGCTCCACAGAGAAACCCTGTCTCGAAAAACAAACAAACAAACAAAAAGATTCCTATCTGTGAGCTGGATGTTGTGGTGCACCCCTTTAGTCCCAGTACCTTGAGAGGCAGAGGCAGGTGGATCTTTGTGAGTTCGACGCCAGCCTGGTCTCCAAAGAGAGCTCCAGGACAAGCAAAGCTACACAGAAAAATCCTGTCTTTAAAAACAAACAAACAACAACAACACCCCATCAGTAACACCCCATCCTGACCCTGTCATGTCCTGAGTACTGGGAGGACTCAGGGTAAGATGCTGGAGGCCACTGGGATGTCCAGCCTGCAGGGCAGGGTCTCTGGAATTCGATACAGCCTGCCAGTCCTCTGCCCTGCTTCACCCATCCCAACCACCCTCCGGAAGAGTGCTTCCCCAGGCGCCCTTTCTGCTGCCTCTGCCCTAGAAATGGGAAGGCACCGACAGGCAGAAGTGTGTGCAGTACACATTATATGAACCGGAACACACACACACACACACACACACACACACACACACCCCCCTCACCATATACTTGTCAACTTTACATTTGCAAAAGCAACTGTTTTCCCATCATGTCCCATCGCATCCCCGTCCCACCTCACCCCCCCCCACCTCCCACTCTATCCCCCACCCCCGCTCTTACCCCTGCCTTCTGGAAGGATTCACTGACCCTGGGAATATCAGAAGCCTTGAGTGCAGCTAAGTAGATTGGTCAAAGACGAGAAACAGATACCAGGCAATGGGTAGAGAGCTGGACGTCAGCCTAAGCTACACAATGCAACACTGTCATAAATAACCAAATAGATCGAAAGACCTGCAGGCTTGAGGTGCTGTCCAATGGCAGAGCGGGAGCTTAGCGTGTTTCATGGCCTGGATTCCCACCCAGCAGGGAGACCCAGGTTCCCTTCTAGCACTGACAGAAAAGGACAGGACGATGAATAAAAAGAAAGGAGGAACGTGAAATGATGGAGGCAGAGGTAATGCTATGGAAAGGTAACTGGAGCAAGGGGAGAGAATGAGATGGGAGAGAGAGGAGGAAAAGCAAACAACAGGGGAGGGTGCTGAGGCTCGTCATCAAATCTCAAGAACCGACGGCTGTCAGATGGGCGCTGTTGTCTCACTTCCCCAGCTTTTGTCCAAGACACAAATAATGATGATGATGATGGTGATACTAAATTAATAATAATAATGAGGAGGAGGAGGAGAAGAAAGAGAAGTAAAGTTGTTCAGCTGGGCGCAGTAGCACACACCTTTAATCCCAGACATGGGAGGCAGAGGCAGGGGATCGCTGTGAGTTCAATGCCTGCCTCGTTTACAAAGTGAGTCCAGGACAGTCATGAAAAAAATTTTTTTTCAGCTAATAAGGTATAATGCTGAGATAAAACCTCTCCTGGAAGCCCAGGCTTTCTTTCTTTCTTTCTTTCTTTTTTTTTTTTTTTTTTTTTTTTGGTTTTTCGAGACAGGGTTTCTCTGTGTAGCCTTGGCCATCTGGACTCACTTTGTAGACCAGGCTGGTCTCGAACTCACAGCGATCTGCCTGCCTCTGCCTCCCGAGTGCTGGGATTATAGGCGTGCGCCACCACACCCGGCTCTCTTTCTTTTCTTTTCTTTTTTTTTTTTTTTTGGACAGTTTTATATCTGTTTACAGTTCATTGTGATCATATTCACTCACTGTGAGCCCTCTCTTTCTTCTCTTCTTTTTATTTCTTTTCTTTTTTTGTTTTGTTTTTTGTTGTTGTTGTTTGTTTTGTTTTTTTGAGACAGGGTCTCTCTGTGTTAGCCTTGACTGTCCTGGACTCACTTTGTAGATCAGGCTGGCCTCAAACTCACAGCAATCCACCTGCCTCTGCCTCCCGAGTGCTGGGATTAAAGAGGAGTTCCTTTTCAAAGGTAACACAGAACTGTGTACTCTTGTGGGCAGGCATGTAGTGTTTGTCCCCAATGTGTCATCTTCAGCAGTAGGATTGGTTTTTTTGTTTTATCTTTTTTCTTGGTGGTGGTGTGGGGGGCGGGGGTGGGGGGAATGTTGAAATACAGTTTCTCTGTGTAGCCTTGGCTGCCCTGAACTCACTTTGTAGACCAGGCTGGCCTCGAAACTCACAGCAATATGCCTGTGTTGGGATTACAGACCTGTGCCACTGTGGCTGGCTTGATAGTGACTTTTCTGTGTGTTTTGTTTCATGTGGGTGGGTGGGATGTTGGCAGGGTCTCACTGTGTCCCCCCTAGCTAGCCTAGAACTTGCTACGCAGACCAGGCTGGCCTGGAATTCACAGAGATCCACCTGGAATTAAACGTGTGCATCACCACACCAGTCAGCCATCGGGTCTCACCACCTAGGTCTGGTGGGTGAAGGAAGAACAGAAATATAAAGGAAAGGACGTGCCCGCTCCTAGGAACGATGGAGGAAAAAGTTTACTATAGATAAAAGAGAAAACATAGCTAGAGGCGGGGACATCTGGGAGAGATCCTGAGTGTGGTGAGGAGAGGAGGAGAGAGGGGGACCAGGTATAGCAGTCAAGAAAGCGGGCAGACGGGAAAAGAGGGCCAACCAAAATGGCTGGATTACATAGGGAAGAGCCTCTGGGGAAGAAGGGCAGGCCAGCTCCCTGGCCTAAGCCTGAGGGGACCAGGCGTGCCAGCCATACCCAGTGAGAAGGAGGGGCTAAGGGTTGCTTCGAGAAGCTGGCAGCCCAGTCTGCTTTGATGTGTTAAATAGGCACCTCAGCCATTTGTCCCAGGGTTTGAAACCCACAGGCAATGCAGATCACTTGGAATGTTCTAGAGCCAGGTCTAGAGGTTGCCTGAACAACAGCTCAGAGAAGAAGCACTTAGCACTAAGTCCAGGTTTTCTTTCTTTCTTTCTTTTTTTTTTTTTTTTTTTTTTTTTTTTTTTTTGAGACAGGGTCTCTCTGTGTAGCCTTGGCCATCCTGGACTCACTTTGTAGACCAGGCTGGCCTCGAACTCACAGCAATCCGCCTGCCTCTGCCTCCCGAGTGCTGGGATTAAAGGCGTGCGTCACCATGCCCGGCTCTTTCTTTCTTTTTTAAGATTTATTTAGTTGTTTATTTATTTATTATGTATGTATGCATGCAGTATTTATTTATTACGTATGCAGTATTTTGCCTGCATGTGCATCTGCAGACCAGAAGAGGGCGTCAGATCACATTATAGATGGTTGTGAGCCACCATGTGGTTGCTGGAAATTGAACTCAGGACCTCTGGAAGAACAGTCAGTCAGGTGCTCTTAACTGCTGAGCCATCTCTCCAGTCCCTAAGTCCAGAGTTCCAAAGGGAAAGTTAAAAGACAGAAGCATTCTTGAGACGTTGCTGAAAGGTTCATTCCCTCCCAGCTCCACCCACAGGCCAGTCAGTACTTTTCCCCAATGGGTACTGTTCCAGGGGGGCATACTCAGCTCATGTGTGGTTCTCACTGTTTCATCCACTTCCTGTCCGGGCTATTAAGGTTACTTCCTCTGAGACACTTCTTTAACCCTTTTGAAAAGACAGTATTCAGTCAGGCGTGGTGGCGCACGCCTGTAACCCCAGCACTCAGGGAGGCAGAGGCAGACAGATCACTCCGAGTTGGACACCAGCCTGTCCATAGATGGAGTCCAGGACAGCCAAGGCTGGGATCAAAGACGTGTGCCACCAGGGCCGGCGCTAGTGGTTATTTTTATTGTTTGTCTCTCTCCTATGATATGTAAGTACTCAAGGCTCGCAACAGTGGTTAGGTTAGCCTGTTGTTAGCTCTGTGTCTGTGTGTGCATGTGTGTGTGTATGTGTGTGTACTTGATCAGCGTGGTGACATGTTTCTAATGCCAGCCCTTGGGAGGATACAAATTTGAAGCCAACCTGGTCCATACATGAAAACCTCATAAAAACCAAAACTAAGTTTGGTATGATGAGTCACACCTGCAATCCCAGCCCTGGGGACTGTGAGAGCAGAGGCTGGAAGATCAGGAATTATAGGTCACCTGCGCCACGACACCCTATCTTAAAATACATACACGGTTGGGACTGGAGAGATGGCTCAGTTGGATTTTGTTTGTTTGTTTGTTTGTTTTTTATTGTTTTTAGTTTTTCTGAGACAGGGTCTCTCTGTGTAGCTGTAGCTGTCCTGGACTCACTTTGTAGACCAGGCTGGCCTTGATCTCACAGAGCTCCGCCTGCCTCTGCCTCCCGAGTGCTGGGATTAAAGGCGTGCGCCGCTAACACCCAGCTGAGATGGCTTGGTTTTTTAAGAGTATTTGCTGCTTTTGCAGAGAGCCCAGGTGCAGATCCCAGCACCCACATGGTGACTCACGGCTGTCCTTAGCTTCAGAGGCCTCAATAACCTCTTTTGGCTTCCCTAGGCACCGGCACCCAACGGTACTCTTACATACATGCAGGCAGACACTCATACCCACAAAACAAGGATAAAGAATTGTTAAACACACCCACAATCAAATGAATGGATAGTTCTTTTTTTTAAAAAATATTTATTTATTTATTATTTGTACAGTATTCTGCCTGCATGTTTGTCTGCAGGCCAGAAGAGGACATAGATAGTTGTGACCTACCATGTGGTTGCTGGGAATTGAACTCAGGACCTTTGGAAGAACAGACAGTGTTCTTAACCTCTGAGCCATCTCACCAGCCCCGGATAGTTCTTTTTTAAACTGATGCATAAGAACATAAAAAATATGCAAGTTAATGTGGCACCGTGGAATTTTTAAAGGATCCATTCATCTATTTCTGTGTGTGTGTGTGCATGTACGTGTGTGTGTGCATGTACATGTGTGTGCATGTACGTGTGTGCATGTACGTGTGTGTGTGCATGTACATGTGTGTGTGCATGTACGTGTGTGCATGTACGTGTGTGTGTGCATGTACGTGTGTGTGCATGTACGTGTGTGTGCATGTACGTGTGTGTGTGCGTGTACGTGTGTGTGCGTGTACGTGTGTGTGTGCATGTACGTGTGTGTGCGTGCATGTACGTGTGTGTGTGTGTGCATGTACATGTGCCTTTGTGTTTATGAAACATCAAGTATGTCCTCTGGAAGAGCAGTCAACACTCTTAACTGCTGAGCCATCTTTCCTGCTCCAACCCCACCTCCATCCTGTAATGACACACGAATACATTGTATTTTCTGTGCCTTTAGTTTATTTACAAACCTACCTAGCACACTATATGAGTTCAAGAGTTGAATCCATTGCATTGTGCAATTTTTTTTTTTTTTTTTTTGGTTTTTCGAGACAGGGTTTCTCTATGTAGCCTTGGCCATCCTGGACTCGCTTTATACACCAGGCTGGCCTCGAACTCACAGCGATCCGCCTGCCTCTGCCTCCTGAGTGCTGGGATTAAAGGCGTGCGCCACCACCACCCGGCTGCATTGTGCAATTTTTAAACCAGCAGAGACGCATCTGTCTTCTCCAACGTTTATCATTTGTTGTTTATTGACCTCAGGTGGCCAGGCTTTTGTGGCAAGCACCACCAAGAACCACCTTTGCTGGTCCTTATAGACTATTCTATGTCTGGCTTCCTTTGCTCAACAATAGCAGTGTGAGATCCCTTGTGATTCTGTACATAAAAGCAAGGGGTTCGTCTCACTGTTCGCACTTTTCCATTGTGTGACCCTGCTGCACCTCGCCCATCTACTCTACAGTGGATGGACTGTTAGGCTGTTGATTGTTCGAGAACTAGATAGCTTCTACCTCAAATAGTATAGCCAGGAGTGTTCTTTTGTTTCTTTTGTGTGAATATATATGTATTTGCATGGTAGATGAACATATGAGAGTGACTGAGTGTGTATGAGTGTTTGTGTGTGTGTGTGTGTGTGTGTGTGTGTGTGTGTGTGTGTGTGTGTAGGCCAGTGGTTAAGCCTGAGTGTTGTTCTTTTTTGTTTTTTCTTTTCTTTTCTTTTCTTTTTTCTTTCTTTCTTTCTTTCTTTTTTTTTTTTTTAAGACAGGGTTTCTCTGTGTAGCCCTGGCTATCCTAGACTCATTATGTAGACCAGGCTGGCCTCAAACTCGCAGCGATCCACCTGCCTCTGCCTCCCGAGTGCCGGGATTAAAGTTGTGCGCCACCACGCCTGGCCAATGCCAATTATTTTGGTTTCATAGCAAGTCAGGCTGCTGTTGCTCTCCTCTTGGGTCAGCAGTGACAGCTCTCATTTCCTGGTCATGGTGAGATCAGGGTTCTGGTAGAAGGACCCGTGTGGGGTGCTGGGCAAGTGAGTCATGAGGCTGCCCCCGGAAGGTACCTGATCTGAGTACACCTAAGGATTAAAGTCCAGTTGACTCCTGTGCCGTGGGGATGGGTGCTGGGCGGAGTTCTGTAGGCACACAGGAGGTCATTTTAGGTGGGCTGCTATGCCTTTAATGAGACGTTTCCTTTTCTTTTTCTTTCTTGTGTATACTATGCCAGGTGTTGAACACAGCACCTCATATACAGGCAAACAATTCTACCACGGAGTAGCTGCACCGCCAGCCGCCTTTCTTCTTTAGCAAACGAGGCCGCTGGGAAAGGCGATGATGTCAGAGCAGATTAAATAATAGGCCTTGGTTTTTATTGTATTTACTCTTTACAAGTTTCTCTCTATAGGGCAAAGTACAATTGAGTTCTCCCCTATGGTGATGACATAGTTGCCTTTAAAAATAAAAAATTGAGTCAGTCCTGGAGGGTCATGACTAGAGTTCCGGCTCTTGGCTGAGACGGCTTCGAGGCCCTTCACGGTGAGCTTCAGGACAACCTGAACCATAGAATGAGAACCTATCTCCACAAAAAGATTGTCTAAGTATCTTTTAAGGAGGCTAAGTATGGAGCTGGACATGATGGCGCACGCCTTTAATCCCAGCACTCGGGAGGCAGAGGCAGGCGGATCAATGTGACTTCTAGGCCAGCCTGGTCTACAGACTGATTCCAGGACAGCCAAGTTGACACAAAGAAACCGTCTTGAAAAAAAACCAAGGGGGGGGGGGGGAAGACTAAGTATCTTTTAAGGGTGTGGCGAAACTCAGATAAAGCCTGTCTCAAAAAACCAAAATAAAATAAAATACAGATTTTAAAGGGCGTGGAAAGATGGATCAGTGGTTAGCGTGCTTGCTGCTCTTGCAGAGGAGACTTGGTTCCCAGCACTCAGGAAGATGGCTCCCAATCTTCTGTAACTCCAGTTCTGGGGGAACCCCAACACACATACATACAGGCACTCACACATACAAGTAAATGAACAACTCTAGAAAGACTATTAGGCCAACACTAGTATAAGTTGGTTTATGTAGGTAACACACATTTGAAAGGCAATTTGCCAGGCTTGGTGAGAAGCACCCATCATCCTAGCACTTGGGAGCCTGAGTGAGGCAGGAGGAACTGGGGTTCTGGGCTATCCTGGGCTACACAGTATGTCACAATTTTCAAATAAACATGGCAACTTGAATGTCAGTCTAATAGGAGATGGGACTATACTGAGGATGACAGGGAAGAGAGGAGTCAGCAAGCCTGGGGTGAGTGAGACACGAATAGGAAGGGTGTTCTGAGACAGGGTCTCTCTGTGTAGCCTTGGCTGTCCTGGACTCACTTTGTAGACCAGGCTGGCCTCGAAATCCCGGCGATCCGCCTGCCTCTGTCTCCCGAGTGCTGGGATTAAAGGAATGCACCACTATGCCCGGCTTTGTTTTTTCTTTCTTTATTGGAATATGGACACAGAGTCTTTCCACTGATCCCAAGTGTACTGAGTTAAAATTTCGTCAGCTTGACACTAGCTAGAGTTATCCTGGAGGAAGCAATCTAATTGAGAAAATGCCTCCATAAGATTGGTCTGTAGGCTGAGTGGTGGTGGTGCGTGTCTTTAATCCCAGCACTCGGGAGGCAGAGGCAGGTGGATCACTGTGAGTTTGAGGCCAGCCTGGTCTACAAAGCGAGTCCAGGACAGTCAAGGCTACACAAGGAAACCCTGTCTCAAAAAAAAAAAAAAAAAAAAAAGAAAGAAAGAAAGAAAGAAAGAAAGAAAAAGGTCAGTAGGCAGGTCTCTGGGGCATTTTCTTGTTTAATGATTGATGTGTGAGGGCCCAAGTCATGGTGGGTCCATGCACAGGTGGTCCAGAGTTGTAATAAGAAAGCAGGCTGAGGGCTGGAGAAATGGGTCAGTGAGAGAGTGCTGGCTGCTCTTCCAGAGGTCCTGGGTTCAATTCCCAGCACCCACATGGTGGCTCAAACCATCTATAACTCCAGTTCCAGGGGATCTGGGACCTGTATATGACCTCTGTGGGCACATACATATGGTGCACAGACATTCAGAAGGCAAACAATCATACACATAAAGTAATATTAATTAATATTTATTTATTTATTTATTTATTGTTTTCCGAGACAGGATTTCTCTGTGTAGCCTTGGCTATCCTGGACTCGCTCTGTAGACCAGGCTGGCCTCGAACTCACAGGGATCTGCTTGCCTCTGCCTCCTGAGTGCTGGGATTAAAGGCGTGTGCCACCACAGGAAAAAGAAAAGCAGGCTGTGCAAGCTGTGGGGAGCCAGACAACAGTTGGGGCTTTTTCCATCATCCCTGCTTCGTTTCCTGCCTTCAGGTTCCTGCTTTGAGTTCCTGAACTGGTTTCCCTTGATGATGATGGTGAGGTAAGGTATACATGAAATAAACGCTTTCCTCTCCTGAGTTCTCCTGGTCAGGCTCTTTATCACAGTAATGTAAAGTAAACTAAGACATCAGGCTAGCCTAGAACTCAGCAATACTGCCGTTTCAATTGCCTGACAGACGCGGAGATCACAGGTGTGTGTGCCATGGCATTTCTCTGACAGGCGTTTTCTTAGATTTAAGTATCCCTTTTCTCATGGCTAGTGGATTTAACATTTTTATTTATTAACCTACACTCAGCTGTTGTCATTGTTTATTTTAAGTACTTATTTTATAACCACCCGTGATATACTTTAAAAAATATATTTTTTTAACCTTTATTTACTTTTGTCGGGGCGGGGAGGGGAAGCATGCATGTGCCATGGTGCACGTGTGGAGGTGAGAGAATTTGTGGGAAGTTGATTCTATTACATGGGTCGGCAGGATGGGACACAGGTTGTGAGGCTGAGCGGCAGGCATCTTTACCTGCCATCTCTCAAGCCACTCTAATACACTTTTTAAGGGGTACAGAAACAGTTGGTTAGTTTTGAAAGCTGGTTGTGTCTTTACTTGAGGTTTACACTAAGTCCCACGGACCACCAAAGACAGCAGACAAAAGGTATTCTTTGGTGGTGGTGGCCGCAGCGAAGAGGAACGTGGCTCTGCGGGCTGGGAGCTCTAGGCTCCTGCAGCTGGATTGTAGCCCCTGTGTCACCAATATCCGACCTTAGAGTCTGTGTACTCTCCAGTATGAGGTAGTGTAAACTCCGAGCCTGAACCTCCTGTACTAACTAAATCTGTACCTGAAACCCTGGACCAGCCAAAGAATCGCTTGGGCCCCATTCTAGAACCGAGAAAACCGAGGCTGGGAATTCTGGCTCATAAGCATCCTTAAGACAGAAGTTAGGCGGTGGTGGCAACACGCCTTTAATCCAGCTCTTGGGAGGCAGAGGCAGGACCGATCTTTGTGAGTTCGAGGCCAGTCTGGTTTACAGACCAAGTTCCAGGACAGCCAGGGCTATAACAGTGAAACTCTGTCTTGAAAAGCCGCCCTCCCAAAAAAAGATACCGGCAGAGTTTCCGTGCACAAAACGCCTGCTCGTTAGGTGGCCCCACTCTCCGGGTGACTTCTGCCAATCCACTGCGCCATCATGGCACTCACAAGGTACCACGCGCAACGCATATTAATATCGGAGGCTCAGAATGCAAAGGAAGCATTGGCTTGCCCTTCTAGAACACAGCACAGGCAAGGAAGGTTCTAAATACTGGCGTGGACGGACAGGGGCGTGGCCTGTGTAAATTAGGGCGGGGCTTCAGGGCTCTGGTTCCAGCCTCGGGCGGGCCTGGAGGAGGGACACGTGTGCTGTGGGCGTGGCCTTAGAGGAGTGGGCGGGGCGGAGCGGGGCTCCGGAAAGGTAGGTTTCAGCCTCCCTAGGGACTGGGAAAGAGAGGAGGCGGAGCCCTAAGGCTAAATAGGGGGCGTGGTTCCAAAGCTCAGGGGCGTGGCTCACTCTCAGGCATGGGTGCAGGAGGGCTACAAAGGCCGGGAGCGGAACTCCAGGACTCCGGATTCGCCTCTTGCGAGGCTGGCGGAGCGGAGTTCCAAGCTCTGGATCTGCTTGTGGCCGGGACTTGGTAGGAGGGGCGGAGCTCCAGCTATCTGGCGCCCTAGGGCTCGGGCGGGACGGCAGGGCAGCCGGGCGGGGCAGAGGGGCGGGGGCAGGGGGCGGGCCCGGCGCCTTCTAGGGCTCCTGGTGGCCACTGCACCTCAGTTCTCTCTGAGCTCCCGCGTTGCCAGCATGACTGACGCGCTGCTACCCGCGACCCCCCAGCCGCTGGAGAAAGAGCGGGACGATTACTTTCGGAAGGTGAGTGGCGAACCCGCAGACCCTCTCTGCCTCCGCAAAGTGCAGTGCACGCTGATGGGGTTTGCGGCCGGGGTCGGCCTGGACCAGAGGGGGAGGGGAAGGGAGGGGACGCGCGGGGATGGTGCGGACCGCGCAGCGGGGAGGAGAGGGCGTAAAAAGGACTCCGCGGAACTGGGCGCCCGGAGCGGATGGCAGCCGAGCTCTGGGGCGTGCAGGTGCACGGGCGAGCCTCGCTCAGGTGGGAACCTGGAGAGGTGATCAGGGTGGCCCTGCCAGCCTTCTCAGCCGGTGTGGAACTAGCCGCTGGCCACGCTGGCGAGCTCGGTCTCTGCGAGCTGCGACCCGGAGCCCAGCTTCCACCGGAGCGCTTAGCCATGGTGCAGGCGGAGGAGGGCGAGTTTGCTCTTTTGCCTCCCAAATGAATAAGTGAAGGAAGTGTTGGCTCCCTTCGACTTTTTAGTAGGTAAGGGAGGGTGGCTGCTGCAAAGGGACCTCGGGCGCGCCTTCCTCGTTTGTCCTCGCGTCGCCTAAGAGAGCCAAAGAATCAGAGTCTCACCCCTTTTCCAAAGCGGATTTATCTGTATCTGGTTGTCCGAGAGACCGGGCGGGCGAGACTGGGCTCTCCGTGCTTGGCGTGTCCTTGCGCTCCTCGGCAACTTAAACGACAGCCTTTATTCGCCTAGGAGCTCAGTTCCTCAAAAGCGACCCCAGCAGGCGCCCTCGGCGGCTCTGGGATTGCCCAACAGCTGCTTACAAAGACGCCTTGGAGGTGCGAATCACAGTGACAGTGTACTCACCTTCCTTTCGGGTCCCTAGTGAGTCTAAAAATAGCCTTTGGAGTTTGGCCAGCGATCACCTGGTGGATTGAGAGATCGTCGTGGATATTTTTCTAACTGATAGGATCGAAGGCACAGCGAGTAATCACGAATAGGGAAGTGAAACTGCTTCCCACAGAGCAATCAATTCTTAATTGTTCAACGCCACTTCGTAAATGGGTTTGGCAGCTTCCTTCTCCCGCGGGACACTACCGACTTACGAGTTTTTGCTCAAGCGTTAAGTAGTGGAACAGAGGGGAATCTGGCGACAGGTGGGGACAGTGGGCAATTTTTCAAAGGTCCTTTTTGGCATTTAAAAAAAAGTTTTAAAGTATATTTAAGTTGAAAGATGTCATCATGGAATTACAGGATTATAGCTTCTAATTATGTATGGCCTTTGGGCCAGAGGATCACAGGCCAGAATTGCAGGGGGTTCTTGGCCTGGGACTCTGAAGATGTCCAACCTGATGCCCGAGGGCCTGACTGCCACCCCCACGAAATTGCTTTACAGCCTCCAGCAAGTTGCTGCCTCTTTCTGGGACTTCAGTTCTTGCTAGGTTGTCTGTCTAATGAACAGTTGGGGTGGTGGACCTGTGGCAGCTTCTGGCGGGGGGGGGGGGTGGGGGATGGGTGTGGGGAGAAGACAGGAAGTCACAGAGGATGAAGCACACCAGAGAGAGAGAGAGAGAGAGAGAGAGAGAGAGAGAGAGAGAGAGAGTGAGTCAAGCCTTTCAGAGCTGGTTCTCTTGTCCTGGCTTTTCAGGGTTGTGAGTCCCAGGCGAGGACATGGGTGGGGAAGAGAAAGGATTGGAGTCTGGATTTTTTTTGTTGTTGTTGTTTTTGAGACAGGGTTTCTCTGTGTAGCCTTGGCTGTTCTGGACTCGCTTTGTAGACCAGGCTGGCCTCAAACTCACAGCGATCCGCCTGCCTCTGCCTCCCAAGTGCTGTGCCACCATGCTCTGGCTGTTTCTTATTGTAGCAGTCTTTGCCACTTTGTGGGCTCTTCTGTTTCCCACCCTTCCCCCGCCCCCCATCACCACCTATCACTAGATAGGAGAGAAAGAAGGATGCGGGGGGGGGGGGGGGGAGAGAGAGAGTGAGTGAGTTCCTTTGGCTTCTTCTTTGAGAATGACTACTAACAAACCAACACCCACCCCACTCCCCACCCCCGCAACGACCAACAAACACCAACCACCACCTCTTGAGGCCCTAGCATTCACGTACCCTCTGAAAAGTTCCAAGAATTCCAGATGTCACACAAGCTCAGAGCAGAAACTACCTGCAGCTGGTAAAACCACGCCTCTGCTGGAGCACGAGGCAAATCACAGTCAGCTGCTGCAGACGGTTGAAAGCAGCCCCATATCCCTACACCTGGGATTAAAACAACATTCTTACAATATGTTCTGTGTTTTCTTTTTCTTTCTTTCTTTCTTTCTTTCTTTCTTTCTTTCTTTCTTTCTTTCTTTCTTTCTTTTCTTTTAAGATTTATTATGTATACAGTACTCTGCCTGAATGTACACCTGCAGGCCAGAAGAGGGCACCAGATCACATTATAGATGGTTGTCAGCCCGCCACTGTGGTTGCTGGGAATTGAACTCAGGACCTCTGGAAGAGCAGACAGTGCCCTTAACCTCTGAGCCATCTCTCCAACCCCCTGTGTTTTCAAAGAAACCAAAATTCCCCAATTGTCCCTACACACTCTTGGGTGCAGTTTCTCTGATGCTGGGCGAGTGCCGACTATAATGAATCCCTATCTCACAACTGGGAGCATCTTGCAAAAGTGAAACGATTGTCTCGATGGTTGGGATGTGTCTACGTCGTGTCAGCCCAAAGACTGTCGTCCTTTGTGTGAGGAAAAGAAGTTTTGGTGTAAAGTTGTTTTGTTTTTTCCTACTCTGTGACCTGAGGCAGTCTGATGTAATGATAAAAGTGGATGTAAGACACACTGAAGAAGATCTCACCTAAGGGCGCTGCAGGGAGGGGGAGCAGCCTGGGCAAAGGCATAGAAGCCTCTGGGAGGAGAGGTAGTGGTTTCAGATTACATGTCCTAAGGAGCTAGGGAACTCTGGACATCTATGGAAGCGATTTAAAGCAGGTTCAGTCATGTGGGATTTGTACCAGAAAGTCATAAATTGACTGCTGAGTGCTTGGCGGTGGTGGAGGAACATAGTGAAACCGGGCAGGAAGGACTTGTGTTTCTTTAGAGCAGTGGTCCTCAGCCTCCCTGTTGCTGCGACCCTTTAATGCAGTTCCTCGTCCTCTGGTGACCACCAAACCATAAGATTATTTCATTGCTATTTCATAGCTGTAATTTTGCTACTGTTACGAGTTGTAAGGTAAATATCTAATATGCGACCCCCAAAGAGGTCTTTTCCCCCCAAAGTGACCCACAGGTTGAGAACCAGTGCTTAAGACCCCGTGATCCCATCAGCTTTAACTTCCCTATCTTGGACAGGCTGCTGACGGCTTCAGCCAGTGTGCAGCTTATGGCCAGGTGGGGATGTAGCTCAGTGGTAGAGCACTTGCCCTCACTCCCACCTGATCCTGGCTTCCCTTCCCAGCACTATGAAAACAAATTAGTTAGAAAAGAAAATAGATCAGCAGAGTGTTCTACCAACACGCTCCTGTTCACCTGTCCTTCCTACCAGCTTATACCCCTAACTCACACCGTGCGTCCAGACTGAAAGCTGGGGTGTCGGGGGTGTCAAGGCAGGGGCTGAAGTGATGAGTGCGACCTGGCAATCCACCAGCTGCGGACTGGAGGTGTCACTTTGGAAGCTCCTCAGGTGATAGACATTGTAGATACTGAGTGAAGAAGCCGGCTACAGAAAAATCCAGATTAAGGGAAGGAATGGGGAGAGCTGGAGAGATGGCTGAGAGGTTAAGAGCAGTGACTGCTCTTCCAGAGGTCCTGAGTTCAGTTCCCAGCAACCACATGTTGGCTCGCAACCATCTATAATGAGATCTGGTGCCCTCCTCTGGTGGGCAAGCACACACATGCAGGCAGAACATTGTATACATAATAAATAAATAAATCTTGAAGAAAAAAAAAGCGAGAATGAAGAGAAAAGACACAGGGACACAAAGCAAATTTGAATTTGTTGCCCCCAGGCTCTGCAGGCCCCGCCTCCCACAGGGTGGGCGGAGCTTTGTTTTCTTTTTTTCTTTTTTGGTTTTTTGAGACAGGGTTTCTCTGTGTAGCCTTAGCCATCCTGGGCTCACTTTGTAGACCAGGCTGGCCTCGAACTCACAGAGATCCGCCTGCCTCTGCCTCCCGAGTGCTGGGATTAAAGGCGTGCGCCACCACGGCCGGCTCCGAGCTTTGCTTTCTTAGATTAGTTGTTCACCAGACAAAACCATACCAAAGTGCTGGGAGCCGTGATAGCACACACCCGAGATTGCAGCAGTGAGGAAGGAGACAGACTGGAGGACCTGCCCGGTCTAGGCATACAGTGAGTTCTAGGCCAGCTTGGACTAACGTAGTAAAACTCCGTCTCAAAATACAAACTAACAGAAAGGGAAAGGTGAAGGCGGCAGGTGTGGGGGTGCTTGGAGGTTCAGGAAAAGGCTAAATGGGGAAACGCTTCTGGCTGATGGGAGGAAGCTAAGGTTTGGAAGTACTGAGGGTGGTGAGCCAACCAAGGGGGAAGGGATGGGCACCCCCAAAACTGGAAATGTAGTCAGGACCTCATTCAAGAGATCGGATCCGATCCTTATCCACCCAAGACAAACTTAATTTCTTATCAATTCTTTGCCATCACTTCCTCTTGTCTTTCAAGTGCCATTCTGTTCTGTTGACTAAGGCTGTGCCTGTGGCTGGCCGTAGCTCAGGGACAGACTGTTAGCCTCTGATTCCCCAGCTCCTCTGCCCCCTGGGATAGAAAGCCAGAGCCTTGAGAGAGTGAGACAAGGGCTCTCTACCTCTGTGACAGCTTCAGCCTGTAAGCCCTGCTCTTAGAGGCAGGCCTCGTTTCCTGGGGTGCTGAGCAGGCCTGGGAGCCAAGGCTTTGTCTGTAAAGTTCAGGCTATGCTTGAAAAGGAACAAGATCCCCCCCCCCCACTGTTGTTCCCAGTGAGCAGTGGGGTGGCTCCCTGGCCACAGTCAGCTGTGTTTTGTGTGACTTGCACACAAATGGAAACCTAATTGCTCACAGATCCCTATGCAAGTTGGTATGCAAAATGACTGGGAGGGGATTCCCCTGGTAAATCTCAGGGGCTCTTTAGGATTGTGTGGACCTGGTTATACACGGCTTGAAGACACAGGAGCCCAGGCCTGGACATCCCCAGGACAAACTCTGTCCTCTGGGTCTGGAGGACTACTTGGAGGGATTCCTTAAAAGACGTAGAACTTTCCAGCCATGGCTTTCTCTGGCTTCTTATTAGGCTTTTTCTTCCTCTTCCTCCTCCTCCTCTTCTTCTTCTCCCTAAATTATATGATGGTTAAATTAAAATGTGATTTTATATGGTCACAATACATTCCTTTTCTGGTTTTGTTTTGGTTTTTTTTCTGAGACAGGGTTTCTCTGTGTAGCCTTGGCTATCCTGTGCTTGCATTGTAGACCAGGCTGGCCTGGAACTCACAGCGATCCACCTGCCTCTGCCTCCCAAGTGCTGGGATCAAAGGCGTGTGTGTCACCACACCCTGCCTCTGGCTCATTTTGTTTATGTATTAAAAAGTCGTCTTTTTTAAAAGGATGAGGCCCAGTTGCAGCCCCCTCCCCTAAGACTTTTTTTTTTAATTTCAAAATGGCTTCAAAGAAGGTGTGTTTAGAATTGCTGTTAAGTGCCCAGCCATGTGAATTCCTGTGTGCTGATAGCTGGCCCCTTATCTGGGGACCTCCCCCACCCCCCAGGGGCTGTAATCCTAAAATCTCCCCCCAGAAAACCTGTTTCAGCTGGGAGAAGAAAAGAAAAAAAGAATAGAAGAAAAAGCCAGAAAACCTTGCCCTGGGACTTTCAAGAGGCTCAAAGTGGGAGGTGCCAGCCCTGTATGCAGGGAGCTTGTGGACAGTGCGGCTCTGTCACTGGTTATCTCTCCGCCTCTTCTTCCCAGGGGAACAGTGTCCTTTGTTTTTACTCAAAAGCTGTAGGAGCTGTTGTTTGTTCTCTAAACCTGCTGCCAGGACAGGGCCCCAAGGTCCACTGTGTCCTGGTTTATGGGCCCTGTTTACTCTGGGTTTCCTGCAGCCTCCAACTGGGAGGGAAAGAGGAGAATTCTTCTTCTTCTTCTTCTTCTTCTTCTTCTTCTTCTTCTTCTTCTTCTTCTTCTTCTTCTTCTTCTTCTTCTCCTCTTCCTCCTCCTTTTCCTCCTCTTCTTCTTTTGTCCTCTTCTTTTTTTTTTTTTTTAAAGATTTATTTATTTATTATGTATACAATGTTCTGCCTGCATGTATGCCTGTACACTAGAAGAGGGGACCAGATCTCTATAGATGGTTGTGAGCCACCGTGTGGTTGCTGGGAATTGAACTCAGGACCTTTGGAAGAGCAATCCGTGCTCTTAACCACTGAGCCATCTCTCCAGCCCTTTTGTCCTCTTCTTTTAAAAATTGAGACAGGATCCCAGTATGTAGCTCTGACTGGCCTGGAGCTCACAATGTAGACCAGGATGGTCTCAAACTCAGAGATTAAAGGCATGTGCCACTGTGCTGTGCTCTTTTTTCTTTTTTTTTCTTCTTTCTTTCTTTCTTTTTTTTTTTTTGAGACAGGGTTTTCCTCTATGTAGCCTTGGCTGTTCTGGACTCGCTTTGTAGACCAAGCTGGCCTTGAACTCACAGCAGTCCACCTGCCTCTGCCTCCCTCCTGAATGCTGGGGTTAAAGGTGTGTGTCACGTGCCTGGCTCTGCTCTTTTCTTTTTAAGCCCGTTCTCTTCTCTTTTTTCTCTGCACGAGCGGCTCTAACTCCATATTAGAGGCCTATGGCATATGGCGAAGTCTTGTTTCATTGCTTTGATGTTGATGTCGGGGCTTCCAATGTTGTAAGCTACGTCTCTGTCTTCTATTTACTTCTTATTTGGGGCAAGGGCTCCCTAACTTTCCCAGGCTGGCTTTCCACTCTGAATCTCAGGTAGTCTTTGTACCCCTGCAGGCCAGAAGAGGGCATCAGATCACGTTATAGATGGTTGTGAACCACCATGTGGTTGCTGGGAATTGAACTCAGGACCTCTGGAAGAGCAGCCAGTGCTCTTAACTGCTGAGCCATCTCTCTAGCTCCCTCAGGTAGTCTTTGCACTTCTGATCCTCCTGCCTCAGCTCGGCTTTATGGATCAAAGGGGATCAGCAGCTCCAGCTTTATGGGCTAATGGTATTGTCTCTGCCCTCGGAGCCACTGTCTTTTCCTAGATCGGGGAGGAGGGAGGAAAGAGAAGAGATGTCCACATTTACTGATCCTGCTTCTCACTAGCGGGGTGCAAGAGTACTTGCCTAGCAAGGACAGAGTCCTGGGTCTGCTCCCCAGTATTACAAAGCAAACAAAACACACCCAAAGGATGTAAACCCCAAAGCAACCAAGGGTCACCCACTGTTAATATGGGTCTTTGAGAGAGAGTCCCAGCTTGCACTGGTGCACACCGACAGCCCAGAGGGCTGTGGGATTGTGGCCAGGAGGAGTCCCCTGGCAGAAGCAGAGTTTTCGGGTGACTCAGAGGAGAGCCAATGTGCTGAGCTGTACAACTGTAAATGTCCCTTGTTTCCTGGGGCTGTTTGGAGGGTTGCCAAGGCACCACCTGACGCTGCTGGGCATCGGCTTTCTCTGGATCAACACTTCCCCCTGTGGCTCAGGTGTGACGCCTCCAAGACACAAAGGCTGCATTGGAAGCCACCACAAAGAACAGAGGAAGCGCAGGTGCATCTCAGCCATAGGACCGTGTGGACGGCGTGGGCAGCAGGGCTGTCTGCAGAGTGCCAGGAACAGAGAGGTGGCGAACCGAACCGTGTGAGTTCCGGCCTTTTCAGGGGAGAGCTGGGAGTACACGTGGCCCCTAAGGCTTTGGAAAACTCCCAGGTTTCCATTTGCTTGTAAGAGAATGCAGGGACCCAAACAACTTGGGAGGTGGTTTGTTTTTCTTTGGGTGCTGTTTGCATTTTACGGTACCATAAGTTGTCTAAAAGAAAGTAATCAGCAATACACGAGTTCAAGGTCAGAGCCAAATGCCAGCCCTTGTCCCCACCCCACAACCATACTGTTTAGGCAAGGACTGTTGCTATGGTTTTGACAAGCTTACTGGTTAGAATAAGGGGGCCATGGGGTGCTTTTGAAAGGCCAGTTGATTTGTGGACCCTTTGGTGATTGTATGATTGGCATACAGTAGGTGCCGAGGCGGGTTTGTGCATCTTACTGGAAGGAGCCTAGAGTTAACAAAGTCTTGATTCTTAGTGTGTCTGCTTTCCATTTTCTTGGGAATGACTCCCGTGGGAATGGATTGGGAGGGTAACTGGGTCTCCAGCAGGTAGATCACCGGGAAGGGTAAGAGGCCTGTTGGTTTTAACTTTTGTGGTTTTTCTTTTTTTGCTTTTTGTTTTGTTTTGTTTTGGTTTGGTTTTTTGAGAGACAGTGTTTCTCTGTGTAGCCTTGGCTGCCCTCACTCTGGGTCTCACTCTGAAAACCAGGCTGCCCTCGAACTCAGAGATCCGCATGCTTCTGCCTCCCAAGTCCTGGGATTTAAAGGTGTGTGCCACCATATCC
This sequence comes from Acomys russatus, assembly GCF_903995435.1. Lineage (NCBI taxonomy): Eukaryota > Metazoa > Chordata > Mammalia > Rodentia > Muridae > Acomys > Acomys russatus. The sequence continues at coordinate 3,461,227 of NC_067155.1, read as the reverse complement.
AGCTTGGCTTTAACTTTTGTAACCTTTATTTTTATTAACGCGTACAGGTAGTATTTTGCCTGTGTGTATACACACACACACATACACACACACACACACACACACATACACACATATGTGCGTCACATGCGTGTCGTGGCTGCAGAAGCCAGAAGAGGGCGTTGGATCCCCTGGGACTGGAATTGGAGACTGTGTGAGCCTCTGTGTGAGTACCAAGAATCAAACCCTGGCCCTCTGGAAGAGCAACCAGTGCTCTTAGCCGCTGGGCCACGTCTCCAGCCCCGCAAGAGGACTGTTTATAAAGTCAAATCCATGTTTTAACTCTGTTTTATTTACTTATTGCTGTTTTTTTTTTCTTTTGTTTGTTTGTTTGTTTGTTTTTGGTTTGTTTTTGTTTTTGTTTTTGTTTTTGACTCAAGGTCTTGCAGTGTATATAGCCCAGGCTGGCCTCAGACTCGAGCTATTCTGGCCTTAATCTCTCTAACGGGGAGATCACAGCCTACGTGTTTGTTTATCTTAGGGATGGAATCCTAGACTCCCTCCATCCTGCGCCTCCAGCGTGGCTAGAGGGGATACGGGATACGAGCTGTGCGCGATGGCGGAGCCCAGCTTGCTATTCCTGTGCTTTCTGGATGACAGCTCTGGCAAAATCAGAAACAAACAATACTTGTTTTCCAGATCTTAGCGGTTTGAGTAAGGGATTGCGCAAGCAGGAAGGAGCAGGAAAGGCAGAGACAAACATCCCCACAGGAGAAACACACCTGCCTTGTGTCCCTGGGGTCTCTGGCCTGGTCTTGTCCCAGGCCCATCCTGCTGTCACTCTTGGCTGCTACGTCTCCAACTCGTATATGTGTGGGCTTTCTCTGGAGTCACTCATGTCCTCCAAACTGAATGCCAGTTTTCCCCTAGGCGTTACTTTAAAATAGTGTTTTACAGGCAGACAACCTGTTAGAGTTGCCAGAAAAGATGAGCACACCATGAGATACAATATGTACTTATTTATTTTAAGACTGGCCTCCCTATGTAGTCCAGCCTCGCTTTGAACTCCTGATCCTCTTGCCTCCCTCACCCTCCTGAGAGCTGGGACCACTGGTGTGTATCATCATGCTTGGCACCCTGAAGCGGAATTTTACTCAGCAATTAGAAAAGAACAGCCGGGCGGTGGTGGCGCATGCCTTTAATCCCAGCACTTGGGAGGCAGAGGCAAGTGGATTGCTGTGAGTTCGAGGCCAGCCTGGTCTACAGTGTGAGTCCAGACCAGCCAAGGCTACACAGAGAAACCCTGTCTCAAAAAACAAAACAAAACAAAACAAAACAAAAAAAAAAAAAAAAAAAAAAAAAAAAAAGAAAGAAAGAAAAGAAAAGAACAAACATTGCTGAATGCAACGTCATGGGCAAATCTCAAGTCACGGTGTTGGGCAAAATAAAGATACATGTTGATTCTCTTTATGGAGGTTGAAGACACACAGAAGTGTCAGGTGACAAAAATCAAAGCTGAACCTGTGCACTGGCTCAGCTGATAAGGGCTGCCAAATCTGATGACCTGCATTTAAAATCTCCAGAGCCCACAAGATAGAAGAAATGACCCCAGAAATTATCCCTCTGACCTCCACACAAGTGCTATGACATGTGTACCCACACATATATACACACACACATTCGCATGTTTGCGTGCATACACACACACACACACACACACACACACAATAAAATGTAAGAAAAAAAATTGAAAAAGAAAGCCCAGTGTGCAGTGGAGGCGCACACCTTTAATCCCAGCACTCAGGAGGCAGAGGCAGGCAGATCTCTGTGAGTTCCAGGACAGCCTGGTCTACAAAGTGAGTCTAGGACAGCCAAAGCTACACAGAGAAACTTTGTCTCAGAACAAAAAACAAAAACAAACAAACAAAAAATAAAATAAAATGAAAGAAAGCCCAGTGTTGAGCTGGGCAGTGGTGGCATGCGCCTTTAATCCCAGCACTCAGGAGGCAGAGACAGATGGACCACTGTGAGTTCAAGGCCAGCCTTGACTACAGAGTTCCAGAACAGCCAAGGCTCTTCTGATTTGCTCCGTTTCTAGGGAGACACTCTCCTGCTGCATTTTAGTACCCTCCCCACCCCCACCTTTGGAGATGCGGTCCCAGTGTGTGACGCATGGTGATGCCCCTGCCTCTGAAGGGCTGGGATTATAGGTGTGCACAGCCACACCCAGCAGGGGCCTCTTGTTAGTGACCTCTGACTGAGCCCAGTTGACATTTCCCACTCCTGTACTTTTTCCTGATCCCATCTTAGTTCCAGGGACTTGATTTTCCAACGACTCAGGCCTGAGTCAGGTATTCTTCCTCTTGGCAATGGGGTAGGAGAGCAGGGATGTATCTCCCTAAGCGTCCCAGGCTTTGAGGTGGGGAGCGCTCCCCCCAAACAGCGTGAGGTGAAGCCCAGCAGCCCTGGGCCAGAAATCCCACGCTTGGCAAGTGAGCCCTTCCTCCACAGCTCTGCTGTTGCAGCTCCTTCTCAGCTCATCTTTTTGTTTTTTTTTTTTTTTTTTTTTTTTTTTTGTTTGTTTTTTCTTGTTTTTCAGAGACAGGGTTTCTCTGTGTAGCCTTGGGTGTCCTGGACTCACTTTGTAGACCAGGCTGGCCTCGAACTCACAGCAATCTGCTTGCCTCTGCCTCCCCGGTGCTGGGATTAAAGGCGTGCGCCACCATGCCCATCCCTCATTATTTTATTATTTACTTATTTTGGTTTTTCGAGACAGGGTTTCTCTGTGTAGCCTTGGCCATCCTGGACTCACTTTGTAGACCAGGCTGGCCTCGAACTCACAGCGATCTGCCTGCCTCTGCCTCCTGAGTGCTGGGATTAAAGGCGTGCGCCACCACGCCTGGCTTATTTTTTAAAAGGAAGTCCTATTATGTAGTTCAGGCTGGCTCTGAACATGTCCTCTTTTCCTTGGCCTTCCAAGTCCTGGAATTACAGGCTTGCACCACCTGCCTGGCACTCACTGTATGTAGGACTCTGTCAGCAGTGACTCTTAAAGTGTAACAGACGGATTAACTCAGTTAGGCCTGAATTCTAGGCCAAGCTAGTGAGATAGCTGGTCCTCTGCTGGCATGGAAGAGGCTCGGAGCTGGTCGGAAGCTGGAGACTGCTTATCCTGCATGCGAGCCCCCCCCCCCCCCCCCCCCCCCCCCGCTTTCATCTTTAGCATGAAAAACAACAACAACAAAGCCTTGGTAACTTGACCAAATTTTAGGGCTGCTCAGTGGCAGACAACTTGTCTGGTATGTGTGAGGCCCTGGCCTCAAATCCCGTCACAATCCCCCAACAAATTCACATATACACATGTACATATGCAGAATCACATGCAAGCACACCAACATAGGTATGTGCACACACAAAATAAAACCAGAGGTGAGGCCAGTCGTGGTGGCGCACACTTCTAATCCCAGCACTCGGGAGGCAGAGGCAGGTGGATCGCTGTGAGTTCGAGGCCAGCCTGGTCTACAAAGCGAGTCCAGGACAGCCAAGGCTACACAGAGAGACCCTGTCTCTAAAAAACAAAAAACAAAACAAAAAGACCAGAGGTGATAACTGGGGGTAGGTTCTCTCGGGGAAGGACTCTCACCAACACTCAGTTCCTGGGCGCCTCAGCCTTGGGATTCCAGGCTTCTCTCTCTGGTGGGTGTTTTTTGTCAGTTCCGGCAGTGCACAGCATTCCTACCTGTCAGTAAGAAACAATGTAGTTTTGAGACTAGTGACTCAGTGTAGTCTGAGCCCCTGCATTCCTGTGACTTATCTAGAAACTGGACTCTTTAAGTTTGTGAACCGCTTTGAGCGGAGATCCCAGCCGCTGCTCGAGGTGTAGGGACAGGAAAAAAGTTCTTCATAGAGTGTCTGTGAATACGCCAGCAGGGCTGCGTGCTGTGGCCTCCTGAGGCAAGGCGGACCAGCTCTTCACGGGGATATTCAGCCCTTTACTATTAAACCGATTTCACAGTAAAAAGCATTTTTTTTTTTCCCCTGGCTGGAGAAATGGCTCAACAGTGAGGAACATTGGCAGCCCTCTTGCAGCAGATCCCGGGTTCAGTCATCGGCACTCCTGTGAGTGCGTGTAACTCCCGCTCACGACTGCATGTAACCCCTGTTCTAGGGACGTTGACCCCTCCTCTTCCGTCCTTCACAGGCATTGCACACATGTGCACATACACAAATGCAGACAAACAGTTGCACACATGAAGTAAAAAGACGCAAAATCTGAAGACATTTTAATAGTTTCTGGGGGAAAAAGAAAGAACATCCTGCTGGGCAGTGGTGGCGCACGCCTTTAATCCCAGCACTCGGGAGGCAGAGGCAGGTGGATTGCTGTGAGTTCGAGGCCAGCCTGGTCTACAAATCGAGTCCAGGACAGTCAGGACTACACAGAGAGACCCTGTCTTGGAAAACCAAAAAAAAGAAAGAAAGAAAGAAAGAAAGAAAGAAAGAAAGAAAGAAAGATATCCTGTGTTACTTGAAAGGCTCTCGTGCCCCAGAGGTCCTGATCATCCTGTTTACCTCTTCCGAGTGTTGGGGTTATGGGGGTGCACACACAGGACTTCATGCATTCTAGGCTAGGAATGCGCCATACCAAGATCTACCCCAGTCCTCTTTTTTTTTTTTGTCATGGTTCCCCTGTCTAATAAAAGCTGGCTTCAAACTCTGTAGTGCAGGCTTACCTTGAACACCCAATCCTTGTATCTTAGGCTCAAGTGCTGGAAATAGTTCCCTCATTTTAAATTTAAAAACCAGCAATTAATGGCCTAAATTTAAAAACAAAACAAAATTTCCTTTAAGATCCATTCCAACCCAGGTTCTGAATATCTGTACAATTTAGAAGGCAGCCGTGCTCACCACCATACCACCAATGCACATGTGATATGAGCAATTTGATTTTTTAAAATTTTATTTACTTTTATTTTAACATGCATTGGTAAGTTTTGCCTACCCTGTGTGTCTGTGTGAGGCTGTTGGAGCCCCTGAAACTGGAGTTACAGACAGTTGTGAGCTGCCACGTGGGTGCTGGGAGTTGAACCCGGGACCTCAGGAAGAGCAGCCGGTGTTCTTAACTGCTAAGCCCCCCAGCAACATCAATAGAGGGGAAAGTATCATTATGAAACTAGGCGGGGTGGGAGGATGGAATCTTTGTGCTGGAGGTAGGGTAGTTCCCTTCTGGGAAGAGAGAATGAGAAATTCCTAAGGAAGGAACGGAATTCACTCCTCTCTGGTTCAAAGGCCACATTCTGGGGCCGCTGAGCAGGTTGGGCTGTAGATAACCTGCCTGTCCCTCCTAGGGGTCCAGACTGTGGGTGCTGGGGTGTGTTTGTGGGAGTGCGGGGTGGGGGTGGGGGACAAGAAGGAGGTGGTTCGGGTTGTTAGGTGTGAGGTTCCTGCGTTGTCGCCCCATCTGAGAACACTGCCTACTGGAACACTCCCAGGGAGTAGCCTGGGCCCCACAGATAACTGCCACCAAGGAATGTGGTCCTCACTCAGACCCCGCCTGTCTGAGCCAGGGAGAGCACCATTCGGTTTAAATGAAACTGTTTACGGATCTGACAGTTGGTACGCCATAATCCAAAGATCCTAGGGGGGGGCCAGGGATGCACCCCAATTGTTGAGCATTGCCTAGTCAGGTCAGTTCCCAGCACTGCAAAAAGAAGAAGGGGGAAAAAAAAAACCACCACAGGAAATCATAAGCAGAGAACACACGGGATACTGATAAAGAAACTAAGTGATCAGCAAAGGAAAAAGTGTTTACCAAGCCAGGCTGGCACAGGCCCTTAATCCCAGCACTAGGGAGGCAGAGGCAGGCAGATCGCTGTGAGTTCAAGGCCAGCCTGGTCTACAAAGCGAGTCCAGGACAGCCACGGCTACACAGAGAAACCCTGTCTAGAGAAAAAAAAAAAAAAAAAAGGAAAGAAAGAAAAGTGTTTACCTGATATTAAGGCTTGAGTCCTGGGAGACTGAGTTTCCAGTTTTGCAAAGATGAAAAACAATACTTGGGGTCAGGTCAAACACTTTACCTCAGCAAATTAAAGTGATTGCTGACAACCTGGGGTTGATTCCCGGGACCCACACAAAAGAGAACTGAGTCCCACAAGTTGTCCTCTGACCTTATACACATGTCATGACAGGAGTGACACACACATATACACTAATAATAATAAATAATACTTTTGGAAGCTAGGTATGATGGTGTCTACCTATAATCTCCTTTTCTTTCCTTCTCCCCCTCCTCCTCCCCCTCCTTCTCCTCCTCTTCCTCCTCCATTTTTTGGGTTTTCAAGACAGGGTTTCTCTGTGTAGCCTTGGCTGCCTTGGAACTCACTCTGCAGACCAGGCTGGCCTCAGACTCCGAGATCTGCTTGCCTCTGCCTCCCGAGTGCTAGCACTTCAATGCTCAGGAAGCTGAGACAGGAGGATGGCTGTAAATTGGAAGCTGACCTGGGCTGCATAGAAAAACCCTGTCTTTAAAACCAACTGAGCACACATTTAAAACAAAACCAACCCTTTTGAACCTACCAAATAAGATAACCCAGTTTCAAAATGGGCAAAGGTTCTCAGTCAATAATTTCCCAGAAAAGAGGAAGAAACGGCTATGAGCCCATGAAAGAAGACTCAACATTTTCGGGGCCAGATTTCCACATTCAAGGACCAGCCAAGGAGGCTGATATGGGGCAAGAACTCTTATCCTGGGTCTAAGGCCTTTAGCAATAGTCTCTACAACGCGCAGAGTGATTTTATTTTGTTTTGTAGGAAGGGCGGGGCAGCATGAGGAATAGAACTCAGGCCCTGCACAAGCTAGGCCAGCCCTCAGTTGTTGGGTCTTGTCCCCAGGCCAAGCCAATCAAACAATTGACAATCAGGATGATGACGTAGCCACGCACACGAGGATGCTATGCTGGCTAGTTTGACGTCAGCTTGGCACAGACCTAGACGGCTCTGGGAAGAGAAAAAACGCCACTGTGAGATTGACTCATAGGCAAGTCGTTGGGGTGTTGCCTTGATTACTGAGTGACTGACTTCTGCTCCAGTTCCTGCCCCAACTAAGAGAGCGGTGAGGGATTGTGACCAGTTGTAAAATGAAATAAGACTTTCTCCCGCCCCCCCCTGCCCCCCCCCCCCCCCGCCATGTCGGCTTTTGGGCATGGTGTTTTATTGCAGCAGTAGGAACCTAACCAAGAAGATACGGCCATTAAAAAGAAGCAGTCTGGGCTGCAATTCTGTAATGGGGTGTTTGACCTACCAGTGCAGAGCTGGGGTGTGTGGCTCCACTATGGGACACTTGCTAATGGGCATATAAAATAAGACTGTGACTTTGGCCAATTATCAGATGGCTTACATAGAATTAACCACGTAGCTCCCAGGTGGATATATATTTAAAAAAAAAAATCAGCAATGGCTATTTAAAGGACAATGTATACAGAAAATGAGATTTTAGGGTTTGGGTTTTTTTTTTTTTTGCTTGTTTTTTATGTTTGTTTGTTTGCTTCAAGACAGTTTCTCTGAGTGTAGCCACTGTCCTGGACTCACTCTGTAGACCAGGTTGGCCTTGAATCCAGAGATTTGCCTGCCTCGGCCTCCTGAGTTGCTGGGATTAAAGGCGTGTACCACCACAGCCAGCAGATTTTAGTTGTTCTTAACCATAACACAAACACACACACACACACACACACACACACACACACACACACACACACACACACACACACACACACACACACACACCCTATACACCTTCCCCCTCCTGTCCTGAGCTGTACCCATTGTGTGAACGAGAGGGAGGAAAAAAGCAGGTAACCTATAGTCCAGCCTGTTCAGGGGCCCCTAATCAGGGGCCTTTGGACTAAAGGGTCAGAAATGAGTTGCTTTCTTTCCTCAAAGTTTTCTCCTCCTCCTCCTCTTTGTCCTATAAGGTTTTTTGTTTTTGTTTTTTGCTTGTTTGTTTTGTTTTGTTTTGGTGCAGGGTCTCATGCAGACCAGGCTGGTCTCAAACTTCTTACGTTGCCAAGACTGGCCTTGAATTCTCGATTCTCCCGCTCCTCGTGTTCCAGGTACTGAGACTTGAGGTGTGGGCCCCTCCAGCCTGATGTGTAGTTGCACGAAATGAGAACACTCCGAATGCCCGGCAACGGGTAAATGGTTAAACAGAGCACATGCTGTATGCTTATCTAATGCTGAAAGAGTGAATCGGTGCAGCCTGTGATCTGGGTGAACTTTGGAAAACAATACGCTAGTCAGGTGTAGGGCCCTGGGCCAGGAAGCCAGCATGCCGGAGGCCGAGGCAGAGGGACCGCAGACCAAGGCCAGCCTGGGCTGTGCAACAATCCCCTTTCAAACAGCAACGAAACAAAAGAATAATGGGGTTGAGGAAGGAGAAGAGAGAGCTAGCTGGTAAATTGTTTGGGAAACTGGCGTGTGACCCCCAGAGTCCGTGTGAAAAACAAGCCAGGCTGGAGGCGGCACGCTGGTGAGCGCTGATGAGGTAGACCAGACCCTCTGGCCTACTTAGTGAGTTCCAGGCCAGTGAGAGAATGTGTCAACACAGAAGAAGATGACACTGGAGGAATGACACCCAGGGTCGTTCACTGGCCTCCACATACGCACGCACGCACGCACGCATACACACATGGTGAACACTGATGAGGTAGACCAGACCTTCTGGCCTACTTAATGAGTTCCAGGCCAGTGAGAGAATGTGTCAACACAGAAGAAGATGACACTGGAGGAAGGACACTCAGGGTCATTCACTGGCACGCACACACACACATGCGCACATACGCACAAATGCACACAGAAGAAAACATTGTGCTGTGTGAAACAAGACAGACCCAGAAGGCCACATAGTGAATAGTTCTCTTTAAATGAAGAATCCACAAATGAGCAAGTCTGTACAGGCCAAAGACAGTTAGCAGAGCTCGGGGGGGGGGGGGGGGGGGGGGGGGGGGGATAAGGAGTGGGCGCTAATGGGTGCTCAGTTTCTTTTTGAGACGCTAAAGTGCTCCAAAATCAGAAATAGCTGCTGGCTATGTATAGCCAGGAAGATGTTAAAAAACAAACAAACGGATAAAAACCACTCACTTGGGTTGGGGATTGAACCAGGCCCCTGAACAAACTAAGCATGTGCTCCCTGTCCGAGTCCGGAATGTTTTGAGTGGTTGGATGGGTGGGGCTTTGGTTTTGATTTGCTGACAGGTTTTCGCTGTGGTGCCAGGTTCTGGAACTCAGATCCTCCTGCCTCAGCTGGGCTGAGATTACAGGCGTGCTCAGCCACACTGGTCAAATGGTAGACTTCCACAACAATGAAGTCGCTGGGCGCCTTTTAGTTCTGTAACTTGATGCTTTCAGATAGGGAAATGTTGACACACTGTAGCTATGTACAGCTATTGTTTTTTTGTTTTTGTGGTAAGGGCAACTAAAATGTCATTTCTCAGGAATTTCAGATACAGTGTAAATCTTCCCAGGCTTTATGTTATACCTTAACATCCTTAGACTATTTTTTAGCTTTTTCTTTTTTTGTTTTTCGAGACGGTTTCTCTGTGTTAGCCCTGCCTGTCCTGGACTTTCTTTGTGGACCAGGCTGGCCTCGAACTCACAACGATCCTCCTGTCTCTGCCTCCCAAGTGCTAGGATTAAAGGCGTGCGCCATCACGCCCGGCTATACACCTGAGCTCTTACAGTGCTTTTCCTTTTGTGTTTATTTCACTTAGTAACCTGTGCTCTACATTACCTAAAGCAGTGGCAAATGACAGGATTTCCTCTGATACACCATTCCAATCCCCCATCTATTTCTTTATCGTAAATGGGTGAATGTTTCAGTGTGTGAATTTCTCCATGAAGTTACTGAAAAGAAAATGGAGATTTACTCCATTGGCAGTGAACAGAAGGAGTGTCCAACCAGGATAAATCTGTGTGTTTCTCTTTCCTGGGGGATAGTTGGCTGCCTCTTGGGTAGTTTTAACCAGGTTCTAGACTGACTGCCCTAGAAATCCACCTTAGAAAAAACCATTGTGGTGGCGCACAAACCAGTAATCGCAGCCCTCGGTGAGGCAGAGGCAGGTGGATCTCTGTGAGTTCAAGGCCAGCCTCACCAGTCCCTCTAAAGAGCTGGGCTCCCAGACACTAGCCAGGGCCAACCCTGCCCACAGCAGCTCTAAAAGCGGCCTCCGGAGCTGGGGGCAGTGGGGTGGCCGAGGGGTGGGGGTGGGGAGGGGAGAGGCTACCATGTGACCCTCTCCTGTACCTTTGCTACTCTAAACACCAATTAGTGTGCTCTTCCTTGGGGAGAACCACTTCTCCGACTCCCAGCATTCCTCAGTTGTCTTCCTGTAAGGTTGCGGTTTCCTGGGCTTCCCCCAACCCCACCCCCGACTCCCCCTACCCCCATCCCGACCCCTGTCCAGTTCTGCATGTGCACTGTTGTTTTTTTTGTTTGTTTGTTTTTTTGAGACATGTTCTCTCTGTGTAGCCTTGGCTGTTCTGAACTCACTATGTAGACCAGGCTGGCCTCGAACTCACAGCGATTCGCTTGCCTCTGCCTCCCGAGTGCTGGGATTAAAGACGTGCGCCACCACCGCCCCGCTGCACTGCTTTTTGTTCAGCTCATGGTCGGGCAGTCATGTTGGTGAGCCTTTATGGGTTGGCTAAGCACCCCCCCCCCCGCTTTTTTTTTTCTATTCTACAGAATGTCCCTCATTTTGGTATAACTGATCTTTTTAAAGGGTGTCTCTTATTTTCCGCTCAGGGTTGTAATCCCCTTGCACAAACTGGCCGGAGCAAGCTGCAGAATCAAAGGGCTGCCTTGAACCAGCAGATCCTGAAGGCTGTGCGCATGCGGACAGGGGCGGAAAACCTTCTGAAGTGAGTACCTGGGCCTCTGTTGCCTCAGCCAGGAGCTCCGGCTCTCCTGAGGGGCCTGTCTGTGGGGACGGACAGATGGTGGACAGAGCCCACACCCTCCTCGCCTGGGAGCCTGCTTTTCCAGCTTTGAGATTCCTTCTCACCTGGGGTGTCTGGACAGGTTCTTTTCCTGTCTAAAGCATAGTTATGTTAAAGATAGAGCTGTTTTGTTCACGCTGTGTTTTTGGAGAATTGTGACAAATAGTGAAATCACAGCCATGTGTGTGTGTATGCATATATGTATGTGTGTGTGTATACACATGTATATATGCATATATGATATCCAATATATTACATATAATAGGTATGATTTGTTTATTTTAACTTTATGTGTATGAGTGTTTGCCTTACATGTATGCCTGTGCACCATGTGGTACCTGGTACCCTCAGAGGCCAAAAGAGGCACCGCGGTAGTGCTGGGAACTGAACTTGGGTCCTCTGCAGGAGCAGCCAGTGCTCTTAACTGCTGGGCATGTCTCCAGTCCCCAGTCGTAGCCGTGTTGTTTGGATGTCCAATTACTATGTTAGCATTTGCTTCTGGGCATCACTGCTGTGCCCACTCACTGCCCAGAGTGATGCCTGGTAGAGCGCGTCAGTGCTTGGCGAACGCGCGTTGACTGGGTAAGGGCAGGGAGCGCAGAAAGGACAGAATGGGGCGTGTATGTCACTAGTGTCTACGTTTCTAACGAGAGGAGACATAAGCGGGGCATGGTGGCACGTACCTGTGGTTTTTCAGCTGCTTGAGCGGCTGAGGCAGGAGGGATGCTTCAACTCTGGACTTTGAGACACCTGGGTAAAGTAGCAAAACCCCGTCTAGGGAAAAAACGAGAGCGGTAATGAGAGAGGAAGAGCAGGTGGTGTTGGGCTCGCACTGCCGTGCCGTAGGGATAAAATGGTTACTTATCAAAGCAGCGCTCAGTGAGGCTGTAGGGCGTCTAGACAGCTGTAAATCCTTCCCCACCCTTAAGTGTAGTGTGCTAGCGTGCTAAGGGTGCAGTCTCTTCTCTCAGGGCTCGCAGCCTTTAGCTGATGGTTCTCGCCTCTTGTTGGGGCAGGGTCTCATTTCTGGCGCTTGGAGCACACAGCAGTCCCAAGTCATTAGGACTGCGTGGCAGATGCTTTCGCTCATCAAGCCGTCTCCCCAGCTCCCATCCCATCTGTCCAGGCTCCTGCTTCAGGGCCTCACAGGGGAGCTCTTTGGTTTTCTGAGGTAGAGTCTCCTGTAATCCAGGCAGACCTAGAACTTGCTAGGTAGTTAAGGACAACCTTGAATTCCTGGTTCACTTGCTTTTACCTCTGTGTGTGTGTGTGTGTGTGTGTGTGTCTGTAATATAACTTTGTGGAGCCAGTCCCCTCCTTTGACTGTGTAAAATCCTGGTGACAACTCGAGTTGTCATGCTTGGCTGCCATCAGCTTTGTCTGCTGAGCCACCTGGCCAACCCTGTCTTAGAGTTTTTATAGCAGGTGCCAGGGCTGGTCTGCCTGCCTTGCTCTGTTAACAGCACTAGCAAACAGCTTCTCTGAAGCCCAGGGCAGACTCAATCAAACTTATTGTTTAGGTTAGCAGTAACTTTGGCTGATAGGCTGAGGGTGGGACAGGGTTGTAAATGATTCTCCTAGAGGCTGATAAGTTTAAAGCTTTGAGCCTGTTGTCGGAGGATGCCCCGGGAGCTATTTATCAATGACTCAACCGACACCAAAGCTTCCTGAAATCACGGAGGGCCCCAGGCCAAGCCTCACTCTGGGCCCACAGTGTCCCTGGCTGCTGCCACTAGCAGCAGGTAATTTTCTGTCATACTTCGGGCATGGCTGTCCTGTCCTGAGATTGACAGATGTCCCACTAAGGTTCCTTGACGAGGACAAACTACTACAGTAATGGACAAATGGGCATTTGGGAAACCATCCCTAGTTACACAGGCTTGGAAAAGAGCGTCCCAGCCATTAACTGCACAGGCCCCCATGACCTGGCAGATACTGTGGGTAGGGAGGTTTCCTGTCCCTTGAAGGTGTCGTCTTGTTCTCCCCCCCCCCCAGCCACCCACCCCCCCCCCATCCCCCCCCCGGTCCACGTCAGCCAAGAGTCTGCGAGCTTCCTAGAGCTCGCTGGGAGACGGCTGGTACTCTGAAGCACCATACCACTCCAGGCTCGGTGCTGGAAGGATCCTGCCGTCCCAGCTTGCTTCCCTCCCCTGAGAAAGGCAAGGCAGAAACTAGATAGCATTTTCGAAACAAAGAGGTTAAAGTAGTTACCAGGCTGCTTAGTTTTTACTAACTAGTTTTTTTTTTTTTTTAAGTCAAAGAACAGGCTGTTTAACCATTCTGGTTAGAGCTTCTGATTGCTTTCGTACACTGCTTAGTTAGGACGGCCTCATCCTGAGGCTTCTAGGTGTCAGCGCATGCGTGCGTTTGTGCGTGTGTGCGTGCGTGCGTGCGTGCCTGCCTGCCTACTGGGGAGCGAATGGGGCGGGCCTGGATTCCGTGCTAGGGACTGTGGGAAATGCTGGGGGTGTGCAACATATAGCCCAGGTTGGCCTGGAACTTGGGGAGATTTTCCTGTTTCAGCCTCCTTAGCACTCTTACAATCATCACAGCCTATGGGCTTTCTATTCCTTCCTTCCTTCCTTCCTTTCTTTCTTTCTTTTTTTTTTTTTTTTTTTTTTTTTTCCGAGACAGGGTTTCTCTGTGTAGCCTTGGTTGTCCTGGACTTGCTTTGTAGACCAGGCTGGCCTCGAACTCACAGTGAGCCACTGCCTCTGCCTCCCTGAGTGCTGAGATTAAAGGCGTGCGCTACCACTGTCCAGCTGTAACTTTAGAAGTCAGATAGCACAGTTCTCCAACTTGGCTTTTCTTTCCCAAAATCATTTTGGCTCTTCTTGATTCTCTGTGGCTCCAGATACATTGTAGGATCCATTTCTTCCTCCTCCTCCTCTTCCTCCTCCTCCTTCTTTTTAGGTTTTTTGAGTCAAGGTTTCTCTGTGTAGCCTTGGCTGTCCTGGACTTGCTTTGTAGACCAGGCTGGCCTCGAACTCACAACAATCCGCCTGCCTCTCCCTCCCAAGTGCTGGGATTAAAGGCGTGCGCCACTACGCCCAGCTTTAGGATGTATTTCTTATCTCCCTCTTCTCTCTCTCCTCTCCTTCCTTCTTACTCTGTGCCTTACTCTACCACTGGGGTCCTTAAGTAAGCTGGACTTGGTGACTCAGCCTGTCATCTCAGCACTTGGAACATTGAAGGAGAGAGGGAGGGAGGGAGGGAGGGGAGAGAAGGAGGGATCGTTGGGAGCGTGCCTCAGAGATACAGAACTTGCCCAGCATGTACAGAGCCCTGCAAAAAGGAAGAGAAAAGAAAAACTTCAAGCGTACCTTTATTTGCTGCGCTCAGAAGAAGGAAACAGTTTTTCGCCAATAACTGTGATGTTAGCTATCACATCAGCTCTTACAGATAGATGCTCTTTGTGGCGGACAGCTGGGAGCCACCTGACATGAGTGCTGGGATTTGCTCCTCTGCACCGAGCATTACACATTCCTACCCACCGAGCCATCTTGCCAGCTTGCACGTAGCCTTATTCCTGCTCTGAGTTTTCTTTTGGTTTGGTTTTGTTGAGGCAGTCGCCTTCTGTAGCCCAGGCTGGACCGAAGCTCTTACTCCTCCGGTCTCTGCCTCCCAAGCATTAAGGAGTTAATTCATGACCTGTTTGTGAGTGATGGAGAACAGGTTTTTTGTTTGTTTGTTTGTTTGTTTGTTTTTTGTTTTGGTTTGAGTCTTCTCAAGGCTAATTCCTTTCAAGGATCTCTCAGGACTCATGTCCAGCAGCTTGCGGTGTTGCCAGCCTCATCCCAGGTCCATTTGCTACCTGGTGTGGGTCAGGATGGTGCTGGTACCCAGGGTCTCTGAGGTAGCTTCTCTGAGAGTCATTTCCGGAGAGTCCTTGTAGGGATGGCTCAGCAAGGACACTGGCTGACAGTCCATGTCTCTCTCTCTCTCTCTCTCTCTGTCTCTCTCTCAACAGAGTTGCCACAAACCAGAAGGTGCGCGAACAGGTTCGCCTGGAGCTGAGCTTTGTCAACTCAGACTTGCAGATGCTGAAGGAAGAGCTGGAGGGCCTCAACATCTCTGTGGGAGTGTACCAGGGCACTGAGTGAGTGAGCCTTGCTCTCTGCATGCTCTCTGAGCCACAGAGTGTGTCTACATCTAGGATGTTCCACCCAACTGGGGCAGTGGGCCGGGCAGCGCTACTGGGGTGACAGGGATGAACCTGTGAGCTTTGTACGGACAGGGCTTGGATGTGAATTGAATGCCAAAAAGCATAAACTGCTTTGATGTAGATATGATACCCTGAAGAGTTGGGGGCCCATCTGAATCCCCATAGAAGATGGTACAATGGGGAGATCCTTCAGAAATGAACTCTGAGATTCAAAACCATTCCTCAGGGTGTATTTGAGGTGAGGCACTCAGGAAAGTCCAGAGATTCCTCCATTGCATGTAGGTGAACCATTGGGGGTGGGGTGGAGAAATATCCGTGTTTAAGAAGAAATAACTAACAGGGTCTGGTAGGTTGGGGCAATAATCTCAGCTATTCAGCAAGCTGAGACAAGGAGGATCATGAGTTTGAGGCCAGCCTGAGCTATGTAGCAAGATACTGTGTTAAAGGAAAAATAAGATGGGTGGTCTGTGTAGCTCAGTGGTGAAGCCCCTGCCTAGAATCCCCCAGTGAGGGGCTGGGATGTGGCTCAGTGGTAGAGCCCCTGCCTAGAATCCTCCAGTGAGGAGCTGGGGTGTGGCTCAGTGGTAGAGCCCCTGCCTAGAATCCCCCAGTAAGGGGCTGGAGGCGTGGCTCAGTGGTAGAGCCCCTGCCTAGAATCCCCCAGTGAGGGGCTGGGATGTGGCTCAGTGGTAGAGCCCCTGCCTAGAATCCTCCAGTGAGGGGCTGGGGTGTGGCTCAGTGGTAGAGCACCTGTCTAGTATCCCCCAGTGAGGGGCTGGGGTCGTGGCTTAGTGGTAGAGCCCCTGCCTAGAATCCCCCAGTGAGGGGCTGGGGGCGTGGTTCAGTGGTAGAGCCCCTGCCTAGAATCCCCCAGTGAGGGGCTGGGGTCATGGCTCAGTGGTAGAGCCCCTGCCTAGAATCCCCCAGTTAGGGGCTGGGGGTGTAGCTCAGTGGTAGAGCCCCTGCCTAGAATCCTTGGTTGGGGCCCTGAGTGGTGGAGTGTTTATGTAGTTTGTACAAGGCCCATTTCTGAGTGTCACAAAAAAAAAAAAAAAAAAAAAAAAAAACCAAAATAGCCAAAATGCTTCAAGGAAGTGGTTTCCATAGTTTTTGCATGGGGGAAGCTGTACCTTCTTAAGAAGCTGATGAGCCCAAGTGGAAACAAGAAATCATTTCCTGCATTAGCAGAAGGAAGACACTAGAATGTTGAGTCCCCTTGGAATGTACATTTCCTAATACTAACCCTCTGTATGTCATCTGGGGCATTTCTCAGGGAGAGGCAAGCATTCAATGCCTGGGACCTTGCTGGCTATTACCGGTGACACCTGTGGGCTTCTAATGCAGCTTCCAAAACCCAGTGAGAAAAAACAACAACAGCAACCACTCCCCCAACCCTCACCCCCTCCTCAAGGTTCTCTCAGCCTGTGCTCTGGTTTCAGATTCCAATGTCACCCTCGAGGGCTAAGGGGCTCAAGCGTCCCAGGCAGGGCAGTGGGCACAGTCTGGTTTCCTATTGCTGCGTTGAGGAGCGGGGGCGTCCTTACTACAAAGCAGGCTCTTGCAGCCCTATGTGGCTACTCCTCACAGTGGCTCCAGTTAGTGTCGCCTGCGTCACTGGAAAAAAGTAGAGAGACGTGAGGGTTCCAGGTGACGCCTTGCATGCCCCCCAAGTGAATTGTCCCCTTCTTTAGTACCTTAGGTCTTCCAACACTTCCGTGAGGTGGGGAGAGAAGACACGATCTCAGTGTGCAAATGAGAAAACTCCTCCGAGAGCCCCAGTGTTAAGTGTGATTAACGCATCTTGGTATAAGGAAGTTTATTTGGGGAGGGGGAGGGGAGAGGAGCTAGCCTCCAAGAGGAGAGGTATAGGCGGAGGATTGGACCTGTGGACAGGCAGACACACAGACAGACAGACAGACAGATGGGGACAGAGCTATGAGGGCCGAGAAGGACAGAGAGAGAAAATGTGGGGACAGAGAAGGGCAGCGACTGAGAGAAACCAAGAGACTGGCCAGTGAGTCGTTTTTATCCAGCACACACCTGGCGCATCTGGCCATGACGGCAGGTGGTGAGTTAAGAAGTTGCAAAGACCCCGACGGCAAGCTAGTGGGATCGCCGGTGAACTGACAACCCCCCCCCCCCCCGCCACAGAAAGGCATGTTAGTGCCACCCTGAGGTTGGGAGGTACCCTAGTATCTTGCATCTTCATCATATCTCTGGTCCCTCTTCTCACTGGGCCAGTGACTGAGCACTGAGGGGAGGACCCAGGAGGCTTGAACAATCTAGATGTACCAGCTTGCACCAGGTTTCAGTCCTCCAGGGTGGCCACATACCTGGGTTGGGTCTCACTGTTAGCACCATTGTGTCACAGTGGCAGTTTCAGCTTTCAGCCTTGGTCCACTCAACCCTGCCCAGCATTCCTGGCCTGCTCTCTGGGCTGGCCTCAGCAGCCCATGGAGGTCTCTTGTTACAGGTCAAAGAGCTAAATCCCTATTTGCAAAACACAGCACTTCCTTCTGGCCCTACCCTTAGGAATGTGGGCCCAAGGAGCATTCGCAGGTCAATCTGTGGGGTGACACCCGTGGCCTCTGGGGGTATGTGCAATAAGATACATGGCATGATGCCCCTAAAAGAAGAGAGCCTTGAGAGGCCCGGGTTCTAGCGTGGGAGATGTTGGGGCCAGGGAGGGCGCTAGAGGGAGGGACAGCATAGCAAAGATGCGCACACCCAGGTAGAGAACAGTGAGAACACCAGACATGGGCCTTGTACATGGGCAGCCCTAACACAGCACAATTCCCCATAGAGGGCAACTGAAAGACCAATACAGTGGGGTTCTGTTGGGTGGGGCTGTCGTGTCCAGCATCTTAGGATGCTGAGAGCCATTTTCAAACAGAAGGAAGGGGTGCTGGGTTGACCTAGAGGCTGGGAGGCTGCGTGCGACCTGAGCCAGGCTGTCCGAGGTGAGGCCATGGGTGCAGAGAGGTGCTATAGGGTGGGCTGTCGGAGGTGAGGCCATGGGTGCAGAGAGGTGCTGTAGGGTGGGCTGTCGGAGGGGAGGCCATGGGTGCAGAGAGGTGCTGTAGGGTGGGCAGTCGGAGGCGAGGCCACAGGTACAAAGGGGGTGCTATAGGGTGGGTTGCTCATGAGCCCTGTGTGTTCTTTATAGGGAGGCCTTTACCATCCCTCTGATCCCTCTTGGCTTGAAGGAAACCAAAGAAGTTGACTTTTCAGTCACCCTTAAGGTAAGCCTCAAACAGTGGGCGTTGGGCTCACGGTGGGGTGGAAATGAAATGACACATTCTTTGCAATGGCTTTAGGCAGCATGGACTCGAGCATCAATTGATGTCTTCAAGGTGACCCTGAGGCCTCCCTCAGCCACTCACTGGGAGAATGTTGTGTATTTACACCTCTGAAACCCTTGCTGCCGTCTCTGGTGGCTTCTGACACCCTGTCTGTCCCCTTTAATGTGCTGGAACTGGAACCCAGGACCTTGTGCATGTAAGGCGAGCGCTCTACAGTGAGCTGTGCTCTTAGTCTGTCTATGCAAGGCGAGCACACTACAGTGAGCTGGGCTCTTAATCTGTCTATGCAAGGCAAGTGCTCTACAGTGAGCTGGGCTCTTAGTCTGTCTATGCAAGGAAAGCACTCTATAGTGAGCTGTGCTCTTAGTCTGTCTATGCAAGGCAAGTGCTCTACAGTGAACTGTGCTCTTAGTCTCTTTGCTGACTTTGTAGCTTCTTTTGTGTGTCTGACAGATGGTACAGAATACTCTATTTTAGTGTTTTTATTTTTATTTTATTTTTATTTTTTTGGTTTTTCGAGACAGGGTTTCTCTGTGTAGCCTTGGCCATCCTGGACTCACTTTGTAGACCAGACTGGCCTCGAACTCACAGTGATCCGCCTGCCTCTGCCTCCCGAGTGCTGGGACTAAAGGCGTGGGCCACCACGCCCGGCCTAGTGTTTTTATTTTTGAAAATTTAAGCCGGGCACTGGTGGCACACGATTGTGATCCCAGAGCTCTGGGAGGCAGAGGCAGGCAGACCTCTGTGAGTTTGAGGCCAGCCTGGTCTACAAAATAAGTTCAGGATATCCAAGGCTACACAGAGAAACCCTGTCTCAAAAAAACTAAAATAAATAAATAAACAAACAAAATTAAATGTACGTGTGTGTCTGTGTGTGTGTGTCTGTGTGTGTGGACATACAAACCTGTATGGGTGTGGAGGTCAGAGGACAACTTGCACTTGGTTCTTTCCTTCCGTCTTCTGGGTTCCAGGAATAGAACTCAGGTCGTCAGACTTGACAGCAAGTGCCTCTGCCCTCCACACCACCTCGCTGTCCTTTTCCTTTGAGACGATCTCTCCATGTAGCCCAAGCTAGAACTATCATTTGCATGAAGTGCCCCTGGAGTCATCTCTAGCTGCTCAAAATGTATCCTTTAAGAACAATTGAAAACATCATTGTTGAGCCAGGCAGTGGTGGCACTCGGGAGGCAGAGGCAGGCGGATCACTGTGAGTTCAAGGCCAGCCTGGTCTACAAAGTGAATCTAGGATAGCCAGGGCTACACAGAGAAACTCTGTCTCGAAAAAATAAGTAAATAAATAAAAATAAGTAAATAATCAAGCCTTTACCAGGAGCATTCAAATTATTGATGATGATGAGGATGAGGATGATGTGGTGTACGGATATTTGCCTACGTGTATGTATGCACATCGTGTGCATACAGAAAAAGGTGGTAGATCCCTGGAACTGGGGTTATAGATGGTTGTAGCCACTGCAGTGTAGGTGCTGGGAAATGAACCCAGGTGCTCTGCGAGAGAAACTCTTAGCCACTGAGTCGTGTCTCCAGCCCCTCCATGGTTTTGTTGTGTCTACACACATACACACACACACACACACACACTGAAACAGTGTTTCTCTGTGTAGCTCTGGCTGTCTGGACAACTCGCTCTATAGGCCAGGCTGACCTCAAATGCTGGCCTGAAAGGCTGTGCCACTATGCCCAGCCCTCAGTTTTTTGGGTTTCTTTTTTGTTTTTTTTTTTGTTTTTTAAACTTCTGCTCTGCTCTGTTCAAATCCAGGCCGAATCCCTGTGAGAGGGGTGTAGTCCATTTGGAGAGAAAAGCAGGTAGTAGCAGTTTAGGACTCGAGGTTGTCAGAAAAGTTGATTTTTCTGGGAGGAAAACATTTGAGTAGCAGCTGCCTTCTGCTGGCCTCTCACAGGTGCGTGACCTTCCAGCTGTGACCCGCCATGGCCCTGGGGGACAGTCCGCGTGTTTGAAGGAATGCCTTGAGTTGTGTTTGTAGCTCTGTTTCTTTAAGATCTAGCTTGGTGCCAGAGTTACAAGAATGCAGGCATCTCTAAAGGAGACTTGTGGCATAGAAACCTGAGGATTTTATGGCATCGGGTGAGAGCTCCAAATAGGTCACGTGCCAAATTCCATGTTAAAGAGAGTTAAAAAAAAAAAAAAAAAGCGCCTATGTTGTGGACATGGCCAACCACAGCTCAGCTGAGGTTTCCAACCATCTCATTTTAAGCCCAAAAGGGAGTCTACAGATGTCAGTCATGCAAAAATGCGACCTGTTCAAGGGCTTTCAATTTTCTCCATTCCACATTTATGTCTGAGAAATGCAGCCACCACAGGAGTGGCCGGGTGAACTTGATCCGGGCAGTTCCATTTCAGACCTGCCCTGTGTTTCCTCGGAATGTTAGGCCAGGCAAGTTTCATGATGTGATTTCGCTCTATTTAAAGACCTAGGCTTTAATGCCGCCGTATTCCTTAGCACGCACCCCCAGGCCTGGAGGGTGCACCTCAGTGAAGAGCGCTGGCCTAGCATGTGTAAGACCTGGGCTCCGTTCCCAGTGTTAGGAGATGGGAGGAGAAATGCCATTAAAATAAATTCTCTTATTTTGGTCAGATCAAGGATTTTTTTGGGGGGGGATGGTGGTTTAGTTTGATTTGATTTGTTTTTTTGATGTAGGGTCATAGGTAGGTCAGGCTGGCCTTGAACTTTTATGGTCCTCTGGCCTCTACTTCTCAAGTATGACACTCTATCTAACTTTCTTAGATGTTTTAGCAGTACTGGAAATTGGACCCACGGCTTCACAATGGCTAGGCTAGTGCACTGAACAATGTTTCTAGCAGCTATTTTTGCTTTTATTTTCTTTTGAGACTGTATCTGTTTAGCTGGTCCATTTTCCTGCCTCTGAACTAGGATTACAGGTGCACAGTCCCGTGCCTGACTGCTACCACTACAGATGCACACTCCCACACCTGGCTGCTAGGACTGCAGGTGCACACTCCCACACCAGGCTGCTAGGACTGCAGGTGCACACTACTACACCTGGCTGCTAGGACTGCAGGTGCACACTACCACACCTGGCTGCTAGGACTGCAGGCGCACACAACCACACCTGGCTGCTAGGACTGCAGGTGCACACTACCACACCTGGCTGCTAGGACTGCAGGTGCACACTACCACACCTGGCTGCTAGGACTGCAGGCGCACACAACCACACCTGGCTGCTAGGACTGCAGGTGCACACTACCACACCTGGCTGCTAGGACTGCAGGTGCACACACTACCACACCTGGCTGCTAGGACTACAGGTGCACACAACCACACCTGGCTGCTAGGACTAGAGGTGCACACACTACCACACCTGGCTTCTAGGACTACAGGTGCACACACTACCACACCTGGCTGCTAGGACTGCAGATGCACACACTACCACACTTGGCCGCTAGGACTACACATGCACACTACCACACCTGGCTGCTAGGACTACAGGTACACGCTGGCTGCTAGGACTGCAGGTGCACACTACCACACCTGGCTGCTAGGATTACAGGTGCACACTACCACACCTGGCTGCTAGGACTACAGGTGCACACTACCACACCTGGCTGCTAGGATTACAGGTGCACACTACCATACCTGGCTGCTAGGACTACAGGTGCACACTACCACACCTGGCTGCTAGGATTACAGGTGCACACTACCATATCTGGCTGCTAGGACTACAAGTGCACACTACCACACCTGGCTACTAGGACTACAGGTGCACACTACCACACCTGGCTGCTAGGACTGCAGGTGCACACTACCACACCTGGCTGCTAGGATTACAGGTGCACACTACCATACCTGGCTGCTAGGACTACAGGTGCACACTACCACACCTGGCTGCTAGGACTACAGGTGCACACTACCACACCTGGCTGCTAGGACTGCAGGTGCACACTACCACACCTGGCTGCTAGGACTGCAGGTGTACACACTACCACACCTGGCTGCTAGGACTACAGGTGCACACTACCACACCTGGCTGCTAGGACTACAGGCGCACACACTACCACACCTGGCTTCTAGGACTACAGGCGCACACACTACCACACCTGGCTTCTAGGACTACAGGTGCACACACTACCACACCTGGCTGCTAGGACTGCAGGTGCACACTACCACACCTGACTGCTAGGACTGCAGGTGCACACACTACCACACCTGGCTGCTAGGACTATAGGTGCACACACTACCAAACCTGGCTGCTAGGACTGCAGGTGCACACACTACCAAACCTGGCTCCTAGGACTACACATGCACACTACCACACCTGGTTGCTAGAACTACACATGCACACTACCGCACCTGGCTGCTAGGATTACAGGTGCACACACTACCACACCTGGCTGCTAGGACTACAGGTGCATGCTACCACACCTGGCTACCTCACATATTTGCTTCCACCTTTTGTCAAGATTCCTCCAAAATGTTGATTTTATTTTTCCATTTGTGACTTTAAGTTCAGTTTTTGTTTTGTGTGGTTTTATGTATATGTATTTTTGCAGGTGTGCTCACCTGTTCAGACATGAGACCAGAGATTAAAGTTGAGTGTTTCCTCTGTCATACACCACCTTATTTTTTTCATATAATATTTTTATTAACTCTTGGAGTACTTCAGATATTCATACAATGTATTTTGATCATATTCACCCTCCTAGTCTTTCTCTCAACTCCTCCCAGATCCAACCCTCCTACTCCCCTACCACTTCCTACGTTTATAGTTTTATTTTTATAACTCACCAAATCCTGTCTGATCTGCCTGTATACTCAGGGATGTGGAGCCACCCACAGGATCAGGGTGGGTCTCCTAGGGGCTGCCACACCCTTGAAGAAAACCAGGTCCCCCCCCCCAGAAGCCATCAGCTGTCAAGAGCTTCTCGCCTAGGGATGGGAGCTCGGGAGGCCCCCCTGCTCTGTGCTGAAATGCTACCTGGCTTGATCTTGTGCAGCAGATCTTATGCAGGCAGCCGCAGTTTCCGTGGGTTCGTGCTCGCACTGGTCTGTCAGGGCCTTGTTTTAAGACATGATTCATTGAACCTGGAGCTCATTCAACTTTTTTTCTTTCTTTAGAGTAGTGGACCAGTGAACCTCTCCCCCAGGCATTGGGGTTCGAAGCATGCACCATAGCCCCAACTTTTATGTGGGTGCTGGGGACACAAACCCAAGTTCTGATGCTTATGTAGCACACACTTTGTCTACTGAGCCACCTCCCCACCCCCTTTGACTTTTCTGTCTTAAGATTTATTTATTCTTTTCTTTTCTATTCTTTTTTGTTTTTTGTTTTTTATTTTTTGAAACAGGGTTTCTCTGTGTGGCCATGGCTGTCCTTGGGCTTGCTTTGTAGACCAGGCTGGCCCCAAACTCATCTGTCTGCTTTTGCCTCCCTGAGTGCTGAAATTAAAGGTGTATGCCACCAGCTTATTTCTTCCTCCTCCTCCTCTTCCTCTTCTTCTTCTTTTTTGTTTGGTTGGTTTTTTGTTTGGTTTTCGAGACAGGGTTTCTCTGAGTAGCCTTGGCTGTCCTAGACTCACTCTGTAGACCAGGCTGGCCTCGAACTCACAGCGATCCATCTGCCTCTGCCTCCCAATTGCTGGGATTAAAGATGTGCATGACCATGCCCTGCAGTTCTGCTCTTGGGTTTTATAAACACGTTTTTTTTTTTTTTTTCTCAAATGATTTTATAGCTTCCTTTTAAAAGTTATAGTCTATAACTTTTTGGCTAGAGAATGCTCAGGTAACTGTGAGGAATA
The DNA here is from genome assembly GCF_903995435.1 of Acomys russatus. NCBI lineage: Eukaryota > Metazoa > Chordata > Mammalia > Rodentia > Muridae > Acomys > Acomys russatus. The sequence continues at coordinate 3,436,998 of NC_067155.1, read as the reverse complement.
GTCACAATGCCAGAAGCCTTTGTTTTGTCCCTTAAAGCACTGGGACAGTGACCCTGGTATCTGGTTACGCCCGCTTCTTCCCCAGGCCCAAGCAATTCATCATAGCCCCAACTTCTCCATCGGTACTTGGGGTGCTAACCCAGATCTTTACAGTGGGGAATGTTCGTCAGTGCTCACTTAGAGACTGTTCAAGGTCAGCATCACCAGGTTGTAAATATGAGCACACCCGAGCTGGTCAGTAGAAGCCATTTGTGTAGATCTGTGCCTTGACTCAGTTTCTCTCCTGCCGAGACAGAACCCCGGGTCTGGTATGTGCAGGGTACCCGTGTTGACTCGCATGTTTTTGGTTTTGTTTTGTTTTTTTTTTCCTTACAGGATTTTATTTTGGAACATTACAGTGAAGATAGCTGTTTGTACGAGGATGACATCGCAGACCTTATGGACCTGCGACAGGTAAACTCAGCATTGCGGATGGGGGGTGGTGGTGTCAGCTTTGCTTGCTGCGGCTTCAGGACATCACGTGACTGATGCTAACAGCTTTAGGGAATCCAGGGGCGTAGAGAGTGGCTGTCATCATCACCCGCGGCACTTGCTGTGCCAGAAAGCCATGGAAGGGGTGAGCCCTGCCCATGTTGGGGCTGGGCTCCGGGATTCCTGACTTTGTCTCCTAGAGTTGGTGATAACCCACAGCAAGGTTGTGTTCACATGTGCAGTGATGGGCCCCGGGTCTCACCCTGTTCCCACCTCTTGTCTTCCCTTCAGGCGTGTCGGACACCCAGCAGGGACGAGGCGGGGGTGGAGCTGCTCACATCCTACTTCATGCAGCTGGGCTTTGTGGAGAGTCGGTTTTTCCCGCCCACCCGCCACATGGGGCTCCTGTTTACCTGGTAGGTGCTCTCTGGGGTCCCTCGGCTCTGCGTACCCCCATTCTGACTGCCCGTTGCCCTGCGGGGACTGCCTGTAAAGTGTTTGTGGAAAGACCCAGAGATGGAGAGCCAGCAAGCGACTGTGGCTTCTTGCTTCTCAGAACAAACGAACCATGAAAAAGAGGCCTTTTTTCTGTGTGTTCCCGTTGTCACTGGGGGGGGGGGGGGGGGGAACAGGGCTCTCAGCTGGAACTAATGAGAAGAAAGACTTGTTTTGTTTTGTTTTTTTGAGAAGATTCCTTTCTTACATTGGGCATGGCTGCGGGTGTGAGCTGAAATTGAGTTTGACCCCAATGACAGCAAAGAGAAACAGAATTTTTGTTTTGTTTTTAAGGACGGGATTTCACGGTGTAGTCCCAAGTCCTTCTTAAACTGACCTCAAACTGGCTGTGAGCCTCCAGTCTCAGCAACCCAAATGCTGTGATTATAGATGCGTACCACAGAAAGATTTTTAAGCAGAAGATTTGACTCTTCCATGATAATTTAAAGTCTAGGGGTGGGAGAGATGGCTCAGAGGTTAAGAGCACTGGCAGCTCTTCCAAAGGTCCTGAGTTCAATTCCCAGCGACCACATGGTGGCTCACAACCATCTATAATGAGATCTGGTGTCCTCTTCTGGTGTGCGAGTGTACAAGCAGGCAGAAGACTGTATACATGATAAATAAATCAATCTTTAAAAAAAATTTTAAAAAGTCTAAGATGGTTTCTTGAGATGGGTTCTTGCTGGGTAGCCCAGACTGTTCACAATCCTCCTGCCTCAGCCTTCCGAGTGCTGGGATGACAGGCATGAGGTCTATAGATCCAGACTTGTTGTCTGGCTTGGAAACAAAAGCTCGATTGCCTGTGCGTCTTTGAATTTCATGTGAGAAGTGCAGTTTTTTTGTTTGTTTGTTTTGTTTGTTTTGGTTTGGTTTTTGTTTTGTTTTGTTTTTTTGTCTTGGGTGCCCAGAAGTGGCATTCATGAGCATATTTTGTTTTACATAGGTATGACTCCCTCACTGGGGTTCCAGTCAGCCAGCAGAACCTGCTGCTGGAGAAGGCCAGCATTCTCTTCAACATTGGGGCACTGTACACCCAGATTGGGACCCGCTGTAACCGGCAGACACAGGCTGGGCTGGAGAGCGCTGTGGATGCCTTCCAGAGAGCTGCAGGTGCGTGCCCTCCAGGCAGCCACCGTTCAGTCTTGAGCCACCTGCTAGCATAAGAATTGCTCGTTCTGTTCCTAGCTGAAAAGTCTTGCCTGGGTCCTCTGCAGACCCACCAAGTACCAATGCCTTACAAGTCTTGCGGGGACTGGGGGTGTGGCTCCAGAGGTAGAGCAGCTACCCAGAATCCCCCAGTGAGGGGCTGGGGTGTGGCTCAGTGGTAGAGCCCCTGCCTAGAATCCCCCAGTGAGGGGCTGGGGTGTGGCTCAGTGGTAGAGCCCCTGCCTAGAATCCCCCAGTGAGGGGCTGGGGTGTGGCTCAGTGGTAGAGCTCCTGCCTAGAATCCCCCAGTGAGGGGCTGGGGTGTGGCTCAGTGGTAGAGCCCCTGCCTAGAATCCCCCAGTGAGGGAGTGGGGTGTGGCTCAGTGGTAGAGCCCCTGCCTAGAATCCCCCAGTGAGGGCCTGGGGTTGTGGCTCAGTGGTAGAGCCCCTGCCTAGAATCCCCCAGTGAGCGGCTGGGCAGTGGGGTGGCTCAGAGGTAGAAAGCTTGACTAGCTTGAGGGAGACACTAGGGTCATTCTATGTCACGCACATAAAGGAGGAAGGAACGGCTGTGTCGTTTCTTGGTCTGGAGAGTTACTTCGTGGTTGGCAACATGTGGTCTCTGCCCAGTAGGGCTCATGTACATGGCGAGGCTTGTAGTTAATGGTTAATCTTTTCCAGGTGAGTGGCTCTGGTGGCGAGAGTACAGTAACTTGCCCTAACTAGTGGAGATGTGGCCTTTAGAATTTCCTATTAGTTATTGCTATATCAGTCAGCGTGGCCATCTATCCGTAAGGGGACGTGTTCCGAGACACGCATGTGTGACACTGCAAGCAGTCCTGGAGCCTGTGTGCAGGTGGGGGGTGTAGTTCAGGGGTAGGACACTTGCCCATCATGTGAGAGGTTCCAGTTTGCCCTGTGGTACTGCAGGTAAATGAAAGGAATGGGGAAAGGAGTTGGAAGGAAAGACCAAGAAAAAAATTCGCGTATATTGTCCGCATCTACAATAGATGGGACATAGTCAAAGATTAACAGCTCCCCATAAAACAGAGCAGTGATAACAATTCAGTGGGAGAAATGCTATGAATTGCTTGTTTCTGGAAATTTCCATGCAATATTATCGTATTACAGTTGGCTGAAGGTAACTGAGCTGGAACAGAGCCGAACCTCAGATAAAGAGAATTACTGTTATTATCTGCGCTTTTGTGTTATGCCTAATCCTGCCACGTTTGCGAAGCCTGCGGCTGCTGATTTCAGCACCGTGTCAGGTACCGTGTGTACCAGGAGCCTGCTGCCACTGTCACTCTCCCAGATTGCCGAGAGCCCTCCCAGATGCTCTTTTCTATGGTGCTGGGGCAGGGGTGTGGCCTGGAACTTGGGGTCCTCCTGCCTCAGCCCAAGTGCCAAGATGAGAGATGCGTGTCCTCACAGTCAGCTTGTGTCCACGCCCCCTCCTCCTGTGTCCCCGCCCCCCTCCTCCTGTGTCCCCGCCCCCTCCTCCTGTGTCCTCGCCCCCTCCTCCCCCATTTTAAACTTCATCACCCCTGCAGCTCCACCTGGTATGAACCAGGATCAGAGTCAAAGAAGAAAACCTGACTGAGGCATCAGAGGGTTCTGTGCGTCTCCCTCCTGGCAGGACCCTGTGTCTGCAGCAGAGTGGGCTTGAGCATGGAGGGTGACAGCAGCAGTTGGAGGCCAGACTGCCGTGTGACTCTCCAAGCCGCCAGTCTGATCGCTTTTTTTTTTTTTTTTTTTTTTGGTTCTTCGAGACAGGGTTTCTCTGTGTAGCCTTGGCTGTCTTAGACTCATTTTGTAGACCAGGCTGGCCTCGAACTCACAGCGATCCACCTGCCTCTGCCTCCCAAGTGCTGGGATTAAAGGCGTGTGCCACCACACCCGGCCTTTGAGATTGGTTGTTACTAGATAATCCAAGATGCCCCTTAACTCACTATGTCAGCCAGGCTGACTTTGAACTTGAGGAGGTCATCATGCCTCTGCCTCCTGAATGACAGCTTAGCATCCCCTTGCCCTCTGTGCTCTTCACTTCCTGTTCCCGTGAGCCGGCCAGGAGATGCCACTCTGCATCCCAAGAAGTGCCACAGCTCTGCCATTTTGACTCCTGGAGGCATCATAGTCGTGTTACTGTTTAGCTCAGTCTGGCCTCGAACTCGCCGCCTCTGGCTGGTTGGGATCGCAGGTTTATTTCATTGTGGCTTCTGAGGAATCTCAGGGAGTCAGACTTTGTGACCTGCCTCCAGGGCTTCAGAAACACAAACAAAACTTTAGTACCAGGCCAGTCTGGGATGGAGGAAGGAAGGGGGGCTAGCAGCCCGGAGCTCACACCATCCTCTTCCAGGGCAACAGAACCAGAGGAACCAGTCAGGTGGGATGTAAGCTGTCCTGTCCTAAGTGTCAGGAGGTAGCTGAGGGTGGTAGCATGGGCACGTCCATCGGAGGCATCCGCAGGGTGCCCAGCATCCCTCACTCACTCCACCGCCTTTTTTTTTTTTTTTTTTTTTCCACCACATGCCCAGTCATGGATGGAATTTCCCAGGTGGGACAGAAACAAGAGAGAACCAGCTGCTTCCCTTGCTTCGTGCATATGCAAATGACTTCGAAGAGAATCCAATTTAAAAAAATTGTGGCACGGTATAGCTGTCATATATCTCAGTTTGAACTATTTCTTACTGAGGTAAACAGGCGTGAGGTACAATCACCACGGTGACCATTTCTAAGTGCGCAGCTCAGCCCCGTTAAGTGCCTCACCGCCCTCCAGCCACAGCACGGCCTCATCACGCACACTGTGGCCCCATCACGCACACTGCGGCCCCATCACGCACACTGCGCTCAGCCCTCTTCATTCCTGCTTTTATGCACCAATGTAGACATGGTCAAGCCAGTGCTGTGGTGCACGCCTGTAATCTTAGCGCTCTGGGAGGCAGAGGCAGGCGGATCTATCTGAGTTTGAGGCCAGCCTGATCTACAAAGTGAGTCCAGGGCTGGGCGGTGGAGGCGCACGCCCTTAATCCCAGCACTCGGGAGGCAGAGGTAGGCGGATCGCTGTGAGTTCGAGGCCAGCCTGGTCTACAAAGTGAGTCCAGGACAGCCAAGGCTACACAGAGAGACCCTGTCTGGAAAAAAAAACAAAAAGTGAGTCCAGGACAGCCAGAACTACAAAGAGAAACCCTGTCTGGAAATAAATACCAAGGGAGAGGGGAAAAAAGAAAAGAAAAAAAGACAGGGTCATCTGACCCTCTACTTCACTCTCATGTGCTGGTACTGCGGGGATGTGTCACCACACCCAGCACCTCTGTACCTGTTAGACTGTGGTGCCACTTCCCTTGTTCCTGCGGCTCCTAGTGACTTCTGAGTTGGACCGTTCCAGGAACCTCACCAAATGGAATCCTGTACCATCTTTCGCTCTGTGGCTGGCTTATTGTAGCTGGCATAAAGTCTTCATTCACGTTTGTCCACACGGCAGGATTAGGGTTTTCATTCCACTGTCTTGAGAGCTGACTGGCCTGGACCTCACAGAGATCCCTTCCCGCACTTGGGAGGAGTGCTAGTATGAAAGGCCACTACAGCCGGCTCATTCTTCATTTTACTTGTGGTTCTGGGGGATTGAACCCGGGGCCTCTCGCATTGTACGCACACACTCTACCCCTGAGCTATACCTCCAGCCCCTCCCTCAGTCCTCTTTTTTAAAAATATTTTTATTTAATTTTTAAATTTATGTGCATTGGTGTGAGGGTATCAGATCTCGGAGTTACAGACAGTTGTGAGCTGCCATGTGGGTGCTGGGAATTGAACCCGGGACCTTTGGAAGAGCAGATGGTGCCCTTAACCACTGAGCCAACTCTCTAGCCCCATCCCTCAGTCCTCTTAAGGGTGTGTGTGTGTGTGTGTGTGTGTGTGTGTGTGTGTGTGTGTGTGTGTGTGTGTGTAGATACTGCGATCACCTGTTAACCATTCCGTGGGCATTTGGAGCGGTCGGTCTGTCAGTTGGCTGCTGTGACTAGCGCTGCAGTGAGCGTGGGTGCCCCAGGAAGCAGACAGGTCTTTTGTACAGTTATTGAAGTCTGCACAAAGGAGCGCAGTGGCTAGATAGCACGACAGCAGAGGGTCAGAGTCCGGCTATGTTGTCCAGAATGTTCTTGAACTCTCCGTCCTCCTGCTTTAGCTTCCCTAGTGCTGGGATTAAAGATGTGTACCACCACGCCTGGCAAATACAGGTTTTTTAATGGATGATAGGTGCCTGCCATGTATATATGTGTGTGTGTGTGTATATGTGTGCATATATAATATAAATATGTATATAAAGTGTATGTGCACATTAGATAGATGGTAGACAGACAGACAGACAGACAGACAGCCGGTGGCTTCAACTCAGGGCTTCCTGCGCGCTACGTAAGCACTCATTTGTGAGTGACACCACCAACCCCAGTCGTATTTTCTTTCTTCCTTCTCTCCAGCAGCATAATAAAATAAGTGTGGCTTCCTACTAATGAGCCACAAATTCTGCTCCTAGGGGTCTTAAACTACCTGAAAGAGACTTTCACTCACACTCCAAGTTACGACATGAGCCCTGCTATGCTCAGCGTGCTGGTCAAAATGATGCTCGCCCAAGCCCAAGAAAGCGTGTTTGAGAAAGTCTGCCTCCCGGGGATCCAGAATGAGTTCTTCGTGCTGGTAAAGGTGGCTCAGGAGGCCGCCAAGGTAAAGGCATCTTAGCTCCTGTGTCTTCCGGGTGGGCGGGATCCCCTGGGACAGATGCCGGGAGGAGCAGGGGCGGGACTCAGCGGCAGCTCACCCCGCAGCTGGAGCCATGTGCCAGCGCCGCCCTGAGGCCGCTGGCCTGCGTTTACTTGGCAGGTCCCAGTGTTTCTGATACGGATCACCGAACCCATCAGCAGCTTAGCCGAAAAAGCAGCCTAATGACAGTTGCTTGATGCTCTGTTAGCGCTGCTGCTGACGGGGGAGGGGGGGGGGACGGGGGGGGGGGGGACGGACGACACTCGCTCTCGGCTGTGTGCCCACACTCTGGAGCATTCTCCAGCAGGGGACTTGGCTTTAGAAGAAAGGACTCTTTCTCTGCAGCCAAGCTTGGGAGGGCCTCCTCTCCAGTCCCGCCCCGTGCCAGGCTCTCCTTGCCCATCTTCCTTCTGTTCCAGGTGGCAGAGGCCTACCGGCAACTTCATGCAGCCATGAGCCAGGAGCCGGTGAAAGAAAATGTTCCGTATTCGTGGGCCAGCGTGGCCTACGTGAAGACCCACCACTATGGGGCCCTGGCTCACTACTTCGCGGCCACCCTCCTCATCGACCACCAGCGTAAGGCTCAGGCTCAGGACTATGGGCTTGCTACCTTTGGGGGATGCTGACCTGGGTGGCAGCAGCCTTCCTGCCTTGGACATATGCCCACCACAAAGGCACAGGTGGAAAGGCCACGTTGACCCAAGTGGCTATCACACAGGCCTGTGGAATTCAGGGCTGACGCTAAAGGGAGTCGGGGGACAAATAGGATTTTAAAGGATTTTCCTTTCTAAAGTTTTTGTTTTGTTTTGTCAAAACAGGGTCTCAATTACATAGACCATGCTGGCCTCCAACTCAGGAATCCACCTGCCTCTGTATTTCCAAGTGATGTAATTGAAGACATGCACAACCATGTCTGGCTTAAAATTTATTTTTTAATATTTACTTTTAATTTTATTTGTTTTGTTTTGTTTTTGGTTTTCGAGATTTTGATTTTTTTGGCTGTCCTGGACTCACTTTGTAGACCAGGCTGGCCTTGAACTCACAGCGATCCGCCTCTGCCTCCCAAGTGCTGGGATTAAAGGTGTGTGCCACCACGCCCGGCTACTTTTAATTTTAATGTATGCTGTCTGAGCTACTATTGCTGCCAGGGGATACCATGACCAAGCATTTGAGACCTTGCTGACAGTTTCAGAGGGTTCGTTCGTGGCCGTCATGCCAGGGAGCATGGCAGGAGGCAGGCATGGTGCTAGAGGAGTAACCGAAAGCTTTATTCTGATCCATAGGCAGCTGCCAGAGAGAAAGAGAAACACAGGGCCTAGTGTGGGCTTTAGAAACCTCAAAGACCACACCCAGTGACACACCTCCTCCAACAAGGCCACACCTCCTAACCCTTCCCAAACAGTTCAACTGGGGACCAACCAGGCAGATATATGAGCCTATGGGGAGTGTTTTCAAACATCCACGGAACATCTGTGCGAGTGTGTACATGAGTGTGTGCATATGCATGCAGTACCGACAGAGGCCAGAAGAGGGTGTTGCATGCCCTGGAGCTGGAGGATAAGTGGTTGGGAGCTGCTTGGTGTGGATGCTGGGAACTGAACTGGTGTCCCCTACAGAACAGTTTACGCTCAACCACTGAGCCATCTCTCCTGCCCCAATTATTTTTAATTTTTATTTTATTAATAAAATAAGAAATTATTTTAATTTTATTTAATTTATTTAATTTTAATTTAATAATATAATTTAAATTTATTATTATGTTTATTATTACTTTTATTATTTTTTTTTTTAATTTTTTTTATTTTTTTTTTTAAGACAGGGGTTCTCTGTGTAACCCATCTGGAACTTGTTCTATAGACCAGACTGGCCTCAAACTCAGAGATCCACCTGCCTCTGCCTCCCAAGTACTGGGATTAAAGATGTGGGCCACCACACCTGGCTTGTTTTTTATTTTTTATTTTGGCAGTTATGGGGGATGGACTACAGGGCCTTTCTCAGTAGTGTTTATTTTAATTCCTCTAATTAATTAAATCCAAAAACAGAAAACAAGACCGTACATTAAAACAGGGATTGCATAGATAGTCTGTACTGAGACCTCACGAAGTCCAGTTTGAAAACGATTGGTGTCTTCCTCACTGTGGGTTTTTTTTTTTTTTTTTTTTTTTTTTTTTTTTTCTTCCGTTTGAATAGTGTTCTGCCACGTATCCTAGGCTGGCTGTAGGCTTGCAGTCCTTGCCTCAGCCTGTCACTGCTGTGTAGAAAGCACCCATGCTACTTTATTCCTTCATTTTGGTGTTTTTTGTTTTGTTTTATTTTGGGTTTTTCGAGACAGGGTTTCTCTGTGTAGCCCTGGCTGTCCTGGACTTGCTTTGTAGACCAGGCTGGCCTCGAACTCACAGAGATCCGCTTGCCTCTGCCTCCCGAGTGCTGGGATTAAAGGCGTGCGCCACCACCACCCGGCCTCATTTTGGTGTTTTAAACCTTGTGGGGCTGGGGGATATTCCCCTCCCAGGCATCGCATCGCCACAGTCAGTACCACCCTCGTACGGGCTGGGTATGGGGCTCAGTAGTTAGGCCGCTTGCCTACTGTGCAGGAAGCCCTGGGCTCAGTACAGGCCCAGAACCCTCACAGAGGCAGGAAGATCAGAAGTGAGGGTTCTCCTCAACTGCATAGTCAGTGTCAGGCCAGCCTGAGGACTAGAGACCCTCTCTCCCAAACAAACAAAAATGACTTTTTGTCAGGGAGGAAGAAATACAGAGGGAGGCTTATAGGGAGCTGTGGCAGCCCCTAGGGTAGTGCAGATGAGGGAGCCATCACCAGCTCAGAGCTGTTCCAGAAGGTTCCATGCTATGTTCAACTAGGAGGGCCAAGTAGAGGAGATTGGTCCAGGGTCAAATCCTGAACCCCTGGTTTGTGGCTATCCCCTTGGTAGCAAAGGCGTGCGGGACCTGTTAGCCTAGGCTCTGCCCTGGAGCCAAAAATAGCTTGGTGATGCTCTGCGGGGTGGCGCACTCCTTTAATCCCAGCACTCGGAGGCAGAAGCAGGCAGATGGGATCGCTCTGAGTTTGAAGCCAGCCTGGTTTATCTACAAAGCGAGTCCAGGACAGCCAAGGCTACACAGAGAGACCCTGTCTCGAAAAACCACACACACACACACACACACACACACACACACACACAAAACCAAAACAACAACAACAAACAAAACCTAATGACATTGTTAATATAGAAGCCGGGTCTGGGGCGCTGCCTCCAGAGCGAGAGAGTGTAACCTGGAGCTGTCTTTGCAGTGAAGCCAGGCTCAGACGAGGACCATCAGGAGAAGTGTCTCTCCCAGCTCTACGACCACATGCCAGAAGGGATGACGCCTCTGGCCACGCTGAAGAACGCTGGGCAGCGCGTGCTGCTGGGTGGGTAGTCCTGTCCTGGGGCTGGGCGCTGCTGTGCACTCCTCAGCTCACAAGCAGCCCCAAGGCGGGGCGCCGAGAGAGGACCCGGGGGTGGGGGGTGGGGAGGGGTAGACCACCCAGCATTGAGGAATTATGTGGGCCAGCCCTAGCTGCAGAGGGCTTTCCTGAGCTACTAGGTCCTTAGCTACCTCATAAGCCTGTGTCTGTCCTTGGTTGGCCCTCTATCACACTGCTGTGGAAACTGTTGTTGGTCCTCTTCCCTCCCGGCCCTTCTGCTCCTATCTCGTGTCTCCTCCCCGCCCCTCGCCTCCCTTAGTCCTGTGCTCTCACCCTGACAGGCTCTTCTCTGGCCCTCCCAGCATGCTTATGATCAGGAGAGATCTGGTCCTTGCTCTAGCCTGTCTTACCTTTCTGTGTACCCTCTCTCTCCACTCATAATCCATCTTCCTTGAAGACCTGGCTATGCTCCTGCCCCAGGGCCTCGGCGCTTGTTTTTCTTTCAGGAACATTCTCCTGTCAACGTAGCCTCAAGGCTGCTGCTTCATTCACTTCAGAGCTCTGCTCAACAGTTAACCTAGCTGTTGGGTTGGCAGAGCCTCGCCTAGCATGCCCGCAGCCCTGGGTGGGGTAGAGCATGCCTGTGGGGAGATGGAGGCAGGAGGATCGAAAGGTCAAGGTCAGCTTTGGCTACATAGTAAGTTTGATGCCAGCTGGAGATATTTGAGAACGCACCCCTCCGCCTACCACCACCAAAAAGAAGAAAATTTACCTCATCAAACACACACACACATACACACACACACACACAGAGAGAGGGAGGGCAGAATTTGATGTTTTATATTTTCTTTTTTTAATATTTATTTATTTATTAGGTCCACAGCGTTTTGCCTGCATGTACACCTGCAGGCCAGAAGAGGGTACCAGATCTCATTATAGATGGTTGTGAGCCACCATGTGGTTGCTGGGTATTGAACTCAGGACCTTTGGAAGAGCAAGCAGTGCTCTTAACCTCTGAGCCATCTCTCCAGCCCCGCTTGTTTTATATTTTCAAGAGAGTTTCTTTGTGTAGCTTTTGCTGTCTTGGAGTCGATTTGTAGACCAGGCTAGCCTCAAACTCACAGAGATCTGTGTGCCTCTGCCTCCCAAGTGCTGGGATTACAGGCTCCCGGATAGGATTGGTTTTTTGTTTTGTTTTGTTTTGTTTTGTTTTGTTTTTTAAGTTACTCAATCAGAAAGCCTTTCTTGGTCTGGGAGATGTTTCTGTCTGCAGGTAAAGGACATCTGCACCGAGCCATCGGCTACCATGAGGAGTCGCTGAGGGAGGCCAACCTGTGCAAGAAGGTGCGTGACATCCAGGTGCTCCGGGACGTGCTGTCCGCTGCCCATCAGCGCACTCAGCTCAAGTACACCCAGCACCAAGAGGATGACGATCTTCTGAACTTGATTGACGCTCCAGACGTCCTTCGTGAGTGGCTGGCTAGCACCTGCGGGGTGTGGGTGCTGGTGGTGTCACACCACAGCTACACAAGCCTGTATTTATTTGGCCATCTGGCAGGGCTCACTGGGCCTGGCCGCCCAGGGGCCTGAGGACTGGATTGGGGAGGGACTTAGTGCTACTCCTCAGTTGGATGTGGTGGTATACCTGTCATTCCAGCATTGAGGAGGTGAGGCAGGAAGATTGAGGTAAATTCATGGTCAGCAGTATAGAAAAATACTTATTTCTACCAAGGTGGGGGTCGGGTTGGCAAGTCCTGCTCTTACCCTTTTCACCTTTTCTTCCTACTTTCCCATCAGAGCATCACTGTCACCCTCAGTCCCCGCCTCCTCAGTCCCGCCTCCCCTTAGTCCTAGCCTCCCCTGAGTCCTCCCTCCCCTCAGTCCCTACCTCCCCCAGTCCCCGCCTCCCCTCAGTCCCCGCCTCCCCTCAGTCCTCCCTCCTCTAAGTCCCCGCTTCCGCCAGTCCCCGCCTCTTCTCAGTCCCGCCTCCCCTCAGTCCCGCCTCCTCTCAGTCCTGCCTCCCCTTAGTCCCCGCCTCCCCCAGTCCTCCCTCCCTCAGTCCCCGCTCCCCTCAGTCCCCGCCTCCTCCAGTCCCCGCCTCCCCTCAGTCTTCCCTCCCCTCAGTCCCCGCCTCCCCACAGTCCTCCCTCCCCTCAGTCCCCGCCTCCCTCAGTCCCCTCCTCCCCTCAGTCCCCGCCTCCCTCAGTCCCAGTCTCCCCTCAGTCCCCGCCTCCCCTCAGTCTTGCCTCTTCTCCTGTGCTTTCCTTGGCATTGTGGTTCCTGCTGTTCTGCTCCCCCTCCTCTGCTTTGCTCTGCCCTCTGCTGACTCTTCTTGTCCAGCCCACCCTCCAGACCTTTCTCTGATTTGGTTTGGTATTCCCCCTCCTCATGAGGTCTCAGGCCTGCCTGTAGCTTCTACGCTGTCAGTCGTCTTTTGCCTCTGCCTGCCTCCCTAGCTTGCAAGCCAAATGTGTGTCTGTTTCTACCTTTGAACTTGCTCTTTCATTTTTATAGCCCCAACATTTGTAAACATGTCCCAGGTGTCACTCACTGTAGTGTTGAGGTGACAGTCACTGCTCTGCTGGGGAATGGTAGTGTGTCTCTCTGCAGGACCTCACTAGATAGGTTGCTTTACAGTAAGGATTTTTGTTTGTTTTACCCTCTTGTTTTTAGAAATTAAAGATTAGAAGTAAAGGGTAATCCAATTGAGTTGGGGCCCTCCTGAGGATGTAGAGGAAAACCCTGGTCAAGCTGGGAATGTGGGAGCCTCTGCAGGACCCCCTCGTGACCTGCTATGGCACAAGCATCTGTCAGAGTTCCTGTGGTCTGACCCTAGACAGAAGGATTAGAGTTTTCATGATTGCCTGGGAGGAGAGAAGCTCTAGTTTCTGGGTTTTTTGTTTTGTTTTGTTTTTCGAGACAGGGTTTCTCTGTGTAGCCTTGACTGCCCTGGACTCACTTTGTAGACCAGGCTGGCCTCGAACTCACAGCGATATGCCCGCCTCTGCCTCCCGAGTGCTGGGATTAAAGGCGTGCGCCACCACGCCCGGCCAAAAGCTCTAGTTTCTATAGCCTGCTGTGGGGAAGGAGCCATGAACCAGAAACAGCGTATGAGACCCAAAAAAAAAATTAAAATTAAAATTATGTATCACAGTAGCTCGCCTTCCCTGTTCCTGACACCTTTGCTCTTGGCCTCTAGAGTTCCCTCCTAGAGGGACCTATTAACGCCGGAATCCTGGCCTGTTCCATATCAGTGTTAGCATCTGAGGTTGGCTAGCCTCAATAGCCCTGTTTGTATTAGCACTGAAGATGGTGCTAATAGTGCCTGTTAGAGAAGAGGAAGCACTGGGGGTGTGGCTCAGTGGTAGAGCCCCTGCCTAGAATCCCCCAGTGAGGGGCTGGGGTTGTAACTCAGTGGTAGAGCTCCTGCCTAGAATCCCCCAGTGAGGGTCTGGGGTGTGGTCAGTGCTAGAGCCCCTGCCTAGAATCCCCCAGTGAGGGGCTGGGGTGTGGCTCAGTGGGAGAGACCCTGCATAGAATCCCCCAGTGAGGGGCTGGAGGTGTAACTCAGTGGTAGAGCCCCTGCCTAGAATCGCCCAGTGAGGGACTGGGGTGTGGCTCCGTGGTAGAGCCCCTGCCTAGAATCCCCCAGTGAGGGGCTGGGGTGTGGCTCAGTGGTAGAGCCCCTGCCTAGAATGCCCCAGTGAGGGGCTGGGGGTGTGGCCCAGTGCTAGAGCCCCTGCCTAGAATCCCCCAGTGAGGGGCTGGGGTGTGGCTCAGTGCTAGAGCCCCTGCCTAGAATCCCCCTGTGAGGGGCTGGGGGTATGGCTCAGTGGTAGAGTCCCTGCCTAGAATCCCCCAGTGAGGGGCTGGAGGTGTAACTCAGTGGTAGAGCCGCTGCCTAGAACCCCCCAGTGAGGGACTGGGGGTGTGGCTCAGTGGTAGAGCCCCTGCCTAGAATCCCCCAGTGGAGGGCTGGGGTATAGCTCTGGTATAGCCCCTACTTAGAATGCCCCAGTGAGGGGCTGGGGTGTGGCTCAGTGGTAGAGCCCCTGCCTAGAATCCCCCAGTGAGGGGCTGGGGTGTGGCTCAGTGCTAGAGCCCCTGCCTAGAATCCCCCAGTGAGGGGCTGGGGTGTGGCTCAGTGCTAGAGCCCCTGCCTAAAATCCCCCAGCCAGGGGCTGGGGTGTGGCTCAGTGCTAGAGCCCCTGCCTAGAATCCCCCAGTGAGGGGCTGGGGGTGTGGCTCAGTGGTAGAGCCCCTGTCTAGAATCCCCCAGTGAGGGGCTGGGGTGTGGCTCAGTGTACTTGTTGGCGTCTCCAGCAAGGAAAAAATACAAACAAGGAGGAAATGCTTAGGGATTCAAGTTCTTGTCCCAGGTGACCCCACATCAGGTGGAAGTACAAATATCTCTCAAGGACTCACCTCAGCTGCTGGATTCCCCTCTGCCCAGGAGGTAGAGGGGGCTCACAAGGTGGCTTTACCACTGTGACAGTATCCTGTTAGTAGGGTCCCTGTGTGAATGGAGGGAGCCTGCCTCGGTGAGTGGCTTTCTGCCAGAGCAGCAGTTCTCAACCTGTGGGTCGTGACCCTTTTGGTATGGAGCAGTCCTTTCACAGGGGTCCCCTAAGACCATCATCTGAAAACAGGGATATTTACATCATGGCTCATAATGGTGGCAAAATCACAGTTATGAAATAGCAATGAAATAAAAAATAAATAAATAAATAAATAAAAAAGAAATAGCGATGAAATAGTTTTATGGTGGGGGGTCACCACACATGAGGAGGGCTCAGCATTTGGCTTGTGGGGGTTGAGAACCACTGCATATGAACAAGCTTCTAGAAGGCAGAGTTGTGTCTGGCCTTCCTGTTCCCAGCTGCAACCGATTTAAGGCTCTTAGGAAGTGCCCCAGTGGTGACCTGGGCCAGGCCTGAGGGGTTTGCTACTGTGTGTTTGAGCCAAAGGGACTTGGTTGGTGTCTTTCGAGGGAGGCCTTGAGACTGGAGTTTTCGAGAATTATTTTCCAGGACACATACACACTCACCCTAATTTATAATCTTTTTTTTTTTTTTTTTTTTTTTTTCCTAGCAAAAACTGAGCGAGAGGCAGGAATAACCTTCCCTCAGTTCTCCAAAGTGACAGTGACAGACTTCTTCCAGAAGCTGGTATGTTGACCGCGTAGTTCATATAAACTACCTGAAGGCTTCTGAACCTCTTTATTTTGTTTATTATTGTGTTTTGTTTTGGGGGTTATTTGTTTGATTGGTTTTTTTTGTTTGTTTGTTTGTTTGTTTTTGAGATAGGGTTTCTCCATATAGCCCCAGCTGTCCTGGAACTCACTATGTAGACCAGGCTAGCCTCAAACTCATAGAGATATTACTGCCTCTGTCTCCCTGAGTGCTGGAACTAAAGGCATGAATTGCCATGCCTGGCATAAATACTGTTCTTACATGATGGCACTGGCTCATACTGCCCCAGCGATGGGGCTGGCTGGGTGAACAGCAGTGGGAATATCCACCCCTCGAATTCATGTGTTTGAGGCCAGCCTGGCCTGCATAGCCGTCCAGCCAGTCTCCAAACCTTCACCTCAGGACCCTCTCTCCTAAAGGGCCCCCTGTCTGTGTTTTCGGCCAATAAGAGATGGACGCCTCCTCGGGGCATTCACTTCACGGTGGAGGAAGGGGACTTGGGGTTCACTTTGCGAGGGAACACCCCAGTCCAGGTACACTTCCTGGATCCTCGGTGCTCTGCTGCGGTGAGTTAGAGGGTCCACAGTAGTAGGTTGGGGGCGGGGGGAGGGTGGAGGAGTCAGATCAATCGGCCTGGACACGGGTAGCTGGGTGATGGAGTTTTGGGGTTTGGCTGTGTCAAAGGTCTGACTCTGTGAAAGGCCTTCTGGAAGCTTCACACCCTCCACCACCCCTCAGGATGACTTTTTGCTTTCTGTAGTAAACTTCACACAAATGTAGGACTCAGTGCTGGGGCACTTAATTAGCATATGGGTGCACCACACTTGGGCGCAGGCACGAGTGCACTTGCGCACAAATTAAATGACAAACTAAAACAGTGGCTACCGAGACCCGGACCAGTCCCTGGAGTCTGACCAATCCCTGACATTTATTCAAACAACCCTTTCCAGCTGGCAGGAGCCAAGGAAGGAGATTACATTGTTTCCATTCAAGGCGTGGACTGTAAGTGGCTTACGGTGAGCGAGGTTATGAAATTGCTCAAGAGCTTTGGCTCGGAGGAGATTGAGATGAAGGTCGTGAGCCTCCTGGACTCCACATCGTCCATGGTGAGTGCAAACACCCCGGGTGGCAGATAACAGGGTGGGGGAGGCCGGTGGGAGTTGTCAGCCCCCTATCTCCCACCTGGATGACATGGCATTCCGAGTTATTGTTGGCGCATCATCCTGAGCTGCGCTTGCCCTGGGTTAGAGAGAGAACTTGAAAACTGACATGTTTACTCTAACACTAATTAGCTCACTGGCTTCTGACGATTCAGTTTAATCCCAGGAGTGATGCAATGTAAGTGCTCAGAGGTAAAGCTGAGCGGAGTGGATGCCTGTCACCCTGTCACCCAGGACATGAGGTGCCAAGGTTGAGGCCTCCTGGGTACGCTGTGAGATCCTGTGTCAGATCAGAGGGCGGGGAGAAGATGGAGGGGGGGAAGAAGGAGGGAGAGAGAGAGAGGGAGGGAGGGAAGGGGAGAGAGGGATAGAAAGGGAGGGAGAGACAGGGAGGGAGAGAAAGAAGGAGGGAGGAAGAGAGAGGGAGGGAGGGAGACTGAACAAATGGTTGATTTCCATGGAAGAGCTTAGAGACCATAATAGTCATTTCCCATGAGGTCTTAGGAGAGTCTGGTGCTTCCGTAAGGTCGCGTGTGAAGTCAGAGCCTTTGACCATTTACCCGCTGACGGCAGCGGTGTACCAAAGTGTCATTCCCTTCTGCACTTTGCCACACTTAACAACAGTACCTTAGACCATTCCCCCTGTGACAACTTTTGTCCACAGTACTCTGAGCCGTAACAGCAGGCCCGAGGCAAACTGCTTGTGGAACAGAGAGGTCCATCCGGTTCACAACTGAGGAGCTGGAAAGTCCAGACCCAGTGGGCCCCTTGTTCCGGCTTTGTGGTGAGGTAGGAGACTGTGAAAGGCCACAGACTCTGCTGTAGGACAGAAAGCCAAAGTGACCAGGGTCCTAGGGTCTCTCCCCAGTCAAGTCAAGGACCCCTGTGAGGCCTGCACAAAAAGCAAAGTATAGGTGTGTGATTTGGGGGGGAAAAGACTAACGTGTGCCAGTGTCCAGCAGTGAGTACAAGGCTGACAGAGCTTGAACCAGGTGTGAGTGATGAGAAGGAAAGCGCCATGGATGAAACGTAAGAAAGAATGTGCTGGCAAGGGATGGCTCCGCAGCTAGCATCTTTTACTGGGGGAGAGGACCTGTGTTTAGTCTCCAGCACATGCTCGTAACTGTTTTTGGCGCCCTCTCCTGGCCTCCTTGGACATTGCAAGCACCCATACATGTAAAATAATAAATAAATAATTGTTAAGAAAGGAAATCAGAAGGTGTGTGCTAAGCATGGCACCAACAGGACCTCAGACTGTTCCCGAGGGACAGAGGAAGCCCTTTAAGCAAGCCTGCTGTGACCAGAGTGGATTGCAGGAAGCGGGGCGGGGCAGAGAGTGAGGCGGGGTTTGTGACAAGGGTGGATGGAGGTTGGAAGCCGGTCATCTCCACAGAAGGGTACTGACGTAGTCTGATGTTTGTTTTAGAAGGTATCTGCTGCCTGGGGGTTGGCTGTGAATATTTGGCCAGGTGTAGACTGCGTGTGTGCGTGCGTGCGTGAGCAATCCAGTCACCGCAGGGAACAGGAAGGTCTTGGCCTGAGAATAGACAGACAGCTGTGCATGGTCTTGACCGGTCGCAGGAATCTGGACGCCACGGGGCTTGCTCAGCCCCAGTGACTGATCAAAAGGTTCCCCTCTGCTGCCGCCTGCCCTGCCTTTGAACCAGGCCAACAGGGCATGGGTTTAAAAGCAGTCGCTCAGCACACAGCCTTAGCCAGTCAGGGACCTTGGGTAAGTCCAAGAATCGCTCAAGGTAGTAGGGGAGACAGGACCTGTATCCTGGGGTCTCAGTGCACCGCAGTGAGTTAGAGGAGCTAAGGCCCGTAGAGCCCATCGGGAGAGCCATTGCTTTATATAATAGCTGTACACCGTGGTTTTTATGGTCATTCTTTGTAGCCAAGGGGGATGTCAGATAATGGCGTGTGACACCACTGTTTACTTTAAAACGGTTTCTGGTTATTAATTCTGATTACAGGTAGGTGTGTGTCCCCATCTGGGCTTGTACAACACACATGAGTGCAGGTACTCGGTGGCAGGAGTGGCAGATCCCTCGGAGCTTGAGTCTCAGTTGTGTGCCTTCTTCCCTGGGTGCTGGGAACTGAGCGCAGGTCCTCTGGGAGAGCAGCAGGTGCTCTTAGCATGCACACACGCGCGCGCGTACACACACACCGCCGTCTCTGCAGCCCTTGAACGCTGGGTTTTTTTTTTAACTGACCTTTCTTCAAAAACAAAATTAAACCGAGAGCTCTGGGCATGCGGCTCAGTATGTAGTGCTTGCTTAGCTTGTCCTGGGTTCCTTCCCCGGTGATGAAAGCAGATCCGTCAGTGGTGAGAACAAATGAAGGGCTGTGCCCACTTGAGTCCCTCACTCACTGCCACGCTTTGTCTTGGCTGGTGGGGAATCCTTGCTCCTCCCTGGGGCACAGCTTATAAACTGCTGACACAGTGGAATGCAGAGCTGAAATAAACCCCCCCTACTGTCAACTGGCTGTGTGACTTCTGCTAGTTGGACACCCTCTCTGGACCTTGATGTCCTTGGCAGCAGGTTTTAGGAGTTAGACCTCGCACTGGGGAGTCGGCAGCAGGGAAGGGAGCGCGCTTGGCCTGAACATCAGAAAGAGTGGAGAAAAGAAGCAGACCCTGGCATGGTCCTGGGACGGGGTGGGGGGGGGTGGGGGGGGATGGAGGAGTAGTGGGGGGGTGGGGGGAAGGGTTAGCGAAGCATCTCAAAGAATGTGGCTGTGGGACGGGGGGAGGGGTGGAGGGGAGTTGGGGGGGTTGAAGTGGGGGGGGCTGGGCGGAGGGGGGAAGGGTTAGCAAGCATCTCAAAGAATGTGGCTGTGGGATGGGGAAGGGTTGGAGGGGGGTTGGAGGGTTGGAGGGGGCTGAGGGGGTGGGAGAAGGATTGGGGGCTGGGGGGGAAGGGTTAGCGAAACATCTCAAAGAATGTGGCTGTGGGGGGGGGGTGCACGGAGACATGCATGGATAGCAGAGTGAGCCCGTGTCTGTTAGGAATAGTCTGTGAGGGAGGGAAGCAGGGCATGGCCTGGTACCTGGAGGAGATGGGGCAGAAGCCAGGCAGAGGGAGGGCCTGCTATTTGAGGCCCGCACAGTTGCTTGTGGGGCCGAGGCTCTCCAGAGGGTATATGTGTTGACTGGTTGGAGGTGAGCAGAGAGGATTTGAACAGGAGCAGTGGGCTGGTGGGCCCAGAAAAAAAGACAGGAGCGCCGGGTTAAAGGTCATTCGGAGCCCCTGGGTCAGGGAAACCAGTCAGTTTGGGAAATACCCTCAAGCCCTTTGGAGCTGTTTGAAGGATGGGGGGGGGGGGGGGGACGGGAGGCAGGCAGGCAGGGGGTGGAATTTAACCGGAGTTGGCATCCCGCCAGAGGATAAGAGCGCTGTCAATGCGTGTGAGAAAGCAGTTATCAGGCAGACTCAAAGCCGATGAAGCGGGGAGATGCTCCAAGTGCTAGAATCTGCCTCCGAGATTTTGGTGTCATTGTTTTTTGTGATACTGTACCCCCCCCCATGCCTTCTAGGAAAGAGAGGATCTTGACCCCAAATTACCAGATTCCAAGGTGTCCTAGTTAGAGTTGCTGTGTCTGGGATGAGACGTTGTGACCAGAAAGCAACTTGGGGAGGATAGGGTTTATTTTATTTCGCTCATAGATCCATGTTACGTCTCAGCTCACCGTCAAAACCAGTGAAGGCAAAGTGGATGGGACTCAAGCCGGGCAGGAGCTGATGCAGAGGCCATGGAGGGCCGCTGCTTATTGGCTTGCTCCCCCTGGCCTGCTCAGCCTGCTTTCCTATAGACCCAGGACCACCAGCCCAGGATGGCACCGTCCTCAGTGGGCTGGGCCCTTCCTCATCAATTACTAATTAAGAAAATGCCCTTACGAGGCTAGAGAGATGTCTCAGTGGTTAAGAGCACTGACTGCTCTTCCAGAGGTCATGAGTTCAATTCCCAGCAACCACATGGTGGCTCACAACCATCTATAATGTGATCTGATATACACTGTATACATAATAAATAAATAAATAAATCTTAAAAAAAGAAAATGCCCTTACAGGCTTGCCTACAGCCAGATCTTATGGAGGCATTTGTAAAAGTATCTTTTATTTGCCTGAGGTAACTGTCATCTTGGAGGCTTACTGCCTCTGTCTGCTAAGCGAGGCCTAGCCCTGGAAGCTTCTAGCCTCTGTACAATCTAATCTAGGCCTAGAATATTTTCAGGCTCTGAGATTTAACTGCTGAGTAAACTCACCTTTCTAGTCCTTTCTGAGCTCTTGCTGGCTGGTTCAACTCAGCCATCTGGCTCAAACTCTGCTCCAAGCTGAATTGTTCTGCTTGGCCTCAAACTAACTCTAGTAATCTTTTCTTTCTTCTTCTTCTTCTTCTCCTTCTTCTTCTTCTTCTTCTTCTTCTTCTTCTTCTTCTTCTTCTTCTTCAGATTTATTTATTTATTATTTATACAGTGTTCTACCTGCATGTGAGCTTGCATGCCAGAAAAGGGTACCAGATCTCAGTATAGGTGGTTGCTGGGAATTGAACTCAGGACCTTTGGAAGAGCAGACAGGGCTCTTAACTACTGAGCCAGCTCTCCAGCCCTAGTAATCTTTTCTAATCTTCTGGCTCTTTCTCATCCTCTGGCTTGTTCTGGCTTCACCTGTGTCTAGTTTGTTCTGTCTTCGATATCTCTCTCTCCCTCCCTCCCTCCCTCCCTCCATCCCTCCCTCTCCCTCCCTCTCTCTGTAAAACTACCAGTAAAAACTGCCTCTGAATTCCACGAACTGAACAGCTACCAACTCAACTCCACTGCACAGCCTCCCAACTCCCTGACTCAGCTGAACTAGCCCTGACTAGAACTCAGAGATCCACCTGCTTCTGTCTCCTGAGTGCTGTGATGAAAGGCATGTACCACCACGCCTGGACCTAAGCTTTTCTTTACCTGAAACTTGCTCTATACCGGGCTGGTCTTGAACTCAGAGATCTCTTTGCCTCTGTCTCCTGGGATTAAAAGCATGTTTGTATTCCAGCCAGAGTAGCCAAGTTGCTCGATTAAAATTCCTCTACAGGCATTTTCTCAAACTGAGGTCCCCTCTTTTCCAATGACTCTAGCCTGGGTCACATAGACATAAAACTAGCCAGTACATAAGGGGAATCACCATAAATATCCCCCCTTTATTATTCCCGGTATTAAATGCTTTAGATCCCCCTCCCTCAGCCTGTGTACCCCACATTGTCCCTGTCAGTTTAAGATTTATTTATTTATTTATTATGTATACAGTCTTTGGCCTGCATGTACACCTGCACACCAGAAGAGGGCACCAGATCTCATTATAGATGGTTGTGAGCCACTATGTGGTTGCTGGGAATTGAACTCAGGACCTTTGGAAGAACAGACAGTGCTCTTAACCTCTAAGCCATCTCTCCAGCCCCATATCTTTAAGTTCTTATTTATTTATTGGGTGTGTGGCCCATGGAGCACATGTGGAGGTCAGGGGGCAGCTTGCAGGAGTCAGTGAGTTTTCTCCTTCCACGCGTGGGTGCCTGTATCTACTGAGCCATCTTTTCTCAGTCCTAGCATTTCAGGGCATAATTCTGAAAAAGCATCAGTCACCCAAGTGTTGGATTGATATCAACCTGATTTTTTTTTTTTTTTTTTTTAACATTTATTTATTTGTGGGAGCACACCACAGTGTGCATGCAGAGGTTACAAGATGACTTACAGCAGCCATTTTCCCTTTCCATCAGGTGGGTTCAGAGGATGCATTCTGGTCGTCCTGCTTGGTACCAAGCACTTTTGTCCCCTGGACATCTTGCTGGCCCCCCATCACCCTTACTTCAGAAAGGGTGCCATCAGTGAATAATATGAGCCTCAAACTTCTGGTTTCTTTTTTTCCAGACAGGGCTTCTCTGTGCAGCCTTGACTGTCCTGGACTCGCTTTGTAGACCAGGCTGGCCTCGAACTCACAGCCTCTGCCTCCCGAGTGAAACGTTTGGTTTCCTAGCGCAGCACCTGGTGTGCCTCCAACTCACTGAGTGGCCAAGAGTGGTTGTGAATTCCCAACCCTCCTGCTTCTGCCTCCCAAGCACCATCTGGCCCAGCCTGTGCCTCAGACTTGCCTGTTGTTCCTCACCGTCTAGTGACGTCTAACGTTTTTCTCCTTCCCTCCCCGCGAACAGCATAACAAGTGTGCCACTTACTCTGTGGGGATGCAGAAAACCTACTCCATGATCTGCCTGTCCATGGATGGTGACAATAAAACTGACAAAGCCAAGAAGATCTCGAAAAAGCTCTCCTTTTTGAGCTGGGGCACCAGTAAGAACAGACAGAAGTCTGCCAGCACACTGTGCCTCCCCGAGGTTGGTCTGACAAGACCTCAACCCAAAAAGAAGCTTCCGACCCCTTTCAGCCTCCTCAACTCGGACAGCTCTCTGTACTGAAGGGAGGCAGCCGAACAGGTCACCCTGCAGCTGGCAGCTGTCTAAACACCTGTGCCATGATGGGACTGCTGCAGCTGACACCTGTCATCTGAACATCTGTGCCATGATGGGACTGCTGCAGCTGACACCTGTCGACTGAACACCTGTGCCATGATGGGACTGCTGCAGCTGACACCTGTCATCTGAACACCTGTGCCATGATGGGACTGCTGCAGCTGACAACTGTCGTCTGAACACCTGTGCCATGATGGGACTGCTGCAGCTGACAACTGTCGTCTAAACACCTAGGCCATGATGGGACTGCTGCAGCTGACAACTATCATCTAAACACCTGGGCCATGGTGGGACTGCTGCAGCTGACAGCTGTCATCTGAACACCTGGGCCATGATGGGACTGCTGCAGCTGACAGCTGTCGTCTGAACACCTGGGCCATGATGGGACTGCTCTCCAACCCCATCTTCTCAGGATGTAAACTTGTGTCTGCTATGCTTAGGAGAATGAGAAGAAACCTCTGGAAATTGGTGGGAAACCCAGCTGCATGGAGATTTTTCACACAGCTGGAGTTATTTATTCTATACAGTAGGGCATGGAAGAGCCTGGCTGCATTGATGGCTGGTTTTTGTTTCGTTTTCTGAGATGAGTTTTCTTTGCGTAGCCCCAGCTGTCCTAGAACTTGAGCTATAGACCAGGCTGGCCTGGAACTCACAGAGATCCGCCTGCCTCTGCCTCTCTAAAGGCATGCTCCACCACCACCCAGATGCTATGGCCTTTTTGTTGTTTGTGTATTTTTAGGTATGAGTATTCTAACTCCATGTACACCTGCAGGCCAGAAGAGGGCATCGGATCCCTTTAGACATCGAGATGGCTGTGAGCCACCATGTAGCTGCTGGAATTGAACTCAGGTCCTCTGGAAGAGCAACCAGTGCTCTAAACTGCTGAGACATGTTTTTAATGGCTGCGGTTATGATACTCAGGCACTGTGAGAGATGAATTGGAGCCACCTACCTGGGTACTATTTCTAAGGGTCTAGATTTGGATAATTGTGATGTCTTAACCTCGAGTTCAATGACCTTGAATGGAGTCCGGTTAGAGGTGTTACTAAAAACCAGGCTGCTCAACGGATCTCTAAGTCCGAGGCCAGCCTGGTCTACAGAGTAAATTCCAGGACAGCCGGGGCTACACAGAGACCCTGTCTCAAACAGACAAATGAAAACAAAGAACCCAAACAGGCTGCTTTATCTACTTGGGAATTCTTGAGATGAAAAATGGGAGCCCCTTACATCGTTCCTACATAAATTGAATGTTATTTCCCAGAGAAAGTCTAGTGCCAATTCCGCCCAGACTTCCTCCAGGCTGGCTTTCCCCCCAGTTATGTCACACTGACCAGTTGCTAACAGGCAGCAGTGTTAGGAGATACTGTCTACAGGGTAGATAATATGCTGTTTGATACTCAAAACGTTGCTCTTTTGGTCTAAAGTAGGAGGTGTGTAACTATGTATTTTAAAAGTCTTGGTTTAAACAGTAGTTTTGCAGCTTACAAAGTAAAGACGTAAACTTACTGGAAGTTGAAACCTCTACTTGACTTTTTAAGATGTATCTAACTACCGACTTGACTTTGGGGCTGTAGGTTGGATGACACTGTGACTGTTTTTTTTTTTCCAGAGTCACGGTTGACATAGTTTAAGTGGTGTGCTTAAAGATATAGCCTGAAGGTCTTAATTTGAAAAGTAACAAGGATTTGAATTATTTTTCTATTGTGCAATATCCTGAGAAAGCAAATGCCTTAAGGAAAGCGTGCCCACTATCCCTGGGGCTGTGTTTGTAAAAATATTTAAATAAATAGTCATGTTAATTGAGTTAATACATTTTTTTTGTTTGTTGTCTTTATTTCATCGTAATTACTTTGTCCACATCATCTAAGGCACAAAGTGCATTTACTGTATTGAGGAGGAAGGGAGGATGAAGGCAGAGGCGTGTTTCCATGGCAGCGGCAGCTCTAGAGCACTGGCACCTGCCGTGTGCAGACCTGAGCTGCTGTGGCCCTGGCGCAGGGAGAGGGCGGCTCCCAGCACAGGGCTAGATCCTCACATCTGCCACCTGGAACCTCCCACGAGGCCAGATGCAGGGCAAGGTGCCTAGTACACATCTGCTGCCGCAGAGAAGCAATCTCTGGCGCTCTTTGGTGATCCCCACGGGATCCTTTTCTTCTTAGCAGGAAGTGGGCAGTGCTACCGGCAGCCCCCCAGGCCCACAGGGTGACCACATCAGTCCTCTCCACGCCTTTAGCTCCTTGCCACCGAGAGGAGAGCTTGTTTGCCTCCTTTTTAAATAGGAAAGGGAGCCGCTGAGGTCAAAATGAGGAAAGGTCAGCTGCGAGGCTGCTGCTGTTGGCGGGTGAAGAAAGCGTGGATCTGCTGCGCTGCTGCGCGCCCCACGACCTCCTCCAGGTCGTGGACCGAAGCGTTACTCAGTTGCTGGATGCTCAGAAACTTCTGGAGCAGAAGCGGGGCCTTGACCTTTCCGACCCCTGGGATCTGCTGCACAGTGTGAACGAGGGGCAGCTCGGAGAGCGTAGAGCGCTTCTTCCTGAGGAAAGGGTTCTTGCTGGGCTCTCTGGTTTGTTCTTGAACCTGAATGGGAAAATTAAAGGAAAAGCACATGATCGCCCTCTGGTGGACAGGTAGTTTCTGTAATTAAAAAAAAAGTGTATGTGTGGTTTATGTATGTATGTACACATACACGCACTGCAGTGCACTTATACATGCCTGAGGCGGGCGGGCGGGCAGAGGTTTATGTTGGGTGTCTTCTTCTGTTTGCTTTATATTTTCTGAGGCGGAGTCTCTTACTAAACACTCACTTAGCTGGCTTGAGAGGCCAGTGAGCTCCAAGGCTCTTAGTGCCTCTACCTCCCCAGCACCCCCACACCCCCGCTGGCTTCTACATGAGCTCAGGATCCTGATGTGTGTGTGATCAGTGCTTTATGTACTGTGTCATTCCCTCAGCCCCTTAAGACAGCTTTTCCATCTAGTTTAGTTTATGAGTTTTCATATGCCAGAAATACAAATGCTTAGATGGCAGTGAAATTATTTAAGTACAGACTGTGCAAAGGAAAAGGACTCATAGAAACTGACTTTTTGGAATATTTAGATTAAACTAGTGAAAAACCTGAAGAATTTACATACTTATGATCTATTCAGAATTAGTTCAGGACAGGAGGGGTGGTATGTATCTTCAATCCCAGCACACTGGACAGGCAGAGGCAGGCGGATCTCTGGGTTGAGAGCCAGTCTGGTCTACAAAGCGGGTTTCAGGACAGCCAGGGGTAGAAAGACCCTGTCTCAAGAAAACTAACCCTTCATAACACTGTTTCCTGGGAAAACAGAGTACAGCATAGCACCTGTTAGACTCCCAGCACGCAGGGAGCATTGCAAGTTTGAAGTCAGCCTGGGCTACACAGTAGTTCCAAGCCACCCTGGGCGACATAGTGAGACTGATATCAAAAGGCTACCAACCTCCCTAGGAAGGTGTAACAAGCAAACAAACGGAAAACTCAGGACCAGAGCAAAGCAAAGGAAGCCAGTGACATTTGTTTTAGCATGTGTGTGGATTCACATAGGAATACATGTTTGTATGCATATGGGGTTTTTGTTTTTCGAGACAGGGTCTCTCTGTGTAGCCCTGGCTGTCCTGGACTCCCTTTGTAGACCAGGCTGGCCTCGAACTCACGGCGATCCGCCTGCCTCTGCCTCCTGAGGTTGGTATGCATATGAAGACCAGGGGTCAGCCTTGCATGCTCTTCTTCAGGCTCCATGCACCTTGTGGGTTAAAGCAGGGTCTCTCCTTGGCCTGTAGCTGGCTGGCTGGGCGAGGCTGGCTGGCCAGCAAGCCACAGGCATCTACCCATCTCTCCGCAGGGGTGAAATTACAAGTTTGTGCATGGGTGTGTAAGTGTGTGTGAAACTCAGGTCTTCATACCTGTACGGCAAGTGTTTTAACCACCGAGCCAACCCCCAGCCTCAAGCTGTTTTATTTATTTATTATTTTTGTTTTTAGGTTTGTTTGTTCTTGTTTTTTTAAAAAAAAAAATAAATAAATGCAAATACACCTATCCACAGAGGTACTGAGGCGCAGCTTGGCATGGTGTCACAAATGCTTTTGATCCAAGAACTAAGAAAGTAGAAGCAGTTGGGTCACGGGTTCAAGGCCTGTCTGGGCTACACAAGGCCCTAGTGGGGTAAAGTGTGTGTGTGTGTGTGTGTGTGTGTGTGTGTGCGTGTGTGTGTGTGGTGGGGGGTGGGGCGACACACACACACACACAAAAACAAGAAATGCTGATGCTTAAACAATGGCATGTGATGGTGGCGCACGCCTTTAATCCCAGCACTCGGGAGGCAGAGGCAGGCGGATCGCTGTGAGTCCAAGGCCAGCCTGGTCTACAAAGTGAGTCCAGGACAGTCAAGGCTACACAGAGAAACCCTGTCTCGAAAAACAAAACAAAACAAAAAACAAACAAAAAAAAACAATGGCATGTGAGAGTGAGGCAGAGCAGCTGCCAGGCGCCATTTGTCCAAGTGCAGGATGACAATGCCGATGGCGTCAGTGCAGCCAGGAGCCCAAAATCAGAGCTCCGACTTGTCCCCTTTGTTACATTCTTGTAAAAGTCATAAGCAAAAAAGTCCCCAGAAACGAGACGGAGGTGTCACTCGGGTGGTAGAGTGTTGCACACAGGAAGTCCTGGGCTCAGCCTTCAGCACTGCCTAAAGCCCAGTGTGGTGAAACACCTGTGATCTCAGCTACAGGAGACCCTGTGTCAGAAATTACTTCAAAGCCAGGTGTGGCATCACAAGCCTGTAATCCCAGCACTGGGGAGGCAGGTGGATCGCTGTGAGTTTGAGCCAGCCTGGTCTACAGAGTGAGTCCAGCACAGCCAGGACTACACAGAGAAATCTTGTCTTGGGAGAGGAAAAAAAAAACATTATTTTGAGAACCCAACATCACTACAATAAAGGCAGTTTGAAGGGAGGGGGCTGGGATCAAGCTGTAAAGTGATTAGATTTTTTTAAAACCACCAAAAAAAAAAAAAAAAAAAAAAAACAATAAAAGCAGCTTTGGTAAGTAAGGGTCTGAGAGAAACTGAGAACCTTCTGGACTGGCTATTGTAAAGTGGGAATGTGGCACTTACCAACTGGAAGATGAGGCAGGATGCTTCCGACTGGTCCGCCACCGGAAGCAACACCATCCCGAGTTCTAGCACCGTGAACTTCTGGACTGCCGGGAAGTACTGTTCACTTATCTTTGTTTTTTCCACGATGACAATCCCTTGAAGGTGTCCAGACTTTGAAAGGAAGGAGTAAGATTTGGTACCACAAGTCCTTTTAAAGTTCAGAAAGTTGTGTCGCGCAGTGCTTGGGGTGGCTAGCGAGATGGGTGATGGAGATGCTAGATGTTACACTTCGGCATCTCTGACTCACTACTTACGTTTCTAAGAAGAACAAGTCTCTTTCTGTAGCCATGTCCAGCCACCAGATCTGCTTCAGTGATATAGAGAATGCAAGATTTGCTGGACAGGTAAAAGTCTGCTGGTGCCAGACCCTCCTCAAAAACAAGTCTAACTTTCCCTGAAAATACAGACAAGAAAATGAGTTTTTAGAGATTCCATATAATAAGGTAGCAACGGTTAGAATGTGTTTTTTGTTTATATGAAGACTCACTTTAAAAATGTGTGTGTGAGCAGCTGGGCATGGTGGCGCACGCCTTTAATCCCAGCACTCGGGAGGCAGAGGCAGGCGGATCGCTGTGAGTTCAAGGCCAGCCTGGTTTACAAATCGAGTCCAGGACAGTCAAGGCTACACAGAGAAAACCCTGTCTCGAAAAACCAAAAAAAAAAAAAAAAAAGTGTGTGTGTGCAGGTACCCTGAGGGGCCAGTAGAGGGCAACAAATCCTCTGGAGTTGGAATTACAGCAGTAATGAGCAGCCCAATGGGGGTGCTGGGTATCAGCCATCTCTAGAATCCCTTTTTATATATTTGTTTATTTGGTCCCCCACCCACCCAAGATAGGGTTTCTCTGTGTAGATTTGTCTGTCCTGGACTCCCTTTCTAGACCAGGATGGCCTCGAACTCACAGATATCCTCCCGCCTCTGCCTCCTGGAGTGCTGGGATTACAGGCATGCACAACTGCACCCAGCTTTGACACCCTTTTAAAATTGTTTTACCTTTGCCGGGCGGTGATGGAGCACACCTTTAATCCCAGCACTTGGGAGGCAGAGGCAGGCGGATCACTATGAGTTCGAGGCCAGCCTGGTCTACAAAGTGAGTCCAGGACAGCCAAGGCTACACAGAGAAACCTTGTCTCAAAAAAAGAAATTGTTTTACTTTTAATTATGTGTAGGGGAGGGTATGTGTGCACATGAATGCAAGTGGCCACAGAAGCCTGAGGTTGCCAGATCATCCCCGACTCCCACTCCCGCTTGATGTGGGTGCCGGGAATCGAACTCGGCTCCTCAAGAAGAGCTGCATGTGCTTTTAACCACTGAATCATCTCTCCAGTCTCCTTTTATTTTACTCTATGTGATTATTTTAAGACAGGTTCTCATAATCTAAACTGGCCTTGAACTTGCTACATAGCCCAGGCTGGTCTCCAACTCAGCAATTCTCCTGCCTCAGTGTCTTGGAGTCCTGGTATTACAAAGGAACATCACCATACCCATAATCCCCGCCCCCCTTTTTTTAATGTATTGGGAGAAAGGAGTACGATAGAAGGCAGCCGACTGACCTTGCATCTCCTGAGCCAGCTGGGACCCGCGCCATTTTTCACTAGCCACAATATGTCCCAGTGGCACGTGGACAGGGCCTGCACCATCAGGGGGGTTCCTTTCCATCCGTGGTTTTGGTTTAAGAAGGAAAATACAAGACCTCGCTAGAGCAGGCGCTGTTGCACACGGTTCTACACGAAGTCCGGACCCTTTTGGCAGGATCGGTAGTGTGGCTTTTCAGGTATTGAACTACTTCAACCAAAGTCTAAAATCAAGGAATTTGCTTATTTAAAAAAAAAAAAGCAAGACTGGGTCTTACTATCAAGCGTGGCTCCGTATGATAATTGGCTAGTAGCGCAGGCTGGGCTTGAACTCATCCTCCCAAGTGCTGGAATGACAGCCGGGCGCCACCACACCGGGCAAAACCCAGGAGATGCCTGTCTTAGAGGCTCCGTCCCTCTTTTTAAGCACCTCCCTGAGATCTGGTGTCCTAACAGGTCGCTTACGGTGGCTTCCCTGTTCGGTCCCTGTCGGAGGCTGTAGCCGCAGGGAAGCTCTCTGTGCCGGGATCTAGAACCTCCGTGGACAAGAAGCGGAGGCCACGCCACTTCCGGGTTCTCAAAGCCCGGCCAGCCCCTTTTAGAAATCTGCCCGCCCTATTCAGCGTCCTATAGGCTGAAATGTGAAAGAGTGACGTCTAAGGTGGCCAATAACAGAAAGGGAAGCCTCAGCCAGCTTCCTCACTGGCTGGAATTTGAATGACGCCTTGCCTGGTTGTCAAGAGCAACGGGTGGCAATAAAGTTGACTCTGATTGGTCGAGGCTGAGAACAGAGCCAATACGAGACCTGCTTGTTGTGAAGTCGGTGGGTCCGCGGGAGCTGGGCTGTGGGGGAGCTGTCTGTAGAGGCTGCGGGCCTCTCTCTGCCAGCCAGTCCAACCCCGGGCGCCTCAGCCCGCAGCCCGCAGCCGGGATGCTCCTCAGCTTCCGCAGGAACCGCCGGAGCCAGTTCGTGAGTAGCTCCAGGCCGCCACGTGCGGCTTCTGAGGCCCTGATGTGGGAGCGAGGCGGCGGCGCTCCCGGGGACCATTCAGTTCCAGAAGCCCTGACTTCGTGTTCCAAAGAATCCTTCCTCTCCAGAGTCCGCCCCAGACAGGAATCACTGCCTCCCAGTCAGAAGTCTCCCCTTGGTCGGGAGTTCACTCCTGTCTTGCTCAAAACTGCTCCCTGAGCCGGACGTCCCTGCAGGGAAGTCATTCGTGGTTCCTCCCCGCACCCCGCACCCTTCACCACATCCCCGCTTTAGCAGGTCCAGCGAGTCTGCCCTCCAGATCTTACCTTTAGGCTATTCCCATCCTATCCTCGGTTTCTGTCTACCTGGACTGCTTCCTTATCGGAACTTTCTTAGGGTCTCTGTTTTCACCTCCGAGGTCCCCCGAGATTTGCTATGTACAGAGAGCAATGGCCGGGACTTTTAAAACTGCAGATCTGATCGTGCCACTGCCTTTAGTAGAACCCACTGCCCGCCCGATACCACACACTGACTCGCCAGACACACTGGCATTTTGTTCTTGTTCCTTCTGCCTGGGTGTGTCCTTGCAGATCTTAAGGCCACTGTGTCGCTATGTGACATGTATTGCCTTCCTAATCCATCCTCTGATCCCCTGCTGTTTTCTCTTCTTCCTCCTCCTCCTCCTCCTCCTCCTCCTCTTCCTCCTCTTCTGTTTGCTTTTGAAACAGGGTCTTACTATGTAGCTCAGGAAACTCCCCACAATCCTCTTGCCCCTGCCTCCTGAGTGCTGAGGTTATAGGCTTACACCATCTTGGCTTCTTATTTTTTCTAGGATCTTGACTCCACTAATCTATAGACACACACACACACACACACACACACACACACACACACACACACACCCTTTCCTCTCACTACAGCCTGTTAATCATGCCAACTATATTTTGTGGTGCTAGGGATAATATAGCACACACCTTTCATCTCAGCGCTCTGGGGGCAGGGACAGGCAGACCTCTGTGAGGTCAAGGCCAGCCTGGACTACACAGTGAGCTCCAAACTAGTCAAAGCTACACAGTGAGACCCTGTCTCAAGGAGGGGAAAAGTAACTCTTTCCTTGTCGGACACCAGGCAAACATTCTGTCACTGAGTTATATCCTCACTGCAATAACTTTATAAAAGAGGATTTATTTTTTTAGTTATGTGTAAGTGTCTTGAGTGTGAGTTTGTGCACTTTGCGTGTGGGTGCCTGTGGAAGCCAAAGACGTTGGGTTCCCTGGAGCTGCAGTTACAGGCAGTTGTGAGTCTCCCAATGGTGCTGGTGGGAACTGGACTCAGAGCTCTGGAGGAGTAGCGCACGCTCATCACCACAGGGCTGTTTCTCCAGCTCCCAGAAATAACCTCAAGGGATCCGCCAACCCCACATGTCCCCTTTTCCTGGTATAAGTCGTGTGCCATGAGTGTTTTGTCAGCTCTCTTGTTCACGTTGCTCCCTTTCCAGTGTACAAGCAGTGGCCATCTTTGAAGACCCATTCTTAATGCCTCTGTGACATTTCCTTACTGGTCTCAAAACCTGAAGGGCCAAACTGGGAAGTGGTGGCACACGCCTTTCATCCCAGCACGCAGGAGGCAGAGGCAGGCAGATCGCTGTGAGATTGAGGCCAGTCTAGTCTACAAAGTGAGCCTAGGACAGCCAAGGCTACACAGAGAGACCCTGTCTCGAAAAACAAAACAAAACAAAACAAAAAATACCTGAAAGGCTGGAGGGGTGGCTCAGTGGTTCAGAGCACTTGTTTTTGCAGAGGACCCTGGTTCAACTTCTAGCACCCACATGGTGGTACACAGCCATCCAAAATGCCATGTGTAGGAGATCTGATGTCCTTTGACCTTACAGGACAGGGTGTGTGGTGTACATACATGTATGAAGACAAAGCATTCACACACATAAATCTTAAAAAAAAGAAAGAAAGAAAGAAAGAAAAACAAAAACAAAAATCCCTGAAGGAACCCTTCTCTTCCTGGGCCACTTTGCTTTCTCTTGTCCCCTGCCATTTCTCCTGTGTTCTGTAACAACTGCACGGACGTTTCGTTTCCCGCTCTACGCTGCGGCTGAAGACAGAGCGTCTTCGTTGTCCTCATGGCACCCTGCCTCTAGTAGGTGTGAGTGAGGGGCTGACACCCAGAAAACAAAGACTGGACAGGGTTCAGGCACTTCAGAGGGACCCTTCGCACAGTTATGTAAAGTGGCGTGGGGCTCCCCGCCTGAGGTTCAACATAAGGAGGAGCTTGTTTCTTTTACTATACATCTTTGTGACAGGCCACCTGGAGTCAGGATGCTCAGCGCTAGTGGCCAGGGTTGATAAAATTAGAAAGGGCCCCCCCCCATTGGGACAGTGCTGCATTGGAAGCCTGAAAAGCAATGGCCAGCATATTAATTACTTTTCTTGTTGCCTATGACCTGACAAGAAGCAACTTATGGGATGGGAGTAGAGCTTTATTTGGGCTCAGGGTTTTGAGGGGACATGGTTCATCATAGTGGGGAAGGCGTGGCAGTGGGTGGCTCTACAGTGGCGGGAGTGTGGAGTGGATGATTACTCACAGCTCAGCAGACCAGGGAGCTGAGAATGAAGAAGGCTGGTGCTCAGCGTTTCTCCTCTTTCCTGCTTTCTTCAATCTGAGTCCCCATTCCAAGCTCCACCCCCCACCTCCCACCCCCCCCCCCACTCCCCACCACCCTGTGAGTTGGTTCTCTTTATATTTAGGGTAGGTTACCCTAATTCTCTGGGAAAGCCCTCACACAGACACCTAAAGGTGTACCTCGTAAGGCTCTAGGTGCTGATCAACCCAGTTAAGTCAACAGTGGAAATCAGTCAGGAAAGCTGCTATATGTGAGATGACTGTCTCGATGGGCAGCCATGATGCCGTGCCCCAGTGTGTGTGCCTCACCAGTCAGAATTGGGAACCGCAGGGCAGGAGAGGGACTCTTGGTAGGACTGGAGCCCTGATGTGGCTTCAGCTTGGGAGGTGATGGTGGGACAGGGACCCAGGTGACCTCCTCCCCCCAGTGACCCGCCCTGGGTTTCATCTGTGCAGAGTCACATCATCCATGGCTTCCTCCCAGCGGCCAGCATCGCTCCCAAGCCAGCTGTGCCGCGCACACCTCCTCCCCGAAGCCCCAACCCATCTCCAGAGAGACCCAGGTGAGTCTTAAGACCAGCAGCACCGAGGGGCACCGCCGCCCCTGACCGTCAAGTACTGAGCCCTGGAACTGACCACAGTGGCCAAGAGGGCACAAGCTGGAGGGCTAGCCTCACACCCTTTGCAGGATCTCCCGCAGTTCCGCAGTCCACTCAGTCTGACTTCTCTGAGGCATGCTGGATTTGCTTGGAGTTTGTCTCCTTCAGTGTGGGAACTCAGCGCTCAGGGTTGGATGCAGCTGGAGCTTATTAAAACTTCCCTGTCTTCCTGGGAGTGGAAGCCAGGGCCCTGCACATACTAAACATGTGCTGGCATCTCAGCTATGTGTCCCTTTGGGTTAGTAGTGCTTTCAGGAGACTCACACAACGTTTTCTTTTCAGACACAATTCTGCCTTTTACAGAACTGGGCTGGAGAGGTGGCTCAGCAGTTAAGAGCACTGGCTGCTCTTCCAAAAATCCTGAGTTCAATTCCCAGCAACCACATAGTAGCTCACAACCATCTATACTGGGATCTGATTCCCTCTTTTATCATGCAGGTGTACATGTGATAGAGCACTCATATACACAAAAGAAATAAATCTTAAAACAAAAAACAAAACAAAACAAAAAACTGCTTTGTGTTAAAAGGAACATATTCCCTGCCAGGACCTGGTGTTCCTAACCCCCTAGGTCCATGTACCAGACAGTCAACTTTTTTCATTCCTGGGACCACTGCTTATGTCTGCTAAGATTTTAGACACTGTAAAACTTTAGACTTAAGCCGGGCGTGGTGGCGCACACCTTTAATCCCAGCACTCGGGAGGCAGAGGCAGGTGGATCGCTGTGAGTTCGAGGCCAGACTGCTCTACAAAGTGAGTCCAGGACGGCCAAGGCTACACAGAGGAAACCCTGTCTCAAAAAACCAAAAAAAAAAAAAAAAAAAAAAACCAAAAAACTTTAGACTTGCTTGGTTTTTATAGGGTCTTGCTTTGTAGCCCACGCTGGCCTTGCATTCAAAGCAGTCCTCCTGCCTCAGCCTCCCAAGAGCTAAGTTTATAATTATGAGCTACCATGCCTAGCTAGTCTGATTTCTTTCTTTCTTTTTTTTTTTTATTGTTGTCATTCTTTAAACTATTGTCTATAGCCGGTAGTGGTGGCGCACGCCTTTAATCCCAGCACCAGAAAGGCAGAGGCAGGTGGATCTCTGTGAGTTCGAGGCCAGCCTGGTCTACAGACCAAGTTCTAGGACAGCCAGGGGCTACACAGAGAAGAAAAACAAGAAAAAATATTTATAAACTGTGTGTACATGCCTGTGTATGCATGTGGGCATGAGTGTGTGTGTGAGTGTGCGTGCATGCGTGCTTATTTGTACTTGGATGTGAGTGCCTTTGGAATCCAGAAGAGGACACTGGGTCCTCCGGAGCTAGTGTTACAGGTAGTTGTGAACCCCTCATTCTAGGTGCTGGGACCCAAATTCAGATCCTCTGCCAGAGCAGGACGCTTTCTTCAACCCCCGAGCCATTTCTGCAGGCCACTGATAGCCTGATTTTAATCCGTAAGCTACGTCGATGTGGTCACTAGCCATCAGTAAGAACTAACTCCACTTCAGAGTGCCCCTGCCTCTTCCATCTTCTTTGGACCTGGTCTATCCTGTGCATTTGACTAGAGCATAAACTCTGAAGGGCTGGGATGGGCTTGGTGATCGAGTGTTCGCCCAGCATACGTGAGCTCCTGGAGTCTCTTCCTACCACTGGAGGAGGAAGAACCAAGCTGCTTGAGGGACCACGGGCAGAAGGCATCCTAAGTTGCCAGGCATGGTGGCTCACACCTTTAATGCCAGCACTCGGGAGGCAGAGGCACGCGGATTCCTGTGAGTTCGAGGCTAGCCCGGTCTACAAAGTGAGTCCAGGACAGCCATGACTACACAGAGAAACCCTGTCTCAAAAAACTTAAAAAAAAAAGCCATCCTAAGTAAAGAGTTAAAGGTCTCAGGTCTGTGAACGAGGGCAAGCTGAAAAATAGGGATCGGGAACACAGTAGTACTTGGGGTGTGCATTGGTGGTTCTTCAGTGTGTGCATGTGTGGTATGTGGTTTATCTACATGTGAGCGTGCAGGTTGCTGGGTAATGTCGTCCTCTGTTGTTCTTAGTCTTTCTGATTGGAGACAGCTCACTCACTGAGTTGGAAGCTCGCCTTGTAGGTAGACTAGCCAGCTGGCTAGCACTGGAAATACAGGCGGGTGTTTTAATTGACTGATGTGTCTTTTCATCATTACAAATTGTGTGTGTGTGTGTGTGTGTGTGTGTTTAAAACAGGATCTCACTATATAGCCCAGCCTTGTCTAGCGCTCACCATATAGACTAGGCTGGCCTACAACTCCCAAAAATCCACCTGCCCCCCCAAGTGCTGAGATCAAAGATGTTTGCAACCACACCCGGCTCAAGACTTCCTGTATGTCACTCTTTCATTCTGATCTTCCATTTTAATAAGAACACTATTTGAAAATAGGCTTTGATGCCGACTATGTAGATTGGCAACCTTGTGTCACATCTTATGGACTAACTCAGCACTTCTTATCCTGTGGGTCATGACTTCTTTGGGGGTCACATATGAGATATCCTGTGTCATATCAGATATTTATGTTACAACTCAGAACAGTAGAAAAATTACAGTTATGAAGTAGCAATGAAATAATTTTATGGTTGGAGGTCGCCACAACCAGAGGAACTGTATTAAAGGTCACAGCATTAAAAGGCTGAGAATTACTGGGCTAGATAAAGTTTTTACAAATCATTTAATTGCTAGAAAGATGGAGTGCATAAATCTGATTCGTACAATCAATGTGAGCATTAAGTGGGGATATTGATGGGCCTCATGGTCTGTGGGCAAGCTGTCGCAGTCATCAGTAGCTCCAGTGGACACGGTTAACTCATCACTTCAGCCTGCGGCTTGCACGTCCATTGTTGAGGCATCTGTGGGGTGCTTCTGTCCCCAGGTCTGCTCTGGCCGCGGCCATCCTGGCAACCACGCTGACGGGACAGACAGTCGCCATTCCCCAGCCTCGCCAGAGATCCCGGTCTGAGAGTGACGCCTCCTGCATGGAAAAGGACAGCTTCATCGAGCCCTATGCCACCACTTCAGAGCTGAGGCTACGGTAGGGACATGTTACGGCTTTGCATCCTCGAGTGGCCACAGAGGCGGCTCAGCACGGCCACTGCGTGTGGGCAGGTGGCAGTGGGAGTCACCTAGGTTTCATCACTGGTGTCTAGGAGGCACTGCCAGGGATGCTGGTTGTTCCTTTATTTTTCTGAGACACGGTCTTTCTGTATAGACCAGGATGGCCTTGGACTATACTTGTCACACTTTAGGCTCCCAGTAGCCGGGATTACAGCGGTGTGCAGTGGGGTTTTACATTCCTAGCTTGTGCCTGTGGTCTAGCCTGCCTTAGAAGTTGGGGCATGAAGATCATTTGAACCTGGGAATTCAGGCCTGACCTGGACAACGTAGCTGGGCCAGTATCAAATTGAAAGAGAAAGGGGGAAGAAAAAAATCTTGACTCCATTTGGATATAGCTAGTTTTTTTGTTTTTTGTTTTTTTCTAAGAATTATATTTTGGCTGAATTGAACTAAAAATAATAAAGTTCGCTGGAAAGAAAAAGGATAGAAAGAAAAAGAAAGAAAAGGATAGAAAACCATCAAAGGAGGAATACTAGTCCAAGTGAGGGCCGGCTTAGCCCTGCTGTGTTTTAAAGCACAGTGCAAAAGCAACAATACTAGCGTGAGACTGCTCGGTTCAGTGGTGCGAATATACTGGGCGGCCCTGAGATAGACCAGGGAGAAGGAAGGGCTTTGGCACATGACTGACAGTATTTGAAAAAACAACTCAGCGTTGAGCCTTGTCTACACCACAGTCAGTTCCTATGGGATGAAAGGATTGGTCCAGGCACTCACATGTGTAAGACCATGAACTCAGTGCCCACTCATCTGCCCAGTACTTCTAAGCTAGGCATTTAGAGGGTAAAATAAATTGATTTTTGTGTGTGTGTGTGTGTGGGTTGGAGTGGGGCCCGGGAATTGTGTCATCTGTAATGGAAGTCGAAGGGCCCGGAGTTCAAGGCTATCCTTGGCTGTATAGTAAATTTTAGGGTAGCTTGGGGCTGAGTGAGATACTGTCTCAAAACAAAAACAAAACAACAAAGGTTGTTTTTCAGTTCCAGGGGATCAATCCTGGGTCCTTCTACATGCTAGGCAAAAGCTGTGCCCTGAGCTATGCCCACAGCCAAACATTGTCTTCTTCTTTTTTTTTTTTTTTTTTTCCTTGTTCCTAATTCTTTTTTTTTTTTTTTAATTTTTTATTAATTTATTCTTGTTACATCTCAATGGTTATCCCATCCCTTGTATCCTCCCATTCCTCCCTCCCTCCCATTTTCCCCTTACTCCCCTTCCCTATGACTGTACCTGAGTGGGACCTCCTTCCCCTGTATATGCTCATAGGGTATCAAGTCTCTTCTTGGTAACATTGTCTTCTTTTAATCAGCTGTCTTAGATTGGCTTTTATAGCTGGGAAGAGACACCGTGACCACAGCAACTCTTATCAAAGAGAGCATTTAATTCAGAGCTGGCTTGCAGTTTCAGAGGTTTAGTCCGCTGTCGTCATGGTGGGAAGCATGGCAGCGTGCAGGCAGACATGGTGCTGGAGACTCTGCGTCTCCATCTGAAGGCAGCCAGGGGGAGACTGGGTGTGTTTCACACTGGGTGCTGCTTAAGCATTTAAGACCTGAAAGCCCCGCCTCCACAGTGACATGCTTCTGCTAACAAGGCCACGCCTCCTAATAGCGGCACTCCCTTTGGCCAAGCATTCAAACACATGAATCTATGGGGCCTTACCTATTCAGACTGCCACATCATCCATATGTTAAAAAGAGACACATGGTCTACCGTGCAAAATGCTGACCGGGTGGTGTTGTAGCCGCAAGTTTTCTTCCTTACGTCCCAGCTCCTGAAATAATGACCCTGAGAATTTATTATTTATGAATAAATGCCTAGGTCATAAGCTTTGGCTCCTACCACAACTAACCATTCTAGGTGTGCCACATGGCTGGTTAGCTCTCCTCAGTGTCATGTGTCCTTCCTTCTCAGAATCCTCTGGCAAATCTCCCACCTGTCTTTTCCCAGAGTTCACATCTCTCTGCCGGGAACTCCCACCTCCTATTTCCTGCCTCAGCTAATAGGCTGTTAGCTTTTTATTGGCAAGAGATTCCTTCTACATTGATGCCTTTGCTCCCAACACACAGGAGGCAGAGGCAGACCAGACTGATCTACATGACACATTCCAATCCAGCCAGGGCTACTTAGTGAGACTCTAGCCCCCAAAACAAGCAAGGGCAGGAGACGGTGGCTCGGCAGATAAGAGTACAGCATGCAGCAGGTACTGCTCTTGCAGAAGACTGAGTTTGGGGCTGGAGAGATGGCTCAGTGGTTAAGAACACCACCTGTTCTTCCAAAGGTCCTGAGTTCAATTCCTGGCAACCACATGGTGGGTCACAACCATCAATAATGTAACCTGATGCCCTCTTCTGGCCTGCAGGTGTACAAGCAGAAAACACTGTATACATAATAATAAATACATCTTTAAAAAAGAAAAAAAGGGGAAAAAAAAAAAAAGAAGACTGAGTTTGGTTCCCAGCGCCTGCGTTCAGCGGTCCACAACCACCTATAGCTCCTGTTCCAGGAGGATCTGATGCCTCTGGCCTCCACGGGCACAGCATTGACCTACACACACATACACGTAACTAAACAAATAGATAACGCTTTACTAATAGCAGATGTGGAGAGATGGCTCAGAGGTTAAGAGCATTGTCTACTATCCCAGAAGACCCAGGTTCAGCTCCCAGCACTCAGGTTAGACCACTCCCAGCCTCCTTCACCTCCAGCTCCAGGGGAATCCAGCAGCAGCTGGCCTCTGCTGACAGCTGTAGTCACATTGATAGACATGTGCAAGTAAATCTTTTTAAAAATACTAATCACAAAAAATAAGTAAAAAAATAAATAAAAGGGACTGGAGAGATGGCTCAGTGGTTAAGAGCACTGCCTGCTCTTCCAAAGGACCCGGGCTCAATTCCCAGCAACCACATGGCCTCTCACAACTGTCTGTAATTCCAAGATCTGACACCCTCACACTAACATACATAAATTAAAATTAGATTAAAAAAATAAATAAATAAAAATACTAATCACAAGATGAGTTGTGCACGCATAGAACATGAGTGTGCAGACAAGTATGAAGGCATGCTTAGAGGGCCAGGGGCCAGGGGCTGTCATCCTTCAGTTTCCGTGTGTTTTACTATTATAATACTTCTTTGGCACAGACTTGGAGATGTGTAGAGCAGCTTGGTAGGGTGGGGTGTGCCAGTATCCCCAACACTTGGGAGACTGAGGCAGGAAGATTATGGCCCAAAGTGAGATCTGGTTTGTTTGTTTTACTCATTTACGACCTAACCAGGCAAAGCTGGCAGAATGAGCCAAGAAGAACTTCATTACCGTCTTTTGAGACGATGGGCTACGGGGAGGATGAGGATGCCGAAACACAGGCGTCCACCAGCTGCAGGGAGTCAGAGTCCAGCGCCTGGAAGGATGTGGGAGATGGCAGACATGCTGCCTATGCTGTGCCTCACAGGAAGCAGGTGACCTCCACATTACCCTCGGTAAAATGCCCAGAGCACATGAGCTCTGTGCTGATTCCACTGTGTGCGTTCACCCTGCGTGCCCAGCCTGTAGTGATTGGATGGAGGAAAGCTTCAACTTCTTGATCTACCCTTTGTAGTCAGGTCCTTCAAAGGCAGAGATAAACGTCTTTATGGGGTTTGTGAGAACCTTTTTTGCTGTGTATATGTGTGTGGTGTGCTTGTGTGTATATGCGTATGTGTGTGTGGTGTGCTTGCATGTGTATATGTGTGTGTGCTGTGGTCGCATGCATGTGTATGTGGTATGCTTGCATGTGTGTGTGCTCTTGTTGTTGGATTCTTTTGATATAGCCCTGCAGCCTTGAGCTGGTTGGTTTGAAACTCACTCTGTAGACCAGGCTGCCCTTAAACTTACAGAAATCCTCCTGCCTCAGCCTCCTGAGTGCTGGGGTTAAAGGCATGCACCACTTCAACTGGCCTCTTCCATTTTCTTGTCCAGATTTTCCCCCTCGGTGGCTCCCTTCACGGCGTTGCACCTCACGACCGCGTGCCGCAT
This sequence comes from Acomys russatus, assembly GCF_903995435.1. Taxonomy (NCBI): domain Eukaryota; kingdom Metazoa; phylum Chordata; class Mammalia; order Rodentia; family Muridae; genus Acomys; species Acomys russatus. The sequence continues at coordinate 3,395,740 of NC_067155.1, read as the reverse complement.
TTGGGGAGGCTTGTGTCCACATGGCGAGAGGGGTCAGGAGACTCGCGTGTAGCCTGTGCTTTATCGGGTCACTCAGTGCTGGTGGCACAGCCATGTCCCTTAGTCACACACCGGCACTGCAGCTTTTTTCCTTTCATCAGGCTTTCTGCTCTTGCTTTTGTCTGACAGTCGTTTCTCAGTTTCCAACGTAATGTGCGTGGAGACGAAGAATGCACTCATTCAAATGTACTTGATTTTTTTTTTAATGAATGTTTTTTTTTTTTTTATTTTTATTTTATTTATTGCGCATGAGTGCTTTACAGAAGAGGGCAGCAGATCTCATTATAGATGGTTGTGAGCCACCATGTGGTTGCTGGGAATTGAACTCAGGACCTCTGGAAGAGCAGGTGGCACTCTTAACCACTGAGCCATCTCTCCAGCCCCACGTACTTGATTTTGAAATCATACCTAAATATTCATTTTCCTCTGATAACATTTCTTTTTTAGGTGTATTTATTTTATGTGTATGAGTGTTTTGCGTTTAAGTATGTTCACCAGTGCATGCCTGGTGCCCAGGGAGGTCAGAAGAGGGCGTCAGATCCTCTGGCACTGGAGTTACAGATGGTTGTGAGCCACCATGTGGGTGCTGGGAACTGAACCCAGGTCCTCTGCAAGAGCAACCAGTGCAGCCAGGCGCACACTTTTAATCCCAGTACTCGGGAGGCAGAGGCAGGTGGATTGCTGTGAGTTCGAGGCCAGCCTGGTCTACAGAGTGATTCCAGGACAGCCAAGGCTACACAGAGAAACCCTGTCTTGAAAAACAAACAAAAAAAGAATAGTGCCAAAAGAAGCGTTCAGTGACTTCTGTGTCCTCTGATGCGCACATGGATGTGTACTGCGGCATGGTGTGTGTGTGTGTGTGTGTACTGCGGCATGGTGTATGTGTGTTTACTGCGGCATGGTGTGTGTGTGTGTGTGTGTACTGCAGCATGGTGTGTGTGTGTGTGTGTGTGTGTGAGTGTGTGTGTACTACAGCATGGTGTGTGTGTACTGCGGCGGCATGGTGTGTGTGTGTGTGTGTGTGTGTACTGCAGCATGATGTGTGTGTACTGCAGCATGGTGTGTGTGTGTACTGCAGCATGGTGTGTGTGTGTGTGTTCCACCGTAGAACTAGATCTGCCGGACAGTCTCCCAGTGACGCCATTGGCATTTCCTTATCAGTTCTACAGTGAGTGGCTGACTGTGCCTTCAGGTTTACTAAGGCTGTTCATTCCTGGGAGATAAAAAGCAAGAAGTCACATTGTTTCTCCTGCTCTGAGATAAGAGGACATTAGGAGCTCTGTGGGCCACTCACCCTCAACCAAGTCACCTGAGAGCCGTGTGCACAGAGCCTCTAGCTGCAGTGGCCTTAGCTCCTGGCTCTGAAATGTCCTTCGTGTGATCATCTTGCTGGTGGCTCCTCCCACCTTCCTGCCAGCCACAGGGGCATACTTCCCTTGGTTAGGCCATGCTGAGCCCAAGCAAGTTTTTGCTGAAGAATCATGTGCGCAAGGCGGGTGCACCTGAGGGCGTGGGTGCTAGTGTGCCCACAGGATGCCCTTCACCGTTCTTCCTCTTGGCCAGCTACCCTGCGCTCCTGCCTTCCAGAGCCCTGCCAGTGGGGGTGCCTCTAAGGGACAGCTTTGTAGCCCTGCCACCATGCCTAGTTCCTACGTAAGTGGTGGTCACGCAGTGAGAGGCAGTTCCATTTCATCAGGAAATGACACCAACGGTGGAGTCACATAATGACCATGATGGTCCTCAGCCCTAGACAGTTGCCCAGGTGAAGTGTCTCCCAGGATGGCCGGCACTTCTTGTCACACATTGACTTTCATAATGCGGAGCCAATGCTGAGCGCTGTCCCGAGCAAGTGACAGGCAGCCCTTCCCTGAGCTGGTCCCTGCAGGCATGTGGGAGGCAGGCCATCCAGTCAGATGGGAAGTGAAGCTCCCTGCATTGCTGTTGACTTCCCACCCAGGCTTTTCAGGAGGGTCTGTGGTTTCTTCCTGCCACAGCATATTTCAGCCCCTTTCAGTGTGGCAGCTATAGGGGTTGTGTGAAGTAAGACAGTTGAATTGTTAGGAGGATGTATACAGCTAATGCATAACTGTGCGCTTGTTCCTTTCTTCATAACCAAAAGGTCCTGTCATCTCAAAAGATGGTGACAGGGAATGATGCTTCTGAACAAGACGGACTTTCAGACTCCTCCTCCTCCTCCTCCTTCTCCACACCACAGCACACTCGGAAAGGTAAGAAGAGAGTTAAATGTGAGCATTTTGGGTTACCGATTCTGGGCCGTCACACCTCTGCCCTAGGGCTGAGATTCTGAGGAGAAAAGCACTTACAATTCATTCTCCCTACAAACTGATTGATTGTCTGGATGTGAGGTTGCCTTGACCACAGTAGATGCTCACTTAGCACCCTCGTTATCTGGGCAGAGGAACTCAGGCAGTGACTGTGTATGTATGTGTGCCTTTCCCTCTGCCCCTTGTCACCGTGCTAGCGGCCATCAGCGAAGGGCTTGTGGGATGCACAAATGTACAGATGTTTCTGGCATGATTCTAGAAATGCACACCAGCTGTTTTGCCAGGACAGGCGACATAGTGACACAAAGACCAGGAGAAGGAAGGCAGTTGCATCTGCCAGTAGAGAAAGTAGCCGGGAGATACAGCTGCAAACAGGGCTGGGGGTCACCATGTGCCTGATGCATGCAGGTGGTCCAGGCTGTTGCACAGCTTCTGTCTGAAAGCAACTGGTTCAGAGCTATTGCTAGTGGAGCTGGGGATGCAGTTGGCTAAAGTGCCTACCTAGAATCCATGAAGCCCAGGGCTAGAGCTGTGTGTAGCGCCACATAGCCGGATAGCCGGAACCCCAGCATTTGGGAGCTGGAGGCAAGGGAGGAATTCAAGGTCATCTTTGGTTCCATAGAGTGTTCAGGGTCAGCCTGGGCTACATGAGACCCTGTCTTAAAAACAACAGAACTCAACTGTTAAAACTGAGCGAGCCCTTCAGCGATGATGGTTCAAGTCCTGGGAGTCTGACTGAGTTGGGAAGTAGGCTTAGCATGCTGTGTGCATTAAACTTCATGGTAGGTTCTCTGAGCCCTGTAGGGCTTTTGTACTTTCTGTTCTGCTGTTCAGTGAGTTGTCTGTACTCTCCAGATCAGTGTGGGCAGTTAGAAGCAGCCGAGGTTTCCAGCTTGCCTCTAGAGAGAATTGTCAGTCTTCCTAGGGTACCACACAAGGACAAGGCCCCTGCCAGGTCTGTTTCCAGCCGCATGGCTGAGGCAGTTTGCAGTGTTTATGGCTGTATTGCCTGTGGCTGTCCTCCGCTGGCAGGGACATGTAAGTGGGGAGGCAGGGGAGAGCAGAGCGCAGAGTGGGAGCACAGGCTCTCAGGCTCCCTGAGGGGTTTGACTGTGGTTCTGGGAGGTGGGGGTGGGAGGATGGGGGGAGCCAGTGCAGGGACTCAGGAATGAATGAGTCAGAGAGAGATGGCCAGTCAGATCAGGCTGCATCCTTGTCTTAGGACCTACTCCATGCTTGGGGACCAGGCAGGTCTCTCAGTTTATGAGGGTACTTGTCTACTGTGTTAACTTTCTGATGCTTTTAAAACTTTGTGTTTCTCTTTTTAAAACAGATGATAAACGCTCTGTTCTGAATCTAGAGGTAAGCTTATTTTCAAGAATTCCTATTTTTAAAAAGTAGACATTACACTATAATTTGTCTCTTGTTTTTTTTTTTTTTTTTCTTTATTTTATTTTCAAAACATGTGACTTCTGTCTCTGACTCTGTACTGTGAATCCACATGTTCAATTTCCCTGGCTTCCTTGAATGGAAACCAGCTTAATCTTGATTTATGGTCTTTTATTTCATAATAACATACGCATGTTAAGAGATCCTAATAGTTCTTCCCTGGTGCCCCGCTTCATTGAATAACCCAGTCATGGCGAGGTGTTGGGAGGGAGGGGCACTGAGATGGATTACTGGGGACTCGGAGGTTTGTTAGAATTGTTAATGCCATGGGCAGACAGGCAGGCAGGCAGACAGGAACAACAGAGCTCTACTGAGGCCTAAGCAACTGAGGCAGACAGCATGCCAGGGCCTTCAGAGTGAGCAATCTGGGGAGTCAGAGCCCACACAGCAAAAGTAGGGTCTCCTTTTCATACCTTTCTAAGGATGGGGAGGGGTCAAGCGCAGCCTGCAGCCACGCTCTCCCATCCCCAGGCAGGAAGCAGGGAAAGGGCCCACAGCAGGATATGTGGTCCTCTCCACTCTGATGTGAACTCACTTCCCAGGTGAGAACTTCTGGGATGCCGTGACCTGTGTCTCAGTAGGGAGGCTCCCGAGAGAGACGAGCCAGAGGCATCTGGAAGAGTTCAGAGCAGAGAGAGGAAGTAGTAGACTGGACCTGGCCGTGAGAGGAGAGAGAGGTGGGGAAACAAGACATAAGACAGAGAGCGAGCCCAGAGAGTGTGAGCCCAGCTGTGAGACCAAGAGGAGGCCAGCTGGACCAGCAGGGTAGCTGGGGGGAGGGGAGCTCCTGAGCTGGGGAAGTGTAAGGTAGTGGGGAGGTGAGAAGAGGCCAGCATGTGCATAGGGATGCTGTGGGCACCACGGTGGTAAAGGAATGGCGCCTTTGGTAGAGGGGAGCCAGCCTCACAAGTTCCTGAGGAATGCTGGCCGTTTGTCTAATCACCAGAATCTGGGGAAGTGGAGTCTCCTTTGCACCTGATACCTAGCCCTCACTTAATACTCCTAAAACTGGAGGGAGTGCTGCCTTCCAGAGTTTAGTAATGAAAGATAAGAAGTCACTTCCATGACTCCTACACAGTGATGGGCAGTTTCAACTACCAAGTTGCAAGCACGGACATAAATCGCCACTGAAGTTTCTCCTCTTAGGAATTTAAAAGTTAAACATTTCTCACTAGATATGGTGGTTCACACCCAGATTCCCACAGCTGGGATTCATCTCAGCAGGACAGCATGCCTGGTGGGAAAGCTAATGGCTATTAGCATATAGGCAGCCCTTACCCCAGCCGGCCTCAGGTTGCTTAGCAACATCTGACACCACACCTGCTGCTGCCAGGTGCACTTTGCTCTCCCGCCTCCCTGAGTCTGGGGAGTCCCTCCTTGCCCCATCTCTCCCTCCCACTCTCCCAGGTTCCTTCCAGTTGCACTCCCACTGTCTTGTCTATTTCTCTCTCTCTGCATACCAGATCTGTGGCGTGGCATCCTCTATAATTTTTCAATTACAACAACAGCAGCTCCCAGCGTTCTTTCGCGTGGGAGTTTCCCCGCTGGGAGGCAAGCACGAGCTCTTTTCTGAGCAGGTAGAGCCCTGCTTGGCTGTGGTCACCAGGCTCTCTCATCATGTACCATGCTTTATTTCCAAAGTGAAGACACAGGCACTGAACACGCTGGCTAAAGCAGAAGACAGCTGGCGGAGGGCCCTCCAGCGGGGCTGCCTCCAGGTGTATGTGGTTCATTTGTAAGAAAACAGTGGGGGCTCAACTCCAGGTGCTAAAGAAAGGTCCTCAGGAGCCAAGGCAAGCTCCACCTTCTACCTGAGCCCTCACTCAGTGCCAGTTCACTGTGGGGGACGCCCACACTCTCACACTCTGCCTTTTCCTCCTCAGGATGAGAAACCACTGCGTGAAAAGCCACCTCCCTCCCCAGGTACTGGCCTCTTGGAGTTCACCATGATGGACATGCTTCGTGTCTGCAGAGTACCTAGCGTAGTCTCACCTGACGCAAAGTTTGCAACTCCCAGTCAAGGCTCTGGCAGCTGCCTCTGTGCCTGGGCTTGGGAAGGTCTTAATCCCTGAGTATTAGTGGGTGAAGGGTGGGCCTGTGGGGAGAGCTCAGGACCTGGGGTGAGGAGGGTGGGCCTGTGGGGTATGCAGAGTCCTTGGGTGGGGAGGTGGCCCCATGGGATGTGCTTGAGGCCTGGGTGTGGTTATGTATAAACAAGGGTTTAGCTTGAGGGCTGTGCTTTGCGAGGCTGCCTTCCCCTGGGCACCCAGTCTTTTCAGACACCAGGCACATGGCCCTCAGCATAACGTGAAGTAGTTGTTCCCGGGCTTTTGGAATACAGTGTCAAGGGTTCTTGACGTGAAGTGGTGACTTGACGCCGGCTTCCTCTGTGCCCGTCAGATGTAGGCCGTAGGGTACATCAGAGGCATACGGAAGGAGCCCAAGAAAAGGCTGAGGAGTTAAGACAAGAAACTGCGCAGCTACAGGCCGCAAACCAAGCTCTCAGCCTTGAACTGAGTGCAATGAGACAAGCAATGAAGGACTTACAGCTGAAGCTCAAGAGGGTGGAAAAGGACAACAGGAGGCTGAAGGAGGGAGAAAAGCCATCCCCTCAGGAAGGTGCGGCCCCCGTGCCATTACGAAGGGAAGGTCAGGACTCCACTCACATTTTTGTTTTAAAGACCAGCACTCGGGAGGCAGAGGCAGGTGGATCGCTGTGAGTTTGAGGCCAGCCTGGTCTACAAAGTGAGTCCAGGACAGCCAAGGCTACACAGAGAGACCCTGTCTCAAAAAAACAAACAAAAAAAAACCACCCCCCCAAAAATTTATTTACTATTTATACATTATTCTGCCTGCATGTACATCTGCAGGCCAGAAGAGGGCACCAGATCTCATTGTAGATGAGATCATAGATGTGGTTGCTGGGAATTGAACTCAGGACCTTTGGAAGAACAGCCAGTGCGCTTATCCTCTGAGCCATCTCTCCAGCCCCCACTCACTGTCATTTCCTGAGTCTGTTTCCTGCTGTGTATCAGTGCGTATGTGGATATATTTATGTTGTAATGTTTAAGACTACATCAGGGCCCTTATGCCTTTTGACTTTATCTGTTGCATCACTTTTGCTAAATGTCATAACTTATCTATATAAATTGCTATAGACAGTTCACTACAAAAGACTGCAGTAGCTTGTGTGACTGGAACGAAAGGCTGACTAGTGGCTTACAGAACGTCTTGATGACCAGGATCCGGTTGACTGCGGTGTAATATTAAGTTGCTGTTCTTCAGCAGTCACAGCTGACTTACTTTACCTAAGGAAGCAAGGCCAAGGCCTGGTGGATGAAAACGAGGGGCTGAGAATGATCGTCCATCGTTTGAACGTAGAACTCAGTCGCTACCAAACAAAATTCCGACATTTGTCTGAGGAAGAGGTAATGTTTTCCACTCTAAAAAAAGTTTGTTTTGTCACCACTGTTTACTGTTGAATTGATTTCTGGTTCTTGAGATGTTCTTGGTAGTTCACACCTTTTCTTTTCTTTTTTGGTAGTTCATGCCTTTAATCCTCACACTTGGGTGACAGAGGCAGGTTGATTTCTGTGAGTTTTAGACTAGCCTGGTCTACATAGTGATACTTCATCTCCAAAAAGAAAAAAGTTGTTACAATCAGAAAGCATACAGACATATACACACACACACACACAGCTGACACACGTGCACACAGCCTGTCAACCCAGTACTTAGCAGGCTAAGGCAGAGGAGTCTTGAAGTCTTGAGCTTGAGGCCAGCCTGGGCTACATACTGAGTTCAAGGATTGTCTGAGCTATATGTGAGACCTTGGCTTTAAGAAAAAGCAAGCGGCTGGAGATGGCTCAGCAGTTAACAATACTCACTGGTATTGCAAGTTCAGTCCCCGACAGCGTGTCAGAGAGCTCACAACTACCTGTAACTCCTGCTCTGGATCTCTGACACCCTCTTTGGGCCTCTTGACAGCACAGTACTCATGTGCACATACACACCAGCACACATAATTTAAAATAAAAGTAAGTCTTTAAAGAAAATCATGTTTAGGCCAGGCGATGGTGGCGCACGCCTTTAATCCCAGCATTTGGGAGGCACAGGCAGGCGGATCACTGTGAGTTCGAGGCCAGCCTGGTCTACAGAGTGATTCCAGGACAGCCAAGGCTACACAGAGAAACCCTGTCAAGAAAAGAAAAGAAAAGAAAAAAGACATGTTTGTTTCAAGACAGGGTTTCTCTGTGTAGCCCTGGTACCTAAAACTTGCTGTGTAGACCAGGCTGGTCTCAAACTCACAGAGATACACCTGCCTGTGCTTCTCCGAGTACTGGGATTAAAGGCATGTGCCACCATAGACAGCTGAAAACATTTACAAGAAAAGAAAAAAGGCATAATTAATTAGTCCATTAAAAAAATGTGAACTTCTCCTCTGATGGCTATGGCAGGATACATGACAGGAACAATTAAAGGTGAGATTGCTTTAGCTCAGGGCTCAGGGCTACAGCCCAGTGTGGCATGGCAGGCGTGCGGCCGAAGCCCAGCGTGACTTGTCACATCTCCGCAGATCAGGAAGCCTGGAGCCAGCCTGGTAGCTGGGCTAGCCTGCCATGCTCAAGGCCTGACCATGGCCCTGTGTCTCGCCGGCTGAGCCTCACCTCCTGTGTTCCACAGCCTGCGCACACTGCTCCACCACCTGGACCAACCGCTGAGGCAGGAGCTGTGCTAGCTTCCCAGACTCAACCGAGGCCGGAAACCCAAGCCCAGCATCGCCCCACTTCCTTCATCCTGTCCCCAGAGGAAGGCAGTGACGACCCTGTAACCACGGGGCAGTGTAGGCAGGTATAAAGGAAGAGATTAAAGGTTCGCATCGCTCAGCCCTGTTCTGCAGAGGTACCGCTAAGAGAAAGTCCTCGTAGTCACAGGGTTCAGGGCCATAGGCTGACTGAGTAAGCTAACAGAGGTGCCTGCCTCTGCCTCCTGAGCTCTGGATTAAAGGCATGGGACACCACAGCTGTCCTGACTTACGTTCTAATTCTAGGAATTTGTTTATTTTGAACAGTTCATAGAAATGCTATTATATATATATATATATATATATATATATATATATATATATATATTATATATGTGTGTGTTTATACATATTATATATTATATTATAAAATATATATCATATATATCTTATATTATGAGAGGCCTTTGTGACGGATTTCTTCATTTTTCCTGATAAAATCTTTTTTTTTTTTGGTGATGCTGGTAATTGAACTACATGATGGGCAGGTGCTCTACCAACTCCAATGACTTGTTTTTTCTAAGAAAGGGTCTCAGTGTGTTGCCCAAGCAGGGACTCACTGTGTAGCTCAGGCTGGCCTCAGCTTGCAGCAGGAGTCTCTTTTCTCAGCTTCCTCAGCGCTGGGATTGTAGGCACAAGCCGTCATAGCAGCTCCCAGTGTTTCTAATAACACAGTTAAGCTAGGGGAGTTCACTGGATCCGGAACACGTTGCCTAGGCCATGTCCTTCTGTAGGGCTGTGGGTGGGCAGGGCGGGCGGCCCAGGGACTCCTTGCACCCCGACTCCATACACTTTTCTTTTGACCGACACAAATGCCACCATGCTTTCTATGACATTTTCCCAGGCACTCTCCCAGACGTGATCTCCCTCTTACTGATTTTGGGGAGGGGGACCATGTCACCTTCAACGTGTGCTTTATTCTCAGGGTTCCTGTCTCGAAGGCCTCCCATCAAAGGGCCCCACACCCCCCTGGCTGGTAAGTCAAACTTATCTATTTATTTGTTTATTTATTTAGTCAGTTAGTTCATTAGTTTGTTAGTTTTTGTTTTTTGAAACAGGTTTCTGTGTGTAGCCCTGGCTGTCCTGGAACTCACTCTGTAGACCAGGCTGGCCTCGAACTCACAGCGATCCGCCTGCCTCTGCCTCCAAGTGCTGGGATTAAAGGCGTGTGCCACCACCGCCTGGCTGAGTGAAAGTGATTTAATCACAGGCCCATATTCTCTGGCTCTGTCAAACTACTAAGAACCATCCCAGAATAAGTTCATTTCCTTGCCCTTTTAGAAACAGATTAGCTGGGAAGTGTTGGCGCACGCCTTTAATTCCAGTACTTGGGAGGCAGAGGCAGGCAGGTCTCTGAGTTCGAGGCCAGCCTGGTCTACAGCTCAGGCTCCAGGACAGCCAGGGCTACACAGAGAAACCCTGTCTCCATAAAACAAGATTGCAGAACTGTGTTAATCACCCTTTGCTTCACTGCCCCGCTCAGGTGGATATAAAGTACCTCTCCCCACTGTTGCTGGCGTATGAAGACAGGATGAAAGAGAAGGACGAACTCGGTGCTGCCCTGGAGGTAGGCTGGCAGTGTCTCAAAGACGAGCTGTCCCAAGTCAGGCCACTCAGACTGCAGAAACAACCCAAAGGCACGTGTGCCTAACACGGCCGAAGGCAGGGAGAGCAGCGGGTGGAGCATCACCCCTGCCTCTGCAGCTGTGGACACCACCACCAAAACAGATGCTGGGCACACGGAGACCGCACCCAGGGTCTTTTAGGGAAACTTAACACTCCTGGATCCCAGGAAGCATTGACCTCAGAGGCGTATCATGATCTAGTTTTTGGCAGTATTAGAAACAAGGATTTGTCCATTTCTGTTTGTCGCCTGTTTCTTGAGAATGACAGCTGTTGCAACAGTAAATGGTCCGGACGTGGGCATCACCGACACCTGGGCTCTTCTATGCCTCACACACACTTAGCGGTCTTCACTGTGGGGCCAAGCAGGTCTCTGCACTGGCAGGATCCAGGGAGGGGTCCTGAGTGGGGCAGGTGTTTTAAAAGCCCAATGACCTTGTGTTCCGTCTTGCGTCCCCTTTCCTGCTCCTTCCCACGAGCTTTATGACATGCTATTGGACATTGGTTTTTAAGGGCTCACCGATCAAAAGCCAATAATAAAGTTTAAATTTGGGTAGCCTTGACTATCCTGGACTCACTTTGTAGACCAGGCTGGCCTTGAACTCACAGCGATTCCCCTGCCTCTGCCTCCCAAGTGCTGGGATTAAAGGCGTGCGCCACCATCTCCCGGCTAGATACTTTTTTTTTTCCCGAGATAGGGTTTCTCTGTGTAGCCTTGGCCATCCTGGACTCACTTTGTAGACGAGGCTGGCCTTGAACTCACAGCGATCCGTCTGCCTCTGCCTCCCGAGTGCTGGGATTAAAGGTGTGCGTCACCACGCCCAGCTAGATACTCTTTTTAAAGACCCAGCTAACAAATATTGCAGGCTTCGTGGGCTGTGCAGTTTCTGCTGCAGCATGGCAGCAGCCAAGGATGCCGTGCCAGTGATAGGTGGGCCTGTGTTCTAGTAAAACTCAATAAAACCCAACAGCTGCCCTGGCAGCTTTAGTCTCCCAAGACAGTTATAAATAAGCAAATAAATAGCCACATAGACTGCTGGCAGCAAGTGAATGTGTCCTGGCCAAACGTGAGGAGGGAGAGGTGCCGGCAGTACCGCTGTAAGAGATGCACAGCTGGAGGCATCATTCCTGCCTAGGATGCACAGAGCCCTGGGTTCACTCTAGCACCGCAAATCAGTCAGCAAGAGACTGCTTCAAAGCATTCCAGAAGAAAGGCCGCCACACCAAGTGCCAGCTGGGACACAGAGAGACCCAGGTCCGGAGGCCATATCTGCCCACGCTGCATATGGCTAGGTGCCTGGCTGACCAAGCCCCTGAGCTGGGGCCTCTGTGCTGTTGACAGGGCAAGGTTTCAGAAACCCCTGTACAAACACCCTTACCCACTCACACAAGATTCATCTAGGACCAAAGGACCGAAAATTCTTTTTATATAAAACTCCAAGGCAGGCAGTCGTGGCACACGCCTTTAATCCCAGCAACTCAGGAGGCAGGTGGATCTCTGTAAGTTCGAGGCCAGCCTAGTCTACAAAGTGAGTCCAGGGCAGCCAAGGGTACACAGAGAAAACCTTGTTTCGGAAAACCAAAATAAATAAATAAATTAATTAATTAAAAAAAATAAGGTTCCAGTTTACTTACAGAGCCAGTTCTAGGACAGCCGGGACTACACAGAGAAACCCTGTCTTGAAAAAAACCCAACCAAACAAACAAAAAACAAAAATCCCTTCAATTTGACCTCTAGAGTCTAAACCTTCCAGTCTCTGGTCTTCCGGTTTGTTTGTTTTTCTAATCCCATCCTTTAAATTTTTCAAGTCCTTGTCACTTATAGCAAAGTGACGTCAGGAAGTTCTTTGTCCCTGTGCTTAGTGACACTGCGGTGCCTTGGGTGTCCTCTCAGGGGACTGTGCTCCTGAGCACATGTCGGGGCTCTGGGACACAGAGCTTAAGCCTGGGGCTAGAGCGAGACTCAGCAGGTGGCTGTTCCATGTGACTTTTCCCAGCAGCAGCTTAGAGTCGCAGCTGGTACTGGTGTGCAGGTGCGCGTGACACTTTCCACGCTTTTATTTCAGGAGGAGATGAGAGCCTTCAGGGTGCGAGTCCAGGAAGTGGTGAAGGAGAACGAAGGCCTGCGCCAGGAGTTAGAGAAGAGTGGCCCCGTCACCCGCGAGGAATGGCAAGTGCTGTCTGCTGGCTTACAGCAGGAGGTGACATCACCTAATACTGTTGTTGTCTTTTAAATTGAGCGCTTTGCCCAAAGCCTGCACAGCTCAGTGCACCTCTGTGCGGTTAGAGCAGGCATCCGGGACAGACGCTCGGAGTGCCACAGTGAGGCTCACGCTTTCAGGATCCAGTTTGTGACACAACTGTCTGCCAGCTGAACCCGGATTAACCACGATGGAATTAGAACAAGAAAGGCCACGGGCTTTATAGCTCCTCAGTAATTCCTGTCCACTCTGCACACTTACAGTCAGGTTAATTTTAGTGTGTGATGTTTTTGTTTGCAAGGTTTTCAAATAAAAAAGCTTATAAATTTTTTTTAAAGGGAGACTTTCTAAGACATGAATAAGATACAACCTCAGTAAACTCTTCTAAATTGGACTTTAAAATATTTTTTTTTCTATTTTTGAAGTGGTGAGGATGGAACCTGGGGCCTGGGCTTGTGGTGGGCAAGCACCGTAGCCCTGAATCACGTCCCTAGCCCTGGCTTCTGAAGACAGGTCACACTGTGTAGCTCCAAGCTAGCCTTGAACTCTGCAGTCCTAGTGCTCGGCTTACAGGCATGCGCCACCACACCCAGCTCTAAATTAGTATTTTAATGATTTTTTTTTTTTTTTTTTTGGCCAAATGTGGTGGTCCAATCTTTAATCCCAGCACTCAGGCAGAGGCAGGAGGATTTCTGTGAGTTGGAGGCCAGCCTGGTCTACATAGTGAGACCCTGACTCAAACACAGGAGGGCGATGTAGGAGGATCTTGAGTTTCAGGGCAGCCTGAACTCCATAGTGGCACCTGGTCTCAAACTGAGAACAAAAGGCAATAAAGGGAGGAGGGAGCTGGGTAAAGGAGAGTAGGAAAGTCCTAGAACACAGAGAGAAAGAGAGAGACCTGCCAGAGGAGGTGGAGAGATGCGAAGATGAGTTAAGGAGGCCTGCTCACTGGCAGTTCATTTAGTTGCCTTCGCCTGGCTCTGCCCACTTCTGTCTCTTCATCCACCTGGTTTTCTGCCCTATGGTGAACTGTGGCAGGAAACATTTAATGGGGCAGCATCAAAGGTTCTTCAGCACATTACAGATGGAATTTTGAAGGTTGAACTGATAGATGATTTACAGTGCAGCACACAAATAGGGAGCTTCCTCATGGGGAAATTGAGGTTGGGGTACATTTGTATAGTGTTAAGACACTTTCAAAGCCATCTAGTAATTTTTTTAATAGCTTATTCTTAATATTTGTTTGTTTTGTTCACCTCCCTCCCATCTGGATCCACTCCCTTTCTGTCTCTCATTAAAAAAGAAAAGCTTCTAACAGATAACAAAACATTACTTAAAAAAAAAAAAAAAAATAGCCTCACTGGTAGTCCACTCTGGCCTGCAACAGTTCCTGCCTCAGTTTCCCAAATGCTGAGGTTTCAGGCTTGTAGCATTACATCTGGGTCTTTTTGTTGTTGTTATTGTTGTTGTTTAAAGATTTATTTACTTAAGTTTTTTTTTTTTTGTTTTTTGTGTTTTTAATGCACGTTGGTATTTTGTCTACCTAGCATGTGTCTGTATAGCACTTGAGAGCCTGGTGTCCTTGGATGCCAAAAGAGGGCTTAGGGTCCTCAGGAGCTGGAGTTACAGACAGTGGGAGCTGCCCTGTGGGTGCTGGTAATCGGACTCAGGCTCTCTAGAAGAGCAACCAGTGCTCCTGACCATGGAGGCATCTCTCCAGCCTTTTATTTTTATTTCTTGGGAGATGAAAGCATCACCGTGTTGTCTAGGCCTGCCCTCAGGTCCTGGATTCCTGCCTCAGCCTCAGGAATGCTGGGACTTGCAAGTGTGGCCACCATGAGCAGCTGCTACTGGTTATGAGTGAATGGTTTCAAAGTAAAATCGGACCTCCCAGCATCCAACAATGTCATGTGGATTTCAAAACAATTATGTGCGTCAGGGATTGGCTGCTTTGGCAGAGCAAACAAAACTGGCCATTTTGTGACTGTCTCCCTTGAGTATAGTGCACATGGCAGTTCTCTGTCCTCTGCCTGTTGTGTGTGCATGAACTGTCACCTTTGCAGTTGCTTATCATTGAGGCATGGTTGCTGTCCTTTCCCCTAGTCGCTGCATGCAGCAGCATTTGCCATGTCACTAACGTGGTGGACACTAAACCACGCCAGGGGTTGAGCCACAGTGTGGTATAGTTCTGTGATCGCTCAGACCCCAAGGACAGTGTTTAATCTCTCTCTTTTTAAAATTATTTATTTATTATGCATATAGTGTTCTGCCTGCATGTACACCTGCAGGCCAGAAGAGGACATCAGATCACATTATAGATGGTTGTGAGCTGGGAATTGAACTCAGGACCTCTGGAAGAGCAGCCAGTGTCCTTAACCTCTGAGCCACCTCTCCAGCCCAGTGTTTAATCTCTTGACTCCCTCGCAGGAGGCAGCTTCAGACGCAAGCGGAGCTGGTTCTTGAGGAGAACAAGTTGCTGATAGAGCAACTGGAGATCCAGCAGACAAAAGCCAGGGACGCCCATCAGGAGCGCGTCCAAGAAGGTGAGCGGCAGCGGTGACCCTCAGAACATAGGACGGGGCAGCACAGCTTCTCAGAATTCCTTGCATCTCACAGTTGGTCTGCAGTGAGCCATGGGTTCTCTGGCCCCTGAAGGCTCAGCTGAAAGGGCTCTAGGGTAGGGTAGCACCTGAGAAGTTGGGGAAGTGACAGAATGCAGCATCTGAAACGACCCGGACTGTTTTCCCAGATACTTATTGACTGGGAAAAAAAAAAGTAGAACTTTGCTCTCCCCTCCTTCCACACCCTCTCCCACCCCCCAGCATGCAAAGAAGCACTTTTACATTGAGTGACAGCTTATCCTAGTCAGTGCTCTGTTGCTGTGCAGAGACAGCCGCGCAGGCGGGGAGCTTGGTGGCTTGTACACGGTGCTGCAGAAGTAGGTGACAGCTTTATGGCCTGACTCACAGGCAGAGTCTGGGCCTGGCATGGACTTTTGAAACCTCAGAAGTGGCTCAGTGACACACCTGCTACAACAAGGCCCCACCTCCTGGTCCTTCTAATCCTTTCCAATATGTCTAGATTCTCTGGTAACTAAGCATTAAAATATATGAGCCTGGGGGGCCATTCGTATTCAAATCACCAGACATCCCTAATTCTAGGGTTTTGAGACAGGGTCTGCCGTGTAGACCAGGTTAGCCCAGAACTTGCCATGGAGCCCAGAGTGCCTTTGAAATCACAGTACCCACCCCACCCCTACCGCCACCCCCCATCTGTACATCTCTAATGTAAGGATAATAGCCCCACCACTCCTGGGGCTAAGGACATCATAGGTTAAATCTCTGTGGTTCTCCAGGACTTCCCATGAATGTCCCTTCTCCCAGTGTGTCCCTCCCTGTCCCTCCCTGTAGCCACCATAGGAGATGACAATGGTCTTCAAAGTGAGCCAAGTTGAGAGGTTTTTTTTTCCTCTTGCTTTAATTAGAACAAAATATGAGCCCCCAAATAGTGGCACCCCTTTACTCCTTGAAGACAGGCGGCACAGGACAGGGGTCTGAACAGGCTGTCTTGCCTGATTCCTGTGAGCCTCCCTGTTTCTCCTGCCCGCTCATGTAACAGCGCCCGCCTCTGCTGCAGCTGCAGGTGCCGAGCCTCCGTGCTGGGTACCTGATGACCAAGTGTTCAGAGAGTCCTAAGGGAGCTCCCTCACAGGCTGGCTCGGGGGCCTTTGGGGCTCACCGTGTTGTTTTCAGTTTCCCTGGGACTAGCCCCTCGCTCTGGTCAGCCCTGTGCTGTCATGGAGTGGAGGATTTCAAGCTGTACCCAGTGCCTTTCCCAGGGGCAGTGTTGTCCTGTGCCCAGAGACTGTCTCATTAGTGTGGTGTCTGTGATCATGCTAAAACTCTTTCAGTTCGAGACAAGTCATGCGTGATACATGCTTGCACACCTATGTATGATTTGTCACTGAGGCCTAGATCCGTGTCTCATTCAGTATTGCAGTGAGCTGTAGTAAAGTCTTCTAGTTACAAATCCCTTCGTAAAACACTGTGCTGGCCACACACAGCCTACACAGATGCTGCCACACGTGAAAGGTCAGCACTAGATGAAGTATAAAGCCCAATGTGATATGAGTTCTGTGTAAGTAGCTGTTAGGACATATTGTCTGGGGTAGCATGATAAGGAAGAGTCTGTACGTGTTTTGTTATAGATGCAGACTGTGTGTGTGTGTGTGTGTGTGTGTGTGTGTCCCAGAGGACAACTGTGGTGTGTGTGTGTGTGTGTGTGTGTGTGTGTGTGTGTGTGTGTGTGTGTGACCCAAAGGACAACCATGGTGTGTCTGTGTGTGTCAGAGAACAACCGTGTGTGTGTGTGTGTGTGTGTGTGTGTGTGTGTGTGTGACCCAGAGGACAACCTTGGCTGTCATTGCTCACGAATGGACCACCTTCTTTCTTTGATAGCGTCTTTCACTGTCTTGGAGCGTGTCAGATAGGCTAGGCTGCCTGGCTTTTGAGCCCTCAGAGATGCACCTGCCTTCAGTGCTGGGATGGCAGGTGTGCACTCCATTCCTGGCTTTTTTTCCCATGGGTTCTGGCCATAGAACTCCCGTCCTTATACATGTAAGGCCAGCACTTCACCACCTGAGTATGTCATCATCCCCAGCACTATATTGTCCATTCGCAGTTGACTGGCTCAGCTATGGGATCTGCCCACGTGGACAGCTGGTGGCTGACAGCTGTGGGGTCTGCCCACATGGACAGCTGGTGGCTGACAGCTGTCGGGTCTGCTCATGTGGACAGCTAGTGGCTGACAGCTGTGGGGTCTGCCCACGTGGACAGCTGGTGGCTCTTTCTGAACATTAATGTTAATGTTATAGTACGTGAAAGCTTAACACAGGGAAAATAATTTCTGTGCAGCCAGGTGTGGTGGCACAGGCTTTAGTCCTGGCACTCAGGAGGCAGAGGCAGGTGGAGCTTCATGAGTCTGAGGCCAGCCTCGTCTACAAAGTGAGTCCGAGCATCCAGGGCTGTTGTACAGAGAAACCCTATCTCAAAAAACAAAAACAAAAAAATAGTAATTTCTGCATATTAACTTAAAAGTCTCCAGCAAATTTTTAAAAATATTTTTTTCTTTTATTGTTTTTGTTTGTTTTGAAACAAGGTCTGTGTCGCTCAGGCTGGCCTCAGAGTCACCGTACAGCTAAGAATGAGCTTGAGTTGGGTTCGGGCGATCTACTCAAGAAAGACTCCAAGGCAGTATGCAAAAACAGAGTGTTTATATTCCAGCATGCTAGGATCACCTCTCTCCAGAGGGCGACCCCAAATGAGCACGCAGGCTCAGTTTATAGACAGTTGTGATGACAGAATTGAGTCAGGGTGTACAAGAGGATTTAGGACTGGCTGTTTGTTTGGTTATTGGGGACTTCCGAGTCGCTGAAATTTTGGCTCTTACTCAGGAGTTGGCTTTTAATTTGATTGGATGGATTGGTTCTTTACCAAGGCCATGAAGTAATAAAAACATGGTGGCTAGTCATTTTGTTCTATAAACTGATTAGCTGCCCGTGAGCTGCCGTGAGCTGTGCATAACTTGTGGTTTTTCAGGAATTGTTAGGACCCTGGCCTAGTTAGGCAGAGTGAAAACCTGAAGCCTGTTATGGAGTTGGACTAGTCAAGTAAACTGGAACTTTTGGGGGGGCCTGGGATCCTTACGGGAGGTCCCCTCAGAGGCCCTGATCCTCCTGCCCCTGCCTCCCAAGTGCTGGTGACAGACATGTCTTACCAAGTCTGCTTGTTTTGTTTGTTTTTGTATGTGGTGCTAGGGATGGTACCCAGGACTCCATGCATTCAAAACAAACACTTCATCAGCTGGACTGCATCCCTGGCCTTAAAAGGTCACTTTGTAAGCTGACTGAATTTTTTTGTTTTTTTTAGTAACATTCAGCCGTATGCAGGCTAGGTACACACCATTGTCATTGAGTGCTACATTCCTGCCTCCCTCCTGTCTTCCCCCACCCCACCCCCTCCCGAGACAGGGTCTCTCTGTGTAGCTCTGCCTGCCCTCAAACTTTCCTTGTAGATCAGGCTGGCTTCGAACTCAGAGATATGCCTGCCTCTGCCTCCCCGAGTGCTGGGATTACAGCCTGCTTCTCCTTTTTTTTTTTTTTTTTTTGTTGTTGTTGTTTTGTTTGAGACAGGGTTTCTCTGTGTAGCCTTGGCTGTCCTGGACTCGCTTTGTAGACCAGGCTGGCCTTGAACTCACAGTGACCTGCCTGCCTCTGCCTCCCAAGTGCTGTGATTAAAGGCGTGCGCCACCACGCCCAGCCTGCTAATACTCATATTTTAACCAGTCTTCTGTACCAAGTCTTTATGTTGTTTCCTTCCAGTTTCTAAGCTGACTAAACAGCTTATGCTCCTGGAGGCAAAGACTCAGGGCCAGGAAAAGCAGCTGATGGAAAGCAAGGAACAGCTGGAGAGCTTACAGGCCAGATGCCACGAACTCAAAGCACAGCTGGATAGCAAGATCGCTGTAGATGTCCATACATCGATTGTCAATGAACTAAAAAGGTGAGGGTGTCATGCTTACCCAAGGACGCTTGAGCCCTCTGTGTGCTACAGACAGAGTACAAAGAGGCTTCTCAACTTTTTTATTTTTGTTTTGATGCTGCTTTTTGGTTTTGGGTATCCACCAGGGCCTGGAAGCTAGTGCATCCATGGTGCACTGTACACAGGGAGTGCTGTACTCACACACAGAGTGCGCTGTACCCAAGCAGTACATTGGGTAAACTCTACCCATGGTGCACTGTACACAGGCGACACTGTATATAGGGTGCTCTCTACCACGGTGCATCATACACAGGGTGTACTGTACCCAGGGTTCAGTGTTCGGAGTCTTCACTGTACGCACGTGCACTGTACACGGGTGCACTGTACGCACGTGCACTGTACACGGGTGCACTGTACACGGGTGCACTGTACACGGGTGCACTGTACACAGGTGCACTGTACGCACGTGCACTGTACACGGGTGCACTGTACACGGGTGCACTGTACACGGGTGCACTGTACGCACGTGCACTGTACACGGGTGCACTGTACACGGGTGCACTGTACACGGGTGCACTGTACACCGGTGCACTGTACGCACGTGCACTGTACATGGGGTGCACTGTACACACGTGCACTGTACATGGGGTGCACTGTACACGGGTGCACTGTACACGGGTGCACTGTACGCACGTGCACTGTACACGGGTGCACTGTACACGGGTGCACTGTACACGGGTGCACTGTACACAGGTGCACTGTACGCACGTGCACTGTACACACGTGCACTGTACATGGGGTGCACTGTACTCATAGTGCATCGTACCCAGGGTGTACTGTATATAGGGTACACTCTACACAGGTGCACTGTATAGAGAGTACACTGTACACAGGGTACACTGTACCTATGGTGCACTATACCCAGGATGCATTGTATACACAGTGCACTGTACGTGGTGTGTACTGTACCTGGGGTGCACTATACATGGTGTGCACCGTACCTGGGGTGCACTGTACATGGTATGCACTGTACCTGGTGTGTACTGTACCTGAGGTGCACTGTACCCGAGGAGCACTGTACCTGGGGTGCACTGTACCTGGGGTGCACTGTACATGGCGAGCACTGTACCTGGGGTGCACTGTACATGGTGCGCACTGTACATGGTGTGCACTGTACCTGGGGTGCACTGTATATGGTGAGCACTGTACCTGGGGTGCACTGTATATGGTGAGCACTGTATACGGTGTGCACTGTACATGGTGTGCACTGTACATGGTGTGCACTGTACCTGGGGTGCACTGTACCTGGGGTGCACTGTACCTGGGGAGCACTGTACCTGGGGTGCACTGTACACAGTGCGCACTGTACCTGGGGTGCACTGTACATGGGGTGCACTGTACACAGTGCGCACTGTACCTGGGGTGCACTGTACATGGGGTGCACTGTACGTGTTGTACACTGTACATGGGGTGCACTGTACGTGTTGTACACTGTACATGGTGTGCACTGTACCTGGGGTGCACTGTACGTGGTGTGTACTGTACCTGGGGTGCACTGTACCCACATGCACTGCACTTGTGTCCCTGTACATGTGTGTGCCATGTCTTGTCCTTTAGCCAGCTGCAGAGGGAAGAAGAGAAGGACAGCGCTGAGATGCAGGAGCTGATGGGGAAGCTGACGGCGCTGCAGGTGCAGAGGGAGAGCCTACTTCTGGAGAAGAGCAGCTGGACCGCCAGCAGCAGAGCGCTGGAGGCTGAGCTGCAGCGCACGCGCGCAGCCAACAGGTACCTTGGTGTGCACGTGCGTGAGCAGCGTTTTATCTCTTTTGCATCTTCATTTTATTTCCTTTATCTTTCTTTCTTTGATAGTGGCAATAAAATGGAAAATAATAACCAAAGGGACAGACACCAGAGTGTAAGTGTAAGAGAAGCTTCTTAAGTCTGTGTGCAGATATTGATAACACATGGCAGGCCTGGGCTCTGGATGGTCTCCTCGCCTCCTCCTCAGAGCCTGCTTCGCCATTACCGCATCCCAGTTTCCATCCTTCCTTTCTTTTTTGTTGTTGTTTTTAATACATATACATTTATTTATTTATTTATTTTGGAATATCTTTTATTCTTTGACTATGTCTCACATGTATGTATACACTGACTCTTTTTGTTTCTTTGCTTGTTTGTTTTTCGACACAGTGTTTCTCTGTATATCCTTGGCCGTCCTGGAACTCTCTCTGTAGACCAGGCTGGCCTCGAACTCACAGAGATCTACCTGCCTCTGCCTCCCAGGTGCTGGGATTAAAAGTGTGCACCACCACGCCCAGCTATACACTGACTCTTGATCATCACCCCCAAACTCCTCCCTTCCTTACACGCACGCACGCACGCACACACGCACACACACTGGCACATACTTTTGCACCTTCGTGCCTGGATCCCATTTTCAAACATGTCTTTTAGAACATGAGTCAAAAAGTTAGGAGAATAATATTTAATTAGCTGATTCATTGCTAGGCATTTTGAGTCCTGGTTTGTTTGACTGTTTGTTTGTTTGTTTATGACCAGGCCCACATTGTAGGCCCAGCTGGCCTGGAACTCTACCCACTGTATCCGTGGTGTGTTGTACCCAGGTTGCACTGTACCCAGGGTGCGCTGTACCCAGGGTGCGCTGTACCCAGGGTGCACTGTACCCACAGTCTTCCTGGATCCACCTCCTAAGTGTGGGAATAGCATGCACCAGCACCATTGGCTTTTGAGTCCTGTTAGCTGAATTTGAACTCAGTCATCAACCTGGCTTCAAGTTAGATTTATTTAGTACTTCTTGAAACTCAAAAGTAGATGTGTGTCGCTGAACAGTAGCATTTAATTATTTCTGTGGTGTTAGGGGTTGGGACCCGAGGCCTTGTGCATTTGAGACACGTACTCTATCACCAAGCCACACCCCGGGCCTGAGTGTAATATTTATGTATTGCCTACCTAGTAGCCAAGCATGGTGGCACACACCTTTAATTCCAGCGGGGGATCTCTGTGAATTTGAGGCCAGCCTGGTCTACATAGTGAGTTCTAGGACAGCCAGGGCTATGTAGTGAGACCATCTCCAAAAAGGGCAGGGATGGGGTGGGGTAGGTGGAGACAAGACTCCTAGAGTTAGAGATTGCCTACAGATGTAGTAGCTGTGTGTGTGTGTGTGTGTGTGTGTGTGTGTGTGTGTGTGTGTGTGTGTGTAAGTATATATAAGTGTCTGTGTATGTAGGGGTGTGTGTGTGTGTAGGTATATATGTGTGTGTGTGTATATGTAGGTATATATGTGTGTGTGTGTAGGGGGTATGTGTGTGTGTTTTGTATGCAGGTACACGAACTTTCAAGTTCTATTTTTCCACCATTTTGGGCCTCTGCAGGCGATACCAAAAGAAAATTGATGTCCTCAGAAAGCAAGTAGAAAAAGCCATGGGGAAGGAGATGTCTGCCCACCAGTACCTGGCAAATCTGGTAGGCTTGGCCGAGAACGTCACCAAGGAACGAGACAATCTTAAGTATTTGGTGAGTTTCCTCAAAGTTATATAAACTTAAGCTTCATATGCAAATGTGACTTTAAGACTATTTTTTAAGCAAATCTATTTTTAAAAACCTTCACATTTTAATATTTCAACCATACTTCCAAATTCTCCAAGATTTTATCTCTTGATGGGTGAGAATTTTTTATTTGTTTGTTTGTTTGTCGTTGGTTTGTTTGTTTTTTTGAGATAGGCTTTCTCTGTGTAACAGCCCTGGCTGTTCTAGAACTTGTTCTGTAGACCAGGCTGGCCTCGAACTCAGCGATCTACTTGCCTCTGCCTCCCGAGTGCTGGGGTAAAAGGCGTGAGTCACCACCGCCTGGCTTCTTTTTTCTTTCTTTCTTATTTTGTGACAAGGTAAATGCTGCATAGCCTAGGCTGACCTCAAACTTACGATCCTCCTGCCATAGCCTCCCAGGTACTGGGATTGTAGCTCAACCGAAATATGTTTTAAAGAAAATCAGCCAGAAGTTCTAAACAACAGCCAGTGTTACTTTAGAAGGTGAACTATGGGACCAGGTGTGGTGACACCTGTGTCCATCACACTGCAGCAGGGGACATCTGTCCATCTCCTTCAGTCCGTGCCTGAATAGCTCCCGAGAACGCCAGGCAGGGTCGTCAGTGCACGCCCCATGCATGCAGGGCCCTGGGTTTGGTTCGCAGCACTGAGGGAGGGCGAATGAGCAAGACTCCTGGAATCACATATAGCAGGGAAGGGCATTAAGTCAATTATCGGTGTCCTAGATGCTGGAGCCGCACACAGCCAGCACGAACCTGGCACGCGTCTAGCCATTTCCACACCGATTCAAAAGATGTCTGCAGCAGATTGTGGTGGAAGAAGACAGCTTCTCTGTGTCAAGCCATGTGCATTGAGAAAGGTCTCGTAGATCCCCCCCAGCTCTGACAGTGAGTTGCCTCCCAGGGGCGGGCTACAGGTGACGTTTTCTATAAGCCCTCTTACTTATTTAAATTTTCTTTTCCATGTGTTTTGGACACATAACACTTCCCTACGTATAAGCATGCACAGGTCTTCAACCTTGCAGTTGCTGGCCTCTCAACACTGGAAGGCAGGGGTTAGCGAGTGTCCTGAGAGACATGAGGGGCCATCATTAGTCAGGGATGAGGGCTGGAGGCTTGTTGGCAAGAGCTAGGCTAGGCAGCTCCTCCCTAGGGCAGTGGGCAGAGGTTCTAGCCCTTGCTTATAGAAGACTTGAGGGGGGTGTTGCTTATTATTAATAAAAGAAATGTTAATTGCATGTGTCTTGATATTGTGTGTACTTAGCCTTACAAGGTTTTTTTCACAATGTAGCAGTAGCTGGCAGGGCTCCCATAAGCCTCATTGTACAGCACCGGCCATTTAAAAGATGTAGTTGTCATCATTGTGCAGGTGTGAGTGGGTGTCCATGGATGTCACTGCACACGAGAGGCCGCCAACAACCTTCCCTGTTCCACTGGGTACCCACTGAGCCATCTCAATGGGCCCCATTACTGGCAATTTCCACGTCCTCCCCGACTGTGACCCAGCATGGTAGAACCTGGAAGCAACTCAGATCTTCCGACTCAGGCTTCTCCTGTCCCAGCTGCAGAGCTGAACGTGCCCCACCAAGTGCCCACTGGGATGTTGAGAGGCCAAGCAAAAGCCAAGCAAAACCACTCATTGGCCATACCTTGCCAGCACCTGCCCGCCACACAGTGTCACGGCAAACGTAAAGCCCTGCTATCTCCAGGGCAGGACACGTGGGGATCCCTGCACCTGAGATACGGCTCTCAATCCCACTTAGAGTGTGGCAGTCCCTTGTGGTGCAGGGGAGATACTTCCAGACTTCAGATGGCCCGTCAGGCCCACACCTCAGCTTTGTGGAGCAGGCGTGGAAATACAGTGCAAGCCACGTACCCTGTGTGTATACCTTTAAAAGTTGTAGGTTTAGCCAGCCTTATCTTTGTACTGCCTAAAAGCCAGGCCACTGTGTCAGCACTAGCTGTGGGGAGCGCTGCTGGCCTGCATCTGGCCCCGCTCGCCAGCAGGACCTCTGATATACCAAGACTCTGTGGCCACACGGACAAGGAAGGGTGTGTGGGAGCTGTGGGGCACTGAGGGCCTTGTATCTCCCACCCAGGTGATGCTGGCTTCCCTGCTGGTCACATCCCTGCTGGTCACCTGGCTGTCATGACCCTCCTGCCCCTTGCAGTCTTTAAGAAAGGCCTTCACTCTGCTCTGGGCAGTGAGTCCTGGTGGCCAGTGGCCACATGGAACCTAGCAGTCCCCCACTTGGATTCATTTATATCATTCACACCTTTCTGAGGGAGACAGAGTGGTCTGAGGAGCGGACATTGTAGTTGCCATCTGGGTGCTTCTCCCCGTGGCTTGGGCAGGCTATTGAACTTGATCCTTCCTTTCTAGAAAATGCGTCTGCCGCCACTAGACTGCCGGCGGGCGGGAGGGAGGTGTGCCACACCTTTCTCTTTAATTGTAGCAGCTGAGCCTTTAATGGCGCATGGGAGCTTGTGTCCCACCTGGGTACTACTCCCGACTGCTTGGCTTTAGATGAAGGCTTTAGATGACGTCCCTCTTGGGTACACTGCCTGCCACGTTGGTCTGAGAAGAGCACCGTGTGTTTATATCATCCCCTTTTATCTTGTGATCAAAGTAGCCAAGTTGCACGCTTGCTGGTATCACAGCACTTACGCCTTGAATCCCGTTAAGGAACCGTGACCAAAGCTACCTGTGGAAGGAAGAGTCCATATGCAAGCATGGCAGTAGACAGGGAGTGGGGACCACACCCAGTGACACACTTCCTGCAGCGAGGCTCCACCTCCTGAAGGTTCCAGTATCTCCCCAAAGCACCAGCAGCCAGGCTGCAAGTTCACATACAGCAGCCTGCCGGGGATGTTTCCTACTCAAGCTCCTCCAGGGTGGTGTGTCCACTAGGCGAGAGCAGTGTCCCCACGCTCCTAACAGCCTGGCCTCTGGGGCCCAGAGCCTCCTTTCCTACCCAGGAGGATGCTCAGTGCGGGCTCCTTAGCCCTTGTCCAAGCTCTGCCCACGGCCCCCCAGTGAGCGAGGGGTCCCACAGTGGGCAGGTGGAATTGTCTGTAAACATTGTATGAGTGTGTTTGTATCTGTGCGTGTGAATGTGTGTGTTTTATTTAAGAGTGTGTCTCTGTGTGTATAAGTGTGTCTGCGTGTATGAGTGCGTCTGTGTGTGTATGAGTGTGTGTCTCTGTGTATGAGTGTGTGTGCATGTGTGTGAATAGGGTGTGAACCTGGGGCCTCACAAATGCCAGGCAAAGTGCTGTGCCGTCATGCTGCCGTCAGAGCAAGCCATAGGCCTTCCGGTGTGAGCTAAGGTACACTTGTGTTTCTCCCTCTCCTCAGGCTCAGTGTTTAGAGAGCGAGAAGCACGGCGTCCTCAACAAGATCCTGAAAGGCAACATCCGCCTGGGAAAGCTGGAGGAAAAGGTGAAGGTGAGGAGGCCAGTGCAGGGCCCCAGTGCCGGGACCCCCAAAAGGACAGTCTGTGTGAGGGTGGGGGTACAGGCTGCCAGTGCAGGGCCCCAGGCAAGGGAGCCCCAAAAGGACAGTCTGTGAGGGTGGGGGTACCGCCTGCCAGTGCAGGGCCCCGGTCCCAGGCAAGGGAGCCCCAAAAGGGCAGTCTGTGTGAGGGTGGGGGTACGGGCTGCCAGTGCAGGGCCCTGGTCCCAGGGAAGGAAACTTCAAAAGGACAGTCTGTGTGGCATGTCTGTGTTTCACACAAGAAGACAAGCCGTGCTGGCTTTGCCAGCACACAGCACCTCGAACTTTCTTAAATAACCTGGGATTTGCTGTGCAGTGAAACACCACACAATTAACTGTTATTTTAAAAAAATACAGGGTACTCTGCAGGCTCTGTGCTTAAGTGATAGCACTTTTTTAAATCCAGGAAAAAAAATTTAGAAAAGCAAAAGCTGTACACAAAGCTGGGTGTGGTGTTACATGCCTTTAATCCCAGTACTTGGGAGGCAGAGGCAGGTGGATCTCTGTGAGTTCGAGGCCAGCCTGGTCTACAAAGTGAGTCTAGGACAGCCAAGGCTACACAGATCCTGTCTCGAAAAACAAAAAGCAACAAAAAAGACCTGTATACAGTTTTTTTTAAGGCATCATGTTTATTTATTCATTTACTTTATGTATGAGTGTTCTGTCGGCATGTGTGCCTGCCTGTACACCAGAAGAGGGCACCAGATCTCATTATAGATGGTTGTGAGCCACCATGTAGTTGCTGGGAATTGAACCCAGGACCTCTGGAAGAACAGCCAGAGCTCTTAGCCTCTGAGCCATCTCTCCAGTCCATCTTCTTTATTCACCTAAGTGTATGTATGTGCACCGTGTGCAAGCTGGTTCTGCACCAGTCAGAAAACAGCAGATCCCCTAGCACCCTGGAGTCACATGTGTTTCTGAGCCACATGGGCTCTAGGTGCCAAACCCAGGTCCTCAGGGGGAGCAGCCTGCACATTTAAGTACTGAGCCATCTCTCTAGCCTCCTAAGTGTATTTTTATCATTTTCACTTTGTGGTGGTTTTCTGAGACAGGGTTTCTCTGTGTAGCCCTGGCTTTTCTGGACTCGCTCTATAATCCAGGCTGGCCTCAAACTCACAGAATCTGCCTGCCTCTGCTTCTCGAGTGCTGGCATTAAAGGTGTGCATTACTCCCACCCTGCCATTTTTTTTTTTTTTTAATGTGTTTGAGTATCTTGTCTGCATATATGCCTATCATGTGGGATTCTGATCTTCTGGAGCAGGATTTAAGGATGGTTGCGAGCCATCCTGTAGGTACTAAGAACTGAACTTGGGGCCTCTGAAAGAGCAGCAAGTGCTCTTAGCTGCTGAGCTACCCTCCAGCCCCAATATTTAATGTTTTTTTTTTTTTCTTGAGATAGGGTTTCTCTGTGTAGCCTTGGCTGTCCTGGACTCACTTTGTAGACCAAGCTGGCCTTGAACTCACAGCGATCCACCTGCCTCCGCCTCCTAAGTGCTAGGATTGGGGTTAAAAGCATGTGTTGGCTCTGTTTCTTTACAATAAAACTTTATTATACAACCCAACTAGCTTATACAAGAAGGAAAAAGTTTAAAGGGACAAAAGAGTGAACCTTTCGGTAGCCGTTCCACGGGACAGGTCCTTAGGTGTCTCTCTGGCCCACGTGCTAGTCCAGCTGGTCTGCTGCTCTCCCCGAGCCCAGCTGACTTTGTTGTTCTCTCTTCCCCAACTCCCTGAGTCATGTGGGAAGGACTGTCTCCTTCTCCCGGTGAGGGTCAATTAGAAAGACAATAGTCCAGGTGGGGTTCCCAGGTCTGCTTCCTGAATTCCAGACCCAGGATGGCTCCACTCCGTCTGTCAGAAGGTATTCATGGGGTGCCCCAAGAGTAAAGCCCGCCAAGACTGCTCCCACCTGTGACAAGGCTTATTCTTTCCCACAGGCATGTGCCACCATGTCCGGCCCAAGATTTAGTTTTTAAACTTTGTTGTATTTAGTGTCTGTGTCCCAGCCCTTACTGATGTCTTACATGAGACAGCGTTGATAAGATAAACCATGTTGACATTCTTGCTTAAGTTGCCAGCCATGAAAGGGTGTCCATGAAGAACGCGCAGCGCTGGGCGTGTGGCTTCTGGGCAGGGCTTGCCTAGCGTGTCTGAGGCCGTGCGTGTGAACCTCTACTCTGTAGAAAGCTGACTTTGAGGGTGCATACCTGTAATCCCAACCCAGGAGGTAGAGACAGAGGAATCCTGAGTTGAGCATCACCTTCAGCTACATACATGGTTTGAAGCCAGCCTGAGCTACATAAGGCCATGCCTCAAAAGCAAAGCAAACAAGCAAAAAAAGGCAGAGGTAGATTAATTTACGAAACATCCGGTTGGTTTTGGGATGCAGATGTTTTATGCTTAATTTTTTTTTAATTTTTAAAAAAAAATTTATTTTTAGCATTTCCTTTTCAAGTTTTATTTTGCCTTTAATTGTGTAAATGTAGGTCTGTATATGGGAATGTGCACGTGAGTGCAAGTGCCCTTAGAAACCAGAAGAGGGGGCCGGGCGTGGTGGCGCACGCCTTTAATTCCAGCACTTGGGAGGCAGAGGCAAGTGGATTGCTGTGAGTTCGAGGCCAGCCTGGTCTACAAAGAGAGTCCAGAATAATCAAGGCTACACAGAGAAACCCTGTCTTGAAACCCCCCCCCCCAAAAAAAAACCCACGAGAGAGAGAGAGAGAGAGAGAGAGAGAGAGAGAGAGAGAGAGAGAGAGACAAAAGAAAAAAAGAAATTGAGAGCTGCCCACATGGGTGCTGGGAACTGAACTTGGGTCCTCGGTAAGTATGTGCTCCGAACCACCAAGCCAGGGTGTTTTATGCCTGAAATTCTTTTGTATCACTTCTTTATTTTGTTTTCTTGAGTCATAGTCTCACTGCACAGCCCAGGCAGCATCAAACTCACTTTTGCCTCTGCCTCCTGAGTGTTGGCGTTACAAGCGCACATCACCTCGCCATGTCATGCATGGAGATCAAATCCAGGGCTCTGTGTGTGTGTGTGTGCCTGGCAAGCACTCCACCCCAAGGATCCAGACTTGCCCCCTTCCTCACTGAGTTGCTCCCCGCAGGGGTACAAGAAGCAGGCGGCACTAAAGCTGGGGGATGTCCATCACCGCCTGAGGGAGCAGCAGGAAGACTTTGCTGGCCGAGCAGCTCAGTACCAGAAGGAGATGAGGCACCTGCACCGGATGCTGCAGGAAAAGCAGGAGGTCCTGGACGAGGCCCTGCAGCAGAGAAGGTAGCTGCGCGCGCACATCACGTGTCACGTGTCACACAGGAGCGGCACCCAGCAGCGCTGCCTTCTCTGTCCCTCCACACCTGTGCCTTTGAGGCATGGTCTCTCTCTCTCTCATCCTGGGCCTGCTTTTTCTCAGCTAGACTGGAAGCCAGCCACCCTCACGATCCCCCATCTTTTGCCACCCTAGGGGTTAGAGTTGTGTGTTTGTTTTGGTGTCTGGCTTCTTTCTTGGGGCTGGGATTCAAACTCCAGGCCTTGCGTGCGTGCCTGCGACCTCCCGTTGTTTCCCAGTATTCCTGCGGAACTCAGCAAGAGCCGCTGGCCGCTCCCTGATCTGAGTCCCTTTGGCACTTGGGTTCCATCTGTTTGCTTTCCTGATCAACATTCTTAGGGCTCGGTTGGTTGGTCAGTTGGTTGGTAGTTTTGTGCTCAGTGTTTCCACTTAATCCTCTTTTCGCCTGTGCTCCGTGTTGGGCTTTCCCAGCCCTGAGCCTCATTGGCAGCTGTTGTGTTTGAGCCTTTGGTAAATCTGTCTTCTCATTTTTTCAAGTAAGTTCTTGGTATTTGCAAATGTATTGAATGAAAAAAAAAAAAAAAGAATTAAAAAGGAAGGACACAACTGCTCCTGGGTATGGTGGAGGAGAAAGTTTATTGTAGATAAAAGAGATAGCATAGCCAGAGGCAGACACTTCTGGGACTGTTCAGAGTAGACATGACCCTGAGCCGTGTCAGGAGAGGGGAAGGGGAAGGGGACGAGACCAAGGTCTAGCAAAGAGGAATGGGTAGCAAAGATGGCTGGATTATATAGGGAAGAGCCTCTGGGAGAAGGGCAGGCCAGGCCCTCTGCTGGAGAAGTTGCGCGGGGTGGGGGGTGGGGATGGGGGGGGCAGAGAGGGGAGGTAGGGGGTGGTAGGGGGGCATGCCAGCCATAGCCTGTAACAGGTAGAGACAGGGATGCTGGGAGAACCTGGTGGCCAGTTCTGTTTTGTTGTATTAAATAGGAACCAGAGCCATTTGTCTCAAGGTTTGAGACTTAACATTTGTGGATACAGGTTTTAATTTTCTTAATATTCAGTTCATAGTTTTATGTTCTATGTATGATAGTTAAGTTTTAAAATATGCATAAATTTTCTTTTTAATTTCCTTTTTGTTTTTGTTTGTTTGCATGTTTGTTTGGTTTGGTTTTGGTTTTTCGAGACAGGGTTTCTCTGTGTAGCCTTGGCTGTCCTAGATTCACTTTGTAGACCAGGCTGGCCTTGAACTCACAGCGATCTGCCTGCCTCTGCCTCCCGAGTGCTGGGATTAAAGGCATGCATCACTACAACCTGCTGGTTTTTGTTTTTTATTGACATAATTTGTTCTGTGTGGTCCAAGGAATGATCTGCCACAGCCATACTTTCAGCTTTGAATGAATGAATTTATTAAGCATATAGCAAGCTAAAGTAAAAGAGTTAATAGCCAGAGGTAGGTAGGTAAAATGACAGACAGACAGACATCAAATGGGGTGCTCCAAATATGCCATAGAAATTGAGTAAGGCGGTCAGCTGGAGTCCTGGGCAGAGCAGAGTCCCCTCCAGTGAGGCTTCCAAGTAAAAGAGAAACAGCAACATTGTTGTTTTAAAGAAAGAAAATCACAATTGTTCGATTTTACCAATAAAGACTCAGAAACCAGATATTGGGGTAAGAACCTGCTAGCTCACAGAGGCAGAGAAAGCACTCAGATGACCTTCCTACTCAGCTCACGTCACAGAGGGAAAAGGCCAAAAGCCCCTTCTCCACCTTGCCTTAAACGCCCTTCTCTCAATGTCCATCCTGTGTGCTTAATCCCTGTCCGCTGGTTTCTTGCTCTGCCTCCTGATTTAGGATTTAATTCTGCTTACAGAAAGCTCTCGGATTAAAGGTGTGTGCTAGGCCTGAGCCACACCATAAAAACCTCTTTATGATAAACAGAAAGTTCTGGGTTTAAAAATGTGCACTAGGCCTGAGCCACAGCGTAAAAACCTCTTTATAGCCAGACAGTGGTGGTGCACAACCTTAATCCCAGCACTTGGGAGGCAGAGGCAGGTAGATCGCTGTGAGTTCGAGGCCAGCCTGGTCTACAAAGGGAGTCCAGGACAGCCAAGGCTACACAGAGAAACTCTATCTCAAAAAAACAAAAACCCAAAACAAAACCTCTTTATAATAAACAGAAAGCTCTTGGATTAAAGGTGTGTATTAGGGCTGAGCCACACTAAACCAGAAACAGATTTTTACAGTTCATAATCTTGGGGTTCACAAGGGGATCAAATATCCTGCAACCAACAATAGACATGATGTCATCAGGTTTGCATGTTCACAGCATCCAGCAGACCAGCTGGGGAAGTTAAGGCCGCTGGCTGGAGTTCATGACCTTTCTTTTTTTTTTTTTTTAAATATCTTATTGATTTATTCATATTACATCTCAATTGTTATCCCATCCCTTGTATCCTCCCATTCCTCCCTCCCTCCCATTTTTCCCCTTACTCCTCTCCCCTGTGACTGTGACTGAGGGGGATCTGCTCCCCCTGTATATGCTCATAGGGTATCAAGTCTCTTCTTGGTATCATGACTTTTCTTTCCATGGCTTCTCTTTCCCATGGCGAACACTTGTGTATCATGGGGTGGGCGTTGTCACGTCTGTTAGAAATGGCTCCCTTTCCAGCTGTTCTCCTGGACACTGTGTTTTCACCTTTGGGTTCCTCTCTCCTAACCACGTAGTTACAGGCCAGCCCTGAGCAGACAGAGGGACACCTCGGCACTAATGTGCTTGGGTCTGAAATGGGAGCCACTTTCCTGTGACGTCAGAGTGTAGTGTACATCAGCTAACTTTACAATTGGTGGGTGCAGCGTGATGTGTGACGAGAGTACACATGTGTGAGTCCACACCTGTCACCTCACCTGCTGTGGGAATCCCCTATACCTGTGAGATGTCACCGGTGGACCAGGACAGCTTCTGCAAGGCCTTGGTCCTTGACGCAGTTCATAGTTTCATTTATATTCTAAGTACGAGGGGGAATGGGCAAGCAGGGCTTTACAGAAGCAGAGGGCTGTCAGCAGGTTGCTAAGGGCAACGGCTCATTGTTTCAGCTGTGTCTGAGGTCCTTCCGCTCCAGGTGGCAATAGGCAGTACAGGTGGTGCCTAAGGAAACGCCCAGGCTCTCAGACCTCAAGCATCTGGCACTGGAGGGCTCACTGCTCCAGACAGGACTCAGACGGGCCACTGACATTTAAGAAGTGTACACGTGCATCTTTATACATCTGTGCTGGCACATGTGCACACATGTGCATGGACACCAGAAGTTGGCATCAGGGTCTCCCCACTCACTCTCCCCTGTTTTTTGACACAGGGTCTCACTAGACTAGTGGACCAGTCAGCCCCAAGGATGCAAATGAAGGTCCTTGAGTAACTGGGCCATCTCCCGCCCTGGACTGTTTCAGCTGCTCTGTTTTTGTTGTTTTAAGATTTATTCTATAAGGCCGGGCATGGTGGCGCACACCTTTAATCACAGCACTCGGGAGGCAGAGGCAGGTGGATTGCTCTGAGTTCGAGGCCAGCCTGGTCTACAAAGCAAGTCCAGGACAGCCAGGGCTACACAGAGAAACCCTGTCTCGAAAAACAAAACAAACAAACAATATATATATATATTATATATACACAAGATTTATTATATATGTACATATATATGTATATATATGTTCTGCATGTGCATCTACCTCTTTGGAAGAGCAGCCAGTGCTCTTACCCTCTGAGCCGTCTCCAGCCCCAGCTGCTCTGTTTCCATGCCCCCTCCACCTTTCTCTTTCCCCCAGAGAAATGGAAGGTGAGCTTGAGATGGTTCTGGAATCCACTGCCCAGGAGAACAAGAGGATGCGAGCTCTTCTGCAGGCCACCCTCGAAAGGAGAGGCACACAGCACACGGGAGCCCGCGAGGACGCCTCTCAGGGAGACCTGCCAGTTGGCTATGATTTCAGCTATGGTGACATGCAGCTTCCGGCTACCGCTGCCCGCCAGAGGCTTGGGGAGTCTGTGGCGTAGACCTCCTGTCTGAGGTGTCCACGTCCCCCAAGCTGGTAGGTGGCTTCTCTCCCGGGATGGCTAGTGTGACAAGGAAGCCCGTGGAAGCAAGAAAGAAATAAATCAGCCAGGGCATCGAATGCTTTTAGTTTTCCTTTATTTATCTTTTTTTAAGGGTTACATATTGAACCCAGTGGTCTGCCCAGGCTAGCCTCACCTCGCAGCCCAGGCTAGCCTCACCTCACAGCCCAGGCTAGCCTCCAGTGCTTGCTCTCCATGCCTGAGTGCTGGGATTACAGCAGTGACTCTCACACCTCTCCACGTTTCTTTTCTTTTCTTTCTTTCTTTTTTTTGATATCTTAAAATGTCTATCAAAGGCTCATACAGGCAAAACACCGACACATTAAACAAACAAATAATGTGTGTGTGTCTGTACACATAAATATAAGAAAAGGGGCAAGGGTGAGATTAGAGGCAGACACGGGAGTCATGGGCTTAGGAGAATGATGGAAGTATCACGACTGTCCCACGAGGAACTGTGTTACCTGGAACACAGTGACAGCCCTGGTCTTGTGCATCTCAGTGGCAGAACATGTCTTTAGGGTCTTGAGCTCAGTTCCCAGCACAGAATATGAAGGAAAGACAGGCAGGTGTAAAGGCAAGTGCCTGGAGACCTGGGCCTGTGTCCCCGGCACTTTGAAGATGCTTTTTCCCGCCCATTCTCCCCATCCTCGCTGATTGTTTTATGAGAGTCTGTGGCCCTCTGAGCCTTTGTTGTTTTCCTACACTCTGCCCAGCTTCTTCCGGCTGAAACTCAGGCACTAAGCAAATACATCATACCTATGTTTTATTCCCACTTTACTTCTCTCTTTTTTTTTTTTTTTTTTTTGGTTTTTCGAGACAGGGTTTCTCTGTGTAGCCTTGGCCATCCTGGACTCACTTTGTAGACCAGGCTGGCCTCGAACTCACAGCGATCCGCCTGCCTCTGCCTCCCGAGTGCTGGGATTAAAGGCGTGCGCCACCACGCCCGGCCACTTTACTTCTCTCTTTAAAAAAGAAATGTATATATATATTTATTATATGTACAGTATTCTGCCTGCTTGTGTGCCTGCAGGCCAGAAGAGGGCACCAGAACTCCTTGTAGATGGTTGTGAGCCACCATGTGGTTGCTGGGGATTGAACTCAGGACCTCTGGAAGAGCAACCAGTGCTCTTAACCTCTCTGAGCCGTCTCTCCAGCCCCCGCTTACTTCTCTTGATCTCCACTGTTGTTTTGTTGTTGTTGTGTCATGGCCCTCCAGGGACCCAGTGCCCACAGAACAGCACTCTGCAGGAAGATTATGAGTCCAGGGCTTGCTCCGGCAGCTTAGCGAGACCGTCTCCAGATACAGAGTAATCCAAGGACTGGGTGTAGTTCAATGGCAGAGTACTTGTCTGGCATGTTCAAGGCCCCTGGGTCAAGCCCATGGCATAGGGGTTGGAGCTAGCGATGGCACCCCCTTGTGGGCCTGTGAGGATGGCAGAGGAGGTTCCACACTGGACCAGGGCCCCTCAGGGTGCTGCGTTTGCAGCAGCTGGATAATAAAGATCCTTTGTCAGCTGGGTGCGGTGGCACATGCCTTTAATCCCAGGACTCCGGAGGCAGAGGCAGGTGGATCGCTGTGAGTTCA
This sequence comes from Acomys russatus, assembly GCF_903995435.1. Lineage (NCBI taxonomy): Eukaryota > Metazoa > Chordata > Mammalia > Rodentia > Muridae > Acomys > Acomys russatus. Next base: position 3,360,759 of record NC_067155.1, on the reverse strand, counting down.
AGGCCAGCCTGGTCTACAAAGTGAGTCCAGGACAGCCAGGGCTACTCAGAGAAACCCTGTCTTGAAAAAACAAAACAACAGCAATAACAAAAAACCCAATAAAGTAAAGATCCTTTATCAAGGCCAGAAATCTTTACCTCTGTTCCCTTTTGGTCAAAGGCAAACCTCTCTCTCTTCTCACCATATCTCTTCCTCTCAGGATGGGCACATGAGCCCAGGCGAGCATGGCACCCAAGTTCTTGTCCCTCAGACCTGAGCACTGGTGTTTCATGTGTGCTAAATGCCCCTTCTCCCCATCTCGAGTGTGTGTGTGTGTGTGTGTGTGCAAGAGAGGAGGTGACAGGTTTTCCTTCCTTCTTTCTTTCCTTCCTTTTTCTTTCCTTCCTTCCTATGGAGGTTGAGAGGAGAGGAAGTTAGGCTAGTTGGGATGACAGCAGAAGCTGACTGGCAAGCGTGAGGGGCGGGGTTAAATTCCCATCCCGCCCCACCCTCACCCTCTGGGAAGCGGAAGCAGTGGATGGATGCCTGGGACTCAGTACCAGCTGTCCTGGCCTCATCCACCTGCGCCAGGTCAGCAGGAGACTCTGTCTCAAAAACAAAAACAAAAACAAAAAACCGACCTGGGGCCCAAGGGATCGAACTCAGGTTGCCAGGCTTGGTAGCAGGAGTCCTTCCCTGCTGAGCCAAAAAGTTGTCCTCCGACCTCCACACATGGGCATAGCACCCACCCACCCAGCCAGCCTCGCCCTCGCTGGGGCAGGGTGACAGTGGGGCCACTGTCTTCAGAGACACAGTGACCAGCGAGCGAGCGTCTAGCAAGCAGACATTTCCTAGCGTCCAGAGAAAGTCATAGAGAAGAAAGCTCAAGTGTTACCCTTTGCACTCCTAGGGCAGGCTGAAGGGAGGGAGCAGATAGCTGCCTCGAGGGAGAGGCTTGGGGCATTTCAGTTCCCAGCACTGAAAACAAACCTCCACAAAAGAAAACAGAACAACAAACCAACAGACTTCTTAGCATCCCCTCGTCCTCCAGATGGCCCTAGGAGAGAATTCTGAAAAACCCGCCCCCGCCACTCCCCATTCCCCTCTGCCCACGGCACCCGACTCCCACCCTGACCTTCTGTGCCTTCCCACTCTTTGAGGATGCTGATGTTTCGGCTGCAGCTTCGGCTCCAAGTCCTGGTGTGAGATGAGGGGGCGCTTGAGGCCTGGGGAGCCAGTGGCTAAGACCCTCCATTGTGCCCAGCCAGGGACCCTCTGGCTCCTCCCACTTAGATTGGAGATCCAGGATTGACCCCCTAAAGCCTCCTATTGCTGGCTCTCTCTGGGCCTCAGTTTCCCCATGGGCAAAGTGAAGATGGACCAGATGGCGTCTTTGCATTCCTTTTCCCCCTCCATGGTCCACTGATCAAGTCCTGGGTTCCTTGAGCAGCACGTGATGGGCACCTGAGAGCACTTGGCTAGAGTCCTGGTGAAAATGGAGCACCCTGGTAAGTCCTTGTCCCGTCCCAGTCCCCTCCCCCCACCCCCTCCCAGCCCCCCTCCGCCCCGTCCCGCCCCCCTCTCCGCCGGCCCATCTTTGATGGGAAGACCTCACCCAAGCTCCTGCCTGCTCCCTGAAGGAAGTTCCCTGGGTGAGGAAGACACACATGCAGGAAGGGAGGCTACAGACTCAGCACTTTTAGTTGCCCTATGAGTCCCTAGATCCAGCCCATTGAGACGGTAAAAGGTTGGTTCCCAAGTTTATGCCGGATGTATGCGAGGTTTCCATTAATCTGGTTTTGTTGTTGTTGTTTGTTTTGTTTTTAAGCAAAAATGATCTAGACAAAAGATAAACATTTCTGGGGGAAGCTGGGCTTGTCTGACCCCCCCCCCCCACTTTTTTTTTAATCTGGGGGAAGGTGGGTGTTTAATAATTACCTTTGTTGACCTCTGTACCTTCTGGCTTCCTCCACGCCTGGGCACAAGACATGGCCCTTCCTGGGGCTCGGCCCTGCAGTTGGGCGGTGGTCAGAAAAGCGAGCATCAAGCATCGTCAAAGGTAAAGGAGGCCGCTTCTGCCCTGCTGGGGGCCCTAAGCAGAAAAGGATTTAGACAGAGGGTACCACCATCGCCTTAATGTACTTTGAGCTGTTCTATTCCGGCAAACCACCCCTTGCTAACATTTCAGTATGTTTCAATTTGGTTTACTGTATTTATTTATTTATTTTTCCTTTCCTTTTTTTTTTAGAAGCAGAGTCTTTCTATGTATCCCAGGTTGGCCTGACTTGCTGGGTAGCCCAGGCTGGCCTTGAGCTTGCGATTCCTCTACCTCAACTTCCCCAGCGCTGGGAGAACAGGTATGCGCTATTATTTATGTAATGTGTAATAATCTCTTTTTAGTTTTGAAAAACAGTGACGCGCGGTTAGAAGTGGAGTGTGTTTTAAATGTAGTGGGGCCGGAAGGAGGGTACTGAGTAACTTTGGAAGAGGTACAGCAAGCTCTGTGGCCTGGAGAGCATCCTTTCATCCTGGAGTGGAGCAGTGAATCTGTGGGGGGATTGAGGGCTATGAGCCTTGCTTTGGGGCAACCACCTAGCTGCCCAAGCGCAAGAGAGAGCTTGATGAAGTCCCCTCTGCGTGTTGCTTACACCTACTGACTCAAGGTTAGAGTCTGGCTCTCCTTCCAGACCCTGGAAGGAGCCTTGAGGAACAATGGAAGAGACAAGCCTGAGGAGGCGGAAAGAGGATGAGAAATCCACCCACAGTAAGAAACCCAAGACCACAAGCCTCCAGAAAGAGGTGAGGAGTGGCGGGGCTGGGGCTGGTGGCCCCACTGGTCCCTGGAAAGACAGACAGGGTTTGCTTGTTTGTTTGCTGAACCAAGGGCCCGCTATAGAGCTCTGGCTGGCCAGGAATTAAGGATTCTTCTGTGTCAGCGTCCTTAGTATTATAGTGACAGGTCAGCAGTGCCTGGATGTGTTTTTGTGGTTTTGGTTTGATTTTTTAGTCTGTTTGTCAAATCTTGCTGAAGCTGTAGCTACAGGCAGTTGTGAGCCACCACATGGGTGCTGGGAATAGAGCTTGGGCCCTCTATAAGAGCAGCACTCACTCCTAACTGCCCAGCCAGCCCTCCAGCACCCTAGCTGGTTTTGCAAAGCGTGTGTGTGTGTGTGTGTGTGTGTGTGTGTGTGTGTGTGTGTGTGTGTGTTTATTTTTATTTATTTTTTATTTTTTGGTTTTTTGAGACAGGGTTTCTCTGTGTAGCCTTGCCTGTCCTAGACTTGCTTTGTAGACCAGGCTGGCCTCTAACTCACAGCATGCAGGGAGGGGACCAGCTGACTGCACCAGACCTGCTGTGGGGGGAGGGGAGCAGGTAGGCTGAGGGGACAGGGTTCCAGGGTAAGAGTGGAGGTAGATCGGAGCTGGGCACTCCATCCTGCGCCTATCCCAGGCACACAGGCAGAGCAGGAGCCAGACATGAAGGGCCAGGGGGCCTTTGAGGCCCATAGATGAGGAACCAGGTCCCCAGGGCAGCCCAGGATAGACTCTAAGCTTCAGGGACAACACTGAGGGACTGACAGGGTGGGGAACTTCTGGGTCCCACCCTGTGGCAGGCAGAGGAGCTGGAGAGGGCTACAGGAAGCTCTCTGGCCTGGTGGGGGGAGGGTGATACACCTCACCATGGACCAGCATGGAGTCTTCACGCCCAGCTGTCAGACTTAGGGCAGTGACACTGTCCTCCCTGCCGTTCTGAGTCCTGACTCCAGCAGTGTCACCCAGCACAGCAAGCAAAGCCCAGGGGTCTATGCTTAGGCAGCCAGATGCTGACTGGCTACTGGTATCTGATTTGGAAACTCTGTCTCTGTCTCTTTCCTCTCCTCTTCTCTTTTCTGTCTCTCCCTTCCTCCTTCTCTGTTCCTCTCCCTCCCGCCTCTCTCTGTCTCTCTCTGTGTCTCTCTCTGTCTCTGTGTGTGTGTGTATATCTCTTTGTCTGTGTGTGTGTGTGCGCGTGTGTGTGTGCCTGTGCGTGTGTCTATCTCTCTTTGTCTGTCTCTGTCTCTCTCTGCTTCCTCAGTGCTGGGATTACTGGTGACCTTTGTCACACCCATTAAAGAACTCTTTCCTGCTCCGACCAACCAAGAGGCATTTTCCACAGGCTCTTGTTTCTAGAAGCCTGTTGCCCGAATCAGTGTTTACATGGAAGGCGGGAAGCAAGCTTTGCTTCGCCTTCCTGGCTGTCCACCTCGATTTCCCCGTGTGTGAAATGGGCATGATAGGTATAGCCCAAAAAATGGGGCGGTTCTGAGGTCTCCACGTAAGGAAAGTGGCCTGGTGCTCCCACGGCAGCAGCACAGGGTGGGCACGCCTGGGACATGAGTTAGTTTGGGCCGTTCTGGTCACGCTGGGCTCTGGGGGGCGGTCACCTCTGCCTCCTGTGAGCGCCTGGCTGTTCAATTAGCTCCATCCTTGGACACGCAGGTGGGCCTTCTCAGCGGCATCTGCGTCATTGTGGGTACCATCATCGGCTCCGGCATCTTCATCTCTCCCAAGTCTGTGCTGGCCAACACAGAATCCGTGGGGCCTTGTCTCATTATCTGGGCAGCCTGTGGAATCCTGGCTACGCTGGGTAATAGAGGCGACTCCCGGGTGACCTCCCCATCGGGTGACACGAGCACAGGGCCTCAGTTTGTAGCCCAGGCTGGTCTCAAACCCTCAGTCCTCCTAAGGGTCAGGGTTATAGGCTTGCGGCACCATGCCGGGGCTGGGTCCTTCCTGTGGGTGTGGCACATAAGGGAGAATCCAGCAGCAGTCAGAGGCCCAGAAGCCAGAAATGGGCACTTCGGGATGTGAGCACCTGAGGGAGGAAGGCTCCACAGAACGGGATGCAGCCTCACAAGGGGTCGGCTCCCCTCTTCTGCGTTCCAGGTGCCCTGTGCTTTGCGGAGCTTGGCACAATGATCACCAAGTCTGGGGGTGAGTACCCCTATCTGATGGAGGCCTTTGGGCCCATCCCTGCCTACCTCTTCTCCTGGACCAGCCTGATCGTCATGAAGCCTTCATCCTTTGCCATCATCTGCCTCAGTTTTTCCGAGTATGTATGCGCAGCCTTTTACTCGGGCTGCAAGCCTCCTGACGTGGTTGTGAAACTCCTGGCAGCCGCCGCCATCTGTGAGTGCCAAGCCTGCAACCCCGGGGGTGCGGGGAGGGGGTGGGTTGGAGGGGCGGGGGGGGGGAGGCAGAGAGGGCCTGCTGGATTCTAGTCTAGGCTCTTCTTTCCCCAGAGAGAGGCACAGCAGGCCTGCAGGGTCTGGTAAAGCAGGCCAGGGCTGGCTATCCCAGCAGGCCTCTGGGGGCTATCCTGGGCTATCCTGGCTGCTTCTCCTTTATGGTTTGAGACTGGGCATGATTTGAAGGTCAACATTGGTGCATTTTTAAAGGTGCCGAAGCAAGCTTATTTAGTTCTTCATTGAGGATGTTGCGGGGGAGGGTCGGGGGTAGAGGACTAGAAAGGAAGGGATTGCGGGACCCTGGGAAAAACCATGACTACGGAATGTCATCCCACTTGGGCCTTCCCAGTGCTTATCACTACCGTGAATGCGCTGAGCGTGCGGCTCGGGAGCTACGTCCAGAATGTCTTCACGGCAGCCAAGCTGGTGATCGTAGCCATCATCATCATCAGCGGTCTGGTCTTCCTGGCCCAAGGTGAGCCGCAGCCCCACCCGGCCAGTGACGTCTTGTCTTCTGGAGCAGTCTTGCCCAGGAGCATGTGTGTTTTCTGCCTTATGTATTTGTGCTTGCATGTCAGTGTTTATTTATTTATTTTTATTTTTACTTTTTTTTTTTTTTTTGTCTGTTTGCTTTTGGTTTTTTTCGAGACAGGGTCTCTCTGTGTAGCCTTGGCTATCCTGGACTCACTTTGTAGACCAGGCTGGCCTTGAACTCACAGCGATCCGCCTGCCTCTGCCTCCCGAGTGCTGAGATTAAAGGCGTGCGCCACCATGCCAGGCTTCTTTTCCGCCCCCCCCCCTTTGGTTTTTCAAGATAAGGTTTCTCTGTGTAGCCTTGGCTGTCCTAGATTCCTTTTGTAGACCAGGCTGGCCTCTAACTCACAATAATCCTCCTGCCCTTGCCTCTCTGAATGCTGGGATTAAGGGAGTGCACCACCATGGCTGGATTGTTGGTATTTATTTATTTATTTGTTTGTTTATTTATTTATTAATGATACAGGAACTCACAAAATATAGCCCAGTCTTGCCTCTAACTTGAGATGCTCCTGCCTCAGTATTCTAACTTCCACACAGAGTTTTGGTTCCTATAATAAACAGGGGTCACGAGTGATGCCTTTCTCTCTGGTAGACAGGGGAATGAAGTCAGCGTCTGGGCAGCTGACATTCACTCTTCACTGGCTTCGTTTCAGGACACACAAAGAACTTTCAGAATTCTTTTGAGGGTGCGCAGAACTCTGTGGGTGCCATCAGCCTGGCATTTTACAATGGCCTCTGGGCCTACGATGGGTGGTAAGTTCTCCCGAAACCCCCCAAGTCTACTGGTGGGTTCTCAGGACAGTCTGATTTCAGCTGCTATAGAAAACAAAGATGTCGGGGTCTGGAGAGATGGCTCAGTGGTTAAGAGCACTGTCTGCTCTTCCAAAGGTCCTGAGTTCAATTCCCAGCAACCACATGGTGGCTCACAGCCACCTATATTGAGATCTGGTGCCCTCTTCTGGCGTGCAAGCTCACAATGCAGGCAGAACACTGTGTAAATAATAAATAAATACATCTTTAAAACAAAACAAGATAAAACAAAACAAAGACGTCTCCTTTTTGGGGTTCAGTAGCACCACCTTCATAGTTCTTTTATGTGAAGTGCCCAAACCCTGAATTCCCCCCCCCCCCCCAACACCTCTCTAACCTCATGGATGAGATCATGGGGTCAAAGTTCTTGCTTAGCTTGAACTGGCACCAGCTCCTGACAGTGTCCAGGGAGCGGGTAGTTGGTGAAGCCCTGTTTAGAATCTTTACCAGGAGAATCCCATCTGAGCTGAACAGAGGCAGCACGGACTGTCCCACAAACCTGACAAGAGCAAGGAAATTCAATGGCGCTGCCACAGCAGTCCTGAAAACATTAGGTGGACTGTGCGTGTGTCCTTCAAGGCAGAAGCATGGCCACAGTAGTGCTGCCCTTCCCCCACTGCTATAGATTTCATCTTTCTTTCAACCTCATTCCGGTTTTTCTTTTCTTTTTACTTTCTTTCTTTTTCTTTTCTTTTTTCTTTTTTCTTTTCCCAAGACAAGGTTTCTCTGTGTAGTTTTAGGCTTTCCTAGACTTGCTTTGTCGACCAGGCTGGCCTCGACCTCACAGTAATCAGCCTGCTTCTCCCTCCCGAGTGCTGGTATTAAAGGTGTGCACCACCATGCCTGGCTTCTTTCCAGTTTTTCAAAGTACTCTGAATATTTTTGAAAATTCATGTGATTTCCACAGAGAGCAAAGACTTAACCCATTGATAGACACCTGGCTCTTGGCAGTTGTGAGGCTGTTACCACCAGATCTATGGGGCAGAACTTACCTGCATTTGTGTGGGGAAAGCTCTTTATGGTCTTTTTATTTTTTCTTCAGCAATTACCACTTTTTTTTTTTTTTTTTTTTTTTTTTTTTCAAGACAGGGTTTCTCTGTCCTGGACTCCCTTTGTAGATCAGGCTGACCTCGAACTCACAGAGATCCACCTGCCTCTGCCTCCAGTTATGGGATTAAAGGCATGCGCCCCCATGCCCAGCTTCTTTGCATTATTTTATTTTGTTCTAATTTTAATGTTGGGGGATGGAACCCAGGGTGTTTTATATTCTAGGAAAGCATTCTATTGCTGAACCACACCCCAGCTCCTCACTGGGGGATTCTAGGCAGGGGCTCTACCACTGAGCCACACCCCAGCCCCTCACTGGGGGTTTCTAGGCAGGGGCTCTACTACTGAGCCACATCCCAGCCCCTCACTGGAGGATTCTAGGCAGGTGCTCTACCACTGAGCCACACCCCAGCCCCTCACTGGGGATTCTAGGCAGGGGCTCTACCACTGAGCCATGCCTTTAGCCCTACAGTAGAAATCTTAAAATGAGCCATCATTTGTCATTGCTCCACAAACTTAGCCAAGAAATTCACATAGCAAGTCACAGTGACACCCTTGTTACTTTTCTTCATCTAGGAACCAACTAAACTATATCACCGAAGAGCTCAGAAACCCTTACAGGTAAGAGCACTGCAGGAGACAGTGTGCCTACAGCGTATTTCTCCTCTGTGTAAGGCAGAAAGTAGGGCTCCTGCCTCTGTCTCTTATTTCATGACCCTCTCCCGCTCAGTAGATCCCACCCCCTACCCCTGTGGGTGTGGAGCCAATGCTGTGAGCATGCCGACCAGTGCTCTAGCCCTAGGCAAGGCACCTGGCACTGAATGAACCCATGTGTGCCCTATCCCGTTGTTACGTTTGTGCCATTGGACAGCGACATGGTTGGTAATTGGAAGGAAGACCATTGGCTTTATCTCTGCTTTAACCACTCAGTTCTCCTGCTTTGGAGTATCCTTTGAAAATGTCTCTTGTCTCTGTCGGTGGCCCCAAGTATTCCTGGGGCCTCAGTGTACTTCGGAGTGGAGGCAGGGCTGACAGGAGGGAGATGAAAAGTCCATCTTGCTGAGCAGTGGTGGTGCACACCTTTAATCCCAGCACTCGGGAGGCAGAGGCAGGCAGGTCGCTGTGAGTTCCAGGCTGTCCTGGTCTATGAAGTCAGTCCAGGACAACCAAGGCTACTCAGAGAAACCCTGTCTTGAAAAACAAAACAAAACAACAACAACAACAAAAAAAAAAAAACGAAACAAACAAACAAACAAACAAAAAGTCCATCTTACCAGCTTCATAGGATGCTCTGGTGTGACTCTGGGTTCCTGTGTCTCTGTCCCTCTCAGAAACCTGCCCATGGCCATTGTCATCGGGATTCCCCTGGTGACAGTATGCTACATCCTCATGAATGTTTCCTACTTCACAGTGATGACCCCCACAGAGCTCCTGCAGTCCCAGGCTGTGGCTGTGGTAAGTGGCGGTGGCCGTGGAAAGTGGCTGTGGCCATGGAAAGTGTCTGTGGAAAGTGTCTGTGGCTATGGAAAGTGGCTGTGGCTGTGGAAAGTGGCTGTGGCCGTGACCTTTAGAAGGAAGGAGACTCGAAGAACAGAAGGCTGGGGCACACATTTAGGCTGGGCGCCAAAGGTAGTGGTTAAGACTGCCGATGCGCAGCGGGCCATTGCTCCGAGGACCCGGGCGTCCCTTTCAGGTACATACAGCAATGGCTGAAGGACCCTGGGCTGGAGTTCCCAGTGGAAGGAAGGAGGAGAGTGCAATTGAGTGAGAGGAGGTGATTTTAGTAATGGGTGGTGGGACCCACACCGCTGAGGAGGGGTTTCTAGGATGGTTGAAAAGTCCATAACCCTGAGATGGGTGTTAAGGCAAGGCCATGTCTAGTGAGGGGACCAAGGAAGAAAGCAGTAAAGTAAGGAAGATAGGGCCAGGAAGTGAGGTGATTAAAGAGAAGTGGGTCAGGAAGTAAGTGAGGTACACTAGGGCCAAGAAATAAGGTAAGTGAGGTACATCTGGGAGGTGAGGTGAAGGAAAGGAGGCGGAGCTAGGAAAATGAGGTGAGAGATGAAGTAGGGCCAGGAAGTGAGGGGCAGGTCGGTGAGATGACTGAGAAGGCCAGGGATGTGGGCAAGGGTCCTGTCCTCAGCAAGACACAGGGCTGCTGTTCTGAAGGTTTCTCCCTTTTCTCCGGTAGAGGGCCCCAAAGGCTGTTGTGGACAAGTGAAGTGAGGTGGGGGTGTGGGTGCCCCGAGAAACCCCTCAGGATTGCCCTCTGTTTTTCTCCAGACCTTCGGAGACCGCGTTCTCTATCCAGCATCTTGGGTAGTCCCCCTATTTGTGGCATTTTCAACCATTGGTGCCGCTAATGGGACCTGCTTTACCGCGGGCAGGTAGGGTACCACATCTTCTCACGCTCTCAGGATGGGCAGTGGGCAACAAAGCCAATGATGGATGCCCTACATCCTTAGGGCTCTGGCAGGTTAGATCTCACATGGGGTGGTGGGCTGACCCCAGAGCATGCTGGGTACACATGCACAAACTCTGAAGTCTGGACAAGGGATGTAGTTTGAACCTCAAAACAGAGTAGCGAGAATGGGGTGGGCAGCCTTGCTGGGTAGAGCTGGGCATGGCTTGTGTAGTTCAGTGACCCTGGGCTCTAAACTAGGAAATGCTGGCATGGCAGAACAAGGCTGAGGGTGGTGTCACCAGGTGAACAAGGCTTGGCTCTCATGTGGCACTTTCCGTTTCATTTTCTCTCGATGATCCTTCCCGAACATTCTGTCATGTTAATATATGCCTGGCCAGGAGTTGACGGGGTCAGTCTGTATCATGCCTCAGCTCCGTGGAGCCCTGGACAGCTCAGGGCTTGTCACCTGAGTAGGTGTAGTTTGTCACTCTCTAGATCCCACTGGTGTGGACAGTTAACAATTGTGTTCTCTCTCTCTCTGTCTCTGTCTGTTTGTCTGTCTCTCTCTCTCTCCTTCCTTCCCTCCCTCTCTCCCTCCCTCTCACTGTGAGGGGCATGCTTTAACAAAGCCCACAGTGATGGACCAAGCGTGGGTTGTTTCTATGAGCACTGCTGTGGGAACATTCTGAAACATGTCTTTGCGCACAGTAGTGCTCTGAAGAATAGACTTCCAAGTGGCCTGTCAAACACCACATGTTAAACATGAATTCCAACTACAAACTAACCCTGCTAAAGCTACAGCGGAGCGTGGGTCTATCTCACACTCATCCCAAGCATTCTGAGCTCGGGGCTGGACTCAGTGGTAGACTGCCTGCCTAGCGTGTGCCAGGTCCTGTGGTCCTTGCCTAGCAAGGAAGGGACGAGAGATAGAGACAAAAGAAAGACACTTTTGGCTAGTCTAGGGCCTTGGTATTTATGCATAAATTATGTTTTCTCATTAGCAAATAATTGCATGTGTTTCTGAGCATCAAGATGATGTTTTGATAGCTGTGTGTACTGTTGAAAGAGCAAATTAACCTACCCGTCACCCCGCATGCTTATTGTTTCTTTCTGCTGAGAGCATGTCCCATCAACTCTTTGCAGTAGTTTTGAAATATGCATCAAGAAAGCAGCAGTAGACATGTGTGTGAAAGGATCTCTGCAGTAGGACCCTTAGGTCTTTTGGGGATCCACCCAGGCATGTCAGTGCTGGGCTATGCGGAAGACCTAGTTTTAGTTTTCTGAGGAAACTTACAGTGGTTTCCAGTGACTGTACCTGTTTTCTTTTTCTGTTTCTGTTTTTGTTTTTCGAGACAGGGTCTCTCTGTGTAGCCTTGGCTTTCCTGGACTCTCTCTGTAGACCAGGCTGGCCTCTGTGGTTGCTGTGGTTGAACTCACAGCGATCCACCTGCCTCTGCCTCCCAAATGCTGTGATTAAAGGCATGCGCCTCCGCCGCCCAGCTGACTGTACCAGTTTTCAATTCCACTGACAGGGAATAAGGGTTCCCTTTCCCTCACATCGTTGCTGGCGTTTTTTCCTGATAGTGCTTATCTCGATTAGAATAAATGGAATCTCAAAACAGTGTTCAGTGGCGGTCCCCCGCGGCTACGGATGCTGAACACTTCTTTTTCTCATATTAAACTCAACATTGTCTTTATGACACTTATTTGTGCATGTGCACATGAGTATCTGTGTGGGCATGCGTGTGCTGTGGTACGCATGTAGAGGTCAGTGCAACTTTCAGGAGTCAGCTCTTTTCTTGTATAATGTGAGCCCCAGGAATCAGCCAAACTTCATTGCTAGGCTTTGCAGCAAGTGCTTTCACTTGATGAGCCATCTTTCCAGCCAAACATGGGTGTTGAACATTTCTAAATTTTGAGACAGGGTTTCTCCATGTAGCCTTGCCTGTCCCAGACTGGCTTTGTAGACCAGGCTGGCCTCGAACTCACAGCGATCCGCCTGCCTCTGCCTCCCAAGTGCTGGGATTACAAGCGCGTGTGACCGTGCCTGGCTTTGCTGAGCACTTTAAAAAGTGCTTATTACTTATTTGTGTTTCTTCTCCTGAGGATTCTGTATCCACTATCCCATTTAAACATTTTTTTTCCTAGCTTCGTTTTAAAGTAATTCGTGTCAAGTGTGTGGCTGGCAAAGATGTTATCCATTTTGAGGACTGCCTCTGCGCCCAATTAACCGTTTTTCCTTTGCATTTCATTATTTTCCATTTGTCAACTTTAGTTTTGTTGCTTGAGTGACTAGAGTCCTTTTCAGAAAGTCCTTACCTATGTCTGTTTCTTGAAGTGTTTTCCTTACTTTTTCCTTTCAGTAAAGTCTTTGATCCACTAAGCTCTAGTCTCACTGTCTGTCTGTCTCTGGCACTAGAATTACAGGATATGCCTTCATGACTGGCTTTTCTCACAACTTAAAAAAAAACCCTTTTTATTGGTTCTTTGTGAATTTCGCATCAAGCACCCCAATTCCACTCATTTCCCCATCCCTTCGTACCCCCTTCCAGCCTTGCAACCCCCCAACCGAGGAAAAAAAACTTAATGTGGAAGCTACAGTGTGCCCCACAGTGCACCCTTCTGTCTGCCCGCACTTCTTTGCTTGCAAATGTTCATGGCAGTGACTCGGTGGTCTGGTACTCGGCCTCCGGCTTCTGCTGCTCTATCAGTACCGGAACTGGGACCCCTCTCTGACACCCTGTTGTTGGCCTGTGTCATAGAGATCCTGTAGATTTGGATCTGAGGGACCGGCCCCTTCATGCACTCCAGCAGTTCATCAATGGGGTAGGTGCTGGGGTGGGCCGATTCAAAGCCCTGGATCTGGGCCTGAGAGGTGTCTGAGCAGGTCAGCCCACTGGCTCTCCTGCTCTCATGCCCTCGGGGCTGGCTCGTCTACAAACCCTGCTGCCCAGGCGAGGTTCAGGGCCCGTGCTCTCGAGTGCTGCAGCTGGTGAGGGACATGGCCAGCTCTCCTGCTCTCATGACCCCGAGGCCAGCTCTCCCACTCTCATGACCCCGAGGCCAGCTCTCTTGCTTGCCATAAATGGTGAGGGATGAAGGCGTGGTGCGTAGCATCTCTCCCTCACCTACACCACCACACAGCAGACAAGCTGCATGGCCAGCTCTCCCACACTCAAACCCTTGGGGCTGGCTCACCCACTGCCCCACTGTCAGGGTCAGCTCTTCTGTGCTGCCCAGGTGAGGTTCTCCCCTCAACTTCTGTTCGTTTGCTTTGATTATTGAGATGGGGTTTCTCTGTGTAGCCTTTGGCTGTCTGGGGCTCTTTGGCTGTCCGGAACTTGTTCACAGTGATCCTCCTGCCTCTGCCTCTCGAGTGCTGGAGTTACAGGCATGTGCCGCCATGTCCAGCTTCCCATCTTTTAATAGTTTTTTGGCAATTTCATAATACGCATACTGTATTCTAATTATCGTCACCTTTGAGCCCCACCCTAACCCCTTTTAATTCCCTTTCCCAAGCCATGCGTTTTAACCAGGGCCACTTGTGAGACTGGAACCAACCGTTGGAGCCTGGTGGAATAAGAATGTATCTAAAACTGAGGCCTTCCTCCCTCTCACAGAATCCATCAGTAGCCATAGTTCAGGAAGAGGAGGTAAGGTCCTAAGGTGTCTTCCCAGCCTGAGAGAAGCTGCTGACGGGTTGTCCTCTGCAGGCCCACTGTGCGCAGCTGCAGCGCATGGAGACCATGTTTGAGTTGGTTGTGTCATACTCAGGATAGATCACAGCCCTTCACCTGGGCTCTGGATTTTCTATTCTTTCCACTCTCCTTCCAGTGATTTCCTGAACCTTCAAGGGGGGGTGGGGTAACTATCCTGTTTAGGGCTGAGCCTGCCTTACTTGCATAGCCATGTGTCTCTGTATTCAACTCATTCATTGCAAAGAGAAGCATCTCTGTTTAAGGCTGTGAGAGTGGCACAGCTCGTCAGGAATAGATCTTTCTGTGGCATTCGTCTCTCGTCTGATCAGAGTGGTCAGTTGCGCCCATAGCAGCTGTGCCACCATCACATTGACATCACACCTGACCCTGACCCTAACCCTGTGCCACCATCACCACTGACACCTGTTTGTTTTGTTTTAATTTGGATGCTGGGGCCTAAACTCAGGTGCTCATACTGGACAGCAATCATTTTACCCTCTCACTCATCTCCCTAGCTATGGAGTTGATGTGTATATTGAGTTAAAAGATCTGGTTTTGTTGGGCATAGTGGCATACACTTTTAGTCCCAGCACTTGGGAGGCAGAGGCAGGTGGATCTCTGTGAGTTCAAGGCCAGCCTGGTCTACAAAGTGAGTCTAGGACAGCCAGGGCTACAAGAGAAACTCTGTCTCAAAACAAAAACAAAAACAAACGACACTTTAGCTGGGTATGGTGACGCACGCCTTTAATGCCAGCACTCGAGAGGCAGAGGCAGGTGGATCTCTGTGAGTTCGAGGCCAGCCTGGTCTACAAAGCAGGTCCAGGACAGCCAGCCAGGACTACAAGAGAAACCCTGTCTTGAAAAACAAAACAAAACAAAAAGTGGCTCAGTGGCAGAGCCAATGCTCAGCACATGCAGTGTTCTCATTTTACCCCTACAATAGTAGGTTAAGACATGACTGGTTTTTGTTTTGTTGTGTTTTTTTAAGATTTACTTTTATGTATACAGTGCTTGCCTGCATGTATACCTGCAGGCCAGAAGAAGGCACCAGATCATATTATAGATGGTTGTGAACCACCATGTGGTTGCTGGGAATTGAACTCAGGACCTTTGGAAGAGCACTTGGTGCCCTTACCCTCTGAGCCATCTCTCCAGCCCAGCTGACTTCTTTTTAATTGCTTACAAAATTATGAAATTTATGTTGTATAGATGTTTCCCTTATTAAAAGACTTATTGAAGCATATTGCAGTCAGTACTGCTTCTTATGACTGTAGTGAGAGTTTTGGTTTCTTTAAAGACACAGAACTATTATGGGGCTATGCCTTCATTTTAATCCCAGGTGTGGGATATGGGGCTACTTGCTGCAGCTGACTATGATTTGTCTCGCGCTCTAGCAGAGGTGTGGTTTTGCCAGCTGCAGATAGTTTCTATGATTGTGTGGCACTTAGAATTCTGGGGACCTTTCAGAGGGTATATAAATGCTAGAGCCCCAATAAGTGGGTTTTGGGGTTGCTGTTGGTCACAGTTTGTTAAATAGTTGGGCACAAAGAAGAAATTAGATGTTGTGATGGCAAAGGTCAAACTTGTCCCAAGAAACTTGACACGGCAGGGAGGAGTCTAAGGATGACATCGCCCCCTTCCTCACCCCTGACTTTATTCAAGGGTCTCTTTCCTCTCCATCCTTCTCTCTTACCTAGTGTTAGAGGCTGAGAGGGAAGAACAGGCGTGCAGGGTGGAAGAAAGGCTGCCCAGGTGCTTCGGGTGACTGTAATTCTGCTGCACTGTAACTAGAAACTTGAGTCTTTACTGACATCAGTACTTGAGAAATATTTTGCTTAGATTTTTATGTTCAATTATATGTCTGTGTCGGTGTGTACATGTGAGTGGACACCTGTGGACACTGGAGGCATCAGAGTCCCCTGAAGCCAGTCAGGCAGCTGTGACCCACCCAGCATGTGTCCTCTGCCGGAGCAGTGTGCACTCCATAACTACTGAGCCAGCTCTGCAGCCTCCAGTTTATTGTTTCTGTGTGTGTGTGTGTGTGCGCGCGCGCATATGCGCGTGTGCGCCAGCCAAAAGTGTCAGGTCCCCTTGAACTAAAGTCACAGGCAATTATGAACCATCTGCTGTGGGAGATCAGCAAGTGCTCTTAAATTCTTAAGCATGGCAATTTTCATGTATTTTCGATCTTTCCTTTTTCTCTGCTTCACATTTTAAACAGTCTGATTGCCAGATGAGGCGGAACTGGGGAAGAGAAGGGGTCTGCTCAGGTCTCCTTATGTGCCTTTAAGACATGGGGCCAAGGGCTAGGGCCCCTCGGCTTCCTGGCCGGGCCCATGCTCTGGACTAGACTTTGCACCTCTTCTTGCATGACTCTTGGGAGTTGAGCAAGAATCCACTCCTAAGCTATGTTGGCCCTGCCCCATCCTAATGACTCCATGGGACCAGGATGAATTCCTCATAGGCGCAGTTAACCATCACACAGGTCCTCCAGCCTCTTCCAGGGCCTTGCCGGAGAGGTCAGAGGCAGGCACACCTCAGACTCACCCCCAGTGCCTTCCCTGTGTTCTTTCAGACTCATCTATGTGGCTGGCCGGGAAGGCCACATGCTCAAAGTGCTCTCGTACATCAGCGTTAAGCGCCTCACACCTGCTCCTGCCCTTATATTTTATGTAAGTATG
Source organism: Acomys russatus (assembly GCF_903995435.1). Lineage (NCBI taxonomy): Eukaryota > Metazoa > Chordata > Mammalia > Rodentia > Muridae > Acomys > Acomys russatus. The sequence continues at coordinate 3,344,375 of NC_067155.1, read as the reverse complement.
AGCTCTACCTGATGACACCAACCAGCAAGCGGAGTATCTTTCTCGGCAGGGGATGAAGTACAGCTGTGCCGCTGAGCGCAGGAGTTTCTGAGTGAGCCAGGCTCCTTCATTCCCTGATACAACCCAGAGCCTCCCAAGTCTATGTGTGCTGCGTTTCTTACATGCATGCCCTTATTCTGAGGCAAATGACACAGAGGCCTAGAGTTCCAGGGAGGGGACAGGTACATCCTTCATGGTGCCTGCTAACTTGGATCATCCCCCATGGCTGCGGTTTCTTGGGGATAGATAGGCCTGGCTCAGGGCCACAACGCTAAACTTATGTCTATTTCCCCACTGACTCTGAAGATGAGTGAACAGACCCAGAAACTGGGATCCCAAGTCCAGGACCAGGCCACAGATGCAGTCATGACCACACCTGAGTTTCATCAGGCACCAACCCATAGTGAAAACTCTTCCTAGGCTAAAGTCATCCTTGTAAAGCTGGTGCATTTCTTATTACTGTTTTTTTCTTGCTTAGAATCATGACTTTAGGTCAGACATGGTGGTCTACACCTGTTATGAGGCAGGAAGATCCCAAGTTTCAGGCCCGCCTAGGCTATAGAGCAAGACTGCACATGTGCATGCATGTGAGAGCACACATATGCAAGGGCACAACTTCACAGGCTCAAAGATTGTCCAAGCCCCTGCTGTGGAGCCTTGAGATCAGGGGTCAGCGGGGCATGCTGGGGCTGCCGGTGTGTCCCGGGGAGCCAGGCCTGTGCAGAGAGGCTGCTGCGTGTGTGCACTGCCTATCTGAAACGCTGCTCTTCTTCCTACTAGGGTGTCATAGCCACCATTTACATCATCCCGGGTGACATCAACTCCTTAGTCAACTATTTCAGTTTTGCTGCATGGCTGTTTTATGGGATGACAATCCTAGGACTCGTTGTGATGAGATTCACAAGGAAAGACCTGGAAAGGCCCATCAAGGTAAGTCTGTGTCTGGATGTCACTGCAGCTCTGGTTTCTGGGAAGAATTGGAAGGCAGCCATTTCCATTGCTCTTCTTAGCATGGCTGCTCTCCTGCTGAGCACCGGTGCTTATTTCAAAGGGTAGCTTATGATCCACAGAGACACTGCAGTGCTCACCATACAGGGGACCTGCTTCCCACCTGTGCCTACTTCTCACAGGCCATCCTCACACAGTGATAGGGACTTTAGAACCTGCCCTGGTCCCAGCCTGTGTACATGCTCAGCGTGCTTCCGCCCTCCATGTCCTCATGGCTGATGCATGCCCACACACACACACGGAGGCGGCTGACCCACCATGTTACTTTATGCTTCTTGAGGTGGAGAAGCACAGAAGGGCTGCAGTGATCAGGCTCGGGGTAAGGAGGGCCCAGCTGCTTACAGCTGTCTGATGGTCTAAGCACCACCACATCTAGGGTCATTTAGCATTTCCAACAGGCAACATCTTGGTGGCAGTGTGAATTTTTAATATTCACAGTCCCCTCATGAACAGAGTGACAGATTAGGGAAGGCAGCTCAGTCAGCGTCATCACTTGAGCAGATGAGTGATTGCCACAACCCGACTAGGCTGGAGACACCAGTGACCCAGGCCCATGTGCTCTGGAAGGCGCACACTCGGGGGGGGGACCCCAGTAGGAAGACCTGGGACCCACCAGAGGACGTGGGAGAGCAGTGTAGCAACCTTCCCGTTCCAGGGTCTTAGGAAGTCCCCACAAAGCCCCCTGACCTGGACAGAGGCATTTCCAGAACTATGGAGATGACACCCCCAATTCGCTTCTAGAGGAGAGGGAGTGGAGAAAGACAAGAGCAGCATCGGTCCCTTTCCCCACTCTCTGCTCAGATGACAATGCAGTGCTACCCAAAGGAAGAGAGTGCAACCAGGCCAACTGCACTTGAAGAGCAGCTCCCATGAAAGGCTCCAGGCTGGTAGTTGCTGTGAGCTCAGTCTACGCCTAGGAGACCTTGTTTTGGGGTGAGGGAGGTACACAGCGAGGAAGGGGAGAGGCATAAATATCAGGCAGATGGGTTGTGATCTTATCATACACCTAAGCTCAACGCATTGCTTAAGACAAAGATAAAACAAAACAAGAAACCACAGTGCTACCAGCCAGGACGCACAACTCTGAGGTAGCAGCTGGGAAGGCTACTTACAGCTTAGAGCAACTGTGTTCACAAAGCACAAGAGAAAGAAGATCAAACACAGCAGCAGGCCGCGCGCAGACCCTCCCAGTCTGCATCAGTAGTGAAGCCAGGTGGGGAGCAGCCTGGACAGAGCTCGGCCACCCCCGGAAGGAGGTGAACAGCTGCAGGAACCTGCCTCCTCCAGGGCACCTGAGCAGTACATGTGATTATCCTAAGGTGTTCCAACACAAGTATTCCACCCACCCGTTTGCAGGGAATGAGACTAACACGTGGAGGAAAAATTCACAGAGGTAAGAGTCGGACACTGTATCCATCAATCACCAACTCTCTGATCTATGACAGAATAAGGCAGGCAGGCAGAGGGAGGGAACGTGAAAGTGGAGAGCAGGGAGCCTTCACCTGTAGTGATGCACACTTTATAGTTCAAAGACAAGACAGAGATGGACGAGGAGAACTGATGTCAAAGTGCCGCAGGGCTCCCCGCACCTGTGCTGCTGTCGGGAGCCATGAGCAATGAGAGGCAGGCTGACGTGTGCACGCTCTGCTCGCAGGTGCCCATCTTCATCCCTGTCGTCGTGATTGTTGTGTCAGTGTTTCTGGTCCTGGCCCCGATCATCAGCCAGCCGGCCTGGGAGTACCTCTACTGCGTGCTGTTCATACTGAGCGGACTTATATTTTACTTCCTTTTTGTCCACTACAAGTTTGGATGGGCCCAGAGAATCTCCAGTAAGTATGGAAAGCAGGGCTGCGAGGAAGGTGCACCATCGCCAGAGTCAGTGTGGGCCCTTCCCTTACAGCACACCCCCTCCCCAGGGACACCCCTGGATCCTGCCTCAGTGTCCTCTGCTCCCATCAATCACTGTAATGAGGAGAAAGCACCATTTTCTTCTGGTACTGCAAAGTACACATTAGTTGGTAACAGTTTACCACGAAGACCACCCTTGAGGGTGTAGTTAAAAGTATAATCTCATTAGATGAGGTCTTTGCAGAACAGCACCTTTTATTGTTGTTGCTTTGAGGCAGAACTCAATAGTGTAGCTCTGGCCCCTGCTTCCTATTGAGACCCGTGGCAGACATCTAAAAGACTCAGTAACAGCCCCCAAATACCCCAAAGTGATTGTCACTGCACTCAGCTACGCCTTACTTTTAAAGTCTAACAAGATCATATTCAGTGAGCTTTTGCTGTAAAGCAGATTTGGTTGCAAGAAACTCCACTTACACAAGTTTGGAGGCTCCTCAGCATTAGCAGATGGTGATGGGACCCTAGCATGTCTCCTCCTTGTGCAGCGTGTCCCTGCAGGACAAGGACTGAGCCATGCAGGTCAATCCTGCATGGGTGTTCAGTGGCTGCAGTGTGAGCTGCAGACCCAGCACTGAGGATGAGATAGGAGGGCTCCACAGACTGTTTCCATAGGAAAACAAAACAAAAAGCTGCTTTTTAAGTAGAAATGTCCCTCTGGCCTTTCCATGTGGGGATACACACACACACACACACACCCAGTGGGGCTGCAGATGGGAAAGGCCACGTTCAGTGGGAGTGGAGCCAGACCGTGAGCCCACGGCTACTCAGCTGTGAAAGCTGGCACCTCCCTCACCTCACAGTGCTGCAGGAGCAAGATGGAGAATTTAGTTCCTGTTGACTGAAGTAAAATATAATCTTCCTTGTCCTGGGGTCACTAGCTCCTAACCTCTTCAGGGACAGCACAGCCTGCACAGAGAGGTGAGGGCTGTAGTGTGAACTTGCAGTCACCACCCTGATAGCTGCTCACTCTAAAAACTGCTAAGGCCTGATGACAACTCTCAGGAGTTTGAGTGAGGCCAGCCTGGGCTACGCAGCACGACCCTGTCTCAAACAAACCACAAAAACATTAAAGTGGCTTAAGATGATAAAAGGAAAATGAATAATCCTGTATTTTAAACAAAACTAGTTCTGGTTACTTCAGATGAATCAGTGCTTAGCAGCAAATACACATAACTGAGCCACGTGCCCCAGCAGCGTGAACTGTCGGGCAGAATATAACAGAGAAGCAACGTATCTCTGAAGAGGCGCTGCAGTGATTAGGGAAGCCCTGATTAAGCGTGACCACCAGCTGCCCCCCAGTGCAGGGTCTAATGACATCACCAGTCACGGGAGTGAAGCCCTGCAGCCGCACTGCTCTAACAGCACCAATGCCTCGGCTTCCATTTCAGGGCCAGTCACCAAGCACCTGCAGATGCTGATGGAAGTTGTCCCCCCAGAGAAGGACCTGGAGTAAAACGTCCATCACTCATAGCCCAGAGCTGCAACCAGTTCATTTTTGTAAGCATTATTTGTGGTTATTTCTTCCTGGTGTTTTTCTTAATGAAAACATGTACTCAGATATTTGCTTAATATTATTATTCTTAGCCATCCCTAATTCTCTGAGTTAAGGGTGTTTTATAGAGGTAAGAGATGTTTTTAGACATCTCAGGCGTGCTGGCTGTGGTGGCGCACACCTTAATTTCAGGACTCAGGAGGCAGAGGCAGGCAGAGCTCTGTGACTTTGAGACCACCCTGATATACACAGTGTTCCAGGCCACCAGGGCCTCATTGAGACCCTGTCTCAAAAATAAAAAAATAGGGGCTCAGAGGTTAAGAACACTGGCTGGAGCCGGGCGTGTTGGCGCACGCCTTTAATCCCAGCACTCAGGAGGCAGAGGCAGGTGGATCGCTGTGAGTTCTAGGCCAGCCTGGTCTACAAAGTGAGTCCAGGATGGCCAAGGCTACACAGAGAAACCCTATCTCAAAACAAACAAACAAACAAAAAAAACCACACATACATACTGGCTCTTCTTTCAAAGGTCCTTTCAATTACCCCAACTGCATGAAGGTTCACAACCATCTCTGTGAGATCTGGTGCCCTCTTCTGGTGCATAGGCATACATGCAGGTATATATAGTAAATATAAAACACAGAAACCCAAAAGTTAACAGGAGCTGATACGTGACAGTGCTGATTGCGAGGGAAGCTGCATGCCAGCCCCTCCCATCACACATGTGCCATTTCATAAGGCGCACACTTGACCCAAGACAGGGCAGAGACAGGGTGGTAGCTCAGGTGTTACTCTTGCGGAGCACATGTAAGGAAGGCTCTGTGTGTGTTACTGCAGACAACAGAAGCAACAGGCAATCCCTAGACCCAGTCAAGTCCACACTCATACAAAGACGCTGCTCAGCTCCACTCAGATCACTGGCAGCGGCTTTAAACTTGTTTTTTTCCTGCTTGTCCATACCACACAGTGCTGCCACTCCCATTTTTTTTTTTTTTTTTTTACCCCGTGCTGTGTGTAACTATTCTGTGGCCCCTGCAAATACCTAAGGGAGCTCTGCTGGGGTCAGCACCGTGCTCCCTCGCCCGCCCCCGCCCCCACCCGTGCCTCAACTCACTGCCTTCACTGGTATTGTTTCTAGAAAGTGTGGACATTACTTTGCATCTGAGCCAGCAACATTTGTGTAAGAACACTGGCGCTTTACTGATGATGCTCACAGCCCATGGGACAGTTCCAGAGCACAGACTCAAGCATTTCCATTTCCACCTCACATGTCAGAGACTGACCCCAATCAGTAGACTTTAATACAGAAAAGCTGATAGGCAGCCTCCTATGTGCTACAAAAGGTTCAAATATTGCACAAGTTGACCACCTGAAAAAAAAAAACTATTTAAACAGAACTGTTTCCACATTTCCGTGGATCTTTGGAGGCAGCCTGTCTCTGCACTCTGTAACCGCTGCCACCACAGCCCTCTACCAGCTGGGTGACCTGCAGAGACTGACAAAGCCTAGCCCCACAGCTGGACTGTCCCAGCAAGATACTGTGCTTTCTGCTGGCTCGAGTTACTTTGCTTTATGGCTACTCTGATACCTGCCAATCAACCTGAGAGTCAAAACAGCAGAACGGATGTGTTCCTGACCATTGCACAGGCTGGGCAGCCCATGACTGCTGGGCAGAGGTCATGCCAGCATGGCCCTCGTTCACAGCTGCTGTGAAAGCCAGGTGACCACCTCACACCACCCTGGACTCTTTTGGGCTTCATGTACTCAGGTCTAACTTTACACACGAGAAAACCAAGAACCAGGGTGGACCCAGCCCCCAGCCCTACTCTTGGCACAGAGAGCCAAGAGAGTGTGCGTAAGGTGTGCAGCAAATTGCTCCTGGGCTCCGAAGTCTGCACAACTGTGTTGCTTTTTTTCCCCCCCTCAGGATTTTGGGTTTTTTGTTTTTTGTTGTTGTTGTTTGTTTTTTGACATTAGTTCATATGCATCCAGGCTGGCCTGAAACGTCCTGGTGTCCACCTCTCAAATGCTGGACTTACAGGTTTGGGCCAGCATGTCCATCTCTGAACATCTGTATTTTCTGATGTATAAAGAAATAAACTCTTGGGGGCTGGAGAGATGGTTTAGAGGTTAAACGTACTGACTGCTTTTCTGGAGGTGCCGAGTTCAATGTTCGGCAACCGCATGGTAGCTCACAACAATCTATTATGAGATCTGGTGCCCTCTTCTGGCCTGCAGGTGTACATGCAGGCAGAGCACTGTATACATAATAAATAAGTAAATCTTAAAAAAAAAAAAAAAAAAAAAAAAAAAAAAAGCAAGTCTTGGGGACAGTCTCTCGACAGTGCTGCTTCCCCAACCCCTTTTCACCTCTAGGAGAGCTAGAGAACTTCTAGACTTGTAAAGGTCCCAGCTATCTGAGTGACACCCCTCCCCAAATCTTGGTGTGACAGTCACATTCAAAGTTGCTATTAGGCTGGGCGTGGTGGCGCACGCCTTTAATCCCAGCACTCAGGAGACAGAGGCAGGCGGATCGCTGTGAGTTCCAGGTCAGCCTGGTCTACAGAGTCTAGGCCAGCCAAGGCTACACAGAGAGACCCTGTCTCGAAAAACCAACCCAACCAAACAAAAAAACAACCAACCAAAACAAAAACAAAAACAAAAACATAAAGTTGCTATTAGTGTTTTCAGGACTTGCCTCATCTGGGTGCTCCAAAAGTTAACTACAGGCACTACACAGGTTCTTTTTAGCATTTCTGAAACAAAGTTGTACCCTATTTGCCCAGAATCCTGCAGGTCATTTGGCCCCACTGAGCTGAGGCAAGATTATCTTGGCTTTGGGAAAAGAAGCCAATTTGCTTTTCTTAGTTGCTGTCAAAGCCTGGACAACTCATGGAGTGTTTGTGTGGTGGCAGTAGGTCCATCAGGTCATGGTGCAAGAGGCTGGCAGGCAGCAGCTGAGTATGAATGTGTAAGCCAGGGGGCTACATGGCAAGTGAGTGCCCGTAACTCCACATGGTACGATCTATTTCCTACGCTATGGTCTGCTCTGTCTGTGCCTCTCTACCCTGACTCGTCAGGATGAGCTAAGAGCTAATGAAAGCACATACTCTATAAGCTTGGCTTACATTGGACCTCTGCTTGAAAAGACATTTTTGGAAACAGAATCTTCTATAGATGCCAGGCTGCCCTTGGTCTCCTGAGTGCTGGGATTAAGTGCCTCTAATTTTGTGTGTGTCCACTGCAGACCCATCGTGAACTCTGTGTTGACAGTCGTATCCTAACCTGTCAGCTGGCGTGCCCACCTGCTTTCCCTTATGTCCATTAAGAGATCATTATCAAGCTGGGTGTGATGGCGCACGCCTTTAATCCCAGCACTTGGGAGGCAGAGGCAAGTGGATCACTATGAGTTCGAGACCAGCCTGGTCTACAAAAGCGACTCCAGGACAGCCAAGGCTACACAGAGAAACCCTGTCTTGAAAAACAAAACAAACAAACAAACAAAACCAAAAAAAAAAAAAAGAAAGAAAAAAAGGAGATCATTATCATCATCACTGCAGAGCCACACGCTGACAGTGAGATTCACTCTCCAGATGAAAGATTTACACATGACTTGTTTTCTTCACTTCTGCCCCACAGCTGTGTCCGTTTCTGTTTAGTCTTCTCACTCTTGCGGTTGGCTCACTCGCTCCTCATTCACTCTCGCTGCCATCCGGGGAGTCTGAGGAGGTGCCGCTGCTCTCGGCCAGCACTGCCACTTCGCAGGGCCGGTTTTTAGAACTGACAACTAGAAGAGTTGGTGTTACTAAAACCGGTTTAGTGCAGGTTAACTACCCACACCCCATTATTTTGGTCAGTGCAGCAAACGTCCCATGGATCTGTTTTCTTTTCAAATTATTTAAGCAAGTAATGAACAGGTAAAAACACTCAAAGAGTTCTAAGGAGGAACATGGTAGAAGAGTTTCTAAGGTGTGCTTAGCAACTCAGTGGTAAAGCACTTCCCGACTATGCATGAAGCCAAGGGCTCCGCCCCCTGCACTCAGACTGTTCAGAGAACACTATCGCCAAGTGTCATGGCATGCCCATGCCTGAACACGGAACACAAGATCAACCCAAAGTTTATGGACTGTCATTAATAGCCTATTTCCAAAAAGTAGAGTCCCTAAGAAGAACGGGTGTGTTTACCCAATTTCCCTGCCCCACCCCACCTGAGGAGCAGGGCCTGCCCAGCTCACCCTTGGAGAAGGGGCTGTCCTCTTCACATTCCTCCCAGTGCTCAAAGTCAAAAACCACGTTAGGATTCTGTGTGATACAAGAGTGGATGCAGGTGAGTAAGTGCAGAGAGCTCAAGGTGAGGACCGGGTCACAGGCACACCAGCTCACCCTCTGCTTGAGGAGGCCGCACCAGCGTGCCTTTTTCTCTTTGGCAAGTGTGATGAGAGGCTCGTCATCTTTGATTATGCACTTGCAGTCATCTTTCCTTATGTCACCTTGCAGTTCCAGATCAGCCAAGTAAAACTTGTCTCCTACCCAGGCACTAGGTTTTCAAGAAGAAATAAAGCTGGCTGGCCATCTAAAATGTTGTATGGCATTTCAACTTTACTTTATCACACACACACAAACCTACCTGAAAATGACTCTATCTGTAAAGAATTTACACTTATAATCTTTGACATTCCTGATCTTTATCTTTAAGATGACCACATCATCTCTTTGGAACCACTTTACTTGTGGGTGAAAGCTGGAAGGAAAGGAAAAGGGTTTGCAGTTGTCAGCGCACAGCACAGTCGAGAGAGGTGCCCGGCAGCAGGAGCACACGGATACCTTTTCACATGTGACTGTGTAGTTCTGCTAATGGACTCACTGCCAGTGTCTTCAGATAAAACTTCTGTAAAAACAACAACAACGTTAAGAATTCCACAGGTTTTTTGTTTGTTTTTTTTTTCCCGGTTGGATGGAGCAGGAAAAAAGAACACCCAGAGCGACACGGGCCCACACATACACACATTTTTGTACCCAAAGCAAGGGAACTTTTACAGGCTGAATTATGTTAAGAATATAAATTTTAGGCAGAGGCAGGCAGATCGCTGTGAGTTTGAGGTCAGCCTGGTCTACAAAGTGAGGCCAGGACAGCCAAGGCTACACATAGAGAAACTGTCTCAAAAACAAACAAGCAAAAGAATATAAATTTCAGCCAGATGTGGTAGTGCACACTTTTAATTTCAATCCTTGGGAGGTAGAGGCAGGACAATTTTTGTGAGTTGGAGGCCAACCTGGTCCACATAGTTCCAGGAGAGCCAGAGATATGTGGAGAGACTGTGTCCCAAAAAAAGTATAAATTTCATTAAAAACTTAGGTATCCAGTAGCAAATAATAATTAGAAGAAACTAAAATGCACATCATATAGGAAATGGAAACAATAATCTAAAATATAATAAATTTTCAAATAGGATTTAGCAGGAAAGCGGGCTCTGTTGAAGGGGAGCTGCGGATGTCACATGACTGGTGTGGTGCACGGACACCGAGCTTGTGGGGCTCCCCCAAACCTGCAGGCTTCAAACGGAACAACTGCTGAACACACATTTTGTAAGACAATGGAATTTAGGCTTCTCTACCTAAAACATTTAAAGTTACCATTCAAAACAGAAAACAAGGCTCTTTAATTTGATTCATGGCAATGTAAAAAAAAAAAAAAAGTACTGAGCGTCTTCAATCACAACAGCGCCTACTGAGAAACCACCTTAGCGTTTCGCACCAAACCCTTGGTACAAAGTAAACCTTGGCCTATCCACAGTGTAGAATATAATCTAACCAAAACACAGCGCTGGTTCTAATGCTGTAGATTGGAGGGAGCACAGTGTATGCTACATGCTTCCAACTCAGCAAAACCAGCAGTGACAGGAATAAAAAGGGTAAACTGGGTCCCTGGAGAGAGTTCTGGAAACTGTTAGCCAGCATGACTTAGGACAAACCTGTGCCGGTGCTCACTTCACTGGCTAAACACTGCGTACAGAGAAAGCACTACTGAGGAGCATCACTGGCAGCCAGCACAGTCCGGTGCTGTTAGTGTGCTGCTCTGTGTCCCATATCCCACAGTGAAAGGGAAGCCTACATACAGGAAAATCCTAACTTGAGTTAAGCATCTGCATTTAAATGCAGGCACTAACCAGGCTTTTGGTTGTCTGAGTCCACCTGGAAACCGGCTCCACCTTCTGTACCTCCGTGTCCTTGGTGAGTGCCCTGCAAACACATGGCATCTTCCACTGTGCTAGGTATCCTGAACAGAAGAGGCAGAGGTTAATTGGACTCCAGGAGACTCTGGAAAAAGAGGACACAGACATTTGGTAACTGAGGTGCTTGTGTGTGGCCATCAGCTTTGCTCCGACCAGGCACCCAATAGCGAGGGACACCCATGATCAGAGAAAGGCACTGTCATTTGCTCAGCTAGCCTTTCCTTCAAGCTCACTGAACTAGGAAGAGGAACATATGTAGTTTCATACAGAAACCTACTAAATCCAACACAGCTCCCTTTAATTTTGCCTACTAGCTAATTAGAGATTACTTAACTCAGGTGACCACACATATGAATATATCTCTCAGTCAGGAGTGGTGCTGTATGCCTTTAATTCCAACTCTTAGAAGGCAGAAGCCAGCCTGGTCTACATAGTGAGTTCAGGGCAGCCAGGGTTATGTAGAGACCTTGTTTCAAAAAAAAAAAAAAAAAAAAAAAAAAAAAAAAAATTAAAAAGTTCCATATCACTGTTGTTTTGGCTCTTTAAGCAGAAAGCAGTTAGTTGTGTGTTAGGGTTGGTACTGCTGTGATGGAATACCATGACCTGTAGAGAGATTTTAATCTAGCAACAAGGCTACTCTGGCTGGAATACAGACATGCCCTTAGCACACACATTTATTCCTAAACAATGAAGGTAAAGTTCCTTTACAGAAGGGAACACCCGTGTCTGAGAGTGATGTCTAATTGAGAGGCAGACAAAGCGATGAATCAGAGAAAGATGTGACAACTCTTGAGGGAGAGCAGCACAAGGGAGAGGAAGGAGAGGCGACTAGAGGGAAGCAGCAGAGAGAGCAGGCAGGAGGAGAGGCACTGGGGCAGCTGTGCTGAGACAGGTTGCTGACACAGGTGAAGATGGACGAGCCAGAGAATGAGAAGGAGCCAGAAGATTAGAGCAGATCGCTACAGTTAGTCTGAGGCCAAGCAGAGAAATTTTGTCAGAGGCAGCGAGAGAGAAACTAGATGAGTCAGTCAGCTGGGAGAGGAGTTTGAGCCAGAACAGCTGGGTTGAACCAGCCAGCCAGAGTTTAGAAAGAAGCAGAAAGGGCGAGCTTACCCAGCAGTAAGGCTCAGAGGCTGAAAACACCGTGGGCCTACATTAGAGTGCATGGAGGCTGGCAGCTCCCAGGACTAGGTCTAGGTTAGCAGATGGAGACTGCCTCCAAGACACGGGGGACATCAGGCAAGTGTCTTTGACCAAAAGAAACTTGGAGAGGAAAGGGTTTATTTGAGTTTATAGCTCCTATCACAGTAGGGTCAATGCAGAGGCCATGCAGGGTGGTGCTTACTGCCCGCTCCTGGGGCTTACTGTGGGAGAATGCTGAGTGAAGGTATCAACTGGCAATAAAGTGCTGTTTAGCCAATCAGCTGGGCAGAAGGACAGGAAGTGGAAGGCGGGACTTCCAGGAGGGGGGAAAGGAGTTTGACAGTTGGAGAGAGAAGGGGACTTGGCGAGGACCGGCCCAGGGGTCACAGTGTCAAGTGCCTGGAATATATGTGTGTTACAAGGTTTAGAGTAGTTTGTTTAGTTTACGAGTAGATTAGAATCAGTTCAGACTCTCAGCAAAGTGCTGGCAGCTTTAAAGTACGTTTCAGTCTCCCTGTATCAGTTATTTGCTTTGTAGGCCGAACAGATACAAAATACTGCAATGGCTTGCTCAGCTTCTTCTCTTACACAGTGCAGGACCACCAGCCCAGGAGTGGATGCCCCCACAGAGCACTGGATCCCCCCCCATCAGTCACTAAGAAAATGCCCCACAGGCTTGCCCATTTTATGGAGGCATTTTCTTAGTCACGTTGTGTCTTCCCAGCTGAATTGACAAATTAGATTATATGAAGTTAAATTTCTGAACAGCAAAGGACACAACCACTAGAGTGAAGACAAAGCCTATATACATGCAGGAAAGATCTGTGCCAGCCATACTTTAGACAGGAGTCTAATATCCAGGATGTATAAAGTATTGTAAAACCTAAACACAAAATAACAAAATTATCCAGTCAATAAATGTGTTGATTAAGAAATACAAATGACCAATAATACTTGGAAAAAGTGTTCATCCTTGGAGGTCAGGGAAATGCATATTAAAACTTCTTTGAGATTCCATTTCACCTTGTCAGAAAGACTATTACGAAAACAAAAGACCATAAATTCTGGTGAGGGTGGTTCCTGTGGGCAGGCAGACAGACTGTGCAGTCACCATGGAAATCAGTTCAGAGGTACTCAGAACTGAACCGGGGACCTCAGTGGAGCCCCCTCTGCAGCCAGCTCCTCCCCCGCACACCCCTGGCTCTTACTTGCTCATGCCTGCTGGCAAATAAGCAGAGCCCAAGCCCCTTCCATGTAGTAACTATATACCACCTTGAGAGGCGAGGGGGAAGGTGTAAGGGCGGTGTAGATACGATGGAGGAGTGTTGTGCGCATGTGTGACACCATGATGACACCCACAGCTTGCTGTGATGCATGCTATGACAGAGAGAAGCTGGTGGCAGCAGCACAACTCCCTTCCAGCCACCAGAGACCACCATGAAGCACGGGAAGGCACACAGCATCCTGGCCCACAGCACACCAGGTGAGCATGAGGACACACACACTCACAGGGACAGAGAGAGAGAGCACGGTGTAGAACTATATGCTCAGTGTGACATAATGTGGCCAGGCACGGAATAGACAAAGCACATATGCTGTCAATCAAACGAAGCCCAAAGCCAGGGAGCCCATGTCTGCTCCTCCCCTGGTGTCCCCAGTGTACTGAGTATATCAGGGAGTTCAGAATATCGAACTGCACAGGGTGCCACCTGCAAATAAAATATCAACAAAAGTGCTCTCTAAAAGAAAGCTAAAGCGCCTGACTTTGTTTACAGCAGCAGCGGGAGGAAAGGGGTGCCTAGAATAAGATGCCCTGAACCCCGAAAGCGCTGAAGCTCAGTGCTACAGCACTATCACGTTTCCATAAACCCGAACAGCTTTTCCAAAGGAGACAGAAATGCACTCACGAGGTCTGTCCTGGAAGGTCCTCGAAAGCTGGCAGTTTGGCTTCTTTGTAGAGTTTTTTCAGTTGTTCTACATGTTCTGAATTATCAATACCCATTCCCATGGACAAAATTTCAGCTCGAACATTATAATCAATGATAGAAGTCTTTAGATTTGAAAGTTTCGTAACATGCACCTTCAACCAAAGGGGGAAATACATAACATTTGTAAGAGCCACACTCTGAATCTTGACTGGATCACGAGCACTCTCACAGCCTCACAAGTTCTCCTGAAAGTCACATGACTCGGATACATGCCTCAGTCTGCAAGGGCAGACGCCTCTGAAGCCCTGTCCCACACTGTGAGACACCATGAGTTCTGGGCAGAACCCTGGCATGCCACCCTAGTGCCCAGCAAACCAGGACACTGCAACCAGACACACTCTCTCTGTGCCTTGCTCTTTCTCGCTGTCCTGTGGCCTGTCTGAGCAGGCTCAGGGCCCTCATGTGCCTCATGCCGAGGCTCCAAGCCCTGTGTTCTACACCACTTCATCTATTTGTCTTTTCTCCAGCCATGGCATTTCAACTTATGCAACTTAAGCAAACCATGAAAACCTGCAATGGTGGGATTCCTGTGTGGAGCGGTGTGGACACAGGTCAGGTGCCCCCTTCTGTAGGAGGACAGGCTGGCCCTGCTAAGCACACTCCAACCGAGGGATGCAGAGAAGTGTCAGCCCTCACCCACAGGGAAGGGGAGCTGCTCTGTGAGGCAAGCTGGCGTGTGCCTCCCTTGGTATGTCAGCAGACACTGTCAGATGCTCTGCAGCTGCAGAAGCATGTTTTCAAGTGGGTTTCCTTTTTTGATTCTTACTCTGATGGTATTTAAAAATAACTTTGCTTAATAAATCTCCCCCTTTTCCCTCCAATAAAGAACAACTATAATCCTACCTATAACAACACTACTTAAGGCTCCTAAATAGCTCTCCTCATCTGCTCTGGTAATTGATATCTGTCTTTCCTAAAAATGGCTTTTTCTCTTATTCATAAATCTTATACCTAAATTCCCACTTTAATGTGTTAAAAGCTTTTCCAACTTTAAGAAATTTACTTTCAACAAGATAGGAACTGAATTCTGTTAAATATTAACAAACACGGCTTGTCTAATCCAGCAGAAGTGCGAGGAACTCCACAGGCCTCTGAGCCACATGTCATTGTGTCACACTTTCTTCCCCACAGTGGCACCACAGGGCCTTTTTTTTTCTTCCTACACGTGGAACTCAAGGGTGCAACCTGGCCTTAGCTCAACAGATGTCGATATAAAGAAACAAGGCAGGCAGAAGCTATGAACCTATGAACACAGCTCTGAGTGCCAAGGCCTGGACTCCTCATTAGCGAGTGCTGAGCATGCCCCAGGGCTTTCAGAACTAGGAGATGCAAGCGCCCTGGCTGCAGACTCTGACCTGTGACTCTCAAATAGGTTGAGCAGTAGGCTCACAAGCCTATGTAATGATCTGCAATTTATAATTCAGAGGGTAAAGTGACACACCATTGTAAATACTGCAGAGTGCCATGTGCAGTGAGCAAAGGGTCATGTTGTGCATGTATGGTACATACCATACACATGGTTCAAATTATGTGTGATACAGATGTGCATATACACAATGCACACACGCACTGTCATCATGAAAAATATATCATCACTAGACGAAAACAAAACCCAGACCAAACTCATGGCCCAAATAACATGAAAAGCACCCCACCCCCATCACAGAACCTCAAGCAATAAACTAGAATCTTCTGCTTCATTTCTGGGGGCCATCCATGCAGACTTCTTTTGAAGAAGACCATATACTTACCATTGGATCAACCCAAAGGGTATTTCCCAAAGCCAGTACCACTTTGGCATCGTGCATTTTCCCAACAATTTTATGATGAATGTATCTAGTAACCTGAAACAAAGTACTTCTGTTACTCAGCTGAGACTTTAGGCACGCATCCCACACTCTATGTGCTGTCCAGCACACAGACATCCCACACTCTGCAGCTGCATCTCCTAACAGCTCTGTGACGGTGGGCATGCAGCAGCCTCTTTCCTTACCAAAGGTTCAGTAGAGTTTAACCAGAAAGAGCAGGTCTGCAAAGCTGCAGGAACTGCCAAGACCTCACGTGAGGTCTGAGAACAGGAGGGGTCTTCACTGGACTTGTAATGTGTTTCTCACCATGGCTGGAGGACTCATCTCCTCTATCAACCCTCAGAATACCTTCAGCATCTCCAAGTTTCCTTCCTTGACAGCTCAGTGAGTGAATAATTCTGCTTGCTTCTCCAGAAGGCATTATGGCCACAGAGCTCTTTGCAACCAGTGACACACAGCGGAGGCCCTGCCCTCTCACAGGCATGTTACTACTTTCTTCTCAGGAAGGCCACAACAGACAAGACCGGTCTGAGTTATCGCTCATGCCTTTAAAGCAGGACAGGAGAAAGTTGGCCCTTGTCATGATATTGTTTTGGTGCCCCTGGGACAGTAAGTGATCTAGGAACAACTTAAAGAAGAACTTGTCCCATGTGCTGGCAAGTTTTATATCAATTTGACACAGGCCAAGTTATCTAAAAGGAGATTTAGAAAATGCCTCCATAAGATCTGGCTATAAGCCATTTTCTTAATTAGTTATTGGTGGGGGAGGGCTCAGGCCATCGTGTGTGGTGCAGTCCCTGGGCCTGTGGTCCTGGCTTCTATAAGGAAGTAGGCTGAACAAGCCATGGGAACCAGTCAGCTCCAGGTCCTGCCCTGCCTCTTTCAGTGACAGACTACAGTGCAGCAGTGTAAGCCAAACAAGCCCTTCCCTCCAGAACCTGCTTTTGGTCACGGTTTCATCACACACTAGAAACTTTGAGTAGGACCTCCATTTCTACAGAAGGCCCAGCCCTCTTTACAGACCAAAGGTTTCTGAAGGGCAAGAACTCATCCTCCTGGTGAGCACAGAGCTCAGCATGGCCCCGGACACACAATGGGCACTCAGGAAGTTCTGGTTAGAAGAAAGGAGGGAGAGCCCCAGCTGAGAGAGGCGACTGCTTATTGATACTGACGCACTGCCTATGTAGTGCTTGATCTTGTTTAAAAGCCTGTTTTCAATTCGCTCATCATAATGGTTTATCTCATTTCCATTAAATAGCTTCCACACTCAGGGGCATTATCATGAACAGAACTCACTGCTCTGCCAATGAATGGGACGGTCGATCAGGCTTCTCCACCCACCTCAGACTGCCCTGTGAATCTGAGTGGAATGGCCTCTGTGCTGCATTGCATGGACAGGCATTTTTCTTTGTTGTTGGTATCCTAACTGAATGATGACATTCTAATGACTGCATAACGTCCAGAAGAAATGTCTCTTTCCTCTGTGTCCTGTTCTGGCATATCTCTCTCCTCCCTCTCCCTCTCTTTGTTTTTTGTTTTGTTTTGTTTTGAGACAGGGTTTCTCTGTGTAGCCTTGGCTATGCTGGACTTGCTTTGTAGACCAGGCTGGCCTCGAACTCAGAGATCCACCTGCCTCTACCTCCCGAGTGCTGGGATTAAAGGCATGCGCCACCACGCCTGGCCTATCTCTCTTTTTTAATCCACACTCCCAATCCTGCCAGGATCACTGGCCACTCCAGGAAACATCCAAACCTGTGCCCCAATTGTCATAGCTGTTCACACTGTTCTCTTGTCCAAGCTGATGCTCATCTGTTTTATCACGACTCTCATTCTAAGGTAGAACACTAGTGACTTTGGCTACAGTGCCAGGGGCAACATAGTGAGGCCCATGTTTAAAACAACAAAATGCCCACATTCAGACTATGTCCCAATGCTTTGTATATTCTGAGCTGAATGTATTGCTGAAGTCAATAAAACATAAGAAGTTAAAGGAACGCACCTTCGGGTTCCATTCAATTTCACTGTCGGCTGGTTTAACTCGACAAACAATGAACTCCACGGCCTGAGGGGGCAGAGCGTGGAACTTCTCTGGGAGCAGCAGCAGCTGGTCTCTTGGGATGAGCTTGGTCCTGCCTTCATCTATGAACTTCACCAGGACGCTCCCCAAGCCCCAGGCGTCCTCCTTCTGGCTCACCTCCAACACCTGTACCCTAAACAAGAGCAGGCACCTGAGGAACTGCAGAAGGAAGCCTCCTTACTCTCCACACTGCAGCGTTTACACCTCAGAGGAGCCCTCAAGTGACAGACTGTCTAAAGCAGGTGCACTGCTCAACAGAACAAACCTGTATCTGATCAATTAACAAAAATTAGCTCGGCAAAGAAAAGGTTCTGTGTTTCTGAGATGAGGCTAATCCCAACATTGCGGGCCATGTGCATTCAGAAAGGTAGGTGCACACAAGCACATGGCTGGGTGGCCAGACTGCACACTAACTGTGCCACCCGCTGAGCGGCCTTAGACAAATTACCCTACACGGCCATGGCTGCATTGGCTTTGCTGTAAACTGAAAACAATGGCTCTCTTACAGGACTTTGTGAGAAATCCACTGAATTGCAGAGGAGAGTGTGTACTCCACACAGTGATGGACCAATACATACCTGGAGTAATATGGCCACTGTACTCCATGCTCAGGAGCCAGTAGAGTGTCCTATGCACATCTGTACCGGATGTGGTGAGCACAGTGTACAAGCTCCCCTTTCCTGGAAGTCAGCCAGGCTCAGGGGACACACACTCACACAGCAGACTGCAGGAGAATAAGCACTAACTTAACCCTGCTTACATTACGTCTCAACTGTAGAGAGGAGGTGACAGGGAATTTACCTCTGGAAAAGTGTTTTTTCTTCTAATCCATACAACCCCGAATTCTCCACCTTTTCAGCAGCTGTTTTATTACTGGGATCCTTAAAATATTCATTCATTTCCGCGTTGAGAGTTGCATAAAGATCCACGTGTTTATCAATTATACGACCAAAGTAATTAGTTGCATTTGAAACGTAAAAAGGGATTATCTGAAACAAATACAATGAACAAATGTAGAAGACAACTGAAATAAAACCCGACAAGGGACACCTGCAGACGTCAGCACGTCCCAAGGACCGCGGTGTGCACAAGGGCAGAAGGATGAGGCAGGGAACAGGCCAGACACTGGCCAATCCAAGACAGTACTGAACGCACAACAGTCAGTCTCACTTTTACTTAACAGAGCACATTGTAGAGAAAATTCCGTCATTGAAAAACCTCAGTTTAGGGCCAGAAGGATGGCTTAGCTAGTAGAGGTACTTGCACACAGCCCTGAAGACCTGAGCTGGGTCCTTGAGTCCCAGATCCCAGAAACTGGCAGGAGAGCACGACCTTTGATCTCTGACCTATACTTGTGCACTCACATGCATATACACAATAAAACTTTTTTTAAACTTCATTTTGGTTATGTGTTCCTTTGTTCACTTTTTTGTTTCTGTTTTTCAAGACAGGGTTTCTCTGTGTAGCCCTGGGTGTCCTGGACTCACTCTGTAGACCAGGCTGGCCTCGAAGTCACAGAGATCCGCCTGCCTCTGCCTCCCGAGTGCTGGGATTAAAGGCACGTGCCACCACGCCCAGCTCCTTTGTTCACTTTTTAACTAAAATCATTATGCATCTATTTACAATGCTGTGTGTATATTTTAAAGGTTTTGTTCATATATATATATACGTATATAATGTGTGTGTGTGTGCATATACCCATACACCCCAGTCCTCACCATCCTTTTCTTGCCGCTTGTCTCTCCTGTTTATCTCCTTTGTTCCCCTAGACAATTTCACTTCTATTTTCATTTACTATAAATACCTATGTTTTATGGTACTATATAAAATAAATGGGAGAAATTATGTGGTTCTTTTTTTCCTGAGATGGCTTAATTCACTTAATGTGAGTATCTCTCAGTACATCCATTCTCCTGCAATACACAGAACTACAACTACTGCTACTTCTCCTCCTTTCTTTGAGACGGGTTTCTCTGTGTAGCCTTGGCTGTCCTGGACTCAATTTGTAGACCAGGCTGGCCTCGAACTCACAGTGATCCACCTGCCTCTGCCTCCTGAGTCCTGGGATTAAAGGCGTGCACCACCACGCCTGGCTCTTTTTCTTCCCTAACACTGTTGATGACAATTCTCCCATAGCAACCCACATGAAACCTCCTGCCAAAAGATTCTTATTTTACATAAAAGAATAAAGTAAAGTGTAGTGGGTATATAGTTCAGCATGGTGGTATCCTGTTCAAGGGACTCTAACATCATGCCTCAGCACTGTCACCCAAACGTAACATAAATATTAATTAAGAAACTTAAAAATGAGTTGAAAAAATTAGAAATGAAAGAAAAAAAGGTTGGTAACGAAAGTGTACTGGATTGGAAGGATGGCTCCTAGAAAGGCACGCACACACCCTCATGTGTAAGCTGGGCCACCAGGACGCTCAGTGGGTGAAAGCACTTGCCCTACAAGCCCAAAGGCCAAGTGTGAGCCTCCCATCTGTGCTAAGAAGACATGTGTTGGTGTGCACATACAGCAAATGGGAAAGGGGAAGAAGAAAGCAGTTACCTGAAAGCTCATGGCTACCAGCCTGCAGCCAACAAGGCGGACAAGGGAGTCTGCCTCAGCAATAGGAAAGGTTGTCCTCTGACCTCTATGTGCACACTTTGCCTTCTTTTTACTTCTGTCATACACACACGCACACACTACACACACAAACTACACACACACAAACTACACACACAATTATTTTAAAAGTTTTAAAGGACATGCTAACATCCAAAGTCACTACAAGCATGACCTTATTTTTTTAA
The DNA here is from genome assembly GCF_903995435.1 of Acomys russatus. Taxonomy (NCBI): domain Eukaryota; kingdom Metazoa; phylum Chordata; class Mammalia; order Rodentia; family Muridae; genus Acomys; species Acomys russatus. The sequence goes on along the minus strand of NC_067155.1, from coordinate 3,323,886 downwards.
AAGGGTCTTTGCAAATATAGTTAAGTATCCCCACATGAGGATACATGCAATTTTACTCCACATTAGAGGAATCCTTACATGGTAGACTATGTAAAGCACACATAACCATGTAACAGGTAGTACTCCTGAATACAACCAATGTTCTATGAGGGGTAGTTTTACACTAATAGGTGGGCCTTCCTCCCAGTGACAAGCAAGTACTTGTTTTTTAATAGGGGAAAAAGAAAGAAGAGGAGCCTTATTTGAAGAAAGCAGCAGCACCCTGAAGAAGCAGACTAAGAGAGATGTAATTGCAAACTAAGACATGTCAAGCTGCAAGGTTCCTGGGAGTAGCATGGACTAGGGGGAGCAGCAGAGGCTGGGGGGAGGCAAGCAGCAGGGGCTGAGGGGGAGCAGCAGGGGCTGGAGGAGCAGCAGCAGGGGCTGGGGGGAGCAGCAGGGGCTGGGGAAAGAAGCAGCAGGGGCTAGGGGAGGAGCAGGAGGGGCTGGGGAGGAGCAGCAGGGGCTAGGGGGAGGAGCAGCAGGGGCTGGGGGGGGGGAGCAGCAGGGGCTGGAAGGGAACAGTAGCGGCTGGTGGGGTGGGGGTGAGCATCAGGGGCTGGGGGGAGGAGCATCAGGAGCTGGTGGGGTGGGGTGAGCAGCAGGGGCTGGGAGAAAGGAGCAGCAGGGGCTGGGAGGGAGCCCTACCCCCTACCTGGATGTAAAATTGTGAGAATACAGCTGTTGTTATGAGGCATTAACTGTAGTGCTGCCCAAGCAACCCTAAGAAGTTAACACAGCAGACAGTGCTTCTTACTGCTGCTTTATGAACACACTCCCTGGCGGAGCAATCATGCTCCAGCAGAGGATGTGGGATGCTCAAAGAATATGTGGGCAGCACAAACTGGACTCTATAGGTGTTTTTCAAAGCAGACACAAGTTAGGTGGCTAAGGAGGTGGATCTAGGATGGGTAGAAGAGGGGAATAAATATGATCAAAACAAGTTGTATAAAATTCTCAAAAAATACTAAAAAAAAAAAAAAAAAAGAATTTAAATAGAGGGGCTTCCCACAGCTTCCCATCTGGGCTGTGCATCATGGTGTGTGCAGTGTTGTCACTGTAGTGTGTGCAGCGTTGTCATCATAGTGTGTGCAGTGTTGTCATCATAGTGTGTGCAGTGTTGGCATCATCATAGTGTGTGCAGCATTGTCATCATAGTGTGTGCAGCGTTGTCATCATAGTGTGTGCAGCGTTGTCATCATAGTGTGTGCAGTGTTGTCATCATAGTGTGTGCAGCGTTGTCATCATAGTGTGTGCAGTGTTGTCATCATAGTGTGTGCAGTGTTGTCATCATAGTGTGTGCAGTGTTGTCATCATAGTGTGTGCAGTGTTGTCATCATAGTGTGTGCAGTGTTGTCATCATAGTGTGTGCAGTGTTGTCATCATAGTGTGTGCAGTGTTGTCATCATAGTGTGTGCAGCGTTGTCATCATAGTGTGTGCAGCGTTGTCATCATAGTGTGTGCAGTGTTGGCATCATAGTGTGTGCAGTGTTGTCATCATAGTGTGTGCAGCGTTGTCATCATAGTGTGTGCAGCGTTGTCATCATAGTGTGTGCAGTGTTGTCATCATAGTGTGTGCAGTGTTGTCATCATAGTGTGTGCAGTGTTGGCATCATAGTGTGTGCAGTGTTGGCATCATAGTGTGTGCAGTGTTGGCATCATAGTGTGTGCAGTGTTGTCATCATAGTGTGTGCAGTGTTGTCATCATAGTGTGTGCAGTGTTGGCATCATCATAGTGTGTGCAGCGTTGTCATCATAGTGTGTGCAGTGTTGGCATCATAGTGTGTGCAGTGTTGTCATCATAGTGTGTGCAGTGTTGTCATCCTAGTGTGTGCAGTGTTGTCATCATAGTGTGTGCAGTGTTGTCATCATAGTGTGTGCAGTGTTGTCATCATAGTGTGTGCAGTGTTGTCATCATAGTGTGTGCAGTGTTGTCATCCTAGTGTCACCCTAGTGTGTGCAGTGTTGTCATCATCATAGTGTGTGCAGTGTTGTCATCCTAGTGTGTGCAGTGTTGGCATCATAGTGTGTGCAGTGTTGTCGTCATAGTGTGTGGAGTGTTGGCATCATAGTGTGTGCAGTGTTGGCATCATAGTGTGTGCAGTGTTGTCATCATAGTGTGTGCAGTGTTGTCATCCTAGTGTCACCCTAGTGTGTGCAGTGTTGGCATCCTAGTGTGTGCAGTGTTGGCATCATAGTGTGTGCAGTGTTGTCGTCATAGTGTGTGCAGTGTTGTCGTCATAGTGTGTGGAGTGTTGGCATCATAGTGTGTGCAGTGTTGGCATCATAGTGTGTGCAGTGTTGGCATCATAGTGTGTGCAGTGTTGGCATCATCATAGTGTGTGCAGTGTTGGCATCATAGTGTGTGCAGTGTTGGCATCATAGTGTGTGCAGTGTTGTCATCATAGTGTGTGCAGTGTTGGCATCATCATAGTGTGTGCAGTGTTGGCATCATAGTGTGTGCAGTGTTGGCATCATCATAGTGTGTGCAGTGTTGTCATCATAGTGTGTGCAGTGTTGGCATCATCATAGTGTGTGCAGTGTTGTCATCATAGTGTGTGCAGTGTTGTCATCATAGTGTGTGCAGTGTTGGCATCATCATAGTGTGTGCAGTGTTGGTATCATCATAGTGTGTGCAGTGTTGGTATCATCATAGTGTGTGCAGTGTTGTCATCATAGTGTGTGCAGTGTTGTCATCCTAGTGTGTGCAGTGTTGTCATCATAGTGTGTGCAGTGTTGTCATCATAGTGTGTGCAGTGTTGGCATCATAGTGTGTGCAGTGTTGTCGTCATAGTGTGTGCAGTGTTGGCATCCTAGTGTGTGCAGTGTTGGCATCATAGTGTGTGCAGTGTTGTCGTCATAGTGTGTGCAGTGTTGTCGTCATAGTGTGTGGAGTGTTGGCATCATAGTGTGTGCAGTGTTGGCATCATAGTGTGTGCAGTGTTGGCATCATAGTGTGTGCAGTGTTGGCATCATAGTGTGTGCAGTGTTGGCATCATAGTGTGTGCAGTGTTGGCATCATAGTGTGTGCAGTGTTGGCATCATAGTGTGTGCAGTGTTGTCATCATAGTGTGTGCAGTGTTGTCATCATAGTGTGTGCAGTGTTGTCATCATAGTGTGTGCAGTGTTGTCATCATAGTGTGTGCAGTGTTGGTATCATCATAGTGTGTGTAGTGTTGTCATCATAGTGTGTGCAGTGTTGTCATCATAGTGTGTGCAGTGTGTCATCATAGTGTGTGCAGGTGCATCATAGTGTGTGCAGCGTTGTCATCATAGTGTGTGCAGTGTTGGCATCATAGTGTGTGCAGTGTTGTCATCATAGTGTGTGCAGTGTTGTCATCCTAGTGTGTGCAGTGTTGTCATCATAGTGTGTGCAGTGTTGTCATCATAGTGTGTGCAGTGTTGTCATCATAGTGTGTGCAGTGTTGTCATCATAGTGTGTGCAGTGTTGTCATCCTAGTGTGTGCAGTGTTGGCATCATCATAGTGTGTGCAGTGTTGTCATCCTAGTGTGTGCAGTGTTGGCATCATAGTGTGTGCAGTGTTGTCATCATAGTGTGTGCAGTGTTGGCATCATCATAGTGTGTGCAGTGTTGTCATCATAGTGTGTGCAGTGTTGTCATCATAGTGTGTGCAGTGTTGGCATCATAGTGTGTGCAGTGTTGTCATCCTAGTGTGTGCAGTGTTGGCATCATCATAGTGTGTGCAGTGTTGTCATCCTAGTGTGTGCAGTGTTGGCATCATAGTGTGTGCAGTGTTGTCATCATAGTGTGTGCAGTGTTGGCATCATCATAGTGTGTGCAGTGTTGTCATCATAGTGTGTGCAGTGTTGGCATCATAGTGTGTGCAGTGTTGGCATCATAGTGTGTGCAGTGTTGTCATCATAGTGTGTGCAGTGTTGGCATCATCATAGTGTGTGCAGTGTTGTCATCATAGTGTGTGCAGTGTTGTCATCATAGTGTGTGCAGTGTTGTCATCATAGTGTGTGCAGTGTTGGCATCATCATAGTGTGTGCAGTGTTGTCATCATAGTGTGTGCAGTGTTGTCATCATAGTGTGTGCAGTGTTGGCATCATCATAGTGTGTGCAGCGTTGTCATCATAGTGTGTGCAGTGTTGGCATCATAGTGTGTGCAGTGTTGTCATCATAGTGTGTGCAGTGTTGTCATCCTAGTGTGTGCAGTGTTGTCATCATAGTGTGTGCAGTGTTGTCATCATAGTGTGTGCAGTGTTGTCATCATAGTGTGTGCAGTGTTGTCATCATAGTGTGTGCAGTGTTGTCATCCTAGTGTGTGCAGTGTTGGCATCATCATAGTGTGTGCAGTGTTGTCACCCTAGTGTGTGCAGTGTTGTCATCATCATAGTGTGTGCAGTGTTGTCATCCTAGTGTGTGCAGTGTTGGCATCATAGTGTGTGCAGTGTTGTCGTCATAGTGTGTGGAGTGTTGGCATCATAGTGTGTGCAGTGTTGGCATCATAGTGTGTGCAGTGTTGTCATCATAGTGTGTGCAGTGTTGTCATCCTAGTGTCACCCTAGTGTGTGCAGTGTTGGCATCCTAGTGTGTGCAGTGTTGGCATCATAGTGTGTGCAGTGTTGTCGTCATAGTGTGTGCAGTGTTGTCGTCATAGTGTGTGCAGTGTTGTCGTCATAGTGTGTGCAGTGTTGGCATCATAGTGTGTGCAGTGTTGGCATCATAGTGTGTGCAGTGTTGTCATCCTAGTGTCACCCTAGTGTGTGCAGTGTTGTCATCATCATAGTGTGTGCAGTGTTGTCATCCTAGTGTGTGCAGTGTTGGCATCATAGTGTGTGCAGTGTTGTCGTCATAGTGTGTGGAGTGTTGGCATCATAGTGTGTGCAGTGTTGGCATCATAGTGTGTGCAGTGTTGTCATCATAGTGTGTGCAGTGTTGTCATCCTAGTGTCACCCTAGTGTGTGCAGTGTTGGCATCCTAGTGTGTGCAGTGTTGGCATCATAGTGTGTGCAGTGTTGTCGTCATAGTGTGTGCAGTGTTGTCGTCATAGTGTGTGGAGTGTTGGCATCATAGTGTGTGCAGTGTTGGCATCATAGTGTGTGCAGTGTTGGCATCATAGTGTGTGCAGTGTTGGCATCATAGTGTGTGCAGTGTTGGCATCATCATAGTGTGTGCAGTGTTGGCATCATCATAGTGTGTGCAGTGTTGTCATCATAGTGTGTGCAGTGTTGTCATCATAGTGTGTGCAGTGTTGGTATCATCATAGTGTGTGCAGTGTTGGTATCATCATAGTGTGTGCAGCGTTGTCATCATAGTGTGTGCAGTGTTGGTATCATCATAGTGTGTGCAGTGTTGGTATCATCATAGTGTGTGCAGCGTTGTCATCATAGTGTGTGCAGCGTTGTCATCATAGTGTGTGCAGTGTTGGCATCATAGTGTGTGCAGTGTTGTCATCATAGTGTGTGCAGTGTTGTCATCATAGTGTGTGCAGTGTTGTCCTCATAGTGTGTGCAGTGTTGTCATCATAGTGTGTGCAGTGTTGGCATCATCATAGTGTGTGCAGTGTTGTCATCATAGTGTGTGCAGTGTTGTCATCATAGTGTGTGCAGTGTTGGTATCATCATAGTGTGTGCAGCGTTGTCATCATAGTGTGTGCAGCGTTGTCATCATAGTGTGTGCAGTGTTGGCATCATAGTGTGTGCAGTGTTGTCATCATAGTGTGTGCAGTGTTGTCATCATAGTGTGTGCAGTGTTGTCATCATAGTGTGTGCAGTGTTGGCATCATCATAGTGTGTGCAGCGTTGTCATCATAGTGTGTGCAGTGTTGTCATCATAGTGTGTGCAGTGTTGTCATCATAGTGTGTGCAGTGTTGTCATCATAGTGTGTGCAGTGTTGTCATCCTAGTGTCACCCTAGTGTGTGCAGTGTTGTCATCATCATAGTGTGTGCAGTGTTGTCATCCTAGTGTGTGCAGTGTTGGCATCCTAGTGTGTGCAGTGTTGGCATCATAGTGTGTGCAGTGTTGTCATCATAGTGTGTGCAGTGTTGTCATCCTAGTGTCACCCTAGTGTGTGCAGTGTTGGCATCCTAGTGTGTGCAGTGTTGGCATCATAGTGTGTGCAGTGTTGTCGTCATAGTGTGTGCAGTGTTGTCGTCATAGTGTGTGGAGTGTTGGCATCATAGTGTGTGCAGTGTTGGCATCATAGTGTGTGCAGTGTTGGCATCATCATAGTGTGTGCAGTGTTGTCATCATAGTGTGTGCAGTGTTGTCATCATAGTGTGTGCAGTGTTGTCATCATAGTGTGTGCAGTGTTGTCATCATAGTGTGTGCAGTGTTGTCATCATAGTGTGTGCAGTGTTGGCATCATCATAGTGTGTGCAGTGTTGTCATCATAGTGTGTGCAGTGTTGTCATCATAGTGTGTGCAGTGTTGGCATCATCATAGTGTGTGCAGTGTTGTCATCATAGTGTGTGCAGTGTTGTCATCCTAGTGTGTGCAGTGTTGTCATCATCATAGTGTGTGCAGTGTTGTCATCATAGTGTGTGCAGTGTTGGTATCATAGTGTGTGCAGTGTTGTCATCATAGTGTGTGCAGTGTTGTCATCATAGTGTGTGCAGTGTTGGCATCATAGTGTGTGCAGTGTTGGCATCATCATAGTGGGTGGAGTGTTGGCTTGCCGCAGCTGGCACTGGGCCGATGCGCTGTTCCGGGGAATGTGGGGCTTGCTGAGGGCACTCAGGCACGCGGGCCGAGAAGTGCGTGGGCTGCGAGGGCTGCATGCCCTCCTGGCTCAGCTGTGGCTGTATTCCAAACTGTTTTTCATCCAACTTGGGTAATTATCCAAAGAAACCTATGAGTTCATACCTTCGATTTTCTACAGAACAGCTAACCAGATTTAAAGCTAAACACCCAGACGCAACACTTTCAGAATTGGCTAGAACAACTGCGGCCCTGTGGAAGGGACTAACAGGTGAAGAAAAAAAAAATGCATGAAGCTGATTTCAAGGCAGAGTGGAATGCGCACAAAGCAGCCATGGGCAAGTTTAAAGAACAGCTAACACCAAGTCCGTTCGTGTCTTCTGAGAAAGATGACGGGCAAAAGGGCTTAAAAAAGAAAGCATTAATAAAAAGGAGAGAATTAATTTTGCTTGGAAAACCAAAAAGACCTTGGTCAGCGTACAACATTTACCTATCTGAAAGCTTCCAAGAGGCTAAGGATGAGACTGTAAGTTAGGCTTGGAAAACCCTGTCTAGAGATGAAAAGCAGGCATCTGTTCATCTTGCTAAAGATGACAGAATTCTTTACGATGATGAAATGAAGTCTTGGGAAGAGGAAACGGCTGAAGCTGGATGAAGTGATCTCATCCGACAAAGTGTGAACTGACCAGGAGACATCACCGAGTGAAATTAAGACAGAAGACAGAGTTGTCTTTGTGATTAGGCCCAAGAAATCAGTTAGGTCTCAATACCTTAAGTCGTCAACTTAGAAAGGATAAAGGTGGTTAACACTTGGTATTCAGTTCCCTTTTTTGTAGCCACTATGAGCTTCTGCCTGTTGAATACATTCTGCTACCATTTTGAGCCCTGACCATGGAGTATCCTGCCAAACTCTGTCTTTTGCTAAGAACTGGAGTTGAGCCAGGTGTGGTGGCACACGCCTTTAATCCCAACACTTGTGAGGCAGAGGCAGAGGCAGGTGGATCACTGTGAGTTTAAACCCAGCCTGGTCTACAAAGCAAGTCTAAGACAGCCAAGGATACACAGAGAAACCCTGTCTTGAAAAACCAAAAAAAAGAAGAAAGAAAGAAAGAAAGAAAGTACCAAGTCTATGCATATTGCTTTATTACATAGAATAAAACTAATTTTCAAAAAAAAAAAAGTTAGGACAGAAAGACTTCAGGAATGACTGTTAGCCAGTAGACAAGAGACGCAGGCAGAACTTACCCTAATGTGTCCAGACACTGGCAGAGTGTTGTTGGATAATTTCCTTGGGTTGTCCATTTCTGGATTAATGTGGTGCCGGTCAGGACAGATCCTTTTGTCTCTGAAAAAAAAAAAAAAAGGACTAGATTTTAAAACAAGGAGAAAAAAAAAAAAAAGTAACACGAAGAGTTAAGACATCTCCAGGAAACTGACCTGCAGCTACAATCAGAAAAGTTTTATTTCAAACATTTAAATGCTAAGTAGCTAAAGACTGAAGAGGATCAACTATGCACATGGAGGAATAATTCCATTTAATCAACACTGGATGAGCATAAATGACTGAGTTCTTTATTATTCCTCAAGACATTCTGAATTTTTTAATTTTGTATTTTCATTTTATGTGTATGGATGTTTTGGCTGTATGTATGTCTGTGCACCTCATGCATACCTGGTACCCCAAAGGCCAGAAGAGGGCATCAGATCCCCTGAAACTAGAGTATGAGATGGTTGTGAGCCTTCATTGGGGTGCTGAAAATCCAACCTAAGTCCTCTGAAGGAGCAGCCAGTGCTCTTAGCCTCTGGGCCATCTCTCCTCAAAACATATCACCATAATCTGCAACAAAGGCCAATTACCTTCTAAGACAGAAGCCTCTCCTTAAGCATGTCACCCACAGGCATGCACACACACTCCCTAGGAAGACACGCGTGGGACACTCAGAGCAGCACCATACGTATCTCACCTGCACACTGACTGACACAGCCACTGACTACAAGTGGCTACACACATGGCAATACAGGTACAGAACACAATAGGAGGCCGTGAGATAAATAAAGTAAAATCAGATACACTGAAATAAGCCTTGTCTCAGCCAGGGTCTCATTGATGTGAAGAGACGCCATGAGCATAGCAACTCTTACTGCTAATGGCCCCTAGGAGCCTCTGGGAGTCAATCACATCCAAACTACCACGAACCTTTTCCTCAAGTTTTTTTTTTTTTAAAGATTTATTTATTATTATGTATACAGTGTTCTGTCTGCATGTACACCTGTACACTAGAAGAGGGCATTAGATCACATTATAGATGGTTGTGAACCACCATGTGGTTGCTGGGAATTGAACTCAGGACCTTTGGAAGAACAGGCGGTGCTCTTAACCACTGAGCCATCTCTCCAGGCCCCTTAAGTTGTTTTTAATCAGAATGTTTTATAATACCAACAGAAAAGCAAGCAAACATAATACGCATCAGTAAATTAATGTGAAAATAATATGAGACACACACAGAGAACATAGTAATATTCAGTTATGAAGAAAATTAAGCCCTACAATGTGCAGCACGTGGAGGAAATGAGGAAGGCAATTGAGCCACAGAAAAACAAGCGCTTTATGCTTAGGTGAAAACCTGAACACCAGCTGGGCCAGGAAGTACAGCTGCGGCTGCTAAGCTGGGAAGGTGTGGGAGGGGGGCAGGCAGCAGAACAGGGGGTTAGAGCGGGTCACTGTGCCCTGTGCACATGGATGGGTGCCACACCGAGCTCCACTCATATGTGCAAGTAATTTGTCACTGAAAGAATTCAGAGCTTGCCAGTGCTAACGGCTCTGGGAAGGCAGCCGTGTGAGGAATTCTGGGTGCTCCTTTTGCGCTGAGTGGGTTGGCACCAGGACGCAGGTGTGTGATATTTTATGCATGTTACTGCTCGATTTAAAAAGCAGTGACTTACTTGCAAAACCCAAAGGCCTTCAGAGAGGGGCAAAGAGGCCCTCTGGCCTTCTTGGCCTCCTTGGCTTCCAGGACCCCCGCAGTGAACTCATAGAGCTCTGATGGGATTGTGGCATCTGCTCGCTCCAAGTACCGCAGGGCACCGACAGCATGGCTTGCGTTTCTCTCCGTCAGCAACAAGACAGATTTAGTTTTCTTATCTCCCTGCTCTGCGGGAGAACCCTTAAAATTGGAGGTTAATAAAAGACACAGATCATCCATGCCAATCTGATCTCATTCAATAAAGCTTTGTAGGCTCTGAATTTGCCAGCGCGCGCGTGCGTGCACACACACACACACACACACACACACACACCCACCCACCCACCCACCAGCGAAACAAGAACTATAATAAAACTGACCAAACCTGTTCAGTTGAGCTCTGAAAGTGATCAGACATGCAGTGCAGGCGTCCCCCGAACACTTTAGGCGATGAGGGGAAGCTGAAGTGGACCACACAGGTGGCGTCAGTGATGGCCAGCAGTGGGATGCAGTCATCCGTCAAGGCTGAGGAAACAATGTCCACAGGCACCAGCAGCCGTGACAAACAGGCCCAGCACCCACACTGGGCCATGTTTCTGTACCGCACTTACTTTGCTCCCTTATTTGAGGTGCAGAGGGTTGACTTCAGGCCTCATGCTTGCTAGGCAAAAGCTTAACTTTTAATATGCAAAGTACCATCTCTCTCTCTCTTCCCCCCCAAATGCCTACTGATGAAATTCCAGAGGACAGGAGCCTCTCTCAGCTTAACAAATTTCTTCCTCTATGATAAATCAGGCTGCCCATAGAGTTTTCTCTTGCTCTGTACATTAATATTCCTATTATTAATCTTAATTACAGGTGTGTCCATGAATGGCTGGATGGATGGACAGACAGACACATGCACAGACCAACACAGACTTTCTACCTAGGTGAACCCAAACTGGAACTACAGGAAGAACCTGCCTCCTAAGCTGAGAGCCCTGAGCCCCTAGGTCAACCTTGTAAGGAGGCAGATAATTTTCTTTTTTCTTTCTTTTTTGTTTTTTGTTTGTTTTTTGAGACAGGGTTTCTCTATGTAGCCTTGGCTATCCTGGACTCTGTACACCAAGCTGGCCTCGAACTCACAGAGATCTGCCTGCCTCTCCCTTCCGAGTGCTGGGATTACAGGTGTATGCTGCTGCCACCATCCAGTGAGGTAGCAAATTATCATCTGAAATGACGATTACTAATAAATCCTGAAACCTTAATAATGAGAATTCTGAAGATGAGATATATAAATGAAGAAATTATCCCTATTAGCTCAGCCTTGTCTAAACACAAATATAAATTAAAATACTTACTTAATACAATGTGAGAGCCAGAACTTAACTTCTTCTTCCATTGTTCCATGATGCTTTTTAAGTTAAAAGTCATTTCTTTATGCATTTTCAAGCAAAATATTGAATTGCTTTCTACTACCTGAAGACGCAATCAAAGACATCAGCTCACAATCAGGCCCCACGAAGCTCAGGCAATGTCAATTTTAAACTGGCAGCTGGAGTGGAGAAGAGCCCGAGCCCGTCACCTCAGGCAGACATGCCCCAGACTCTGGAGCTCTCCTCTGCTTTAAGTGGCCTGAACACTGACTGTCCAGGCAGCAACTGTCTCTGTCAACTCCTCTTTTGGAAGCTCTAACCTGCACTTCCGGTTCACTCAGGTAATTAAGTTTTATTCCTTCTCAAGTCTCTAATGGGGTTGAACATCAGATAATTTAGTTTTACAATTAAGCTTAGCTGGTTAGGGGTGAAGATATTTTTAGATCTAGATAGATGTTTTAAGTTCACAGAGATGAAATATGATAGATATTGATTTACATTCAGAATTTTAGACTCACAAAGATAGGAAAGATGTTTTCTTCAAGGTTGTCAAATACAAATAACCAAAACACTATGAATGTGGCATTTATATAATCCTATTGTTTTGTGGGTCTTCTTACTGTATCTAGTTTATTCTATATATGTAATAATATAAATGTATATATAAAAAAGAAAAATAATAATAAAAAGGAGACACTATTTGCAAAGCTATTTCCCTTTCTTTTAAATAGCATGCACATGGGCTGGAGAGATGGCTCAGAGGTTAAGAGCGCCACGTGCTCTTCCAGAGGTCCTGAGTTCAATTCCCAGCAACCACATGGTGGCTCACAACCAACTATACTGGGATCTGACGCCCTCTTCTGGCCTGCAGGTGTACATGCAGGCAGAGCACTGTATACAAAATAATAAACAAATCTTTAAATAGCATGCACACAAATGTATGCAAATATGTGTGTCTACATCAATTATGTGTGCTACCGTCAATAAGGCCTTTTAGGCTTATAAAAATGGTGCTAGTTCTTAATCTTGTACTTGGCTTTCTTCCTACATTTTAGCATGAATGCTTCTAGAATTAAGATTAGTAGAATAAATCTTAAGACGATTCCTTTGGCTCTTTAGTCTACATTGTAGACTCTACATGAAATGATTCACATCCTCTTGGTTTTCTTAAGAGTACACATGTTGGTGTTTTTTCACCACCTCCTATGACACAGGCACACAGCACTGCTCCTCCTCCATGCCAGGTCCCTGTTTTCAGAGCTTCCCAGCACCCCAGAGCCTGGTGGTACACCGTGAGACTGCATCTCCCCACCCCTCCCAGTCCATTTCTGATCACAGACCCAGCTGTGGCTCCCACGGGTGGAGGGACTGTCCTGGCACGAGCACAGGCTCACCTTACATACAACTTCTGTCTCAGCCACAGAGCAGGTGAAGATCAATGTCTTCTGGGCCTGACCTGGAACAAAGTCAAGAACCTGGAGAAGAGTAGAAGTTTTCTCACACTCGAGGCACAGATGCACCACCTGCAAACAGACACACAGACAGGTGGTTGTGAGGCGCCAAAACACTCCAGCTGTGCTTCTCCCAGAAAGAGGATAATTGTAACAGGGAAGCACGCACAGGGAAGCAGCCTGGGTCTCAGGTACGCGACAGCAGCCTAACAGGCGCATGTGCTCACGGGCCCCTCCCTGTCACCTGCCGGACGTTGCCATAGAGCGCGGCCTCCTCCAGGGCGGTGATGACGATGCAGGGGTCCTTCATGAACTCTCTGACCAGGTGGCCTATGTGCCTGTCCCAGTGAACGCCCACTGCCACAATCTGCTGTGGGGCCGACTCCCGCTCCTCCACTTCAACGTTCTTTTTAAAGTTATCTAATATGGCAAGCATCTGCAAAATTAGTAAATTTAACCTTTGTTTCAAAATAGAGATTCAAGGACTGTCCATCTGATGTTTTTAGTGTGGTCAAAGCCTTTCCAAAGATAAAAAGGGGAAAACAAAGGTTTTTAAAAGAAGAAAATGCTTGGTCAATAAACACTGTAAAGTTCAGCAGGACAGAATTAAAGCACAAGCAGCGTCTTGCTGTATAATGCTGTAACAAAGGATTCGCACGCTTATATTAAAGACTGCAAAACTCTATGACAGAAAGACAACCATCAACTAACAACAACCAACACATAGAAGAAAAGACACAAAGATCAATTTGCATTGCTTTTCAACCAAACTAGCCAAGGAAATAGGAACCACTGTTTACAAGTTGGCATGGAAAACCTAAGCCGGGCCCAGGTTTCCATATGGTGCAAGCAGCACGCATGGTGTGCGGGCACGCTGACAACAGCAGCAGACTGCCCACTGCTCTCAGAGAAGCACCGGTACAAGGCTGTTGTGTCATCTAAGAAACCAGGTTGGCAAAGCACACTGAGACTTCAAGGAAGCCCAGACAGTCACTAAGAAACAAAGCCTGAACTGCACCTGGGGGCCACCAGCGTCCCCAAACATCACTCTTGGTCACCTTGTCACGCTGCTTCTAACAAATGCGCCACAAAAACTCTGGTGATGTGGCTCAGCAGGAGGGCATTTCTCTAGTGTGCACAAGCACAGGTTTAAATAAGTTATTATGCTTACAAGCAGTAACAATCATGTGCAGAATAGTATAGCATTAGTAACTGTAAAGTTAAGTTTTAAATCGGTACTAAGTAGCTCTTGCTATTAAGTGTATGTTTCAGCAAAAAGTCATTTAAAAGGAAGGAAATACCTCAGAATAGACTGTCTCTGAGTATAAGAGACCAGGGATAGTGGATTTTTTTCATGTGCTCCTCTATTTCTTTCTTTTTTTTTTTTTTTCTTTTCTCTTTTGGTTTTTAGAGACAGGGTTTCTCTGTGTAGCGCTGGCTGTCCTGGACTCACTTTGTAGACCAGGCTGGCCTTGAACTCACAGCGATCCTCCTGCCTCTGCCTCCCGAGTGCTGGGATTAGAGGCGTGCGCCACCACACCCAGCTGTCCTCTATTTCTTAATTTTCTAAATTAAAGACATTACCTAACTGATTTGCCAACTGGATATTCTCTGTGATTACTTGAAGCAGTGAAGTGCTGACACATTTTGGAAACATACAGGCTCTTGAGCTGTGAGCCAGGGATAGGCAGTGTGTCCACACCCACCTGCTCACTAGCTTCAAAGAACAGCACTTGCACTTCATCCAGAACCAGGTGGCAGAGTCTAAGGAACAGCAAGCTCCGGTACGTGAGCAGTCTCAAGAGGCTGTGTGGAGTTGTGACAATCACGTCACCTACATTTAGAACAAACAATAAACTGTTTTTAGGTTTCCAACAAGGTTCTCCAGGGTCTCCTTCACCATCACTCCACTTCCTCCTTAGGGGCCATTTCCCTAGGGGGTGAGCCAGGCGATCACGTCCACCCAGTCTGAGCCTGCAGTATCTGACCACACCCCCAGCTGCCACAGGCTCTGCGGGCCTGAAAGCAGATTTCCTCAGCCCTCTGTTCAGCATCTGACAATGACACTGAATGGGATCATGCAATGTCCTCAGAGACATAAGTCAGGACTGAGCCTTCATCATTGGCACCCACTGGTAACTAGGAAGCCAAGTCAGAGCCGGTGGCCGGCAACTGAGGTCCCAGGCTGCTGAGGCAAGCTCACTGTCTGCTGCAAAGAAAGCCGAACAGCTTGGAAAGGATGCTTACACCCCCTTGGAAGCTTCATATTTTTGGCTTCATCTTTGTGAAGTCCAATTGTTAGTAAGACAGGATGAAGAGGCCTGGAGGACATGCTATAGTCTCCCAACAGCTCAAAAATAAACTGGGCCTTTTTCCACCCAGGACACACGATGACTGCAAGAGGCTGCAAGACAAACAGAGTCAAATAATTTGGACAGTTGTTAGGAATGAAACACAACACGTGCGAGACGTCCACACCATTTCCTGGCATAGAGTAAGTCTTTAGCTATCTTCACCACACAGATGAGGAGGGTGGGCATTTCACTAGCGTGGGTTTACAACACTGAACTAAAGCTCTCCCTAGGTTAGTTAAGCCTTGACGCACTCTTACAGGGCAGGCCCGCTTGCTTCATCTCACAGGATGAGAGGCCGAGGCACAGAGGAAGAAGTCGCTCCTCAGGGTTGCATAGCTAATACATCAGCAAGAAACAAGAACCCAGAAGTCTGCCTCCATTTCCTGTTCCTGAGCACCAGGGTGAACGAATGCCTTCTGAACTCGGCTTTCCACCAGCCCACAGACTCCCCAGAAGTGGCCTGCCTGCTAACATTTCATGGCATATATATGTGTCCTACTGACGTGGTGAACCTGGTCTCCTCCTTCCTCTAGGAAGGTCCATGCAGGTGCCAACTCCTCCACAGGCCTGAAAGCAGGCTGCCCATGGGGACATGGAGGAAGCAGGGGGACACTGCAGTAAGGGCTGAATGTCACATTCTGCCCCAGACAAAGCTCTGTCTCTGCACAAAATGGCACTTCCATCAGCAGCTGAGCTCAGCTGCTAAACTTAATTCAGGGTGTAAATGCAACCGCTGAAGTCAGCACATAACAGTGCAAACCTCAAAGATAAATCAGCACACTGCATGGTAGGCTCAGGAAAGCAAACATGAACTCTGAGCATGCTTCCCTGCCACGCTTGCTTTGTGGTGCTGGTGGGACCTTCTGTACTGCGTCTTTTGCACCATGTTTTGGGATGGATGTTTTGTAACTGCTCTCTAGACAGCCATAACCCACCACCAGTTTGTCCTCATGTCTCATTTCCCTCATCTTTCTTGTCCATGGGGAAGCATTACTGAACAGCATGGGGTGCTATGAAACAAGAAAATGTGGGAAGAGACAACAGAAACTGAATTTTTCCTTTTTTGGGTTGGTTTTGAGACAGGGTCTCTCTGTGTAGCCCTGGCTGCACTGGACTCACTTTGTAGACCAGGCTGACCTCGAATTCACAGAGATCTGCCTGCCTCTGCCTCCCGAGTGCTGGGAGTACAGGTGTGCGCCACCGTGCTGGGCTTGAAAGTGAACTTCTAATCACACTCACCACTGCTCAGTTAAGCCAACAGCTTTCCACGCAGCCAATGTTTTCATGTGAGACAGTAGAAAGACACAACCTGACCATCTCATCCAGCTGGAGTGGCAATTCCATAAATTAAGGTAATATCATTTTACAAACTTTATATTCATCTCTAAAGGCCACGGCTCTCCTGCCCAGCTGGAGGCCACAGATGGGCATCACAGTAAGAATCACCTGTGGACTTAGTGACCCCTAAAAAGTAAAGCCTACTAATAGTCCAGGGTTTGTCTTGTTCAAACATGGTCCTAATGTGTATCTGAGGCTGACTTCAAATCCAGCATGTAGCCCAGTCTGGCCTCAAACTTGTGATCTTCTGTCTCAGTGTCCCAAGTCAAGCCAGGCTCATAGTCTAACTTCTAGTCTAGCAGTTTCGGGGGAACTGAGTAACATAACCTCAGCTTGACAAAAAAAAAAAAAAAAAAAAAAGAGAGAGAGAAAGAAAAAAAGTTGTGCCACTTGAAAATAAACATTTAATCCATTTCAAAACCATCTGCAACTTACTCCATTTCTACTTGGTAATGACTTGTAGCAACCCCCCATCTGCAAAATCGTAAGCAGCGGTGGCAGGTACAACAAAGGGTCATTTCCACAATGAGAAATGACTACCACATCACAGCCTCGTGCAATAGGAGGCCAAGAGTAAGATGCAGTGTGGCTGGGTCCAGGGAACTTGTTTCTTTGAAGAGCCTACAGAGAAAATGGTGGGGGAAGAGAGAGATATAAGGGACAAAGAAAAAACTCCACTTCACAGCTCCATTCACCTCCCTCTCGCACCGGGACGCCTGCGCACATGGCTTACCGTGACGGTCCCCCAAGACCCCCTTTAAGTTCTGGTCTTCCCCAAGCATCAATCCCTTTTAAAGACCACTGGTTCTCCGGAGCCATGAAAGGATGTGCTCATGTGCGGAGCGGGCAGCCCTAACCAGATTACTAAAGCACTCTGCAACACGACCGTGGCTCTGGCTAGTCCCTTGACAGCCTGCAGCCCACATGCCTCATCTGCACAACTCCTCTTTTTATCTCAGAGACTGTGTTGCCATACAGGCCGGGCTGCCCTCCAACTCTCTCTTTACGGGCATGGGCACGTTGGCTCCATGTGTGGTCCGGGTACTGTGTTCATGCAGTGCTCGAGGAGCCCAGAAGGCAGCACTGGATCCAGTAGAGCTGGAGGGACAGTTCTGAGCCACCACATGGGTGCTGAGACCCAAACTGGGTCTTCTGCAAGAGCAGCAAGTGCTCTGATCTGTAGAGCCATCTCTCCAGCCCCAAACTCTGGATCCTGTTGCCACAGCTTCCCAGGTGCTGGGATTACAGACACGTGCCGCCTTGACTACCTTGCATCTTTAAAGAACATGGTTTTGTTGGCATATTATTCTTTTCACTTATCACTAAACCTGAATGTTCTATCAGACGACGTCTACAAGCACAAACAGCTCTGCACTATCCCCAAAGGTGCACTTCCAGCTGAGCTCACAGGGTGTGTGGCAGGTTGCTCCTCTGCCTGCAGCTCACGTGGTCTTCATTCTTGATGCTCTTGTGAAGACTTTAGTAGTTTCTAGACACGGGGTAGAGGAAGTCCATCTTCTTGAGAGTTTACAAACCTGGAAACACCTTTCTACCCACACAGCTCACTGAGAACATGAGCGCAGGCCTGCTTGGAGGCCTAGAATGACTGAAGGCTCAAGTCCAAGGTCCACGCCTGAGGTTGTTCTGAAATCTGACCTGTGAGGGGATCACTTCTTTCATAGTGGCTTTCATGACCTCAGTAGCTGAGTTCAGCTGGGTCTGTTCATTCATTTGTACCAGTCAGGGGTTGACTGTCAACAGGGGATTCCCCTTGCTCAGGTCCACAACATGCTTACTGTCCCTCCTAAGAGAACCTCTCGTCCTTTTCCTTAGATCTAGCACCCCAGTATTTTGGACCTCCAGCTAAACCCTGAACTTTATTCTACTTTCATCATTATTCTTTCAGTTCATTTGCATTTCACACCTCAAACACGGTTTATAAAAATGTTTTTGTGCTGTGCACAGTGGCACACACCTGTAATCTCAGCACTCGGGAGGCAAAGACAGGTGGATCTCTGTGAGTTCAAGGTCAGCCTGGTCTACAAAGCAAGTACAGGACAGCCAGGGCTACACAGGGACACCCTTGTATTGAAAAATCAAACCAAAAGAAAACAGAAAGAAAAAATGAAAAAAGTGCTTTCGATATTTCTATTTTCTGAATGTTTCCTTCCTTCAACTTTGTGTGTGTTGATAAGGTTTCATGTAACTCAGGCTCCATAAAATTGATCTTCCTGTCTCTATCTCCCAAGTATTGAGATTATAGGTGTGAGTTACATTGGTCCCTCATTTCAAACCTGGGTCTTTTTCTTCTTGTACATTATGCCATGAATCCACAGGAAACAGATCCGGCAGCTCGGGTCTTTTATTGGCTCTCACAAACTACCCCGTTTCTGGAGCAGGCGTAGCCTCAGGGGAACCCACATACACTTCTCCTTGGCTTCTTCCCCGTCCTCCATTTTCCTATACCTGTTTGAGGAAGCAGTCGGCTCTCCAGAGTGCTTAGTATGTTCAAGACACATATTGGCTCTCTTGACATGAACTGTGCGTGTTTACAACAACGCTAACAGCATGTGAAGTGGGCTGCTGTGGTAGTGTACTCATGGGGCATTCCTTTGCAAACAGTACCCCTTTCTCTTCATGTCTGCATCGTCCTTCTTGTAGATTTGCGTAAATGTGGCAAAGGGCGAGCTGCACGCTCCCTAGAGGCTGAAGAGCATGTAACACAGTGAGACTCGGCATCCCGCAGCCCGCCAGCCACTGTTCCTCCTCTCCTTTTCTGCTTGTCACCATAGTCAATTACGGTGAGCTCCTGTGTTCAGCTGAAAGGAAATGCTCACACTCCAAAAGCAGAAACACAAACAAAAGCCTCGTTACTGCTGAATGATGCAGGATCTTCTTGTGTCTCTGGGGTAGTTTTCTTTTTTAAGAGCTCAAGTCTCATTATGCTGACTCCAGACTTCTGAGCTCACGGAACCCTCATGTCTCAGGCTCCTGGGATCCTCGGACTGCAGGGCCACAGCACTGCACCCCGCCATGTGTGCTTCCTAGTAGTCTCTCCTCCCTGAACCAAATCTGGTTTACCTTCTCCTGGTTTAGGGGAAAGATCATCTTCAAAACATCTATGACCACCAGTCTGTTCGCACTGAAGAGACACTGACACCCCACAAACAGCTCAGAGGGTGAGAGGCGCATCTTGTCACCAAGGAATCCGACACTGTAGAAAGGCGTTTTGACTGGAAGCTTTAAATATTATCATAAATGCTCTCCAGTGGGGGAGACCTGGTGGCACTCAAAGGAAGGACAGCAGGTTACCAAGAAGAGACTTGATACCCTATGAGCATATACAGGGGGAGGTAATCCCCCTCAGGCACAGTCATAGGGGAGAAGAATAATGGGAAAATAGGAGGAAGGGAAGAATGGGAGGATACAAGGGATGGGATAAACATTGAGATGTAACAAGAATAAATTAATTAAAAAATAAAAAAAGAAAGTAAATCTATAAAAAATAAATAGATAAATAAATAAATAAATAAATAAATGCTCTCCAGAATGTAACCCTAGTTGTTCCCCTCTTAGCGCAATACAAACTGGAAGGGAACAATCAAGAAACAGACTTTGGAAAAACAAGACAAAACAAAAAAGCATTTAATCCCAGCACTCAGGAGGCAGAGGCAGGGAGATCTCTGGAGTTCAGGGCCAGCCTGGTCTACAGAGTGAGTCCAGGACAGCCAGGACTCTGTTACACAGACAAATTCTGTCTTAAGAAACCAAAATTAAAAAAAAAAAAAAAAGAAAGAAAAGAAAAGAAACCAAAATCAAAACCAAACAAGAGGAAAAAAAAAAAAAAAAGATAAAAAAGAAAACTTACATCAGAAAAAAACTGACAGCTGCACAACGGGCTTTTCTACAAAAGAATGACTCTTCTGGGACTTACGAATACATGAGAAATAAATAACAAAGATTTGAAGAGGATTTCAGAAGCAAGAGCTATGCAATACAGCCGTGGAACTGTTTATTTAAAATCCTCCTATGGGACTGGGGTATGTGCGGTTGAGTGATACACGCGTGCCTAGAATGCATGAAAGCCTGGGCTCCATCCCCACTGCTCAAAGAACAGAATAGACAAAGCAAAACAAAGTGACCCTTCTGTGTTGGAAAGGCTGGCATGTCTGTAGGAGTCCAGCATTAAGAACACGCTCACCTTCTTCAGGTCTGCCGACAGGGGCGCTTTGTCCATGGTCAGGCAGGGCTCGATCCTGTTCCGGAGCACCACACCAGGCTGTAGTGTGCCCAGCTTCACCTTCTGCAACTAACCAACACAGACATTAGACAACCACAGCCACGCCGTCTCAGAGTGGACAATGGAGTGCTGAGGGCTTTACCAAGACAAAGACAGAAGATCATCGTGTAAAAACCTAGAGCACATACTTTCTGCAAAACATATAAGCCACCCAAATTAAGGATCACTTGTTCCCCAAATAGAATGCAGCCACTACAGCAGTGGCTCTCTAAATTCTACTAGAGCCGTGACTTGGGAAAAGCCCTAAGGGAGCCTCAAGCCTGAAGAGAGAAAGGAGGATTAATAACACGACCAGTTTCTCTTATTTGACCTTCTGTTTTTAGGGTTTGCAATACCTGGTGCAGATCAGAGATCTCATCAGCTCTCAAAGGATCAGGATTTAGAAACTGTAGTAACCTGTAAAGCAGTTAAAAGGTCAATTTGAGGGAGATACAATGGCCGTCCACCCCAGAGCACATCTGGGAAACACTGTGCTCTGTCTTGCTGGCCTCACTATGAATGGAGAACCACGGAGGGCACACCCATTTCCTGTTTCCCACTCAAAACCTGGGCTGGCCTCTGCGCTACCACACCTGTCAACAGTGTCCTGCACAGTGTCGAAAAATGGGTCCAGCTAAAGTCAGACCACTGGTCTAATCATTAGATTTATTTTATAGTCAGACAATACCAGATGAAGACTTGTCCTCTGCTAATGCAGAAAAGAAGTCAATTGAAAGTGTTCTTCTTTATACCCAGACCCACTCGCTCCTCAATATGGGCAAAGATTGGTGAGAACTGCAGAGAAGTCACACCATTTTCTGAGGTGGGAACTCAAGGAGAATTGTGGTGGTCATAATCTTTCCTTTCCACAGACTTTTTTGTTTTGTTTTATTGGGACTAGGTTGCTCTGTATAGTCCTGGCTGTCCTCTCTCTCTGTAGACCAGATGGCCTCGAACTCAGAAAGATCCTCCTGCCTCTGCCTCCTGAGTGCTGGGATGAAAGGTGTGGGTCCCTACTGCCTGGCTTAGATTTTTTTTTTAATGCAAAAACTGTAAGACTCTCCTATCTTTCAGCTGATGAGTGTGCACATAAAATGTGCTGCATTTGCAATGGGAGGCTGCTCAGATTCACCCACGCGCAGGAGAGAAAATTCTGAAACATCCTGGCATGTGAAGGAAACCACTTACTTACAAAGAACCACAGTACGACTCTCTCTAAACAATATCCCAAATAGGAAAAACCCAGGCAACCGATTTGTGCATGCCAAAGGATGCAGAAATGGATCGTGACTGTGATACAGGAAGAAGGGACAAAAACAAGACATTAGCTTGCTGGTGACAGCTGTACGGATGCCCTGACCCACTGAGCTCTGCGCCTTGAGATGGTAGTCTTCATGGTATGCACATGCTGTCTTGGAAAAGCACTATAGGGAGCCACTACCAACCACATGGAGTGGAATCTCATCTCACATGCATCCAAGGTTGGCTAATGAAGTTGGCAAGAGGCTACAGCCACGCTGTAGGCCCAGCAGAAGCTTCCTGGCATTTCCAGAGGTCCTCAGAAGAACAGAGTGGGAGCCTAATGCAACACTAAAATCCCTCAAGAGATGTTTGTTGTGTTGCTGCTCCTCACAGACTAAAACCTTATCTTGGAGGAAGGCTGGCTAAGACACAGGAGGTTACAGAGGAGTTGAAACAACAGGAAGGAAGCTCCAGGAAACAATACTTACAGGCAGATGAAACCACAGTTGTTCTCTGGGAAGGTAAAACACCCCTGTTTCAGGGACACTCAGTGAATTCAGAAAGTAAACAACTCAAAGGCTTCAGGAGTCCCCTGAAACTCACCAGATACACTAGGCTCCCTTCCCCCAGCATACCTAAGTCGTAAGGGTTCCTGAGGATGCTCTCAAACCAGCAAAGCTGCTGAAGAAGCCGAGGCCAGCTGAGCTATCTAGAAAGGACACTCAACCTGCTGAGTGGCCTGCATGGTTTGCAGCACATTCCAGGCTTCCAGGTTTTGTGAACTGTTAGCAATGCTGGGGTGGGCTTTTTGTGATTTGCCTATCTTGCCTCATTACTGCTCCTTTAAGAGACCACAATCAACTCACTAGTTTGTAAAGTTGGATTTTGGTGGTATCTATACTTTTGTCTGTTACTGGCTTCCTCACTGAGGTAAGCAGTCATTTGTTCATGCCTCCCCAGAACAGTGACTGGCGTACAACACTGCCATATGGACCTGGAACCCATCTATTTTTCATTACTCAAGGGTCCTGTGTTGCAAAGGTAAGGGAGGCATGCAATCGGGACTGTGGAGGGTGATTAGGTTATGTGATGGGCATGCCCGGGTCTAAGAAGCAACTGGCTGAGGTACTCAAAGGCTCGACTGTGCCCTCAGCCTGACGAATAGGAGAAGCCGCCACAGACTCAGCAGGGAAGGCTAACTGGGTGCCTGGCAGGAGCATGTCCTCAAAGACAAGGCAGGAATCGCCTCTCAGTCTGCCTTCACTGCTCTAGCCTGAAACCAAGGCTATGGCTCCACAGCCTTCAGACACTGCAGCTGCCCCAGCTGCTCCTTCTCTGCCAATGGGGGCTGGCAACTTGGGTTTCTGCCACTGTGATGAAACACTAAGCAAAAGCAACTTGGAGAGCAAGGGCTTATTTGGCTTACACGTCCCAGGTCACAGTCCACCGAGGGAAGGCAAGGAAGGAAGCTGGAGGCAGGCACGAAGGACTGCTGCGCTGCCGCTGCACTCCCCTGGTAACCTTGATGAAGGCTGGTCCTTCTGGATACAGTCACTGAAGACCTGGCACCCGGCTCAGGCTCCACGAGGCACTGTCTCGGGGCACTGTCTGCGGTCTCTTGGTTGTTCTATGGCTTCCACACAGGACTTCGTGTCCTAGGAGTCATCTTTTCTGCACGTGTCTGTTGCCCTGTTCTTCCTCGTTTCCAAGGTTGATGGAGGTCAGCGACTCTTGCTTTCAGGGTTGTCACTGCCTGCTGGCACGTCTTGAGCACACATAGCTCAAAGCTCTGCCAGAGACTTGTGCCTTTCCTCTCTGACACAGAGCTGTCACATGGATGGCTTCCACAAAGCTCCCTCCGTTGACTGTGCTCGCTCTTTCCAGTTACACGGCTGCCTGGTAGGTAATGAGAGCCCTTGGCTCTACCACAGTGCTTCAGGGCCAGTTCAAGTCTTTCGTCGTGGGTCTATCACTCACTGACTCTTTTTCCCTCGGTGCCTGTTCTTATTCTATGGGAGACCTTGTGACTTAACCCTCTTGGGTGGGGCAGGGTTGTGGGGTAATGCAGCTCAGACGAACCCTGGGAGTGTATGGAGACTGGCCACGATCTGGTGACCATCAAGTTGTATGCTAAGCCTGGATGAATGGCTTTGCCACTGGCCCATGAGCAGGTAGGATCCCTGAGCAATGCCCCTATCCTGAAATCACACTCCAACGTGGTATAGGTTAGGTTTGTTGAAAGGGCACATAAATTTTCTCTCTGCAAACACCTCTCCCTTTGTATTCTACATACCCTTGTAGTTGAGGGTTATCTGCTATTTATTTATTTTTCATGTTTAGGTGTGATATGTATGCATGCATGTGTATATGTGTGTTCCTATCTGTGAGGAAGCCGAGGTTGATATCAGAGATCTTCCTCAATTGCTCCACCACCTTATTCTTTGAGGCAGGATCTCTCACTCAAACCCAGAGCTCACCAATACAGGCAGCCACTAAGTCAGACTGTTCCAGAATTTTGTTTCTATCTTTTACGAGTGAAATTAAAGGCGCGCTACCATGACCACCCAGCATTTACATGGGTTCTAAAAATCCAAATTTCTACCCTCTTGCTTGCATAATAATTGCTTTACTGCTCAGTTATTTCCCCGACCCATTGTGTTGTGTTGTGTTTAAATTTTTAAAAATCTTTTAAAAACATTTATTTATGTGTATGTATGTATACACATACATACATGTATAGTTTAGAAGATAGCTGGTAGAAGTTGGTACCAGTAGGGGGTACCAGATCTCAATTTAGATGGCTATGAGCCACCATGTGGTGGCTGGGAATTGAACTCAGGACCTCTGGGAAAGCAGACAGTGCTCTTAACTCCAGAGCCATCTCTCCAGCCCCAGTTCTATCTTTCTACCATGGTGTCCTGGGGATCCAATTCAGGCTTGGAAGCAAGAAACTTTGCTCACTCAAACATCTCATCAGCCCTAAAGCTTTTAAAAATACACATGTAGCCAGAAGGTGGTGCTGCATGCCTTTAACAGCACTTGGGAGGAAGAGACAGAGGAAGGCAGGGATCTCTATGAGTTCCAGGACTGCCTGGTCTACAGAGTGAGTTCCAGGATAGCCACAGCTACATAGAAAAACCCTGTCTCGAAAAAAACAAAAACAAGCCCTCCACGTGTTGTGCATGTGTGCCAGTGTGGAAATCAAAGAACTGGAGGCAGCTGCTTCTGTCCTTCCACAATGTGGGAGGCACAGACCGAATTCGTGGTTAGGCCTGGTGGCTGGTACCTTCACCCCTGGCCTCCTACCTGCCGTGCATCCTCATAGGGCTCAGGCACTCGAGAGCTACTAACTTTCTTAATACACCCTGCTCAAGATGAGGTTTTTGTTTGTTTGTTTTGTGTTTGTTTTTCAAGACAGGGTTTCTCTGTGTAGCCCTGGCTGTCCTGGACTCACTTTGTAGACCAGGCTGGCCTCGAACTCACAGAGATCCTCCTGCCTGCACCTGTGCAGATGACAAACAACTGCTGTACCTTCCATTAGTAAGGACTCTAAGCAGAGAGGACTTGGCGAGACAGTGAGACAGGCTTTATGTTAGAAACATGAAAGGAATAGGCATTTATTGTACTGGCTGGTTTTCTGTCAGCCTGACATAGCGAGAGTCATCAGAGAGCCTCAGTCGGGGACTTGCCTCCATGAGACCCAGCTGTGAGGCACTTTCTCAATCAGTGATTGGTGGGGAGGGCCCAGCCCACCCTGAGTGCTGCCATCCATGCACTGGAGGTCCTGGGTTCTCTAAGAAAGCAGGCTGAGCAAGCCACAGGGAGCAAGCCAGTCAGCAGCACCCTCCATGGCCTGTGCATCAGCTCCTGCCTCCAGGCTCCTGCCCTGCTTGAGATCCTGCCCTGAGTGCCTTCATCTATGAACAGTGATGTGGAAGAGTGAGCCACGTACACCCTTTCCTCCCCAACTTGCTTTCTGGTCATGGTGTTTCACCGTAGCAACAGACCCCCTAAGTAAGACACTTAAAATAGCAAAATCCATCAAGCACTAGGCAGGAGAGCTCTCGGGGAGAGGGTGCCAGCACTAGAAGCACTGACCGCCAGCCTGCAGTGCGCCCACCCCAGCCTTCAATGCACTGGACTCCTGACACTGAGGGGCTGTGCTATAGAGGCCACACAGGGCATGGGGCGGCCCCGCAGGCTAGCAGTGACAAAGAACACAGACTGTTTGTTATAGCAGCCAGGCGCTCAGATGCAGCTGTTTCAGCTGTAGCGTCTAGTATAAGAACATCAGGAATGGTTCTGTGAACTAGCCAGGCAGAAAGTAAAGCTCCTATGCTGGCAGAGAGCAGGGGGTGGGCCCACTCAACACCAGAAGACGGGAAGGAACGCAAGCATCGCCCACCCAAATCAACGGCCATAAGATGCAAGAAACTGTACCTACTACCATTTAGAACTGTGCGCCTCTGAATGAACCAGGACAAGAACAACCCGTACAGAGCCAGGACATAACCTCACCCATCCTGACAGAGCCTAAAACCTACAGGACACCACTCAGAGGAAGGATAGCAGGCTACCAAGAAGAGACTTGATACCCTATGAGCATATACAGGGGGAGGAGGTCCCCCTCAGTCACAGTCATAGGGGAGGGGAGTAGGGGGAAAATGGGAGGGAGGGAGGAATGGGAGGACACAAGGGATGGGATAACCACTGAGATGTAACAAGACTAAATTAATAAATTAAAAAAAAAAGAAAAGAAAAGAACCCTACAGGACACTTCCTGCATAGTTACTGCTTTATGGGAATGGAGGTTTGATGTCAACAACAAGAGAGATTAATTCTTCGTGTGTATCGTTTTATGTGGTTATGTGGTTTTATGTGGTTCTCCAGTCAGGGGAGAAATAAAGCGCCCAGCAAAGCAGCTGGGCCCAGACAGAGGAAGCTTACTTTACACAGCCGTTTTTCTCATCGCAGTCTTTCTTCTCGGTCAGCCGCGCTGGCTTCTCAGTTGGCTTTTGGCTAAACCCACTAGAAACCAAAACACGTGAAAAGACTATTCACACATCGGCACTGCTACAGGCTGTCCACTAGACCCTAGATGCTAAGTCCCTGCTGCTGAGGGGGCCACAGAACAAACTGTTAGGTCAGCATCCTGTCCCTGTCCATGTGCCCTGCCTACCCACCCCATGAATCTGCTCTGACCACTGGAAGCCTGTCAGGAGTAGCTGCTAAGAAAGTGAAAACAGAAGCAAGCAAACAAACAAACAAACAACCCCCAGCACTAAGAGATCCCTGGTGGAAAGCAGCAGGCAGCCGCCAAGACTGCTGTAGGACTGGGAGGGAACACAGAGGCCTTACTGCTTCCCCCGCCTTCGCTGGCGACAGGGAGCAAAGTTCTTCCCCTCCCCCCACTAGGCCTAGCAGGGCTGCTACAGGAGCTTATAGAGGAAGAGAAGAGCCCAGGGCTAGCCCCAGGGGCTTCTGGGTTCCCTTAGGAGTAAGAAGCCGGAAGACAGAGCCCAATGTCCAACTGGCTCGATTATCAGAGTATGTCTTCAAGACTTGCCAGGGACAATGTGAGCGAGGCTTCAGCCCTGAGTGCACTCAGCCCGCCCCCAGGCCTAGGACTCCCTCCTGCTCAGCTCCAGCACTCATCACATCACATTCTTCCCTGAAGCGGCTTCCAGCTCCCAAGACCCACTGCTTCCGTTTCAGCCACTCCTCCCACTTCCAGACCTGAAGCTTCAGAGGTTCCTGGCGTTAAGACCCCAGGGACCTGCTGGCGACATACACTGCCCCACAGACCTGCTCTGCCAAGGGACGGCTGGCTCTCAGGCGCATCCCAGAGCTCTCTGGGCTCCTCAAAGTTCTAATAGTTGCCCTACCTGCAATGGAGCTTGGCTAGCATCTGCCTGCTACTAAGAATTCAAATCTTGTTTCATTTAAACCTGGCAGAACACTCTGTTTTACATTGTTTTATCCTGTTTAAGGCAGTTAATCTTCAACTGACAAAGCAGTCTCTGTTTATATTCCTTCGCCATCCTTGGAGGAAACCCAGAAAGAACAGTTTCCACTGACTGCTTCAAGGCAAGGCTGGGACTGGGCTGGAAACAAAGGTAACTTTTTTCTGGGAAGAAATTTAGGAAGCAGCAGTAAGGGAGCACCACCTAGCTGCATTTCTGTAAAAACAGAGGCTAAGCATTAAGCACAGAAACCTGTCTGGCCTGGCTACAGGGCCTCTCTGCTGCTGAAACTGGTTTAGTTTTACATTACAAACTGATTAGGGAACCAAAGCAATCAAGGGATAAGGGATAAGTAACAACCTGGAAACCAACAGAGTTCTGGAGATTTCTCCATCTTTTCCCTTCCTCTATCCCACTACCAGTTTTCAGCCCACTGTGTGGCCAGCTAAGCAGTTGTTATATAAGATTATTTTTCCTTGAAAGTAGTGTGCTTCTCAGACCACCTTTTTCAGGGTGTGTGTGTGGGGGGGTAATGGGATACTAGCCTATGATCAACCTTTACATAATCACTGACCATGTACCCCTCTGTATTTGTGGCCTCAACCAACCACAGACTGCAACTATTTGGCAAAAACAGACTGCCTGCATTAAACATGTGGATTTGCTTCCTTGACATTACTCCCTAAACAATACAGTGTAACAACTACTTATATAGTATTTACATTGCATTAGGTATTAGAAGTCACTTAGAGGTGTTTAAAATATGCATGAGAATGTTCATAGGCTATATGTGAATACCATCACAGGTTGTTATCTGGATTTGAGCACACGAGGTTGGCACTCTCAGCAGTCTGGAACTAAGCCACCCCCACCTTGCTAATATGAAGGAACAGCTATGTAAAACTATATTGCATAGTCCTAAGACTCTACAGTCTGCTAAGCTAAATTTTCAAATCATACCTTGCTGCTGGAATTTCTGGATCAGCATATATGGTTATGCCTCTTTTTGCTGGCCAGTACACTGAAGATTCAATACACTGTAAGAATGGAAGAAAGGAAGGGGGGAGGAAAGGGGAGGAAGGGGAAAGGATGGGAGAAGGAGGGGAAGGGAGGGGAAAGGATGGGGGAAGGAGAGGAGACGGCCATGTACACTTTTAAGAATTGTAATTTTTGGAGCCCAAATAAATAAAATGGACATTATTTCATCAACAATCATTCCAGGCAGTGTCCATGCACACAGCGTGCAGAGTCATGGTTGGATGGTTGTGCCATCGCTATAATCATTAGATTAAAATGCCAAGCAGCAGGCAATTGGCATTTCACATGGGTGTTTAAAACGACTACAATTACTTCCATTTGTCTTTGTCAAAAGAACTGTTAGTCACATTAGAATTGAAATTAATTATCAGAATGCCCCCCAAATCCAGACAGTAACACATCTATCTATGTTTAGTGAGCATAAGAGTGCCTTTCACAGCCAGGTCACACAGTTACCTTGCTCCATCAAAACAGACACACAAACAAACTACATTGTTCAGAGATGAAACCACACTGGCGCACACGGTGTGCTGATAATAGGGGACAATGTCACGTGAGCTTTCCATTCATGGGGCATTTAAACATACAACCTCATCCATGTGCTTTAAAGGGAGGCTCTGCTGTTTCTTCTCAAACATGGTTTTAGGCGAGTTTCCCAAGGAATCCTTATAGTTTATAGCTTTATCTGCAAAATAAAAATAGTAATAAAAACTACCTTGGAAAGTATTTATATAAAATAGAACAAAAATAAAAACAAGCACTGATATAAACTCTCAACACATGGATTATTATCAAGTGGGCTTTATATTAAACTTGTAGGGATTAAAGTTAAAAATCTTGCTTTGGGACTGACAAAATGGTTCATCAGGTAAAGGTAAAGGCAAGCCCGACACCTAGAATGAATATGAATATATATTATGCAAAAATCTTGCTTCAATTGTTTTTTTTAAAGGCTGTAGAAATTCATATATCAACTTACTAAGAATAAAACAATTTTCCCAACTTGGCAGACTGTGCTTTCCAAAGGAGGCCACAACTGTATCTCCAACACACACTCTCCTCCTACAGTGTATAGGACATACACCCCCCACCCAAAGCCCAGGTCTTAAACTGAGATCAAATTTCCAAGAATTTGGGAATTGCTAAATTAAAGCCCTGCCCCTGACTCCTGGAGATTGCAGAAGCAAAGCAGCCAGCTAGCTGCAGCAGATAACAGATCAGGGTCTGTCAGTTTCAAACACAGCTCTCTGAGGAAGATAGCTAACTTCCCATTCTGCCCCTAACACAACCCCTTCCCTCTTTCCTATCCTCAGCTATAAAGGCCCCGGCTTGAAGCCTGTAACACAGGAGGCCAGGCCCAGACACCACCTTTCAGGTTATCAAAGCTGCTGCAGCTGCCGAGGCTACCTAAACCTCTGCCCTTTATTTCTTCCTATAAACTTAGTTCTCACACAATGTAACTGACTCTCACCAAGAGAGAGGATCTAGCGGGGTGCAGTTGCACACGCCTTTAATCCCAGCACTCAGAAGCAGAGTAGAGGCCAGCCTGTACTACAGAGTGAGTTCCAGCACAGCCAAATCTACACAGAGAAACCTTGTTGAGAGAGAAAGAGACAGAGACACAGAGAGAGAGAGAGAGAGAGAGAGAGACAGAGACAGAGACAGAGACAGAGAGACAGATAAAGACAGACACAGACAGACAGAACCAGACAGACAGACAGATACAGGATCTATATCCCTATCCCACAAACCAGGATAGGAAATTCCAAAGCAAATAGAAGAAAAAACTACTTAAACAAATAAATAAACAAACAAAAAAAGAACTATGAAACAACTGCAAAATACTTGTATCAGTCTGAGTGAGTTGCTTAAACAAGAGAAATTACTTAATTTTCTTATAGTTCTGGAGGCTGAAAATCCAAGATCAAAGCATTGTCCAATGTGGTCCCTGGAGTGCTGTCTTCCTGGTGTACAGATAACCATCTTCTCACAAGTGCATGGGTGCTGGGGAGAAAGTCGGCTCTGGAACTCTTCCCCTTCTGAGGGCTCTCCATCTATCAGAGCCCGGCTATCCTTATGGCATCACCCAGCTGAATCTCCTCATGAAGACTGTGTGTACAGACACAGCCATACTGGGGGGGAAGGACTGCAG
This sequence comes from Acomys russatus, assembly GCF_903995435.1. Classification (NCBI taxonomy): domain Eukaryota; kingdom Metazoa; phylum Chordata; class Mammalia; order Rodentia; family Muridae; genus Acomys; species Acomys russatus. The sequence goes on along the minus strand of NC_067155.1, from coordinate 3,293,044 downwards.
TATACAGATTCTGAGAACACAGAATTCAAAGAGCAACAAAATTGCTAAGGCTCAGGCTGGAGAGTTGGCTCAGAAGTTAAGAGCACAATCTGTTTTCCCAAAGGTCCTGAGTTCAATTCCCAGCAACCACATGGTGGCTCACAACCATCTATAATGAGATTTGGTGCCCTCTTCTGGCGTGCAGGTGTACATGCAGGCAGAGCACTATGGACATAATCAAGCAATCAACAAATAAGTATTTTTTTAAAAATTGCTAAAGCTCTGACTCAGAGGTGGAAGAAGGGAGATTAAGAGAGAGGCGGAGAAAGGAGGAAGTGAGAGAGGGGACATGACTGCTGACCACAGACACCGAGAGGCTAATAAAGGATACTCCACGTGTGCTGATGAGCAAATCAAGAAGTGTGAAGACAGTGGGATGGACAGCTTTCTGCTCACATTTGACCATCCAGGGCAGTGGTCCTCAACCTTCCTACAGCTGTGACCCTGTAACACAGTTCCTCATGTGGTGTGACCCCTAGAAATTATTTTGTTGCTACTTCATAACTCAATTTTTTTCTACTGCTATAGGTTGTAATGTAACTATCTGATCTGCAAGATCCCTGATGCATGGCCCCCAGGAAAGGGCCCTTCCATTACTAAGGGCCCCAGGCTGAGAACCACAGATCCGCATGAAATACATCCCTTTAAAGACACACTTTCCAAAGCTCCCAAACAAAACAAAAGTAGGCAACAAGGGCACGTAGGTCTTGGGGATTGAACTGACAGTTAATAAAGAGCACACACCTGTCCCCAAGGAAGAAGGAGCTCAGACAGAGCTTAGTTTGCCAGGAAGCAGCATCATTCAATACTCACTTTCCAGTCGGTGAAAGTCTTTCCCTTGCAAAAGCATTGGCCACAGAGTAAGTGATGGGCTGAGCTTACTGGAGCAGGGCACCGAACTGAGACCGGGCCTCGGTTTCTCCAACGTATTGAGGTTTTTACTCCCCATGGGTGACACATAATAAGCAAAGTTCTTTGCAACCAGGTCATCATTAACACAAACCTACAAAATTTTAAAGATTTTAAGTTACCATCCAGACGGGTGTAATAAATGTACACAAGGTCAATATTCCAAACTCAGCCCCTAATTACTGAAATATTGTTTTATGAAGAATAATTTGACAGAAATACCTCTTGGTTCCTGCTATGTTAGCAACAAATTAAATAATCTTTATGAACTCCCTCATGAGAAAATAGCAATGGGCTTCTTGAAATATAAGGTGTACCTTGGAGGAAGAGAGAGCTGAACACCATCTGGCCAGGGTCAGATTTGCTGGGAGCCCACTAACAATAAAAGGGAAACTGAAAAACTAGATCTTTAATTTTAGTATTCAGGAGGCCAAGGCAGACAGATCTCTGTGAGTTTGAGGCCAGCCTGGTCTACAGGACAGCCAGGGCTACACAGAGAAACCATCTCGAAAAAACAAAAGCCCAGCCAAACCACCACCAACAAAACCTTAATGCTTCAAGCCAGGCATGACAACGCTGCCTGGGAGGCAAAGAGCTGCTCACAATGGCTAGATAGGATAAAATACTGTAGGATTGGGTCTCTGGGCAGACATACATACTAAATGAAGCACCTGGGGCTGGGAACATATAATAAAGGCTTGCTTTGTGGATGTGAGAATCTGAGTTTGATCCTTAAGACTCAAATAAAAGATTCCCAGGCATGGTGGAGGCCACTGGTAACCCCGATCTCAGGAGGCAGGTGATCCCAGAGCTTGCTGACCACACAGTCTAGCCTAGTTGGTGAGTTCAGGCCACTGAGAAAGAAACCTTGTCTCAAAGCGGGTGAACAGCATCCCCGAAGAACTCAAGGTTGTCCTCTGGGCTCCACATGCATCAGTGCACACCAGGACATGTACACACATACGTACATGTATACATTCATACAAATTACAGAAGAACTCTCAAAATAAAAGCAATCCAATTAGGCAAAGTGTGACTACTCTACCAAAGCATGGATTACAAATGAGCACGTGAAAGCATCGCTGGTGATTTGACAAATGTGTATTTCATCCACTGTGAGATGCCTACAAACACTGACTGAGAGAGCAACACAAGAGTGGAAGCACACGGAGGAAACAGAAATCTCACATAGTGTTGATAATGATATAAAAAGGGGCTGTCATTTGGCAAACAACATGGCAGTTTCCAAGTGTCAACAGTCGGACCCAGAAGCTGCATTCCCAGGCATTTCCCTGAGAAGGACATGTTCAAGCAGAGGAAAACTTACATCAGCACTAACTGGACACACAAAGTCCATGGTAGATACTGGGTTGTTACACAGCCACGTAGAGGAAGAGCACTGACATGCACACCATACACACAGAAAGCAACCTACAAAACCCACTAACATTTTCACACATTCAACACAAACTCACTAAGAAATAGAGGGGGACTCTCATTCACGTTAAAAAAACAAAAACAAAAAGCCAACTCTCAGAGAAAACCTAACAAAGGAAGTGAAAGACTCTGTAACGAAAGCTCCAAGACACTGCGAGACATACTGCAGCTGCTGTGGTAGTGCCTGTAACACCAGCATTCTGGAGGAAGCTCTCAAGAGAAAGGCTGAGTGCTCTGTGAGTTGGAGACCTGCCTAGTCTATGTAATGAGTTCAGGAAAGCCAGAGTACATAGTAAAATCCTGCCTCAAACAATCAGAACAGGCTGCAAAACAGTAGGGCGAAACAGCCAGCATTGATTTCTGGCCTCCATATACACATCTGTGAACAGGCAAGCCGTTCACACACACTAGTTAAATTAAAAAACTATAAACACTGTCTAAATAAAATGACTAGGTTAGGTTAGGTTAGGCCAATGTTTTTTGTTCTTTTGTTTTGTTTTGTTTCAAGACATGGTTTCTCTGCACAGTTCTGGCTGTCCTGGACATACTCTGTAGACCAGGCTGTCCTGGACATACTCTGTAGATCAGGCTGTCCTAGACATACTCTGTAGATCAGGCTGTCCTAGACATACTCTGTAGACCAGGCTGTCCTGGACATACTCTGTAGATCAGGCTGTACTAGACATACTCTGTAGACCAGGCTGTCCTAGACATACTCTGTAGACCAGGCTGTACTGGACATACTCTGTAGACCAGGCTATCCTAGACATACTCTGTAGATCAGGCTGTCCTGGACATACTCTGTAGATCAGGCTGTCCTAGACATACTCTGTAGACTAGGCTGTCCTAGACATACTCTGTAGATCAGGCTGTCCTGGACATACTCTGTAGACCAGGCTGTCCTAGACATACTCTGTAGATCAGGCTGTCCTGGACATACTCTGTAGACCAGGCTGTCCTAGACATACTCTGTAGATCAGGCTATCCTAGACATACTCTGTAGACCAGGCTGTCCTTGAACACAAGAGATCCACCTGGCTCTGTGTGAGCAACCACTGCTTGGCTTATCAATGTTTTCAATAATCAACAGAAGACAGCCTCTGCAGCTGATGCCTAGGTAGAATACTAGCACGTACACGTGTCTGTCAGTCTGTCTCTCACTCGTGCATGTGCACAGACATGAAAGGAATAGCTGAACAGTTCTACTAGGTTCTATTCCAAGCTAGACCTTAGAAGATTAAGATAACTCCCACTGTATGAATTATTGTTTTATCAAAGTTTAAAATAAGGATATAGATTTTAAAAATACAAATCTTGTAATGTATGGTGGTGTCATGGCTATAATCCCAGCACTTAGGAGTAGAGGCAAAATTAAGAATATAAAGTCGTTCAGTGCTTGGGTGACCAAGAACTTAGGAGTAGATAGCCCAAGGACCTAGAGAAAAGCCAAATACTAGTGGAATAAATAAATTATTTAATTAATTTAAATAGAAGAAATAGCTGCAAATGACTCCTGATGACAGACTTATGGACCAGTGCCTTGCTCAGTCATCATCAGAGAAGCCTCCTCCTACAGCGGATCCGATGCCGAGACCCACAGCCAGACATTACAAAAAGAACGAGAAACCTTTGAACACTCAGCCCTCAATAGGATGTCCGTATCAAATCCCTCCCCCCCAGGGCTCAGGAAGCCCTGAGGAACATGCAGCAGGAAGAGCACAAGAGCCAGAGGGGATGGAGGGCACAAAAACACAAGGCCCTCTAAATCAACACGGCCAATGCGCGCGCATGAGCTGACAGAGGCTGGGCTGCATACACAGGTCTATGTTAGGGCTTCCAGTTTAAGGTTTTTAATGGGATTCCTGAATGTAGCGACAAATGGATATATTTTTTGTGCCTTCTTTTTTGTTGTTGTTTCTTATGTTTTTCTTTCTCTCTCTCTCTGTTTTTTGTTTTGTTTTGTTTTTCAAGACACGGTTTTTCTGTATAAACAGCCCTGGCTGTCCTGGACCTCTCTTGGTAGACCAGGCTAGCCTCAAACTCACAACCATCTGCCTGCTTCTGCCTCCTGAGTGCTAGGGTTGAGAGCCTGCATCAGCACACCCAGCTTATCCCTTCTCTTTTACTTCTATTTGTTTTGTTCAATTCCTGTGTGTTTTTGTTTGATCTTTTTATATTTTAACAACAAAAATTTAAGATCATTCTCAGGAACACTGAAAGTTCACGGCTAGCCTGGGCTATACAAGACTGTCTAAAAACTCTAAAACTGGAAAACAACTGCACCGCCCCCCACAAATCCTTCACTTACTTTTTCATTCTTTATTGTTGCATAAAGGTAAACCTCAAAAGTGTCTTCTTCCACAGCGCATAATTTGGCTTCCACTTGAGAAGTTGCTAAATGGCAGCAAATGGCGAAACAGGTGAGCTGAGGTTGATGAAGAGCAAGCATGGCCTCGTCAGGCAACACCCAGGCCCTTCACGTCAGTCACACTTCAGCGGCCAACAGGCAGGCAAAGCCACAGGAATATGCTGACTGACAAGAGTTAGGGCAGATGGTACGAAACAGGCTTCTACAGTTGCCAACATAAACAGGTAAAAGTCGTTTACACGCTTAAAGTTAGCAGTGGTCTACAACAAATGTCCACTGACTATCCCTCGCTCAGTAAAGCAGCTGGGTTTTTAATCAACTGCTGAAGATGCAGGTACACTCACTTGTACACTCTCAGCACTTCACAGCCAGCTGAGAGGGAGGCAGGCACTGTTCCTGTGAAGGGGGCGTCTGCATAACAAGCCAGTTCTCTATTTCAGCTGAGAACTGCTGACATCCAACCCACCTGCAGAACTGCAGCGGTACAGTCAGTGCGATGCCTGGCATGGAAGGCACTCCACTATCTCACGGAGCCCTGGGAGGCCAAACTGTTATGACCTCCGACATCTGGCAACACAAGCATAAGCCACCGCAGGGATCAATTAAAGCAGTGTGCAAACAAATCGTGGCCTTACCTCTTAGAATGTTCTGAAAGTACTGGATAGCTGCACTGTCCCATTTTGTGGCAGGTCTGGAACAGTAAACAAATGCAGTTTCATTAAGTAAAAACCACAGCCTACTACAGCACTGCTGTTTTGTTAGCTGGGTAATGGTGTTTCTGACACCAAACATTAAGCATCCAAGACAGACAACAGGGAGCCTGTGCCAGCTCAGCTTCAGGGTACAGGCTCCAGATGTCCCTGACAATGCCATGGTGTCTTCACACCTCGGGCAGGACAGAGGCCCTGCTGAGATGACACTCCCCATGCCAGCGTATGGCACCACTGTCCCCCAGCACCTACAAGAAATCCTCCCGCCTCCCCCACGCACACACGGTACAAGCTCCTTGGAGAAAGCCCAAGTGCGCACCATCCGTCGCTGGCTGCCAGAGAATGGCACCACCGATTAGCCAACTCCGGAGACAGCCATGCGAAAGCCAGCGACACCCTGGAGGCCCTCTCTCTAAGACTCTAGAACTCTGGCCTAGCTCCTTTTCATCTCCAGCAGCTTGCTCTCTCTACACTTCACGAGGGCTGTCAGAGGAAGACTTGTAGGCACTGTAAAAGCAGGACAAAGCAGTGCTTACAAACAACAAAAGCAAAATAAAGCTTGTTACTGTTAGGTCCACAGGAAACCCCAATCCCCAAACGTCAAAAGGCAGTCCAAATACCCAGAAACAGGCCCAACCCGGGCCTGGGCAGGATTTCTGGTGGTTAGGACCTTCTGAAGACTGGTTCCCCTCTACAAAAGGAGTCATTTCCCCCACCTCTGGCAGAAGGAACCTATGGTCTCTTGTGCTGCCTACTGACATACCAAATGGCACGCTGGCCTCCAGGCTGCCTCAGCATTCCAAGTACATGTCTGCTACATATCCTAGTCCTTCATGGTCACCTCCTCTCCTGCACCCCCCGCAGCTCACTTTCCGTAGCCTTGCTCTTTGGCTGTGCCCACCATCCTCAGCCCTCCCGTCCTCGCCGTGCTCAGCTGGTGCTCCTCATGCCGTGTTCCCCATCTCCTGTCCCCGCTGTTCTCTCCTTGCCTGTAGACAGGCCTGGCCATGTCCAGTCTTCTGGCCAAGTCTACTACTTTCTCTCTCTGCTCTCAACTTTTCTAGATGCCTCTGGCTGTTCTCTTGCTCCAATAAAATCTCTTGCTTCAAACCGGCCCCCCCCCCCCAAAAAACAAAACTTCCCCTTAACCACACCAAGGAGCACACATGTCATGTTTCTACGGTTACCAGGAGAAATACTGTGTTTCTAATGGCTTTGGTCATTAAAGATGCTACCACTGCCCTCCAACAAATGCTTTAAAGATCAAATGGCGTGACACACATGGCCAGTGACACACATGGCCAGTGACACACATGGCCAGTGACACACGTGGCCAGTGCCTGGACAAGATTGGTTCCATCTATATTTGTTTTTCACTGAGTGATTAAACACACTACTTACAGGAAATTGTCAAGGATTTCTAAAAAGAGCAAAATAAAGACAATGATCTCAAAAGTCATACTAAACATGAAAAAAATTCATAGAAAAATTTCAGAAAAATATATTAAGTTCCTATCAGGCAACAAAAAGAAGAGAAAATTCACTACAGTATGAATGGGTGTCTGTCTCTGTAGATGTGCGCATGAGAGAAGAAACACATGAGAACACAAGAAGAGAGATCAACACCAGCACCAACATTCAACATTGTGTGGAAAAACATCACTTTGAAGAGAATCTTGCTTTTTTTATTTGTGTATGGTGTAAGTGTGCCGTGTGTACATATATGCCCATGGTATCTGTGGATGTCTTTCCTCCATCATTGGCCATCAACAACAACAAAACTAGACTAAGCCTGAAGCACGTCAGTTTTCCTAGGCTGGCTGGCCAACAGGTTTTGGGGATCTTGTCACCACTCCTCCTCCTCCACACTAGGGCTACTGGCATGAACTACCATATCTAACCTTTTATGTGGGTTCTGGGGTTCAAATCCAGATTTGTTTGCAAGGCAGGCACTTTACTGAATGACCTATATTCTCGGCCTTAAAGAGACCTTTAAAAATTATTAAGTGTAGTACTTGGGAGGCAGAGGCAGAGGCAGGCGGGTCTCTGTGAGTTCAAGGCCAGCCTGGTGTACAAAGCAAGTCCAGGACAGCCAAGGCTACAGAGAGAGACCCTGTCTCAAAAAAAAAAAAAGTGTATGCACGTTTTGCCTGTGCATGTCCATGCACTATTTAGTGTGTGCCCAGTACCTGTGGAGGTCAGGAAGGGGCACCAGATTCCCTGGCATTGGAAGTTATAGATGACTGTGACCACCCGTGCTGAGGGCTGGGGACCAAACCCAGACCCTCTGTGAGAACAGACAGTGCTGCTTAACTGCTGAGCCATCTCTCCAGCGCCCAAGAAGCTCTCTCTATATACAGCAAAGACGGTAGAGGTTGCTAGTCTTTTTGAAGGGAAACTTAACAAGCATCTATAAAAAATAACAATATACATATTAAAATTATTTTAGCTAAAATGAGAATAAAAAAGTATCCCATGTTGAAGGGTAGCCTCTGCCAGTGCGGGGTACTCTAGTGATGGACAAGGTGAGGAGTGTGCAGAAGCCTCTCCCTGAAAGCCACTGCAGTCCTGTGCGCAGGATCCTGTGCTGGGAACAAGGAAGGAAGCAGCTTCTCTGAGGTGCTGTGATATGCAGGCTGAAGTCCACCCATCCCTGGAGGAACACAGTAAGCTCAGGTCACTGTCCCGTCCTCAAAGGCCAAGGTTACTAAGTGGTGGGCTGGCTGGAGGGGAGCTCACTACTCTAAAACCAACGCACCACCTCCAGCAAACTTGTGACGTAGGAGAGAGACGAGCATGTCACAAAGAGCCCACGAAAGCATCCAGATTGCTGGGCACCTTCCACAATGCAACATGTGCAGAACATGTGGGAGAGTCAAACAGGGCTGCTCCCTAAGGCTCTGCCTTCCATACCACCACAGTCCTGGAGTTATAACGGCACTGCCTACTGACTCTACAGCAGGCTGGAGACAGAAAGCAAGGCCATAGAAAGCAAGGCCTCCACTAACATCTATCCCACACAGAATGACCACTCACACCTAACAGCTCTGCCAGTGCAGGAAGCCATGCTGTGCAGACACTAGTACCATGGCAGATGCTGACAGAGAACTGAGGACAGGGGACACATGCACACCTCTCTCTACAGCTCAGAGGTTTGTGGGTGTGTTGTTCATGTGTGTGTGTGCATGTCTGTGTAGGTGCAGGTGCATGTAGACAGAAGTGGGTGTGGAGGTTGACGTCACCTGTCTTCCTTACTCTGCTCCACTTAGTATACAAAGACAGAGTCCTTCACTCAAGTCAGAGCTTACCAATCCAGCCAGTCTGACCCCGGGATGCTGAGCAAGGATCACAGGTGACGTCCCACTGACACTGGCCTTTGTGGAGGTGCTGGGGATCAAGGTCCTGGTCCTCCTGCCTGCACAGTGAGCTCATTCCCAGGAGCCATCTCCCCAACCCACATCTCCGTGTGCTACATGGCATGTTAAGTGATTGGAAAGACTGTAACTAGCTGTCAAGAGGGAAAAGGTTAGACACACATGACAACTGTACCCACTTATAAAAAGGGCTGAAAACTAAAAGGAGAGGCACATATATTGACCTGTCACACAAATGTATATAAACACCATTAAAGGTATGGCTCTTGGGAGCTTTAAAAAAAAAAAAAAAAAAAAAAAAAAAAAAAAAAAAAAACCACAAGGCCTTCTAGGAGGGAGGAGATAGGGCTGGGCAGGAATTGCAATCAACTTTTTTCCTGGGGGAGGATGTGTCACTATGTTGCCTAAGCTGACCTCAAGTTTTTATGCCTAGGCCTCAGAACCCCAAAAGTAGCTGGGAGTTCAGGCCTGTAACAGTACCCTCAGATAATATACTTTTTTGTTGTTTTTGTTTTATTTATTCATTATTATGTATACAGTGCTCTGTCTGCATGTCAGAAGAGGGCATCGGATCACATAATAGATCGTTATGAGCCACCATGTGGTTGCTGGGAATTAACTCTGGACCTCTGGAGGAGCAACCAGTGCCCTTAACCTTTGAGCCATCTCTTCAGGCCTGAACTGACTCTTTGGGTTTTTTGTTTGTTTGGTTTGGTTTGGTTTTGGTTTGGTCTCTCTGTGTAGCCTTGGCTATCCTGGACTTGCTTTGTAGACCAGGCTGGCCTCAAACTCACAGCTATCCACCTGCCTCTGCCTCCCCGAGTACTGGGATTAAAGGTGTGCACCACCATGCCCGGCTGATAATATACTTTTTGAAATGGTTTGAGATTTTATATTTTTCTTTACACTTACTTTTTACAACTCAAAACAGGGCAATAAGCACAGAACTCAGGTCTTCACAAAGAAACTCACTCATGGCAGCATTCAGGCTGAGGCTGCCTTGGGGATTCTGCTGTGCCTGAGGAGAGCACAGACCATGGACCTGCTCAGCACTGCTAAGGGGGAAAACACGGCTAATGAACCCTACACAGTTGGCTCAAGGTTTTTCTGGAGGTCCACTTAGTTAATAACAAGCTGTACTTACACTTGGCTCAAGGCTTTTCTGGAGGTTCACTTAGCTACTAACAAGCTGTACTTACTGGGACCTACACGCCACCCCAGCCAGGGAAGCAGGTAGCCCATGCTAGCTTCCCATCTCCCCTGTGCCTACACATCCTGCCCTCGGCTCCACAGCAGAACATGCAGCAGCATCTCTTACCCTGCTCCCATCTCTAATAGACCACACAGCTCTTCCCATTCTCACCTGCCTCCCACAGCTCACTGCGGTATCCCAGCAGGCACTCCCTGGGTGCCCACTCTGACCAGGGGCTTTAAGTAGCTAACTGTACATCTTCACCTCTCCCTCCACTCCTCCAAGTCCAATCCCCAGTCTCATCCTCAGCTCTGTAGCACACCTTCTGCTGTGGCCTCTCCTACTCTCTGCTCCATTCCCAAGAGACTAAGAAAACACTGGTGGAACACCCTGTTCCCTCATTCCTGTGAACCCCCTCAGCCTGATACCCAACCTGTCCCCATCTCTAAGTGTCAGGCCCCAATACCCAAAAACACATTTTACTTGGAATTCCCAGTAGCCACACATATCAGGACCCCAGAAGAATTTCCTACCAGGCAACATACAGCCACTACATTCTCAAAAGTACAAGAGAGGGTAACAGAAACCAAAGAATACAGTATCACCCAGCACAGACCAGACCAGACATCAGCACCTAGAATTACATCTTCCCAATCCCAGGTGCCTAGATGCCAGTGTGAAGTCAGTAACAGGCAGGACAATGAATGTGTCTCCAGTAGAACCAAGAGACCCTACCACAGCTGGCCCTGAGTGTTCCCACACAGCTGAAGCACACACCCACTCTATGAAGATGACAGGAGCCCTTAGAGAGGAAAGGAATAAATCCATTAAAGAAATCTATAAAAATATAGAGAGTGGAAGGAAATGAAATAAAATCAATAAAGAAAACCCAAAATGAGGGGACTCTTGAAATGAAAAATTTACAAAACCAGACAGGAACCGTAGAGGCAAGCCTTACCGACGTAATAGGAGAGATGGAAGAAAGAATCTCAGGCCCTGAAGACACAATTGAAGAAATGGACAGACCAAAGAAAATGTTGGATTTTTAAAAGCAAAAACAATAAAACTTCTGCCATCGAATATCCAGAAAATCTGGGACACTTCATATAAAAAGGCCTAATAATGGGAATAGAGGAAGGAGAAGAAACCAAGATTAAAGACCCAGAAAATATTCTCAACAAATCACAGAGGAAATTTTCCCTAACCTAAACAAGATGCCTATCAAGATACACAAGCCCACGGACACCAAATAGACTGAACCAAAAAACAAAAGTCCCTTCAGTATATAAAAATTAAACCACTAAACATACAGAACAAAGAAAAATATTAAAATCTTCAAGGGGAAAAGACCAAGTAACATATAAAGACAGAACTATTAGAATCACATCTGACTTCTCAGTGGAGACTCTAAAAGCCAGAAGGGCCTGGACAAATGAGCTGTAGACTCTGAGACCATGACGCCAATGCACACTACTACACCCAGCACAACTTTCAGTCGCCATAGACAGAGAAAATACAACATTCCATGTTAAATTTACATTTTAGCAATATCTACCTACAAACCAGCGCACACACACGCACAGACACACGTGCGCATGCACACAGACACACACCACCACTGCCACCAATACACATAACAGGAGTCCATCATCACTGCTCATTGGAATACACATAACAAGAGTCCATCATCACTGCTCATTGGAATACACATAACAGGAGTCCATCATCACTGCTCATTGGAATACACATAACAGGAGTCCATCATCACTGCTCATTGGAATACACATAACAGGAGTCCATCATCACTGCTCATTGGAATACACATAACAGGAGTCCATCATCACTGCTCATTGGAATACACATAACAGGAGTCCATCATCACTGCTCATTGGAAAACACATAACAGGAGTCCATCATCACTGCTCATTGGTATACACATAACAGGAGTCCATCATCACTGCTCATTGGCATTTCCCAACATCAGTGGTCTCGACTCCCTAATAAAAAGAATGGAATGGACATGAAAACAGGACACATAGATCCATCCTTCTGCTGCATCAGAGAAACACACTTTGTTACCACCAAGGACAGACATCATCTCAGAGTAAAGGGATGGAAAAGGACACTCCAGGCAAATGGACTTAGGAAGCAAGCTGGTGCGGCCATTTTAATATCTAACAAAGTAGACTGTAGCCAAAACTAATCAGAAGAGACAAGGATGCACACTACATTTTATTCTCCAAAGGGAAAATGCGCACCAATAGCATACTGCAATAGCTGTGCATCAAACAGAGGGGCCCTAGATCCATTAAAACAAAACAAAACAAAACACTACTACAGCTAAAATTACATGCTGGTCCTCACACAGTGACTGTGGCGACTTCAATACCTCACTCTTACCAATGGACAAGTCATTCAGACAAAAAAACTAAATGTAGCTAATTAAAGTTATAAGCCAAATGGACCTAACCGATATTTACAGAACATTTCAAACAAACACAAAAGAATATACTTTCTTCTTAGCATCTCACAGAACTTTCTCCAAAACTAACCACATAATCGGACACAAAACAAGTACCAACAGACTAAAAAAAAATTTAAATAACACTCTGCCATCCTATCTGACCATCACAAATTAAATCTGAATTTCAACAACAACAGAAAACTCATGGAAACTGAACAACTCACTACTAGGTGAAAATTAGGCCAAGACAGAAATTAAGAATGAAAGTGAAGGCTTCCTAGAATTGAATAAAAGTGAGTACACACCATACCCAAACTTATGGAACACAATGAAGGCAGCAGCTCTAAGAGTCACGTACATAGCACTAAGCACCTACATAAAAATACTGGAGCTATCATACTAGTAACGTGACTTCACACCTAAGAACTCTAGAGCAAAAAGAGGAAATCACACCCAAAAGGAGTAGATGGCAAAACATAACAAAACTCAGAACTGAAGTCAATAATATACAAACAAACGAAAAACATACAGAGTTAATGCAACAAAGAGTTGGTTCTTTGAGAAAATCAGTAAGATTGACAAATCCTTATCCATTGTGCTCCCGTTCCTCCCCTTTGGAGAGGTGATGTGTGTCCTGTGCCGTGATATGTTGGGAGTGTGTGAGCTGCTTTTCCATTTGATTTTATAGGTGATTACAGTTAAGAGACTGCCTTGAGTTTCTGGGCTTTTTTTTTTTTTTAAATATGAAATGCTTCACGAATTAGTGCCATCGTTGTGCATCCCTGCTAATCTCTGTATCATTCCAATCTTAGTATATGTGCTGCCAAAGTGGGCACAAACCTGGGACTTTTAAACAGTGTGGAGATTGTTACAAACTGTGGGGACTTTTGGAGTTGGGCTGTATGAACTTGCATCATGACATGGCTACAAGCCGATGGGGGCCAGGCAGTCAGTGTGATGGTCTGAAGAGGAATGTGAATGCTGGTCATCAGAGAGCAGAGCCAGCTGAGAGGGTTAGGAGGTGTGGCCTTGCTGGAGAGGGCGTGGCCTTGTTGGGGAGGGCGTGGCCTTGCTGAAGGAAGTGTGCCATTGGGGTGGGCAGGGAGGGCTCAGCAGCTTTTGGATTGGGCTCCTTTTCCAGGACCATGTCTGTCTCTGTGTTGACATGCTCCCTACCATGACGATAATGGACAAAACCTCATGGTGTCTCTTCACAGCCACAGAACACTGACTAAGACACTACCAAAAGCAACCTACAGATTCAAAGCAATCTGTATCAAAATTCCCAGCACAACGTTTCACAGATAGCTAAAACAATACCGAATAATAAAAATACTGCAGGAGGCATCACTATCCTCGATTTCAAGTTGTACTACAAAGCCATAGTAATAAAAACAAGGTGGTAATGACACAAAAACAGGCACACTGATCAGTACAATCAAATTGAAGACTTAGACATAAATCCACATACCTGTGGACACTTGATTTTTCTTAAATAACAAAGCCAGAAATACATGCTAGAAGGAAAAACCATATCTATCTTTTCTTTCCTTTTTCTTTTTGTTTTGTTTCTTTTTTTAAAAATTCTATTATTTTATTATGTTTTTAACATATGCTTTTATATTATTATACATAAAAAATAAACTACATACAGCAGGAACACCCAAGAGACAATCATGAGTTAGATAAATATTACATTCATAGTGATTTGGTTATTTGTATTTGTCAAACTTGAAGTAAACATCTTTCCTATCTTCTTGGGTCTAAATTTCTCAATGAAAATCAGTATCTATCATATCTCATCTCTGTTAACTTAAATCATCTATCTTGATCTAAAAAGAACTTATCCCCTTAACCAACTAAACTTGATTGTAAGACTAAACTATCTGGTCTTCAACCCCATCAGAGACTTGAGAAGGAATAAAACTTAAATGCCTGAGTGAACCGGAAGTGCAGGTTAGAGCTTCCAAAATGGAAAAGTGGCTGAGACAGTTTACTGTTCGAACAGTCACCCAGCACTCTCTATAACATGGGGCATCATCTTCGGCCTTCTAGCCCATTATCCCTGCCAGACATACTTGATACGCAGGAACTATTGAGGACTTGCTTACCCTGTCTTGGCAGAGTTCAGCTGTTGACTCTGCCTTCTGTTTGTTTTGTTTTTCAACCCAGAGTTTCTCTCTATGTATAGACCAGGATGGCCTTGAACTCAGAGAGATCCACCTGCCTCTGTCTTTCAAGTGCTAGACTTAAAGGTGTGCACCACCTGGCCAGTGGGGTCCCATTTATTAATTGTTGATCTTAGTGTCTGTACTAATGGTGTCTGTTCTGAAAGTCTTTCCTGTGCCAGTGAGCTCAAGGCTGTTTCCCACTTAATCTTCTATCAGGTTCAGTGTACCTGGGGTTTTTGTTTGGTTTGGTTTTTTGAGACAAGGTTTCTCTGTGTAGCCTTGATTGTCCTGGACTTGTTTTGTAGACCAGGCTGGCCTCGAACTCAGAGATCTGCCTGCTTCTGCCTCCCAAGTGCTAGGGTTACAGGCATGTACCACCATGCCCAGCAATTTCCCCATTTTTTTTCTCTGAGACAGGGTTTCTCTGTGTAGCCTTGGCTGTCCTGGACTCACTTTGTAGACCAGGCTGGCCTCGAACGCACAGAGATCAGCCTGCCTCTGCCTCCCGAGTGCTAGGATTAAAGGTGTGCGCCACCACGGTCGGCAATTTCCCCATTTTTAATTTTAGAAAAAAATTCACTGAGATAAAGCAGCTTACCACAGCTTACCTTGCTAGCTAATGAACCTACATGGTATCCAAAACCACTCAAAAGAAACAGAAACCAAAGGACCCAGAGAACCTCTGTGTACGAAATCTGTCTATGTGAACGGCTATTTCCCTCATCTCACAACAACCAAAGGGCTGCCTCAGGGCGCTGTGCAATGTACTGTCAATTTGATTGAAGAGAAAAACAAAAACCAAAAAGAAATCTATATGATCCTTATGCTTAAGCGTCCTGAAGTCAACACAAGCTCTTTCTTCATAACATTTTATCGCCTTCTCGTCACGTTTTCCATGTTGCTTACTAGGAAGGAGAGCTTAACTCTGCAAGTGTCCTATGTCACCAGGGATTGCCTTTTACTTCTAAACAACCAAAGCACCACACCCTCCCTCTTAGTCAATGAGCCAGTGAGCCTGTCTTATGTCAGATTGTTTCACTGTGCGATATAACCTGGAGGTGAACAGTTGCTGGGAGCATAGCACAGAGATCCTTGCACCCACAGATCTCTAGAGAAACCAGGAAGTTAAGCACAGAGCATTGTCTTTGCAGTGGGGAAGGTGAAAAATCTGTTCTTCCATGCAAAAAGCTGAGAACCGGGAGCGGTCAGTAGCAGGTGACCTGTGTTGTTGAGAGTCCATATCAAGCTCCTAACCAGGACTAGAAGCGGCTGGTCATCTAAATGACCCTTACAACCGGAGGCTCCCCATGCTCCCACAGCAGGACCAGACGTGGCTAGTAGCCCAAATGACCTCAGCACTATCGGTCTGACTGAGGCCTGGCCAAACCCTTAGGCTCTTTAGCTAGCACAGTGGCACATCTCTAGAACCCATCTTCTGGGGAAAATGACATGTACCCTGAGATGAATTTCAATGTCATTACTCTTCCTTGTGCACCAAGGACTGCATTACACCAAGAAACTTTTTTTCCCCAAATTACACTGGGCTTAAATACATTGGGAATAAACTGCTTATTATTAGACTCCGCAAGTCTGACGCAGGTTGATGAAGGCATCTGCACCAGGTTTCATTCCTACCTCTGCAGAGTTTGCCTCCTTGCCGGGCCCCGCAGGGACCACAGCAAGCAGTGGCTGCGCAACACCACACCACATACGGCAGGGATATGGCTCAGGCCTGCAGGCAAGTAGAATCAACTTTTAACTGACTAGCTCGTGCTTCCTCCGGTTGTGCTTTTTTAACAAACAAGGATGGAAACACACACAGAAATGAAAGGAGTGCTGATGTCTTCATTTTCCAAAAGGCTGTACTTACACAATTTCAGCATTGTCCTCACAGAAGTCAATGTGTAACGTCACAGGTTTTGTACAGTAGAGTCTGAATTTTTTTGCTCTATAAGGAAGCTGCATAAAAGAGTCCACTGCAACACGGATGCTTAACAGTAAAACACAAATAATTCTAGTATAAGTAAAAATTACACACAATACATTCATTTAAAGCACACCAATAGAATATTCTTCATATAGAAAACAATTCTTCCCTTTTCTGATATAGCTACAACAGTGCTTAGAGACATCTGACCAAGCGTCCATAATGTATAAAGATCCATGTGTTGTATATAATCTATGGTATTAAAATATCATGGCAAAAAATAGCTAGTGAGGCTACAACAGTGAGAAATACTGAATAGCTGAGTAACAAACCTGTGAAGAAGCCTATTTAAAAATTGATTTTTATTATTTTAGACAAGGTCTCACACGGTTCAGACTGGCCTGTTCCCAAACCCCAAGTGCTAGGACAGGATTACTGGCATGTGCCACCATCACCATGCCTGGCTACTTAAGATTTTTAAATACCAAATTCGTGCAGATGAGGAACCACAGACAGATAAGGCGCCTGTCCCCAAGCCCAAATTTGATCTCTGAGCCCCACATGGTGGAAGGGGAGAACTGACTCTACAAGTTGTCCTCTGACCCTCACACATGCATGGTGGCTTAAGTATCAACCAATCACACACAACAAATAAGCATAACTAAATATAAAATGCCAATTTTATCATACGATCAGAATCACAAATGTTTCTGTAAACAGATGTATGTTGTCACAAGAGCTAGAGTGCTGAGATTTGATAAATGACAAGTTCAGTATTTTTGCTCCATTCTTCTTCAGGCCGACTACAGGCCACTTTAACCTGTCACATTTCAGATATCAGCTGGTTCTCCTCCTGGGTCCCCACCATATCCTCCATGGGCAACCACACAGGCTTGTTGTCCAGGACAGGTTAGAAAATGGTGGCTGAACCGGGTGCAGTGGCGCACGCCTGTAATACCAGCACTCGGAGGCAGAGGTAGGAGGATATCTGTTAGCTCAAGGCTAGGTTGGTCTACAAAGTGAGTCTAGTATGGCCAAGGCAATATAAGAGAAAAAAAAAATGGTAGCTGTACTGAACATGTTATTAGACTCAGCATGTAAAGCTGTGGACACAAGCTACTCCTTCCTGTACTCTCTATGAACCCTAACACCCCACATGCCTCTTATGCAACTGTAGCCTGCTTGGTATAGTGCCTGACTCAGTGGGAAGAAGGGGCCTCCTATTTACTTAACTACCTTTTATTCTGGGAAGGAAACCGGCAGGGTTGTCTCAAAATGCAAAGACTGATCTATTAGTTCCAGTGAACTGTGACATGTGGCCCCAGAATCAGAGCAGCCTGCAGAGTGGACATGTGGCTCCTGTGTCCTACCTCAGGAGACACCACGCCCTCCCTTTGCTCCGCAAGGTCACCAGGAATGCATGCTGCATACCTTGCCCTGTCTACCCTAACTCTGGTCTGCACCCTCCTCTTCTCTGAGACTAAAGTGTCCACCTGTTGGCAGCCTCTTCTTGAGCCATATCTTCTTCTAGGACCTACCCCGTCCATGAGTAAGCTCAGGGACAGGCCAGAGGGCAGTCGGCTAAGGCACCAGAAGACGCAGAGAGAAAGGCAGGCCCTGCCCTTTTGGTAAAGAAGCCGCCTGTGAGCCCCGTTTTGACTACTTGATCTTCCAAGCATGTCCTTACTTTAAAAACTGACACGTAGTTGGAGAGATAGGTAAGCAGCTAAGAACATATGCTGCTACGGCAGGGGTCCTGGATTTGGTCCTCAGTACCCACATCACGGGGCTCACGGTGCCTGTAAGTCCAGTTCCAAGGATCCAGTGGTCTTCTAGTGCACGAGCAAACACGCACACACACACATGTACACACACAAATGCATGTACACATAATTGAAAATACATCTTTAGAAATTTTAAAAACAAGACTTTAAATGCATTTCATTTTTTGACATTTTCCCTTAAAACTGCCATTTGTCTCCTTAAGGCATATAAAGCAAAATGAACGCATATGTACTTTTTAGATTTTACTGGAATGTACTTGGCAAAATCCACAAGGAAACACTCTGCCAGGTAATGGTCTGCAGAAGAGATGATTGACTTAATCACGGCCCTGCACCAGCACTTCAGCTCCTGACAGTACACCACACACACCTGCAAGGTAAAAACAAGGCCAGGGTTAAGTCTCTAGTCACAGCAGAGCGCCTCAGATCACCACAGGGCAGAGTGGCAGGGAGCTGGACCTGCTCACCCTAAGCACTGTCTGCCAGGAAAGGGGTTAGGACAATTTTTCTCACTACAGTAGTTCCCAGTAGTCGCAGTTTATGCTGTTCAAAGTAAACTATAGTCTGAAATTATTAGTTAACAATTCACCACTTAAACTATCCTCTGCTCCAACTATCATAAGGAATTCTTGCACTGTCTTGCCCCTCTGGAGCCTCGACTGTGAATTGCTCGCTTGTCCAGCACATGGTGTATGAACAGTACTGGCCTCGTAACCACCCAGTCGTCATCCTGTGTGGGATGTCAGGCCAGCTGTCACAGGACTGAAGCCCTGGGTTCAAATAACCTTTATTTTACCAAAAAGTGGTCCTACGGCAGATTTTTATTATAGTATATTGTCATAAATATGTTATTTTATTATTGTTGCCAGTGCCTTCCTATGCCTAATTTGTAAACTAAGCTCTGCAGTTAACTCAGATCTCCAGTAGGGTATTGACAGAGTAGCTCCTTACCTGCAGGCTGTCTCTACAACAGGCAAGTTAAAATGCACTGCTCTCTCTTCCCCAGTCAGAAGACAAAGCCTACACATGGCTGTCTGAAGCTTCGATCTGGGTTCCTTTACTCCATGGCTTCCCACACTTTAATGTCCATTTTTCGCCTGGCAAGAATAGTCCTTGGCTGTTGGCAGTATGAACTCTTGTCTTTTGGGGTTGTTTGGTCACTGTACACTGCCTGCCATACAATAAGTCTTCAAAACTACCTGCTGAATCCTGCAGTTGCTCTTAGGGGAAACACTTGGCTACAAAGTGACAGCCAGCAGAGTTTTGACACTATTCTACAGCAATCTATCAAGCATAACACTGATTACAAATAATGACCAGCAATCTACATACCTACAAGCAAGAACTCAGCTCCAATCCCACTATCCAAAACACACAGCTTCCTGGTGGGGGCAGGCTCCCTACAAGAACATGCCTTCCCCATCACGCCTCCGCATGAGCTGAAGAGCAAACACAAGAAGCAAGGCCTGGAGCCGGGCTCCAATTCCTACCTCACGGATGTGAAATGCCCAGGACGCTGTAAAGTTACGTGGTCTTGAGCTATGCACAAACTGCAGTCTTGTATGCTGGCTGCTGCCCTATCTTGTCAGCCACATGCAGAAGAGCGGAGCCTGCAGAAGGCCCCTCCTTCCAGAGAAGCAGCACCAAAGGCCCTGGGCCAAGGAGCCATCTAAAGACACGCATCAGTTTTAGAAAGGAAAAGGAAGGAGACAAACAGCCACTATGAAGTGCAAAGGGGCCGGGGGCTCAAAGACATGCATGGAGCTCTGAAGCTCTGGGTTCCATCCCTAGTATAGAAATAACAGTTAATTAAGTAAATAAGTAAATGGGGGTGAGGGATGATGTGGGGGTGGAAGGGATGATGTGAGGGTGGGGGGGATGATGTGGGGGTGGGGGGGATGATGTGAGGGTGGGGGGATGATGTGGGGGGGGATGTGGGTGTGGGGGGGATGATGTGAGGTGGGGGATGATGAGGGGGTGGGGGGAATGATGTGGGGGTGGGGGGATGATGTGGGAGTGGGGGGGATGATGTGGGGATGGGGGCTGAGGTGGGGGTGGGGAGGAGAGACAGACAGACAGAGTGACTGACTAACTGACTGACAGACTGAGACTCTGAACACCAAAGGGGATAAGCAGGCACCAATCACTAAGATGAAAACTGTAGGAATAAGAAGCACTCTTAGAGCCGGGTGTGGTGGCACACGCCTGTAATCCCAGCACTAGGGGAGGCAGAGGTAGGTGATCTCTGTGAGTTCCAGGCTAGCCAAGTCTACAAAAGTTGAGTCCAGGGCAGCAAGGGCTACATAGAGAAACCCTGTCTCAAAAAACAAAAAAGAAAAAACAAATCATTCTTACAATAAAGGAAATGTGGTATATTTACACAGTAGAGTATTACTCAGCTACTAAAAACAATGACATCATGAAATCTGCTGGTAAATGGATGGACCTAGAAAAGATCATCCTGAGGCAGCCCAGACCCAGAAAGGCACATATAGCATGTACCCACCTAAGTGGACACTAGCCATAAAGCACAGGATAACCATGCTACAATCCACAGACCTGAAGAAGCTGAGTAACAAGGAGGGCTGGAGGGGGCACATGATTGTAAGAGTGTGTTTGATCCCAGGTATGGGAAGTGGGGCTGCTTCAGACAACAGGCCACATGGCCAATGTTCAGCCATCTTGTCAGAGCCTGCACCTTTAAGTCTCTGTCTTTCCCAGAGCTTGCCTTTCACCAGAAACTAGCTGACCCTGTTGTGGGTCGGCAGTTAGACTAAAGACAGATAGAGATGGAGCGACCCTGTTGTGAGTCGGCAGTTAGACTAGACAAAGAGGAAGCCAGATACCCTGTGTGGCAGGACATTATGACCCTGCCTGGAATTCCCTGTGTTTTGAGAAAAGCCTGCAGCTGGGTTGCTATAGCAACATGCTTCCCTGCCTTCTGACTTATAAAAGCTGCTGCCTGACTAATACAGTTTGAGAGTTTGATCAATCAGACTTGCTCTCCTTCTTTGTGTCTTGCATTTTCAACAGGTGAACTCCATCCTGAGTTTTAGTCGAACCCTGCAGGTTGGGGCAAGTGGCGCCTAAGGACAGGCTCGAGCAATGGAGCACTCACCTGTCCGTCGCTCTTCAAGGACCGGTCACCCTGGATCACCATGGACTTTGTGCCCGTGAGACAGATCGACTTGGATCACCACAGAATACCCACCCATGAGACAAATTGGCTTGGATTGCCACAACTCCCCAGTCGTGAGACAGATCGAACAAGGTAAGCGACGGCAACACACATATGGGACAATCACTTAGCAAACATGAATTATTTATCAAGGGACTTAAAACCTCCCTCAAGACACAAGGAACGTGGGTAAAGAAAAAAGACTTAGTAAAATTTTTTCTCTTCATTATTTGCCCCTGGTTTCCAAAAAAGGGCACTGTGGACAAAAAACGCTGGCAACAGGTAGGGGATTGCCTTCGTGATTATTATACGTCTTTTGGGCCCAAAAAAGATCCCTGTCACTGCCTTTTCCTATTGAAATATGATTAATGATATCTTGTGTGTTAGATACTTTCATGAGGATATTAAAAATGTATTGGATAAAGGTAAAAATGTTATTTAAAAAAAAAAATTTGGAAAAAGTCTGGGGAAATGTAAAAGTCGGCCTACTCAGTCCTCCTTTAAGGACCCCCATTAAGGCCAAAGGCTGTAAATCTCCTCTGCTTGAAGAGTCCCCTCCCAGACCTGGACTCTAATCAAGGAGTTAGGTAAGGTGGCCACCACTCTTCTTTGTCTGTCCTCTTTGTCTGTCTCTCTGTCTCTCCATTCTTTAGTTTTGCTTTGAAGCTCGAGCATTTGAGTTAGTCACAATGTCAGGGTTGCTCTTTGCCTGTGCCAGGAGAAAGTGTACCTCTTGGCGGGGAAGCTGGAAGACGTTCCTGACTTCCGGGAGGGGCAATCAATCCCCCTCCACTTGGGGAGTGCTCTCAGCCTGCTTGATCACCGGGTCTGATCGCTCACTTGGTTCTGGTTTTGATGTAGTTCAGACTATTGTGGCTTTTGGCGCCGTTTTCTGTTTTTGTTTATTTGTGTCTATTTGTGTGGACTTTTTCACTGTGAGAAAGAATCAGCCCCCCTGACTGTTGTCTTAGACTACTGGACTGACTGACTAGGGCACATAACTTATCCCTCATAGTGAAGAAAGACAAACTTGTCATTTTCTTGTCTTTGTCTGGTGTTTAAATGTTGTTTTATGTATTATATTCTGTTGGAGGAAAAAAAGAACAAAATTTTATCTGCTGGTCATTAGTTCTAACTCATTTCAATGATTCTCAAGAAAAAGAAACAAACAAAAACTGGTAAACTAGCTCTGTCCTTGGAGCTGGTGTGCCTGGATCAAACTGGCAGGAAGCCCAGAGCTGCCTGAACTCCTAAAGATGTGCTCTAAACTCCAGTCAGCCCAAACCCCTCAAACATGGTAAATGCAAGGTCACTACCCACAAAAAAAAAAAAAGGTGGCAAAAAAATGAGAGCTAATACGATGGGTCTTTCCAGGAACTACATGGTAAGCAATGACCAGATAGAGCCACTGGTAAGGTCTTTTTCAGTCCTAGTCACTCCTTGGACTCCTTGGTGATGGGCTCTGAATAACTTTCACTATAGAGGCTGTGCATTTTCAACAGGGGCTTGTGTGCAGAAACATCCTGGGCAGGATGCCAACTCGGATACTCCTAGTTTCTCTATTATCTTTCACTGGTTCTGCCTTTAGCATTTAACATTTAGGTGTAAGATCCTTTTAAATTATGCTATAAAATTAAAGAAATATTTTGTGTTTTACTACATGTTTGTTTCTTATTGGCTTTAAAGGTATACATTTATTGTACTCTGTATATCTTGGTTAAAAATCTTTATAATGTGTAACAAATAGTTATAATTTAATGCCAGAGCCATTCTAACAGCAAATGAAATGAACCAACTTAAGAAACTGATCTCCAACAGTAATAGACTTATAGAAAATAAGATTTTAAACAATGTTTCCTTAATAAAGATGTTAAAACTACGTCTCCGGCATTTATCTGTGAACTTTTATCTAAGGATTAATGATTTCCTTATTGACTATGATGTTTAAAATTTAAGTTCAAACTCTTGCTTAAAATATATGAGAGCATGTGTGTTTGTAACACAGATATTATGTGATTCAATCCTAGTTCAAAGCACTATAAAAATCTGGTTTTAAGTTCTAAAAATTATGGTTATACTCTATGACTTCATTCTTAAACAAATATAACAAGACTCGTTTGTATTAATTATGTTACAGTCAATATAAAGTATTAATAACTATATTTTTCTATAAATTAAATATATTAGTAGCACTGATAAATGTTCTTAAAAAACTGTTGTATTCTATAATGATATGCCATATGGAAACCAGAAAAGTTTCCAACATCTATATTTATAGATCTTGATGCTGAAGTAAAGAAACTCTTAATTAAATGGTTATCATTATGTAACTTCTCAAGGTCTTATTGTACATCAAAATCACGGTGTGTAAAACAGGAGATGCAAATTAATGCAGGGGATAAAACTGCTCAGCTGTTACTGTTTCCCTACATTAAGAGCAAAGCCATTCCAGTAAAAAAAAAAAATGGGTATATTTGAGAATACTGAAAAATATATGTTCTGGCAAACAATGGTATAGTTATAAGTAGATGTTAGCCCAACATAGATGCTCTCTGAGAAACTCCACCCAGTGGAGGATTGGGACAAATACTGGAAATCATTGCCAAACTCTGGGCAAAGAACTGTGAATTATATAAAAGAGTGGCCCAGATAAAAACATTAACAAGTATTTAAGATTATGGATAAAAGGTAACTTAATAAAAATCATTAGAAACAGATGACATGGGATTAAGACAAGGATCCCATACCAGCCCATATATATATATATATATATATAATTAATTAATTAATATGTCTTGATTGATTGCTAGGGGTTAAAAAACACAACAGTAATAATAATTATAGACACAATAATAAACATTCTTAAGCCATACTGGTACTCTAACTACAACTGGTGTGTAAAGTTAAGAGCTACTATCACAAACTGTTTAAAATAATTAAAGCTTATGGTTTTGTTAGGTACTAGCTCAGTCAATCACAGGTGTTTTCTAAAAATAATGAGCAAATATATAGCTAGAAACAATTCAGACACACTAAAATTAAACAGATGTGGTCCTCTAGCACTTATCTACAGACTACAGATGATAACATTTCTGTTTTATGTCTATAAAATATAGGTTAGAGCAGACAACTGAAAACAGACGAGGATTGAGCACAGATATGCTGGTCCTCAAGCTTATCAGATATCTGCTAAATATAGCATTAATTATATTTAAACTAATTAAAACAGAGATTAACACATCCTAGCAGTGGCTTCCTATGTTTAAAGGTCTGAAAAAATGTTTAATATTTGAGGGTCTAAGAAAGTGTTTAAATGTTGGTAAGTACAAGTTACAGGTTTAAAATAAGAGCAGTGGTTATACTAAACTGGTAAAGTACTGGCTGCTTATTAAAAACGAGTCTGTCAAATCTATATATCAAGTCTTCTGGACCAAAAAAATGTTCATGCTTTTACTGGGTTTCAAAGATATAAGCCTACTCTAGCTGCCTTATGGACACAATTTTAACTTCTGTCTCCAGTCTGTATTTGTCTCAACAGATTTTTACCTGACTTAACAGACTCCATCCAGAGATCACCTGTAAATTACAAGCTGCTAAGATCTAGATCTGCTTTTCCTCCAACAAGGTGGACTTTGTGCTGCCCTCAAAGAGGAATGTTGCTTTTATATAGACCACTCTGGGGTGATCAAAGATAGCATGGCCAAGGTTAGAGAAGGCTTAGAAAAAAGAAAAAGACAACAAGAACAGGAACAGAGTTGGTTCCATAACTTGTTCTCCGCCTCCCCTTGGCTTACTACCTTGTTGCCCTCCATTCTGGGCCCCCTGGTAGGATTTCTCCTCCTTATCCCTTTTGGCCCCTGGGCTTTTAGACGCCTCACTGCCTTTGTAAAACAACAGCTGGATGCTCGAGATGCCCGAGCAATACAGGTGCATTATCATAAACTTGACTTGGCCGACCAAGGCCATGATGAGCTTGAACACTAATGTGCCTCCGTTCCCCCTTCCTTGACACGGTGAGAATGGCATATACTCAGATATTGCCTGCCATAAGGCATGGGCACCTGCAAGGGGTGTGGGACAAGGTACCGCAGGGGGAGGACCCAATTGTCCAACTCGGAGTCCCCTGAGAAGTAAATCTGATTGCATAGAGGTTGATGTCGAAAAATGTCTTGTTCACTGTACGTTGGGGACGCCCACAGACAGTAGATCAGGACCTCCCTCTCCTCCTCAAAAAGACATCTTGACAAGCCAATCTGGCCCTAGGAGGATCAGGTCAATGCTTCCCCCCTCTGCTTAACGCCTGCTCCCTCTGGGGACCAATGCTCCCCTATATAATGGATCCATCTACCTCCTCTTTTAATAAAGAGAGGGAGGAGATGTTGGGGACAATAGGCCATATGGCCAATGTTCAGCCACCCTGTCAGAGCCTGTACCTTTAAGTCTCTGTCCCCCCCACCCCCAGCTTGCCTTTCACCAGAAACTAGCTGACCCTGTTGTGAGTCAGCAGTTAGACTAAAGACAGATAGAGATGGAGCGACCCTGTTATGGTTTAGCAGTTAGACTAAAGCTAGATGAAGACAGAGCAAGATACCCTGTGTGGCAGGACGTTATGACGCTGCCTGGAATTCCCTGTGCTTTGAGAAAAGCCTGCAGCTGGGTTGCTATAGCAACATGCTCCCCTGCCTTCTGACTAATAAAGTTTGAGAGTTTGATCAATCAGACCTGCTCTCCTTCTTTGTGTCTTGCATTTTTCAACAGGTGACCTTCCTCCCGAGTTTTAGTCGAACCCCGCAGGTCAGGGCAGCAGACTATGGTTTGTCTTGCGCTCTGGCAGAGGCACAGTTTGCCAGCTGCAGGTAGTTTCTCCAGTTGTGTGACATTTGAAATTCTGCTAGTGTGTGTGTGTGTGTGTGTGTGTGTAGTTGGTCATTTAGGGAGATTAGTTGCAGTTTGCTAGTGGCCATTGTCAAAGAAGAAAAAGGAAGGAAATTAGATTCAGGTATTTTCGTATTTCCACTCTCCCCTCTATCCTTGTTTCTTTTCTATCTAGTGTTAGGGGGTTAAACGGGGGGGGGGGGGCGGATTAAGAGTGGGAAAAATAAGGACCCACAAAGTAGCAAAGAGCAGCTACAGGGACACATGAATCTTACTGCAAAGGGGAAACAACAGACACTGAGGGTGGATGGGGACAGGGGACTGGGGGTTGGGTGGGGTCGGCTGGGGTGTGGGAAGGAGAGAGAGAGAGAGAGAGAGAGTACTGGGAGAGACAACTGGAATGGTGGGGGAGGAGGGCATCTCTGGGAAGAGCTAGAAATCTAGGGCAATGCAAACTCCCAGGTATCAATGAGGGTGACCCTAGCTAAGATTCCTAGCAATGGGGCTCCGCAGCCTAAACTGGCCATGTCCTGTAACCAGGCAACACTTCCAGTGGAGGGACTAGGACACCAAGCCAGCCACAAAACCTTCGACCTAAATTTGTCCTGCTTACAAGATGTGCTGGGGTAAAGGTGGCAAAGAATTATGGAAGTGGCCAACCAATGGCTGGTCTAGCCTGAGACCTGTGCCATGAGAGAGAGGAAGCCGTGGATGGCCAGGAGCCAAAGGCCGGAGAGCCCAAAAACCTAGGTAGAACCAAACATGAATGAGGGAGAGAGAGAGAGAGAAATAAGGAGGGAGGGAGGGGAAAAGAAAAAAGTCAGCAAAACAACTCTTAATGGTACTCTGCTATACTCATAGATTGACATCTGGCCCAGCTGTCACCAGAGAGGCTTCACCCCGCCACAGAGGAAGACGCGTGACCCACGGCCACACATTAGGCCTAGCTTGGGGGATCCTGCAAAGCAGGGGAAGCAGGAAGAACTGTAGGAGCCAGAGGGGTCCAGGACAGCACAGGAAAACCCACAGAATCAAGCAGCCTGAGCCACAGGGGCCCCAGACAGCCAGGGAGCCTACACAGGGCTGGCCTCGGCCTCTGCACACATGCTCCAGTGTGTAGCTGGCCTTCTCGCGGGACTCCTAAAAGTAGGAACAGGAGCTCTGACTCTGCTGCCTGCCTTTCCGACCCTTTCCTAACTGGTTTGCACTGTCCTAACTTGACAGGAGAGCAGGTGCCTGGTTTTACTGTAACTTTATATGCCACGGCTGGTTGATATCCGCGAAGCCTGCCCTTTTCTGAAGAGAAGGGGAGGAGAGGTGGATGGTGGGGAGGGGAGGAGGACTGGGAGGAGAGGAAGGATAGAAAATTGGTCCAGATGTAAAATAAATAAAAAATTAAAAAAAACCACTCATTCTTAATTGTTTATACTATAAACTCTTTTTCTTTCCATTTTTGTTTTGTTTTTGAGGCAGGGTCTCTACAAGCTCTGGCTGTCCTGGAGTTCACTCTGCAGAGCAGAGCAGTCTGGCTTTGAACTCTACAGAGACCTGCCTGCCTCTGCCTCCTTCTACATGCTGGGATCAAAGGTGTGCGCCATCATACCCACCTAACTAGTCTGTATTTTATGAGTTGATAAATGAGGGAAAGCTCTACACAGGTGAATCTTAACTCTGGGTACAGAAGGAAGGAGAAAAATATTATGTCAAAAACACAAAGGAAAGAGTTGATCTAGGCAGTAGTGGTCACTACTGAAGCATTGGTGACAATGTCCAGGCTGAGGCCAGGCTGTCACCACCTCAATCCACTGGCATCTTGAACTGTTACAGGGTTTCTCAGTTGTGTTATATAAACATGTTTTTGTATTAATCCCAGGTGTGGGCTATGGGGGCTGCTCCAGTTTGCCCAGGGCTGATAACAGCCTGTGATGAGAGAGCTGTGACCTTTGTCAGCTGTGAACTGCCCCGTGTGGGGGCGTGGTCTTTGCCAGTGGGAATAAATACCAACACACACACACACACACACACACACACTCACTCAAACTCACACACACACTCACACACTGCTCCTAGTTGCTGTTGATGCAGTTTGTCAAGGAGTTGAAGATATCCTGAAACACGGATCAGACTTGCCCCAAGGAACATTAAGACCCTAAAGAGTGGGCAGTAGCTAAAGAGAACCACGCCCCCTTCCCCCTAACCTTCTTTCTCTCCTACCTGGTGTTGAGGTGTTGCACTGGATTGGGGTAGAGAAGAAAGAAAGAGAAATAAGGAAACCAAAATAAAAGTAGATTTTTTTTTTTTTTTTTGATTTTTCGAGACAGGATTTCTCTGGGTAGCCTTGGCCATCCTGGACTCACTTTGTAGACCAGGCTGGCCTCGAACTCACAGCGATCCGCCTGCCTCTGCCTCCCGAGTGCTGGGATTCCACGCCCGGCTTAAAAGTAGATTTTTAAAAAGCATACCTACAAGGAAGTTCATGGCATAAATATTATTGAGGGAAAGAGAACCCAAATGTGTCCAAAACATCTAGCTTTGCTTATCAGTCTATACAAAACATAAAGGACAAAAGAAAAAGTTTACAAAGCAATCAGGCCATATGAACGCATGTGCACACACACACTCACACACACACTTTAAAGGTATGTTTTGAAGCTAACATTCAGTGTTACATGAAAAATAATACATTATGTTACTAATGATAATGGGGGGAGGACTCAAATATTTTCTAGTTCTCAAAACACATTTTTTAAGTCTTTTCCTACCACACTATTATAAAATTTCACTTCCCTGAGAATGGCCTAAAAAGAGGGCCAGACTATGGGTAATGGGAGTTTATATTACAAGAACACAGAGGGGCCAGGGCATGGAACATTAATTGACCAAAGCCAAAGGAGAGGGAGAGACAGAGGGAGGGAGGGAGGGAGGGAGGGAGGGAGGGAGGGAGGGAGGGAGGGAACGAGCCCTGATTTAACCCCATGCCATTTGCTGAAGGCCCTATGTGTGTATGTTGGGCCCAGGAGACAGCCTGTGCCTTGGTTTAGACCTCATGTTGTCTCCTTTGCCCATGTTATAAAAAGTCAGGTGAGTGAGATGTCTCTGCTGCCAAGGTCGATGGCCCAAGTTTGATGCCCGGAACCCACATGGTAAAATAACCTTGCCAACATCCTCTTCAAGACTAGGTTCTAGCCTGTGCAGAATACATCAGCACCAGGCAATCATAGGAAACAGGAAAAATATTCCAAACGCTTTTACTATCTCCATACAGAAGATTTTGTAGTTTGAGCACTGTTTTAAGACCCTGAGATGAAAGCACATTTAGGTACATACCTGCCCTTCTTCCAGCATTAATGGTTTTATTTCTATGTCTTGACACATGCTGTTATAGAAGTCATTCATGGCACTGTTTAGTTTTTGGTAGTCAACTTCTTGTTCTAAAAAATGGCTACATCCTTTTATAATTACCCAGAAGCAACCTGGATCTTCAATCTGTAATATTTTAAGAAGACAAAGCAATGTATGATTTAAAGGTAGAGTCATGTGCTATCAGCCTTAAACCACAGTGACTATTTCTAATGTAAGCGACTAACAAGTCCTTGACAAGCACTTTGATGATCGGATTGAGAGCCCCAAGGTGGCATATCTATGTGAGTTTGATGCCAGCATGGCCTATATAGTGAGTTCCACAACAGCCAGAGCTACGTAAGTGAGGCCTGTCTCGAAAAAAACAACAAACAAAAAATAAACAAGTTCTGATTGAAGATAAAGTCCCAAAATACACAAATAAGAATAGGCAAGCAATTCTCAATTACGTATACAATCAAAAGGACATAGTGGCACACACATGTAATGGCAGTACTCAGGAGGCTGAGACAGGGAGATCCTAAGTTCAAAACCAAACTCTGCCACCACAACAAGAAAAAAAATGCCCTTAATCTCCAATATTTAAAAAGTATACATGATACATACAAGCAAGCCATGGACAGTATCTATATCCTGTTTTTAAGAAACAAAATGAGGTGTTCGCAGCTGTCGCCGTTTGCTGAGCTCCAGCCGAGGGAGAAGGGGGGGTAAGTAAAGAGGTGCCCTTACCATGGCTCGTACAAAGCAGACTGCCCGCAAATCCACAGGTGGCAAAGCACCCAGGAAACTACTGGCTACAAAAGCCGCTCACAAGAGTGCGCCCTCTACTGGAGGGGTGAAGAAACGTCATCGTTACAGGCCTGGTGCTGTGACACTCCGTGAAATCTGACGCTATCAGAAGTCCACTGAACTTCCCATTCGCAAGCTCCGCTTCCAGCGTCTGGTGCGAGAAATTGCTCAGGACTTCAAAACAGATCTGCGCTTCCAGAGTGCAGCTATTGGTGCTTTGCAGGAGGCAAGTGAGGCCTATCTGGTTGGCCTTTTTGAAGACACCAACCTGTGTGCTATCCATGCCAAACGTGTAACAATTATGCCAAAAGATATCCAGCTAGCACGCCGCATACGCGGAGAACTTGCTTAAGAGTCCGCTATGAGGGGAAACATTTCATTCTCAAAAAAAAAATTTTTTTTTCCTCTCCCTGTTATTAGTAGTTCTGAATGTTAGATATTTTTTCCATGGGGTCAAAAGGTACCTAAGTATATGATTGCGAGTGGAAAAATAGGGGACAGAAATCAGGTATTGGCAGTTTTCCATTTTCATTTGTGTGTGAATTTTTAATATAAATGCAAGATGTAAAGCATTAATGCAAGCAAATGTTTCAGTGAACACATTTCAACAGTTCAACTTTATAACAATTATAAGTAAACCTGTTAAAATTTTCTGGACAATGCCAGCATTTGGATTTTTTAAAAATAAGTAAATTTCTTATTGACGGCAACTAAATGGTGTTTGTAGCATTTTTATCATACAGAGGATTCCATCCATTCACTATACTTTTCTAACTGAGTTGTCATACATGCAAGTACATGTTTTTAATGTTGTCTGTCTTCTGTGCTGTTCCTGTAAGTTTGCTATTAAAATACATTAAACTATATATATAAAAAAAAGAAACAAAATAAAACAAAAAAATCCAAGAACATGTGTGGTGAGCCAAGCAAGCCCTGAGTGAGTGTGTAAGGAGAAGATAAAAGCCTACGTGCATGTGTCTTGTTGACATGGACACAGGCACATCAAGGACACCAGTGCCTCAGACCTGTGGGACTAGCAAAGCCTTCCCCTGGTGGAGTGTGGATGTTCACAGTGTGTGTAAGCTGGCAACCAGAGCTTCCTCCCCCTGCATGACTGCCACCTTAGATGGCTGTCCTACATAGACTCCTATTGAGGCTAGCTAACCCTCATCCTCCTGGTGTACAGACTGCACTCACTGAGGTGCTGGTTACTGCCTATAGATGCTGTCACTCCATCAGCGTGCACACAGCGCACCAATCCCAGCCTGTGGCAGGAAGCATGGCAGCACACAGCTGGACATGGTGCTGGAGCAGCAGCTGAGATCTACATCCAGACCCCCAGGTGGCACTGGGCGTGGCTGGGGCTTTTGAAACCCTCAAAGCCCACCTCCACTGGCAAAAGTCCTCCACAAGGGCAAACCCTCTTTCCCCAATCTTTCCCGACAGCACCAGTCCCTGGCGAGCAGGCATTTACATCAGCCTACGGAGGCCATCCTTCTTCAAACCACCACACATATAAACACCCAAAACTCCACAAAAGTGCCATTTTTAGAAATAAGCTTCAAAATCAAAGAGTTAAATTTGAATTAAAAGTATCAGTTAAAACTCCCACTGGTTTTTCAAATGCATACCCCACCGCTGCCTACTGAGAGGGCCAAGCAGCAA
This sequence comes from Acomys russatus, assembly GCF_903995435.1. Classification (NCBI taxonomy): domain Eukaryota; kingdom Metazoa; phylum Chordata; class Mammalia; order Rodentia; family Muridae; genus Acomys; species Acomys russatus. The sequence goes on along the minus strand of NC_067155.1, from coordinate 3,260,802 downwards.
TAAGACACCATAACTTTGTAGGCCACACACCAGAGGACAGGAATGTAAGCGTTTGGGTTAGTATTTTTCTAGTCTTTTGAATGTTTGATTTTGTTGTTTCAAGACAGGATTTCTCTGTGTAGCCTTGGCTGTCCTGGAACTCACTCTGTAGACCAGGCTGGCCTTGAACTCAGAGATCCCCCTGCCTCTGCCTCCTGAGTGTTGGGATTATGATATTTTCTTTTAAAGACCAGATTTCACTATGTATCTTGACTGACCTGGAACCAGCCACATAACACAAAGATCTAGACGCCTCTACCTCCTGAGTGCTGGGGTTAAAGGTGTGCACTACCATGCTTGATTATTTGAAGGTTTTTATAATAATTGGGAGATGGGGGAAGACAGCAGTCATTCCGATTTTGGTAACTGAAGATTCACCTATAGTCATTAATTAGTAGCATAGATACCACCTCCATGCTGACTATAATAAGGATGGGATAAGGCAAAGCCCAGTAAAACCATATGAAGAACCAGTCACTGGGGACGTAGCTCAGCGGTGCACACTTGCCTGACATCTCAAGGTCCAGCGCTCTAGCCTAGAAAGGGAGGGACGGAGGGAACCCAGGCTGCCTAGATGCTTAACTTTCGAGGGCCTGAAAACAGCTCTTACAGTATGCTCCAGAACTTGAGGGCCAGATGGTTGTTGTAAGCGTTCAAAGAGTCTTAGCCATGAAACGGAACTCTGTCATGTTTTGGTTTTGAGGCAGGCTAGCCTCAGATTTGCTATCGCAGAGTGACCATCTCCCGAGTGCTTGTAAGAGGCTCCCAAGAGTGTGGCACGACACGCAGCTGTCTTTACAAATGGGCTCTCTATTAATGGACAGGAAGTAAAACACAGGAAATGAAAGTCTAATGGTGTACCCACTGCTTCATTTAGCATTGGCTGGATTGTGCTAAGTAACACTGTAAGACAAGACTGTCAGGAAAACCGAAAAGAAATAAACTTGCCAGTTTCTATAGGCATGACTATCTACACAGAAAATCCTAAAAAAAAAAAAATTACAACTACAGTGAAAATTATAAAATTATGATAAAAAGAAATCGAGTCAAAAATACACGGAGAGCCAGAGCGCACGCCTCTAGAGCTCAGCACTCTCAGGAGGGCAGCACCGCCTTAGCTTCAAGGCCAGCCTGGTCTATACAGTGAGTTCCTGGCAAGCCAGCGCTAGAGTGAGACTCTGTCTCTTAAAAAAAAAAAAAACATGGAAACACAACCACACTTGCGGGTTGGAAGATTTAATATTGACAGAAATTGATTAAGATGTTAATACTGAGCCCTTTAATCCCAGCCCTTGGGAGGCAGAGGCAGGTGGATTACTGTGAGTTTGAGGCCAGCCTGGTCTACAAAGCAAGTCCAGGACAGCCAGGACTACACAGAGAGACCTTATCTCTAAAAACCAAAAAAACAAAACAAGCAAACAAAAAAACCCAAAAAAACAAAAACATAACAAAACAAAAAAAATGTAAATACTGACCTACAGATTCAGTTCTCACTGTTATCAAAGCCTAATGGAGATATATATATGAATGAAACTTTAAGGGACCCTAAGTAGCCAATAAACCTCTAAAACCAACAAAGCTAATGTGCTGGGGACGTAGCTCATTAGTAGAGTGCTTGCCTAGCTATGCATGAAGCCCAAGGTTCAATCCCCAGCACTAGAGAAAACTGACCATGGTAGTGCATGCCTGTGCTCCCAGCACTCCTGAGCTGGAGGTGAGCATCGGGCAGACGCCAGTCTCAGCTGGAGACACTGTATCTAAACAAAACTACAACAGAGGGCCTCATACCTGATTTCAGAAACTTACTATAAAACTACAATCATCAGTCAGTGCTGTTTATCTCTGAGCCATCTCTTAAGCCTCCAGAGGACCTGGCTTCAATTCCCAGCACCCACATGGCAGCTGACAACTGTCTGTAATTCCAGTTCCAGGGGATCTGACACCCTCATATTGACATGCATGCAGGCAGGCAGAACATCAGTGTACGTTAAATAAAGATTTTTAAAAATTACAATAATCAAAACAGTGTGGTGCTATCGTTAAGTTAGACACACGGAGCAGAAGAATAAAAATCCCAGGTCTGCCTCCTTGACGACGCGGCCCAGTAACAGCTGACAAGGGTATCAAAGTCATTCTAAAGCGAATGATAGTCTTTCCAAAACGTTAGTAGGAAACCGAATATTTCAGCCAAAGAACGTACTTACGAGTTAGCACCATGTGGAAAAATGAATTCAAGGGCCTGGCAGGATGGCTCGGCGGGAATAGGCACTTGCCGGGGAAGCCTGGGAACCTGTGTTCAATCTCCAAAACTCACGGGAACAGTACGAAGAGAAGTAACTCTACAACTACCACATGATGCCGTGCACATGCCTCCTCATAATGAACATGAATGCACCCACACAATAAAAATGTAAAAAAAAAAAATCAAGCCAGGCGTGGTGGCGCACGCCTTTAATCCCAGCACTCGGGAGGCAGAGGCAGGCGGATCGCTGTGAGTTCGAGGCCAGCCTGGTCTACAAAGTGAGTCCAGGATGGCCAAGGCTACGCAGAGAAACCCTGTCTCGAAAAAAAAAAAAAAAAAAAAAGTAAAAAAATCAAAATGTACCAAGGCTAACACAGAGAAACCCTGTCTCGAAAAACAAAAAGGAAAAATAAATAAATAAATAAGTAGATTAGTTCAAATAAGCAGGGCCTGTAAGACAATTTTAGTAAAAGGTGCTTGCCAACAAGCCTGACTACCCAAGTTCAATCCTCGGGGCCAGCTGCCCTCTGACTTCTACACGTGCATCAGGGCACGAGCACTCCCACACCCATAATACACAAATAAATGTTAGAATAAGTGACTGTACTAAGATTACAAGGTCTACCTTTACATAATAAATTTAATTGTTGTTACAATTAAACTGATCTGTCGATTAGCTTGCCAATGAATATATAATTGTGGGAAGTGTGTGTGTGTGTGTTTACAATTTATTTACTGTATATGAGAGCTCTGTTTTCATGCACACCAGGAGAGGGGTTCAGATTCCAACTACACATGGTTATGAGCCACCATGTGGTTGTTGATTACTGAACTCGTTAGAGCCATCTCTCCAGCCCCCAAGGGAGGTGGTGTTTATAAGCTCGGTCCTCCCTACGTAGCCCAGGCTAGCCCGGGCTGTGATTTTCCTGCACGCTCCACTGAGCCCAGTTCACACTGTTGGATATTTGAAGGATGTTAGCATTTGCCGCCATATCTGGAACCAGGGTGTGCAACTGCGTCACTCGCTTCTCTGAGAGCGAGGCGAGGGCGCCCCGGGCTTCGGGGGGGCGGGGGTCCCCAAGATGGCAGTCGCACGTGGGGAAGCTCCTCGAGAAAGGAAGGCAGGCCTCGGGCACTCCTCACCTTCAGCACCAGGACCTCGAGCATCCCGACGATGATGCGTCCCTCCTCCTTCTCTCTCAGGCTAGTTCGCACCACACGGGCCCGGAGGCAGCGCGCTGAGTGGCAGTGAGCGACCCTCACCACCGAAGGCCTAGCCTGGGGCCTAGTGCAACCAGCAGCCTTCGCAAGCCCCTCGCACGCACGCACGCACGCACGCTCGCACGCACGCACCCTCGCACCCTTAACGGCCCGCCTCACTCCGCGCCTGCGCACAGGGCTCCCGAGGGCTAGAAAGCACCTGCGCGCCAACGGCCTGGATAACGGCGAGGTTGTGCACAGCGCCACCCTGAGGCGGGGCGGTGAACTACAGGGCTAAGAAGGATGGACGGTCCCTTGGAGTCAAGTGCAACCTTACAGAAACTTTTTTTTTGGGGGGCGGGGGTTGGTTTTGGTTGGTTGGTTGGTTGGTTGGTTTTTCGGAGACAGGGTCTCTTTGTGTTAGCCTTGGCTGTTCTGTACTCCCTTTGTAGACCAGGCTGGCCTGGAACTCATAGGGATCCTCCTGCCTCTGCCTCCTGAATGCTGGGATTAAAGGCCTGCGCCACCACGCCTGGCTTTACAGGAACTTTATAGTCCCGCGAGGACGAGTCTCTAGCAGTATTGTCTGCCAGGAAGCCCTGCTCTCCACTTTCCGTGGGCAGCTTCCCTCGTCCATCTCAGCACTTACATTGGGTCTGTCCTGTATCTTCACCTGACTTTGGCTTGCAGCTATGCGCGGGGTCTTAACCAGCCATCCAGGTTGCCTGGCTCCCTGACAGCATTTCCACCTGGCCACATTCCAGGAAAGGCCCCACCTCCTGAGCCCGGTTCTGCCCACACCTGTGTTTTATTGTTGTAGCATCCTAGGGGTTCTTTTACCTCCCATTTTCTCATCTCATATGGGGCCAGGCACACATGGCGGTTCTAAGTTACATGTGGCCACAGTGTGGAACATAGGACACACAGAAGCCCAAGGAAAGATAGCCTATCAGTGCGTCATCAACTAACAAGAAGAAATGGAATAATATCCCATTAAAATGAAAGGAACCCTGACTCTTCTGACCCAAATAGTTTTGCAAAAGAATTTCATTATTTGAGGGTCGAATTTTGATAATTTTTTTTCTTGAGTTTGTAATTCGTTTTCCGGTAAGGGGATCAAGATGGCAAACAGACGACCGGTTTCAACTGTGGAAACTGCAGGAAAGGGGGTCACGTGTTTAGGAAACTATGTACACACAGCATCCAGGTTTAAAAGTAAGCTTGGTGCTATGGACAGAGTTCAATGGGTAAAGTGCTTCTTGCCACATACATATAAAGACCGGAGCCAATCCTCAGATTTCATTTTTAAATTTATTTTTTTAAAGATTTATTTATTTTATTTATTGCATACGAGGGCTTTATCTGCAGAAGAGAGTATCAGATCACATTATAGATGGTTGTGAGCCACGATGTGGTTGCTGGGAATTGAACTCAGGACCTCTGGAAGAGCAGGCGGCGCTCTTAACCACTGAACCATCTCTTCAGCCCCAGATTTCATTATTTTTTTTAAAAAAAAAATCCAAGTGTGGTGGTGCAATTACAGTGCTTGTAAGGAAGAGATAGGCAAAGACCTGGGCCTTGGTGACCAGCAAGCCCACGCCTACTTTGTAAGCATCAAGAGGGGGAAGACAAAGAGGAAAAGAAAAGAAAAAAACAAGTGGGGCTAAGTGGATGGCTCAGTAAGTGAGAGCACTCACTGTGCAAACATGAGGACTCGAGTTCAAATCCCCAGCACCCATGTACAAAGCTAAGCATGGCTATGTATGCCTATAGGCCCAGAATTGAGGTAAAAGACAGCTGCTTCCTAGGAGCTCCTGGCCAGCCAACCTACTCAAAATGGCGGCCTTGAGATTCAGTGAGAGACCCTGTCTCAAGGGACTACAATAGAGAGCATATGCTTTCCTTTGGCATCCATGTGTTTGGTGGTGGGTGTGCACATCACACATGGTGCAAACACACGTACATAGCCAAGGTAGATGGCTCCCAAGGCACAACACCAAAGGTTTTAGGCCCACAGGGACAAATGCACCCAGAAAAATAAGCTTGAAGCTGGGCCTGGTGGCTCATGCCTTTAATCCCAGCACTCGGGAGGCAGAGGCAGGCAGATCTCTATGAGTTCGAGGCCAGCCTGGTCTACAAAGTGAGTCCAGCAGAGTCAAGGCTATACAGAGAAGCCCTGTCTTGTGAAAACATTTTTTTTACCTGGCTTATGGAAATTAGAATTGCGTGTTCATGACTCTGAATGGCCAAGGCTACTGAGTTGACTATGAAGACACACTCCTGTTATCCTAGGACTCCAGAAGCTGAGACAGGAGAATTATAAGGCAAGGGTAACCTGCATTGCTCACATAGCTCTTGAGCAACTAGGTCAGCTTAGGAAGACCCTGTCTCAAAAGGATGACAACAGTAAACAAGAATCTCTCTTTGGGGGGCTGGAGAGATGGCTCAGTGGTTCAGAGCATTGCCTGCTCTTCCAAAGGACCAGGGTTCAATTCCTAGCACCTACATGGCAGCTCACAACTGTAACTCCAAGATCTGACACTCTCACACCAAGGCACATAAAATTTTTAAAAAATTAAATAAAATAGATTTTTTAAAAAAGAATTTTTTCTTTCTACTTTTGAGACAGGGTCTCACTATGTAGCCCTGGCTGGCCTGGAATGCACAGAGACACACCTGCCTCTGCCTCTCTCCCGAGTGTTGGGATTAAAGATGTGAGCCACCACCTACTAATATACAGCTAACAAGAGAGCTGACCCTGGTGGTCCAGTCGCCAGCTCATCCTTACCTGTTGCCTCTGCCTGCACCATACCAGCCACACACATTTTTCTGTTCTATGTAACAAATTTTTTATAAAACTACCAGCTTTTTTTCCTCTCATATTCTTCCCTACTCCTCCCACAGACACTTCTGCTTATTAAAGAAATATGCTTTTTTTTTTTTTTTTTTTTGTCTCTCTGTATAGTCCTGGCTGTCCTGGACTTGCTTTGTAGACCAAGCTGCCCTCAAACTCACAGCGATCCACCTGCCTCTGCCTCCCAAGTGCTGGGATTAAAGGCATGCGCCACCATGCCCGGCAAGAACTTTTATAAGTTTTCCATGAAATTTCTGAGAGCAAGCTCCTGTCTGAGTTCGTTTAAACACTTGCAGTCTTCTCCAGCCTTGCGTAGTTATTCGGACTTACCGCCTATACTTGATTGAGTTCCACATCCGCGTTTCAGCTGTACGCTTCCATCTCCAGAGCCCATACGCAGGGCTGGACCGCTGGCTCAGTGGTTTACAATGCTGGCTGCTCTTTCTGAGGACCCAAGGTAGGATCCCAGCACCCATAGCGGGTGGCTCACAACCTCTGGTAACTACAGCACCAAGGGATCCAGTGTCCTGTTCTGTGGGTACCAGCATACATGTACACACACACACACACACACACACACACACACACACACACCACACACATTATAGATGTCTTATTAAAAGAACTTTGATTAAATTAATCTTTCAGTTATCTGTGGAACTTGTACTCGTGGCTTTTTTTTTTTTTTTCAGAGATGGAGGATTTTCAGAGCCCACATACACAGCCTTTACAGGCGACTGATACAGAGTTATTATGATGGTGTGTACGCCCCTCCCCGCCCTGCCCCCACCAATTTTACATATATTGCCCAGCTATCCCATTACTGACTGCAGATGTTTGTAACATTTCTTTTTTTTTTTTTTTCCCCTTAAAATCTGGTTGTTTTATTTACACATTCTTCATTTGTTTCACTCTCTATCCCAGCCAGACTTTGAAGTGCTCAAACTCAGCATCCTTCCTGACTGAGCTGCTCAGGTTCTGAAATTATAGGTATATTCGTCTCATCACCATATTATCACCCGACACGCTCTCTCTCTCTCTCTCTCTCTGTGCGTGTGTGTGTGTGTGTGTGTGTGTGTCTAGGAGTAGATGTATGTATGTGTGTATGCATGTATGCGTGCACATGCATTCATGTACGTGTGTGCAGTCGCCTGTGTGTGTGTGCATGTGTGTGTGTGTGTAAAGGAGTGGGTATATGTATGTGGGTAGGTGTGTGTGTTTGCGTGTGTGTGTATAGGGATGGGTAGGTGTGTGCATGTGCATGTGTGTGTGTATGTGTGTATAGGTGTGCGTATGTGTGTAGGTGTGTGTGTGTGTGTGTGTAGGTTTGTGTGTAGGTGTGTGCATGTGTGTGTGTATGTGTGTATGTGTGTATAGGTGTGCGTATGTGTGTAGGTGTGTGTATGTGTGTGTGTGTAGGTGTGTGTAGGTGTGTGTAGGTGTGTGTGTTTGCGTGTGTGTATAGGGATGGGTAGGTGTGTGCATGTGCATGTGTGTGTGTATGTGTGTATGTGTGTATAGGTGTGCGTATGTGTGTGTATGTGTGTGTGTGTGTGTAGGTGTGTGTAGGTTTGTGTGTAGGTGTGTGTAGGTGTGTGTGGCAGCCAGAGGTTGACATTGTTATATATGAATGACCTGGCTTGGTGGGGCGCGCCTTTAATGCCCGCACTCTGGAGGCAGAGGCAGGCGGATCTCTGTGAGAGTCAGGGGGAAAAGGGACTGTGAATGATAAGAGTACTGGACACGGGCTGGGCTCTAAGACAACAAAAGTTCAGGTTACAAAAGCAGCTCTTATTCAGAGCTGTTGGAGAAGATGGTCGCCGCAGGTAGGAAGCCTTGTAAGTTTCTCAGAATGACTCCTTGCGCGAGACACGTTTCGTTCAGATTAAATGAATGCAGCGAGCAATGGCCCAGACCTATAATCCCAGCACTCAGGAGGCTGGAGCAGGAGGATCAGGAATACAGGGCCATCCTTGGCTACGTAGAATGCCTGGGCTACACAAGGTTGTGTCAAAACAAGAGACGTTGCTGGCCATGGTGGCGCACGCCTTTAATTCCAGCACTCAGGAGGCAGAGGCAGGCGGATCGCTGTGAGTTCGAGGCCAGCCTGGTCTACAAAGTGAGTCCAGGACAGCCAAGGCTACACAGAGAAACCCTGTCTCGAAAAACCAAAAACAACCCCCCCACAAAACCCCAAGAGGTCTCAAACAATGAGGTGAGCTCTTGTAATACCTTATCTCAGAAGGCCAAGGCAAGGGGATGCTGTGGAGTGTTGGGGGATGGTCTGATGTATTTTGATGCTAATTATTGCTTGCTGTCTCTGTGACCCACCTTTTTGATTAATAAAAAGCCATCCCACCTGGGCAGGGCAAAGGAGATAGGTGTGGCTTAGAGAGAGGGTGAGAGAGAGAGAGAGAGAGAGAGAGAGAGAGAGAGAGAGAGAGAGAGAGAGAGAGAGAGCGGGGGGGGGGGGGGGGAATTCTGGGAAGAAGAAGAAAGACCACCATGAGGAGGAAGGAGGGGGCCCCCGCGAGGAGAAAGAAGGCCGCCATGCATTAGATGAAAGAGAAACACGTAGCGGGCATGGATGGAGATTCGACCCAGATGAAGAACATTAACAAGTATTTGGGATTATGGATGGGAGGTAGCTTGATAGAAGTTATTAGAAGCAGATGGCATGAGATTGAAGCAGGGATCCCATGCCTGCCCCACTATGGGAAGTAGTTTAGAAGATTAATGTCTAACCTGCCCCAGGTTAAGTAAGGCTATTTTAAAATATAACAAAGGTCTGTGACTTAATTGATTGGTAGCTTTTTTAAAAAAAAGATTAATTAATTAATTTAATATATATACAGTGTTCTGCCTGCATGTACACCTGCCTGCCAGAAGAGGGCACCAGATCTAATGATAGATGGTTATGAGCCACCGTGTGGCTGCTGGGAATTGAATTCTGGAAGAGCAAACAGCACTCTTAACCGCGGAGCCATCTCTCCAGCCCATGAAGCTTATGTTTAAACAAATACAAAAGAGTCTAAATGACTTGTGTGATAGCCGGGTTAAGAAATAAGCTAAGAAAAACAGACGCTGTTTTATAAAAAAATAACTTCCATAAGCCTAGATCACATGGCGGGGCGGTTTGGGGGAGGAGTGTGTGGGGGCCCCTCTTTTTTTTTTATTATTTATTTATTTGTTATGTACACAGTATTCTGCCTGCACGTACACCTGCAGGCCAGAAGAGGGCACCAGATCTCATTATAGATGGCTGTGAGCCACCATGTGGTTGCTGGGAATTGAACTCAGGACCTCTGGAAGAGCAGTCAGTGCTCTTAACCTCTGAGCCATCTCTCCAGCCCCCCCCCCTTTTTTTATTTTATTTATCATTATGTATACAGTGTTTTGTCTGCATGTACACCTGCATGCCAGAAGAGGGCATCAGATCGCATTATAGATGGTGAGCCACCTTGTGGTTGCTGGGAATTGAACTCAGCAGGCAGTGGTGCTCTTAATCACTGAGCCATCTCTCCAGCCCGGGGCCCCTCTCTTAAGAAACAATCATCCTATGAGGAAAGCCAGCTATTATTTTCTGGGACATCTCCTAAAATTACAGGGAGGTGGGGCGGGGGGGGGGGGCGGACAATGTCCTCACTAATAGGTCAGGGCTACTGTCAAAATTCTCTCCTTAGCCGGCATGTCAGCATGCATCTGCCTCTCCACTTCCTCGCGGGCAGGGTGACGGCAGTGAGAGTGAGCACTGTGCTCAAGGCTGCTAATCCTGAGCGATTGTATAGCCTGAGAAGCCACAGAGAACATTATCTGTGGACCCCAAATTTACACACTGGGCCCCGAGAGATGGCTTGGCAATTGAGGGTGTTCTCAGAGCCGGGAGATCGTGGCCCACGCCTTTAATCCCAGCCCATGGGAGGCAGAGGCAGGCAGATCACTGTGGGTTCGAGGCCAGCCTGGTCTACAAAGCGAGTCCAGGACAGCCAAGGCTACACAGAGAAGAAACCCTGTCTCGAAAAACAAACAAAACAAAAAAATGTGAGCAAAGTTTATTCCGGCTGCAACTATTAGTGTGTTGTCATCTCCACCACCACCCCTCTCCCGTCACCTCCCCCCCCCCCCCAATCCGGCCTCTGCTTTGCTCTCAGAGGGGGAGTTTCTGTTTTTTCTTTTCTTTTTTTCTTCCTATATTCCATCTCAAAATAGGTTGGGAGAGTGGCTAAGCAGTTTAAAAACTTTCAGGTGGGAGTGAAGGAATCTGAGACACACACACACACACACACACACACACAATGGATGAAATGGGAAAACCAAAAAACGCTAGTCTCTCGTTTTTGTTTTGTTTTTTTTTTTTTTAATTTTTATTTTTGGTTTTTCGAGACAGGGTTTCTCTGTGTAGCCTTGGCCATCCTGGACTCACTTTGTAGACCAGGCTGGCCTCGAACTCACAGCGATCCGCCTGCCTCTGCCTCCCGAGTGCTGGGATCGTTTTTTTTGTTTTTGTTTTTTTGTTTTTTGTTTGTTTTTGTTTTTTTAAAGGGTTGCAGACTTGGCAACAGGAAGAACGGTAGGTAGAGGTGGAAGGAAGTACATCCTTAGGAAGAAAGTGGCGCTGTTGAAGGGAGAAAAAGGGCTCAGCCCCAGAGGCAGCAAGATAACAGGGGCTTCCCGCAGCATGAGAGAGGGAAGCAAACCGGGTTAGAAGGTACACCGCGGCCCCACAGGGCACCTGGAACTTTCGGTTTCAAGCTCCCCGGGTAGGGATGCGGTCAGGGTGAAAGGGTTAAAGAAAAACAGACTGTTCTGAAAGCAAGGGTTAATCTTGAGCCAACCGCACTGCCAGAAGCAGGTGGCCTGGGGTTACGAAAATCACCTGACATAGTTTTCTGGCGTCTTGGAAGACTCAGTTGTGTCACGTGATGCTTTGCTGACACCTGCCTTGTGAGAGGGCACATTATTTAGTTATCTATTTATTATTTTTCCTGGAAGCGAGGTCACATGATGTTTTTTGGAAGACTTGGGAGTTCTGGGAGAGGTCACATGATTTTTTTTGGGGGGGGAGGAAGAAAGGTCACACGATGTTTTTTTGGAAGACTCTTGTGAGAGGGTGTGTGGTGTTTTGCTGGGAGCAGACACGAGAGAGGGCAGGTGATGGTGGGAAGGAATATAAACAGAACCAGGGATGGTGGCTTTTGGCATTTCTACACTGAGCAACACTTCTCTGGTTTTCGCTTAGCAAAGAAACGTTCCAGAGAAGTTCTCGCTTCCGCAGACTAGTGCTGATCTGGCGGAGCCTGGTTCTGCTGGCGCTCGGTGTTGGCTGTTGGACTGGACTGCTGGTACTCCCACAACGTGGAGTGGAGCTGGCCCGAAGAACTACATCTAAACAGGTCCACAAACCCTTTTTCCTGTGAACATTCTTAATTTTTTCCTCTTCCTCTGGTTTGTGGGCTAGAAGTGAAGTTGAAGTGTTTAAGAACCCTGAAGTAAGGCTGGAGAGGTGGCTCAGAGGTTAAGAGCACTGGCTGCTCTTCCAAAGGTCGTGAGTTTCCTAGTAACCACATGGTGGCTCAAAGCCATCTATAATGTGATCTGATGCCCTCTTCTGGCCTGCAGGCAGAACACTGAGATCTGGTGCCTACTTTTAGCAGGCAGGCAGAACACCGTATACATAATAACTAATTTTTTTTTTTTTTAAAAAGGACCCTAAATAAAATAGGTTTTGAAAAATCTACGCCTACAATCACCATCGGTTTCCCCAGCAATATGGCCACAAAAGACCATTTAGCAAAAAGGTGTCACAGACCTGGTTTTGTTTCCACACTTCCAAGCTGCCTCTGAGTTAACCAGTGACCCTGTTCCTGAGACAGGCTCTCAGAAAATTTACTGTAAGCAGAAGCGATAGCCTGGGACCCGCCCTTTCGTTTTGCAATCCCAGGTTTGAAACCTGGGGTCCCCCGAGGGGGAAAGTCCTTTTGTCATTTCTTTGTCTCTCTTCCCTGTTGGTCCCTTTAATTTCTTGGCTGAGCTCTGATTCTTTTCTTTTCTTTTTTTTTCTTTTTTTCTTTTTTTTTTTGGTTTTTCAAGACAGGGTTTCTCTGTGTAGCCTTGGCTGTCCTGGACTCACTTTGTAGACCAGGCTGGCTTCGAACTCACAGCGATCCGCCTGTCTCTGCCTCCCAAGTGCTGGGATTAAAAAGGCGTGCGCCACCACGCCCGGCCTGATTCTTTCTTTTACACCGAATGTATGACACTTAGGATGCATTAAAGCTTAGCTCTTTGTTTCTTGGCTACCTCTGCACTCTCTCCAGCCTAGGAGGAGCATCCCTGAGGAGAGGCGGGAGAACCTGGAATCCTTCCTGCCAGCTCCCTCTCCTGGGGAGCAGCTGCCTCGCTTTCTCACAGCTTAGCGGCATAGAACACACTGGCCTACGACCCTGTTCTTTCTAGTCCTCTGTGCTGCGACCCGGATCTTCTAGAACAAGCTTCCCCGGAGCTCTGAGCAGTGTGGACGCCACATAGGACATCACCAGAGGACCTAGGTTCAATTCCCAGCCACCTACATGGCAGCTCACAGCTGTCTGTAACTGCAGTTCCAAGGGATCTGACTCCCTCACACAGGTATACATGCAGGCCAAACACTTAAGCACACACACACACACACACACACACACACACACACACACACACGCCCATTTTGTTTTAATCCAAACATGTACGTTAATTATCAAGTTGAATATGTGGCCCTTGATGTCACTCTGAATGATGTCTCAATCACTGTTTCTTTGCACTAACACTTTCCTTACTGTGGTCAAATGCCTGACAGAAACAAAGCATGTCGTTCATGGAGACAGACACCTGAGGCAGCCTGTTCTCACATCAGGAAACAGAGAACTCTTGAGAGGTGGGACTCAATCCCCCAAGACACCCTCACCATCCCCACCTCAGCTAAAGCCGGCCTTTCGGTTTTCACAACCTGCCAAAACAGTGCTACAGGCTCCGTTATCGAGTAAGGATAATCTCACATCCAAACCTTAACCCTGCCTCACTAGGTGCCTCTGAACTAACTCCTACCGAAAGCCTGAGAGGTCTGGGGCGCAATCTCCACCGCAGACCAGGAAACCTGCTAATACAAGGGACAGTTAGAAAATGCCAGGACACCCCTTTTTAAATGTTCAAGCTAGTAAAACAGCCATTGTGAGACTGTTTATCTTGGTAACAAGATCTTTAATACTTAATACACTCCCCATCCCCACTCCCAGAGACAGGGTTTCTCTGTGTAGTCTACTCACTTTGTAGACCAGGCTGGCCTCGAACTCACAGAGATCCGCCTGCCTCTGCCTCCCAAGTGCTGGGATTAAAGGCCACCACCGTGCTGGGCTAATCCTTCATGCACTTTATACTCATGGCTTGCTGTGTACTTTGAAGAACGGCAGCGGCTCCCACAACGCATGTGACACAGGACACAGCTCACGGAGACTTTTATTGGCACGTTCCTTAGACTTTAGACCAGGTCAGTTGCTCCTCCTCCTCCTCTGTTAGCAGTCGGTTAAGTAGGACGGCTCACAAGTGGGCGACACGGGCCCTGTCCACTCTGTAGTTCTTGGGGTACACACAGTTGTTCGTTGACGGAAGAGTCACGTAGATTTCGTAGCAGTGGGAACCGCGGACCACTATTCGGTTAAGCACTTTGCCTTCCTTCAGAATTTCTTCAGTCTTTTTGTCAGTTAACATATTCTTTTCCAAGAAGTCAGAGTCTTTCACGTACAGCTCATCTCCTGAAAAATTGTAAAAATTTATTCCCACAAAGCCCTGTTTGATAGATCACACCCCAACATGTTAATGACCCAAAAGTTTGTTTTTTGTTTGTTTTGGTACATGTTTCATGTTGAAGATGAGTCGGTGGTTTTTTTGTTGCTAGTTTTAACTTACTCTTACATTTATTTTGTTATTAATCCACATGCGTGCATGTGTGCGTACGTGTGTGTGTATGTGTACGTGTGTGCGTATGTGTACGTGTGCGTATACTGCCTAAGGTAGGTCCTGGGAACTGAACTCAGAATCTCTGAGAAACAGCACAGCCTCTAGGCACTGCTGGCCCTGTTTCGTTGTCTGAGGAGGGGCGAGGGAGCCGGGTTTCTTCTCCTCCTGAGGGTGTGCATGACTGTAGGCAAGCGCAAGGTCTCACAGAGGCCAGAAGACAACCTCATGTGTTCCTCCAGAACTTTCCCCCTCTTGTTTCAGACAGGGTTTCTTACTAGCCTGGAACTCCAGGCCAGGATAGCTAGCCCATCAACTTCGGTGGATCTGCCTGTCTCTGCTTCCCATCCCGCCGTTCCAATGCTGGTTTACGGGGTGCCTGCCACCGTGCCTGGCTCTTTGCACTGGCTCAGGGGGTCCAGACTCAGGCCCTGACACTTGCCAGGCCAACATCTTACTGACTCAGCCAGCTCTCTAGGACTCTTTGTCAGAACAGCAGTTTACAAGCTCTCATGAAATAAAAATATAAAAGTGAGATAACACACGAGAAAAGAATTTTGTCTGTGCCTAGGAAATGTATGTGCGTGTTTATAAATTCAGAATTTTTAGTTACAATAAGCATTATGGGGACACGTGCGATGCCAGTACAGGGGCAATGACAGCAGGACCACAGTCCCCTGAGGAGAAGAGTCTTGACTGAGGGACTGCCCAGATCATAGTGGCCCGTGGAAGGATCGACCTCATTGTAATCTGATGTAGGTGGGCCCGGCCCACTGTGGGCAGCACCATCCCCTAGTCAGTAAGTCCCAAACTGAGTAAGAACGCTAGCTAAGCATAGTCCTAGGTGAGCCAGCTAGCGAGCAGAACTCTTCCACGGTTCCAGAAGTACGTCTCTGGTTGGAGGCAGTGCTGTGTGTCGTGCCTGAAAGCCTGCCTTCGAGTTCCTGCGCCACTTCCCTCAGTGGTGAACTATAACCTGTGATCTGATACATATAAGCCTCTACCACCTCAAGGCTGCTTTTGGTCATGCTACTTGGCA
The DNA here is from genome assembly GCF_903995435.1 of Acomys russatus. Lineage (NCBI taxonomy): Eukaryota > Metazoa > Chordata > Mammalia > Rodentia > Muridae > Acomys > Acomys russatus. The sequence goes on along the minus strand of NC_067155.1, from coordinate 3,245,445 downwards.
CAGTAAAGGAATGAAACTAGAAATACGCATATTTTTTGACTCTTGCTTTTCTTTTTGTTTCTCCCCCTTTGGTTTTTGTTTTTTTTTTCTCCCCCCCCCCCCCCCCCGCCTTGGCTTTTTTTTTTTTTGGTTTTTCGAGACAGGGTTTCTCTGTGTAGCCTTGGCCATCCTGGACTCACTTTGTAGACCAGGCTGGCCTTAAACTCACAGCGATCCGCCTGCCTCTGCCTCCCGAGTGCTGGGATTAAAGGCGTGTACCACCACGCCCGGCTCCCGCTTTGGTTTTTTAACATAAGGTTTCTCTGTGTAACAGCCCCGACTGTCCTGGAACTCTCTCCGCAGACCAGGCTGGCCTCCAGCTCACAGAGATCCACTGGCTTCTGCCTCCCTGAGTGCTGCAACTAAAGGCGTGTGCCACCACGCCCAGCTACTTTGACCTTCTTTTAACTAATATTCTACCAGGTGTGGCAGACGTCTTGACATTACAAAGTTTACGTCTGAGAACCACAGCTGAACAAACAAACAAACAAAACCCTTAACAAACCAAACCAAACAAAAGGCCCCAAATGGTTAAGGCATCTTATGCTTTTGTACTGGGCTGCATTCATACCGATCAGGGGGCACATGTGTCCTACAAGCTACAAGCCAGAGGTTGGCCACCCCCACAGGCTATAAAACAGGAAGTCAACTCCTGCCTCTGCTAGGCGATGGAGCCACGCTGGTGTGCCAAATGTGACCATTTGAGTGAGCACGGGTACTGTGCGACTTACCAGGAAGAAGATGGATGGAGCCATCGGCAGTTAAGAGTATTATCTGCAGCCATCTCTCGGAGACTTCTCGTGGGCGATCCCAACAAAATCTGTGCAGAGCGGAGAGGGAGGCAAAATTTTCAAGTCTCCTCACTTCGTAGAACTGCGGTGGTGCCAGCCAGATTTCTTTGGACAGGAAACATTCGGTTGCCTCCGATGGAGATAACCACTGCAGGAGGCAAAGGGAGAAGCCTCATGGGATCGGTCCACAGACTTATTAGATGGGGATACGGGACCCACGTGATGTGGAAAACTAACCCATTCAAAGGCCTCGCGAGATCTCTCCAAGACAGCGTGTTAAGAACACGCTGGGGCTCGGCACTGCTATAGACCTACCGCCCTGCTTAATCAGGAGGCCAACGCAGGAAGCCGCCTGGGTCCAGGGGCTGAAGTCTCGCCTGGGTAACACAGTGCCGTCTGGAGGCTGGAGAGCTGCGGCAGCATCTAGGACTCTTAGCAACTCAAGGAGACACAGATCAGAATTTGGGAACAGCTCTTCCAGAGGACCAGAGTTGTGTTCCCAGCACCCCCACAACCACCCATAACTCAAGTTCTCGGGGACCCACCGCTCTCTTCTGGACTCCACAGCGTGTTAAGGAACAAAGACAATCAATACTAACCAAACAGTAAGTATTAAGTAGTAATACTTATTCATAATAAGGCTAGCAACTATTAAATAACGACCACCATTCATAATTATTAAATGCCAATCAAAATATTAATGATAATAAATGAGACAAGTCCTTTCAGTCACGAGAGCTAAACTCATGCGTAATGCGTAAACGTAATAAAAATCTATTTTCAGACACCAAAAATGCCTAACTGTAAGTACGGAAATAAATAATGAAACAATGAGGCGAGGCCTACCCCTTGTCCAGGGCTCTGCCTACAGCCATTCCCAGACTGCAGAACTGCTGGGGAACCTAAGCAGCATCTAGGATTTATTTTTTGTTTTTTGTTTTGGGCGGGGCTGGGGGGGGGGGGGGATGGGGACGGGGGAGGGTTTCCAAGACAGGGTTTCCCTGTGTAGCCCTGGCTGTCCTGGACTCGCTTGGTAGACCAGGCTGGCATCGAACTCACAGCGATCCTGATCTGTGTCTCCTTGAGTTGATAAGAATCCTAGATCCCACCACTGGCGGTTGCGGCGGCATCTAGGACTCTTAGCAACTCAAGGAGACACAGATTGGAATTTGGGGGGGGGGCTCAGACAGGGCGGTAATTGGTGAGCAGTGTGCCTGAGAAGACCCACACAGACCTGAAGCCTAAAACTCCACTAAATACCTGTGTACGAGCAACCACCCAGAGCCGAGACTTTCCCCCCCAAAACAATGGGAAAGCCTTAACTGGATGTAGGAGCACACCCCGGCCCCCGGCCCCCGGCCCCCGGCCCCCGGCCCCGAGTGACCAGAGAAGGGTCCCAAAACTGAACAACATTGCTAATAAGGTAACTGCCCGCCAGGAAAAGCACGCCGCTATTTAAAGGAACAGAACAAAACCCAGCACTGAACAACTTAAAAACAGTGCTCAACGGGCACCCAGAAACTTAAGGACCAGTCAAGTACAGAAAATGTGGTCCATAACAACATCAACAAAAACCCCACTCACATTCATAAAATTAAATCAATCTCAATCTCTCAATCAAGGGTGCTCTCTCTCTCCCTCCCCCCCCCTCCTCTCTCTCTCAGATGAATTTGGCTGGGGGTGGTGGCGCACGTCTTTAATCCCATCGCTTGGGGGGGCAGGTTGCTGAGTTCGAGACCAGCCTGGTCTACAAAGTGAGTCCAGGACAGCCAAGGCTACACAGAGAAACCCTGTCTCAAAAAACAACAAACAAACAAACAAAGATGAATTTAAAAGATTCAAAGAGAAGCTCAAGGACAATTTTAATATTTTACAAGAACAAAGAGCTGGAGAGATGGCTCAGAGGTTAAGAGCACTGGCTGCTTTTCCAAAGGTCCTGAGTTCAATTTCCAGCAACCACATGGTGGCTCACAGCCATCTATAATGACGTCTGGTGCCCTCTTTTGGTGCGCAGGTGTATGTGCAGGCAGGACACTGTATACATAATAAATAAATCTTAAAAAAAAAAAAAAAAAGAGCGAGCAAAGGGCAGACAAGCTATCAGTCTCAGCAGATGCTAGCAGAAGGGAGACGGGGTGAGAAAGGGAGATGTTTCAAGTGCCACCGGCTAGAAGGGGGTGAGGGTTAGGTCGGAGAAAGAGGGAGAAAGCCAGTGTCTGGGCTACCACACCCAGACTTTGGACAGGTTTTCAAAGGAAAGGACAGGCGAAAAAAGGCATTTGTGAGTAACAAGAGAAGCGAGCAGGTTCCCCACGCCATCACGGAAGCATAGCAAGAATTCACACCTGGGAGTTCTGGGTTGTGACAAGTTGACAATTAAAACTATCATACTTTAATCCCAGCACTCAGGAGGCAGAGGCAGGCGGGTCGCTGTGAGTTCGAGGCCAGCCTGGTCTACAATGCGAGTCCAGGACAGTCAAGGCTACAGAGAAACCCTGTCTCAGAAAACCAAAAACAAACAAACAAACAAACAAACAAACAAACTATATATATATATATATATATATATATATATCACTGTGAATCTTTTCTCCTTTTCTCAGCAGTGGTTCAAAGGTATAAAGAAATATCAACATGATAAAAAAATTCTAAAAATTAAGATTATATGTATTTACTTTTTATATGTATGCATTCTGTGTGCATATACATGTGTGCCACATGTGCAATGCCTGTGGAGGCCACAAGAGGGCATCAGATCCTCTAGAACAGTTAGCTGGGAAGCTTCCAGAAACACTATTTACAGTTGACATTTCATAGAAAAAAGTGTTAACTAAAAAAACTAACTGGCCGGGCAGTGGTGGCGCACGCCTTTAATCCCAGCACTCAGGAGGCAGAGGCAGGCGGATCGCTGTGAGTTCGAGGCCAGCCTGGTCTACAATGTGAGTCCAGAACAGCCAAGGCTACACAGAGAAACCCTGTCTCGAAAAACCAAAACCAAAACAAAACAAACTAGCAAAATTCAAATAGGTCGTTTTATTTATTTTACAAGAAGAAAATAATGGAAAAAAATCTGACTAAATGAAGGTGAAGTAGTGGGTACACTCAAGACTTTGGGGTCTAGGCTGCGCCTGAAACTAGGGGAGGGAGGGAGAAGAAAGAGAAGGGGAAAGAAGTTAGAAAAGGGAAAAGGATGGAAGGGGAAATAAGGTAAAAAGGGGGGTAAGGGGGGGGACAAGGACCGAGAAGGGATGAAGACGGGAGAAGTTAATGGGACCGAAATCCTATAATATGCTCTAGAAAACCGAATTAAAACGATTTAGGTGGTGAAGTTAATTTTAAAGTCCCCAGAACTAGCAGCTGGGGGATGCGGGATGGAGTTGGGGGGCGGGCGGGGGACGGGGGAGGGGACACTGCGCATCCCAGGGATCCCGCTAGCCCCTACCTCGTAGCCCTCCACCTCGGCCAGGTCGGGCTCCACGCTCGGGGTCTCGCGCAGGCAGCACAGGAAGAAGGCGGTGTCGAAGCGGCGGCTGCCGGCCCCGTACGGCGTGAGCCAGCCGCCCCAGTCGTGCAGCGCCCAGATGTCGGGCGTGCAGTCCAGGTGCGCGCACAGCTGCAGGAAGTCGCGCGGGTCACTGCGCACGCGCGAGCGCCATTCGGCCAGGCCCGGGGGAGGGGGCAGCGCGTGGCCCGGGTCCCGAGACTCCGGCGGCAGCGACGGCGGCGATGCCGACGCCGAGCCCCGCGGCCTCAGCAGCAGCACCCCGGCTTCCTCGAAGGTCTCCCGGATGGCGCAGATGCGCAGCGCGACGTCATTAGGCAGCGCCGCGGCGTCCGCGTCGCTGGGGAAGAGCCCCGGGAGAGGGAGCTGCTGCCGAGGAGGCGGCGAGGGCCCCAGGCCGAAGCTCGGCGGTGTGTGGCGAGGCGCGAAGAGACGCAGCCAGTCGGGCGAGCTGTCGGCCGCGTCCAGCACGCCCCCCGGGAAGACGTGCGCGCCCGGCATGAAGCGCTGGTTTGGGGAGCGCTGGAGTAAAAGCAGCCGGAAGCCGTCGGCGGGTGCGCGGGCGGCGGGTCTCGGGCGGGTCCAGCCCGCGGCCAGCACCAGGGTGGCCGCCCGCCGCCAGCTGCTCGGGCCGGATCGTAGTGGGCCGCTCATGGCCGGCGGCCTTCAGGTCTCTCTCTTGCGGCGGTGTCCCGAAGCCCGATGAAATTGAGGGCGTGAGGCGTCCGCTGGTGGGAGGAGCGTGCTCCCCGCGCCACTGCACCTCCTCCCTCTGCCCTCCTCTTCGCGGTCACCTGAGAGCGACTGGGACGGAGTGACCCTCCTGTGGTCGCCTAGGTGCTGAAGGGGGGTGGAGTGGAACCCAAAATCTAGTCGTGTGCCACTCCCATCCCACTAAACCCATGTGACTAGGACTTTGACCCCTACATGGATAATCAATCTGGTGTGTCGCCTTTTTTAGGGTTCTTAGAGTAGGAAGTCCCAAGAACAGCTTTGCAAACTCACTTGAGCCGTGATAATAAGGGACGAATGGATGGACAAGATGGCAAGTTAGGAATTTCCTGCCTTGTAGTTTTGAATGTCTGTGGTGAGTCCAAAGACTATTGTCCCTCGGGGCAGTTTGTCTTAAGTTGTAGATGCTTTTATTGCCTGGGCACCCCTAGCAGAGCTTTCCTTCCTACAACACTTAAGTGGCTGGAAGACTTGCCTTCTCCTTGGACAGCTCTTTCTTAATCACCAACTCTTGCAAATGCCATCCTCACTGGTCACCTATTTGTTAGGTTTTGGGATGCCTGGGGCTTCACAATTTCCTGTAACTCCAGTTCCAAATGATCCTAGACCCATTTCTGACCTCTGTTGGTATTGCAACCACATAATGCAGGAACAGACAGACAGGTAGGCAGGTCTCTCTTGCCGGGTGTGGTGGCACCTGCCTTTAATCCCAGCACTCGGGAGAAAGAGGTGGTGGATTGATGTGAGTTTGAGGCCAGCCTGGTCTACAAAGTGAGTCCAGAACAGCCAAGGCTACACGGAGAAACCCTGTCTCGAAAACAAACGTGTGTGTGTGTGTGTGTGTGTGTGTGTGTGTGTGTGTGTGTGTGTCCTGTTGAGCCTCTTGGAAACATGTATTTATCTAGGGAATGGCCTGGAATTGGTTATACAGCCCAGCCTGGTCTCCAACTCTCCCAATCGCTGGGATTGCAGATGTGACTACCCATCACACCTATCTAAACCAGAGTTTATGTTGTTGGTTGGGTTGGTTTTTGTTTGTTTGTTGTTTGTTTTGAGAAAGTATTGTTATGTAGCCTTGGCTTTTAGGGAACTTGCTATGAAGACCAAGCTGGCCTAGAACTCAGACATCTGCCTGCCTCTGCCTCCTGAGAGCCCAGGGATCAAAGGTGTGCGCCACCAACACCATTTCTAAGTTGGCTTTTGTTGCTGTTAACATGCTGTCTAAAGATGCAGGTGCCTGTGCGCTGGCTGCATCTCCAGCAACAGAAAATGGGGCCACAGGTTGAGAGCCACCTGGAGGTGGGAGGGCAATACCTGCTCTACTAATATCACCTGCCACCTGTCACCTGCCACCTGCGTTTGAGTCAACCGACTACCCATGTCTAAACTGATGCTCTTGGCACTGAAGCACGAATCTTCATCTGAAACTCATTTCTAAATGTATTGCAGACTGAACCCCAGGTGTCATTATGGGAACTTTTTTTTTTTTTTTTTTTTTTACATCTATTACTTATTTATATTTGCAAATGCCACTGGGTGCCTGTGGAGCTCAGAGGACAGCTTGCAGGTGTCACTTCCCTCCTTCCACGGTGTTCGTCCTGAGCAGCAAACTTGGGTCATCAGGCTTGGCTGCAAGCACTGTGACCTCCCCCCTACACCAGCCATCTCACCTGAGATCACAGCATTCTGTTTTGTATTTACAAAGTCTAGTTTAGAGCAGATAACTAGATTTAAAGATGACTTAACTCAGATAATGCTAGCTAGCCCTCGAACTTGCCAGAGATCTGCTGAATGTGGCGCTGAACTCATGTGAACTTATTATAGTGACAGAGAATCCCAGATCATAACAGTGGCTCCCAAGGTCTCAGGAGACATGGACGCAAGGGCAGGTGACTCCAACCTGGATTGTGGTTTCTGGCCACAGAGCAAAACTGCTCCCAACATCTGCTGTGGACAAAACTATAGATACCTGGAGAGTCATGTCTCACGTTGCTGAACACAAGGTGAGGTCAGTCTCTTCCATGTTCACCTTCCACAGAAACAGCCTCTCGTCCTCTGTGCCTGATGCAAGACTGTCTCTGCCCATCATGCCATGCTGCCACAGGAGACAACTGGGACACTGTCTATTTACTGAGATATGACTTAACTAGTCATCTCTGTCATTTTTATGAATACATAGGTTCCTTTAGATTACAGTTTATTCTTCTCAAGTCTCTGATGACACTGATGGCTCAGCTGATGTTAGCTTGATAGCTAGTCAACTCAGTAGCTAGTTAAGACTACTAGATACTAGATCTCTTATTTAAAAGACAAACAGAGCCGGCCAAAGTGAGTTCCAGGACAGCCAGGACTGTTACACAGAGAAACCCTGTCTCAAAAAACCTAAAAAAAAAAAAAAAAAAAAAGACAAACAGGCTTGTCTTACTTACTGACCTTCTCAGTTCTCTTCACTGTCACAACCCCTCCAGTGGAGTCTCTGTGACAAACGTTGCCACAGAACCAAGGCCACAACCCCTGCTCATAGAGAAAGCCTCCTGGAAACAGGTCTAATGTTCTTGCCAGGAGTAGCTAATTATAGTCCCCCCTCCTTTTTTTTCTCCTATCACTCATTGTTTGGAAACATTCTGACTGTTTTCTCTTTCCATCTTTGTTTTTATTTTTCTTATCAGATGTAACTATGTTGCTAGACGACCCTTTACTTGAAACTGCAGCCAATGGTCATTTCAGTCAAGTTTACCACTAAATTCCACTCCACTTGTTAATGAAATCATGGCTAAGAATTAATCATAGTTCATATTATGACTTACAAATAAAAATTTGAGTAAAACTCCACATAGTGCTGGATGAACTAAAAAAAAAAAAACTGTCTTGACTCACAGATGTTTGACATGATGAGAGAACATTAATCTTTGATAAAGAGGACATATACACTGATACCAATCTAATAACTTATAAATGATTGTTCAAGATTAGTGACAATGTAATTACACTGCATCCTGCATTTTTAAATTGTATAGAAAAATAATGTAACCACAAGAGACACACCCGTTTTAAAATGTGTGTATAAACCTGGCTTGCTCGTCTCCAAAATATACTCGGACTCAGACTTCCTCAGAGTTGGTCTGTTTGTCACTCGCCTATCTCTTGCCCCCGACCCCAAAGACCTATACCTGACAGAAGACCAAACTTTAACTGTCAAGTCTAGATACAGTCTACTTTCCCACTCTTTTAGCTAAGGACAATGACTGCTTATAGCAATCTCACCTATGCCTTATAGCTTCCAAGAAGTTGTTTTAAGGTTAAAAAAAAAAAATACTAAAAGGTCTAAGAAAGTGTTTTAAGTTGATAAATGCAAGTTGTGAAGGTCAGTCAACATGTCTAAAGGGTACTTTATTTGTTCCTGTTGCTATGATATTATTGTATTAACCATTCAAAATATTGACACTGAACAGTGGAGCTCTAGTTTATGAATCTAACTATAAAAAACTTTCCACTATATGAGCCTGTCATAGTTCCAAGATTTTAAATTTCCTTTGTCTTTTTCTTAAAATGTCTCTCACTGTACTAAAATTATGCAGTCTTCTAAATGGGAAAGAAGCCTCTCTTTCATGATGTGCACTGATGCTAATGTGAACTTTTGCCTTCTGCTCTACAGGAGCTCTCTGTCCCCCATGTTACTGCTCCACAGAGGCCAGAAGGCTTCTGCCTTCCCTAAGCTCACCTCAGAGTGTTTGTGCTTTTAACACAAAGTTTTCCCCAAGCCTCTGCTGTATGTGTACTGCCTTTTCCTACATCGTGTGCACATCTATCAATGTGTACTTCACTGCAGATTTCAAGCAAGGATGAAACTAACGTGTCTAAAATTTATCTCCCTTGCCAGGCGGTGGTGGCACATGCCTTTAATCCCAGCACTCGGGAGGCAGAGGCAGGCGAATCGCTGTGAGTTCGAGGCCAGCCTGGTCTACAAAGTGAGTCTAGGACAGCCAAGGCTAGCACAGAGAAACTCTGTTTCGAAAAGCCAAAAAAAAAAAAAAATAATAATAATAATAAAATCTATCTCCCTTTATGAACTAGCAAGGACTCTTGTAAGATACAGGAAATCCATCTCAGGTCCAATGGAGTCCCGATTAAGTACTGTCTGTCAATCAATAGCCTACGTTTCTCACCTATCTCCTGTTTGTAAGGGTGGGATTTCTCCCCTAACTATTGCTACCTTCTTAAACCCAACACCTACTGACTGTTGAGTCTTCTCTTGTGGTTGATGTAAATGCTTCTTGTCGTTCTTACGAACCTACATCCAAACTCTTCATCTAGGACCGGCTCCTTTGGGTGAGAGCTCCCTCTACCAGCGCGGTTCATCACCCTCCCCAGTCCCCTCCCCCCACCTCACCCCGGCCCCCCCCCCACGGTCGTCAGGAACCCTAGCCCTAGGTAACCATGTCTGCTCTCCGGCTACGCCCTTGGTCTCTGTCCAGCGCTGACGAGCTGCTGGAACAGTTGTACCAATCTCATCAAGTTAAACTTTGCTCAGGGGACGCACCGACAGGTCACTGACTCCTACCTACTCTTCCCGTTTGCTGCTTCTCCAGGCTCCTGTGGGATGCCTTCTGAGAATCTCAAATCTCTGCGCCCACATTAAGGGCTTCTAAGCTTACACGGCTCTGCAACCAAACTTAAACAGATCCAAAACTAAGCCCTTTTAATTATTGCCAGCAATCGGGTAAAATGGAAGGGAGCTCCCATATCCAGACCTTTTCTTTGCTCTCCCATGTTCAAGCCTTTCCTAGGCCAAAATGAAAGGAAGTTCCCACATGTTCAAACCTTCCCCCCCCCCCTCTCCCAAGACCTTCAAATCTGCACACAAAGGGAATTTTCTCTCTAACCTACTTTGTCTTCTGCCCACATATATGTTCCAGTATCCTGCCAGACTGCCCACATCTGGGACGCCATCAAAGCAGCTGCCCACAAGTGCTCTCATCCAAACCTCATAGATCATGCCAGCTGCACCTGCGCTGTTCCTCCTAGCCCTTCCCAGCTGCAGACGTTCTCAGACCCTGGACAGCAAATGCAACAGCTTGTTCTTCTGGAACCTGACCAACATTTCAGCCTTTTAAACCCCCTATTACCGCCCTACTGTCAGCAGGAAGTAGTTACGATGACTACTTCGCCCCTTATCCATTTACAAAAGGCTGAAATGGTATACTCCTATGATTCCCTCAGCCTGCTTTCTCACAGAACACAGGGCCACCAGCCCCGGCATGGCACCACCCACAATGGGCTGGGCCCTCCCCCGTTGGTCAGTAATTGAGAAAAAGCCTTACAGCTGGATCTCATGGAGGCATTTCCTCAACGGGGGCTCCTTCCTCTCTGATGACTCTAGCTTATGTCACGATGACACACAATACCAGCCAGTACAATGATGATAAGGGACTAAACCTCTGAACTGTAAGTCAGCCCAAATAAATGTTTTCCTTTATAAGAGTTGCCCATGGTTGTCAGGCATGGTGGTGCGTGCCCTTAATTCCAGCCCTCAGGAGGCAGAGGCAGGTGGGTCTCTGTGGGTTTGAAGCCAGCTTCGTCAATAGAGTAAGTTCCAGGACAGCCAGGCTACACAGAGAAACCCTGTCTCAACAAACCAAACCAACCAACAAACAAAAAAGTTGCTATGGTCCTGATGTCTCTTCACAGCAATAGGAGCCCTGTGACAGCCGTGGTGTTTTATTACAACCGTAGAGCCCCTAACTGAGTAAACCAAGCGTGGCAGCTCACACCTGTGATTTTAGCACGTGGAAGGAAGAGGCAGAAGGACTAGAGGTTCAAGGTGGAAGGGGGTTATTATAGTTTTCTTAAAACACACACACACACACACACACACACACACACACACACACACACATAGATATTATAGAATATGTTTTCATTTTAATCCCAGGTGTGGGGATATGGGGCTGCTTTGCAATAGCTGACTGTGATTTGCCTCGTGCCTTAGCAGAGGCATAGTTTCACCAGCTGCAGATAGTTTTTCTGTGATCATGTGACATAGTTTTTCTATGATCGTGTGACATTCAGAGAATTCTGGGAATTTTTCAGAAGGCATATTAATGCTAGGGCCTAGGAGGCGGGGGGGGGGGGTTGTTGGTTGCTGTTGGTTGTGGTGTGTTAAGTAGTTGGTGAGAAGAAGAAGAAGAAGAAGAAAGAGAAGAAGAAGAAGAAGAGAAGAAGAGAAAGAAGAAGAAGAAGAAGAAGAAGAAGAAGAAGAAGAAGAAGAAGAAGAAGAAGAAGAAGAAAAAGAAGAGGAGGAAGAGGAAGAGGAGGTGAGAAATTAGATATCCTGACAGCAAAGTTCAAACTTGCTCCTGATCAGCAAGAAGCAGTCTAACAGTAACATTGCCCCGTTCTTCTCTACCCTTTTTTCTTCTTCTCCTATCTATGGGTTTGAAAGATGGGTGGAAGAACCCATAAATTGGCAAATGCCTGTTACAGGGTATATCTATTTTCTAACTCATCTTGTCTCCTAAATTACTTTAGGGTCTCTTGAGGAGAACTATTACAGTAAACGTGGGTCATTGAGGGTGAGTGTTAGGGGGTCTGTGGAGGTCCATTAAGGAAAAGCTATTTCCTTCTGGTCAAAAGAATAAAAAATGTGCCGGGCGGTGGTGGCGCACGCCTTTAATCCCAGCACTCAGGAGGCATAGGCAGGTGGAGCTCTATGAGTTCAAAGCCAGCCTGGTCTACAGAGTGAGTTCCAAGCCAGCCTGGTCTGCAAGAGTCCAGGACAGTCAGGACTACTTGGAGAAACCCTGTCTCAAAAAACAAAAACAAAACAAACAAACAAACACACATACACACACACACACACACACACACACAATTTGCCTCTGGCCCTGGGTAGAGATCTGACATTCTGATCTGCTCCTGAGAATAGAACATTACATACTCTCCTTGCCTCTCCTTCTTTTCTTTCTTTTTTTTTTTTTTTAATCTTTTTAGGCATGTTTTTTAAGATTTATTTATTTATTGTGTATACAGATCTTGTTATAGATGGTTCTGAGGCAACATGTGGTTGCTGGGAATTGAACTCGGGACCTTTGGAAGAGCAGTCAGGGCTCTTAACCTCTGAGCCGTCTCTCCAGCCTGCCTCTCCGTCTTTAAGAGTTAATCCAGCTGGAGGAGACCACCCCTCAGGAAGGCTGGCTCACCAGAGGACGTGCTAAAGGGAGGGGAGGAATCCCTTTAATGAGACAGTGTGCTTAACCTCCCCTAAAACTATACTCCCGTGCAGTTGCTTGCAGAGCCTCCAACTGTTCTGAATATTAGGATTTTTTCCCTTTCTCTTCACTTATAGTCTTTTGTCTTTCTTTTAGACACTGGCTAAAGCGTAGGCACGTCTTCTCCTGTGTTCTGGACTTTCTTACTCCCTCTGAGGCTACACACCCTCTTGCCTTGTGTGTGGCATGGCTTTCCTCCTTCCTCTTCCTCCTACTGACAGCTGTCAAGGTTACAGTTTGCCTGTCCTGCTGTTTTTCTCATAAACTTTAATAAAATTGCCCTCAAACTGCCACACAGCAGAGGGAGAGTACTGACTCTGTAATTGGACTGAGCTCCACAGATGTGTCATGGCCTTCACACATACTCACATGCATATACACACACAGCATACACTCACACAAGCATATACACACACTCACACTCACACATAAACGGTACACACATGCATATGCACACTCACACACATGCATACACTCTCACAAGCATATACACACACCCACACACACTCACACATAAACAGTACACACATGCATATACACACACACACATGCATACACTCACACAAGCATATACACATATACGCACATGCATATACACACACACTCACACATGCATATACACACACACTCACACACATGCATACACACATACTAGGTGACAGACAAGTAGATGACAGATAGGTAGTGATAGAGGTACACAGCATTTTGAGGACATAACTTTGTCTCTCCCTCTTCCTGCCCCTTTTCTTTTCTTCTCTCAAACACTGAGAAGGTTGCCCTTGAGCTCCCCTCGGAGTCAGTCCATTTTTAAACTCTTCTCTTATTAATGAGGCTAAGAAGTCAAAAGAGAATACCAGATTCCCTAGTAACAGGAGAAGGTGAAGGAGATGTGCCTTAGTCCCCTTGTCTGGCAGAGGGGAAGGCGAGGGCCCCAGGGGAGCCGGAGCTCAGTGGCTGGGGTCCTGGAAAACCAAGAGCCATCAAAGCCACGTGGGGCCCCAGGCTTCCTGGTCCTTCATTCCGGGAACTTGAAGAATGAATTTCGTGGACAGTGGGGCTTTTCCAAAGGACTTTCTAGGGTCATAGTTGGGAGCTTAAAAGGAAAGGGTGGGGCCCCTGTAGAGCAGATACAGGACTCAGGGGAAGGGTTGTGGCCAAGGGCCTCCTGCGAGGGTTTAATCCTGGTCAGTCCAGTTGCCTCAGGCATCTGAGTGTCTGCACTGAGCTGTTGCCTCCCCACCCCTCACAGCTGCCAGCCAGCTTCACAGGGGGCGCCTGCAACGTGGTCCAGAAGGTAAAAGTGCTTGTTGCCAAACCCAATGATCCAATTTGGATCCCCGCCATTTATGTGGTGGAAAGAAAGAACCAACTCCTTCTGGTTATTTTCCAGTTTCCACACATGCACACAGAGACACACAAAATCATCATCATCATCATCATCACCACCATCCTCATCACCATCATCACCATCCTCCTCATCATCATCGCTATCATCATCACCATCATCACCATCCTCATCCTCATCATCACCACCACCATCACCATCATCACCATCCTCATCCTCATCATCACCACCACCACTACCATCATCACCACCCTCATCATCACCACGATCATCACCATCACTATCATAACCATCATCATCACCATCACTATCATAACCATCACCATCATCATCACCATCATCATCACCATCATCATCACCATCACTATCATAACCATCATCATCACCATCATCACCACCCTCATCATCACCACCATCACCACCATCATCACCATCACTATCATAACCATCATCACCATCATCACCATCATCACTATCACCATCATCACCATCATCATCATCACCACGCTCATCATCACCACCATCATCACCATCATCATCATCACCATCATCATCACCATCATCGTTCCCATCATCGTCACCATCATCATCATCACCATCATCCTAGAAGAAAAGAATGAGAACAATGAGTAGGGGGACGGAGCCATGGGGTCAGCAATGAAGAATATGTATGCTCATTACAGAGAACCTGAGTTCAGTCCCCAGCACCCATATTGGGCAGCTCACAGCTATCGGTTACCCGAGCTCCAGGGATCCAATGCCTTTTTCTGTCCTCCATGGGTGTTGCATTCATGTGTGTGTGTGAAAGCGTGGGTGCATGCATCATCATGCATGCACTCAAATCAGTGTTTCTTAAACACTTCTGGAATTACTGGCCTCCAGCAAGGACAGAACTGCCCATAAAACCAAGATTGCTTCTAGTTGTTAACCATAAGGGGGAAAAAGTAGCCAGGTGTGGTAGCGCTTTAATCCCAGCACTCGGGAGGCAGAGGCAGGTGGAGCTCAAAGGCAGCCTGGTCTACAGAGTGAGTTCCCGGGAAGCCAGGGCTACGCAGAGAAAACCCTGTCTTAGAAGAAGGATGAGGGAAGCACAAATTGGCTCATTAAAGAAAGGACGCATAAGCCGGGCGTGGTGGCGCACGCCTTTAATCCCAGCACTCGGGAGGCAGAGGCAGGCGGATCGCTGTGAGTTCGAGGCCAGCCTGGTCTACAAAGTGAGTCCAGGATGGCCAAGGCTACACAGAGAAACTCTGTCTCGAAAAAGCCAAAAAAAAGAAAGGAGGCATATAAATTATGAATTATTGGAGAAAGGGCCTTGCCTGGGTCAGGTGGAGAGCATAAGAAAGCAGAGGTAGGAGCCGGGCAGTGGTGGCGCACGCCTTTAATCCCAGCACTCGGGAGGCAGAGGCAGGCAGATCGTTGTGAGTTCGAGACCAGCCTGGTCTACAAAGTTAGTCCAGAACAGCCAAAGCTACACAGAGAGACCCTGTCTCCAAAAAGAAAAGAAAAAAGAAAAGAAACAAACAAAAATTACAGGGATTGGCTATCACGGGTGGGCCTCAAATTGGGCCAGTCATTGGTTTGCCCTTCCCTCAATCTCGGCTCCATCTTTATCCCTACACTTCCTGTTACCAGACAGCTTCCTAACTCTGTCCCAGGGAGAGAGCTGCAGTGGGTGCAGCCTGTTTCTTCAGGCTGTGGGAGCAGGTTTCTTAGAGTGACTGACACCTGTCTCCAAGGACACATGATAACCTAATGTTGCCCAAGGACAGGAATCAGAGTGCTTGTTTTCAAGGTCCCCCCACGAAAAACGCCTTGTCAGTTTCTATCTCTGTCTTTATCTATCTCTTCCCCTTAGAGAGTCTGGAAGTAATAAAAGTGTCTTGTTATTTACAGTAAGTGCCTTTGAAAACACCTGACATTACATAATGAGGTGACTTGGGGCTAGAGCACCAGGAAAGCCCCTCCCCAAGTGACCGAACAGCAGTGCATATCACATACTTACCTTACCATTCATAACAGCAGCAAAAAGTGCAATTATGAAGTAACAACAAAACAATTTTATGGTTGGGGTCCACCACAGCACGAGGAGCTGTGCTAAATGTTTGACATAAGCGATTCCATGTTAGTGTCAACATCCTTCACAAACCTAAAGTGGAAGGTTGTGAGAACCTAGGCAGAAGCACAGGTCACGCTTGTTATCGGAGCCTGGCGGAGGCAGCGTCTTTGTCACACTGAGCCCTTAGCCTGACACTCGTTCCAAAAGGAAGCTGTCAGAATTGAATTTGAATTTTAAGAAACCCAGTTAGTTTCTGCTGGAGAATTTTTTTTTCTTTTTAAAAATTTATTTATTCAGATTACAACTCAATTGTTATCCCATCATTTGTATCCTCCCGTTCCTCCCTTCCTCCCTCCCGCTTTCACCCTATTCCCCTCCCCTATGTCTGTGACTGAGGGGGCCCTCCTCCCTCACTATATGGTCATAGGCTATCAAGTCTCATCTTGGTAGCCTGCTTATTCTTTCTCTGAGTGCCACCAGGCCTCCCCACCAAGAGGAGGTGATCAAATATGGGGCACCAGAGTTCATGTCAGAGTCAGTCCCCACACTCCACATAACTGTGGAGAATGTCCTGTCCATTGGCTAGATCAGAGTAGGGGTTCGATGTTTGCTACTTGTATTGTCCTTGGTTGGTGCAGTAGTTTGAGCAGACCCCCCTGGGTCCAGATCTGACCATCACAATGTTCTTCTTGTAGGTTTCTAGGACCCTCTGGATCCTTCTATTTCCCCATTCTCCTATATTTTCTCTTACCTAGAGTCCCAATAGGATGTCCTTACATCTATCCCAATCTCCTGGTAAGCGAAAATTTTCATGGGACATCCTTTTTGGCCTAGTGTCCAAATATAAGTGACTATATACCATGTGAGTCTTAATGCTTCTGGGTTTTTTCTGTGTAGCCTTAGCTGTCCTAGATTCACTTTGTAGACCAGGCTGTCCTTGAACTCACAGAGATCTGCCTGCCTCTGCCTTCCTGAGTGCTGGGCTTACAGGCATATGCCACCACACCTGGCTGGAGAATTTCTTATATTTAGTTAAAAGAAAAGAAAAAAAATACCATACCAAAGAATAAAATTTTAAAAATCTTCAGGAGCTGGGCATGGTGGTACATACCTTTAATCCCAGCACTAGGGGTGCAAAGGCAGGCAGATCTCTGAGTTCAAGGCCAGCCTGGTCTACAGAGTGAATTCCAGGACAGCCAGGGGCTAAACAGAAAAACTGTCTCAAAAAGAAAAAAACAATAAACAAGACCTTCAGGTCTAGTCACATAATGATTCTAAGTTAAGTGAGTAGGGAGTATAAAAGGACTTTAAAAAAATTTTATATGTATGTTTTTTTAAAAGATTTATTTATTATGTATACAGTATGCATCAGATCACTTTATAGATGGTTGTGAGCCACCATGTAGTTGCTGGGAATTGAACTCAGGACCTCTGAAAGAGCAGTAAGTGCTCTTAACTGCTGAGCCATCTCTCCAGGCCTATGTATGTTTTTTTTTTGTTTTTGGTTTTTGAAAAGCATAACTGGCTTTCACTTTAAGGTGTAAGTAGGGTTTTATCTAGATATGGAAAAGTTTGTGTATATACTTTATAGGATTTCTTTTTCTTTTTCTCTTTCTTTTCTTTTTTCTTTTTTCTTTTTCTTTCTTTCTTTCTTTTTTTTTTTTTTTTTTTTTTTTTTTTTTTTTTGTGAGACAGGGTCTCTCTGTGTAGTCTTGACTATCCTGGACTCATTTTGTAGACCAGGCTGGCCTCGAACTCACAGTGATCCGCCTGCCTCTGCCTCCCAAGTGCTGGGATTAAAGGCGTGCGCCACCACTGCCCGGCTCTTTTGGTTTTTTGAGAGAAGTTTCTCTGTGTGGCTTTGGCTGTCCTGGACTTGCTTCTTAGACCAGGCTGGCCTCAAACTCACAGATATCTGCCTGCCTCTGCCTCCCAAGAGCTGGGATTATAAAGGCGTGTGCCACCAGTACCCCAGCTTTCTAAGGACTTTTGTTTTATTTTAATTGTTTTATTTTATTTTATTAGGACTTTTAATATAGTATAATAAATGATAAGAATGGTGGCAGCATATTTTGTCCTCCTATACTTATGTTTTTAAAGATTTATTTATTTATTATGTATACAGCATTCTGCCTGCAGGCCAGAAGAGATGATTGTGAGCCACCCTGTGGTTGCTGGGAATTGAACTCATGACCTTTGGAAGAGCAGTCAGTGCTCTTAACCTCTGAGCCATCTCTCCAGCCCCCCTATAATTATTTTTTAAGATTGTATGTATGGGTGGGTGTCTACAGAGGCCAGAAAAAGGCACCAGAGTCTCCCAAACTGGAACCACAGGCAGTTTGAGCTGCCCTAAGTAGGTACTGAGAAGCACTCCTTGGCTCCTCTGCAGGAGCAATCACTGCTCTCAGCTTTACGCTGAGCCATCTCTCCAGTCCATTTTTAAATGATCACCCCCCACCCCTGTTCTTTTCTCTTCCATTTTATTTATTATTTATTTATTTTGAGATGGTATCTCACCGCAGCTCGGCCTGGCCTCCAAGACACCATTATAGACTTTGAACACTAGCCCTTCTGCCCCCACCCACCAAGTGCTGTGACCATCGGCCTGTACCCACTGCTCCCGGCGACTTCTCCATGAGATCCTAAAAACGGTAGAAAACCTTCCTAGTATATATGCAAAGCCTTGCTACACTCTCCAGCAGTGGGGCGGGGTGGGGGTTCGGGGGGGGGAGAAAAATGAAGAAAAAGAAGACAAGCCAGGTATGGTGGTGCGCACCCTGTCATCTCAGCACTCTGGCCTTGGAGCCCAGACATCTGGCAGCCTCTGAAGCGCGTGGATTTGTGTGTACCAAACCAGGTGTGCTGCCATGGTGGTGCGCACCTTTAATCCCAGCCCTCAGTAGGGAGGCAGAGGCAGGCCTGGTCTGCACAGTAGATTCCATGACAGCAAAGTCTGTGCAGAGAAACTGCTGTGGTTGGAATGAGAATGGCGCAAGCAGGCTCAGTCCCCAGCTGATAAACTGTTTCTGTAGGGCTAGGAGGTGTGGCCTTGTTGGAGGAGGTGTGTCCCTGGGGGGTGGGATCAGAGATTTTAAAAGGCAGGCCCAGAGTCTATCTCTCCCTTCCCCTTCACTTCCTCCCTCGCTCCCTCCCTCCCTCCCTCCCTCGCTCGCTCCCTCCCTCCCTCGCTCGCTCCCTCCCTCCTTCCCCCTCCCCCTCTCTCCTACTGCTCCAGCACCATGCTTGCCTGCTTTCCAACACGATGACCATGAACTGTTAGGATTCTGCTTCAGTCCGCCTACCTGTGATGTCATTGCCTACCTGCCATGGGGGCGTGGCCCTACCTAGTATATAAACGGCCCGACCTACCTCACCCCTCTTTCTCTCTCTCTCTCTCTCTCTCTCTCTCTCTCTCTCTCTCTCTCTCTCTCATCTATTATTTGTTGCCTGGCATCTTATTATCTTTTTTGTTTGTTTGTTTTTCAAGACAGTGTTTCCCGTGCAGCCTTGGCTGTCCTAGACTTGATTTGTAGATCAGGCTGGTCTCGAACTCACAGAGATCCACCTGCCTCTGCCTCCTTGGGATTAAAGGTGCTGGGATTAAAGGCGTGTGTCATTATGCCCGGTTCTTATTCTCTTTTTTAATCATAAAACTAACCCTCTGAAACTGTAAACAGTCCCCACTTAAATGCTTACTTGCTTGCTTTTTTCTCCTCCTTCTTCTTCTCACTGTGTAGCCTTGGCTGTCCTGGACTCCCTTTGTAGACCAGGCTGGCCTCAAACTCACAGCAATCCACCTGCCTCTGCCTCCCCGAGTGTTGAGATTAAAGGCGTGGGCCACCACCTGCCAGGGCCAATGCTTTCTTTTTTTTTTTAAGGGTTGCTGTGGTCATGGTGTCTCTTCACAGCAACAGATCAGTAACTAAGACAGAGACTTTGTTTCAAAAAGACAAAAGGAACAAAGTTTGTACCACCATGCCCAGTTAGGCAGCCTGATTGTTAAAGCTTACATTTGAACAACATAAAACATTTTCCAGACGGTAATAGCATTTAAAGTTTTATTGTAAAAACAATATGACGTTAAACAAAAATATTGAAAAGACATCATTCATATCTCACTGCCTTAAATATTTTCATTTCGGTGTATCTTATAGATCTCTTCCACACAGCTAACACGTACACATCCAAATATATCCACGCAGGCAACACTCAACTATTCGCTCTGGCACCGGAGTATTCAAAAGACTTCAACATCACTTGACAACAGGAGCTGCCATTTTGAGTCTTTACATAGGTTATATAAACTTAAGGTCTTAATATTCTCAAATACTACAGAACTAGGGAGTTCTTTCTGGCAGTCCTGCAGGGAAAACACCCAGAAACCTCCACAAAATGAGATAGAAGTATCTTTCCAGAAATATATATATATATATATTGTTCCGCCATCACAGGTTCTTTTCTCAAGAAACACAAAAAAACTGCATTTGGTCTGTGTCGCCAAGGTCCCAGCATTAAAGGCTGAGTACAACTGTACTGCAGAAGAAAACACACACACCTACAGCCTGGAACCGTCTCTGAACTCTTTTTTTTTTTTTTTTTTTTTTTTGCATTAGAATCTATTTGAGAGTTGGTCTGTGATGGGATGTACACATCCACCCCAAAATTAAAGATATTGTGGAAAATTGCAAACTGATAGAGTCATTTGAAGGTGCCTTTCCCTGCATAGCATCTTTTTTTTTTTTATTAATTTAGTCTTGTTACATCTCAATGTTTATCCCATCCCTTGTATCCTCCCATTCTTCCCTCCCACCCACTGCACAGCATCTTTAATTTTTTTTTTTTTTTTTTACTTATTTACAAACATTGTGTTTAGAACCTGTTGACACAACTTGTAGGCGTGAAACCTTTGGTTCCACCATAGACACACCGTCACACAGAGAAAACAACCTCTGCCACATGGCTTCCTAAGGTTAGGGAGCTAATGCAGTCCCCAGACTACATGACAAATAACAGGAACTTGTCTTTACAATTTCCCAGAGTCCCTTGAGGTGGCCCGAACGCTGCACAAAACAGACTGAAAAGAAGAAGATGCAGTTGTTCTCTTTTGTGTGCACGTCTGTATGACTTCATGCACAGTATTCCTGGAGGCCAAGGGAGGGCAACAGACACCCTGGAACTGGGGTTACAGACAGGTGTGAGCTGCCCAATGTGGGGGGCTGTGAACTGGTTCCTGGTCCTCTGCAGGAGCAGTAAGTACTCAGTCTGTGAGCCGTCCCTCCGGCCCCTAGAAGTAAAGAAGTACTCAGGCTCAGACCTAAGCGTCTGAATGTAAATTCCTTGTCTATTTCAATACTATACACAGCTAGCACACGCACACAGGGACCTGTTTCCCTTCGCAGTGCTGGGAATTGAATCCAGGGCCACTACTGCTGAGCTACACCCCAAATGCCAAGCTTGCTTTTTAAAAGTCTATACTCTTAACTCTATGTACCCTGGAATCGCCCCTAAGATTAATTAATCCCTCACTCTAGCACAACCTGCTGCAAGTCTCAAGCTCCACAAGAGCTCTTCGACTTAACCAGTGGAGGCCCTCCTGCCTCCAGGGGAGGATGGGAGGCCCAGGGAGAGCAAGTGACTTGAGGTACTTGGAGAGTGGCAAGCGTTCCCTGCCCAGGGTAGGTGGTGGGCCCTCCGGGGAGAGGCACACCCCAAGGGATACAGAGCTGAGCGCTTTCTACAACATTTTAGTTACCAACTCCTTATACACAGGAGCTCATAGCCTTATAAGGCATCCGTCACAGAGCATTCCAAGGAAGAAGGAAGCAGCTTCAGCAATGGACCAATGTACATGTGGGGGGCGGGGCGGGGGCGGGGCGGAGGCGGGGATGCAGCATTACCAGGGACCTCATGCAAATTAGTTATCTCTTCAACCAAAACTACTTCCTGGTTACTCAGCATCACACAACCTTTACATCCTGTAAACTTTGGGAAATCGCGAAGCCCGGGCTTTAACTCTACACTAAATATTTTCCCTTGTGGCATTTAAAAGCATACCCTTTTATAATACATACATAAACAAAAAAAAAAAAGTCACCCAAGCTGGTTGTGGCGGCCCGCACTGGTAGCATCTTCTGAAGAGGCCAAGGCAGGAGGAGCTCACCACATGGAGGCCAGTCTGGGCTACACATTTAAAAGCAAGGCATGGTGGTGCACGCCTTTAATCCTAGCTTCTCAGGAGACAGAGGCAGGAGGATCTCTATGAGTTCAAGGGCAGCCTGGTCTACGACGTACTGAATTGTAGGACAGCTAGGACTACATAGAGAGATCCTGTCTTAGGAAAGACAATTATCCAGACATGTTCTTCCTGCAGTGTGACTATTGGAGTCATGTTGTAGTTCATTGCTGGTTCAGAACCCATTCCCTTGATAGGTGCCTCGACAGCTCAAGTTTGTCTTTTTAATATTAATTCACACATGGGGGGGGGTGTACAAGGCTTGAATCTGAAGCTTCAGACATGCCAAGTAAGAGCTCTGGCATCAGGCCGCAACTCCAGCCCTCTGTTCCCTTTTTGAGATAGAGTCTAAGTTGCCCAGGCTAGCCCTAAACTCACATTGCAGCCCAAGCTAATCCTGTTTCGTTTCTTATTTTTATTTATTATTATTATTATTATTATTATTATTATTATTATTATTATTATTTTGGTTTTTCGAGACAGTGTCTCTCTGTGTAGCCTTGGCTGTCCTGGACTCACTTTGTAGACCAGGCTGGCCTCGAACTCACAGCAATCCGCCTGCTTCTGCCTCCCGAGTGCTGGGATTAAAGGCTTGTGCCACCACCACACCAGGCTCCTGCTTTGTTCTTAAGTAGCAGGCCTGTGCAAGGCCCGCCCCCCCCCCACCCCCCCCCACCCCGCTGCGATCAATTGTATCAAGCAGAAGAAAACCATCCCAAATGTCTCTAGAGCCAGGATTCTGCTGGCAAGCTGGCTCACAAATTATATGCAGAGACAAGAGTAGACATACTAGTTAGAAAGTAGCCAGTTATACACGGCAAGTAGTAAGTTTGCCTCTGTCCTGTAACAGTCCCCTGAGACGGCATCACAACACTAAAGAATTCGCCTCATATTTAACTGTTTCTGATTCATCGAGGTCTACCAGAGGAATGTTTGCAGCATTTTTTTTTTTTTTTTGCAGTGATCTACAAACCATCAGAAACACAGGGACATGTGATGACCCAGCTAATTAAATACCCAAAGAATGGCCAAGCGGGTGGAAAGAGGGACAACAGGAAGATTGTTTGTTCATGTTGCTCTTAAATCGGTGCTTCCTCAACCTGTGGGTTGCCGACCACACAGGGGTTACGCGTCAGATAGAATTCATATCAGACATGTGTATTACAATTCATAACAGTAGTGAAATTACAGTTCTGAAGCAGCAATGAAATCGTCTTACGGCTGGGGGGCAGGGCACCACGATATGAGACATTGTATTAACGGGCAGCGGCATTAGGAAAAGTTGAGAACCTCTGTCTTAATGCATTATTCGTTGCCAGACACCTTATGTCTTAAGTACTTTCTACAGAACAATTCTGAGAAATGTATATTTGTGTACGTGTGTGTGCACACGCCAAGCATGTTCATGGAGGGTACCAGATACCCCTGAAGCAGGAATAGCCAGTGGCTGTGCACTGAAACACAGATCCTTGGTGGGAGCAGCAGGTGCTCTTCACGGATGAGCCATCTGGCTCGTCTTGATAACAACAGAGAGAGTTACAGTCTTAGAAACAGCAGGATGCCTTCACCAACTGGTTCTCAGACAGAGATTTCATACACTACGTCACCAGCTGCCTCCAGATTTCTCTTGCTTGAGAGAGGAGTCGCCAGAGAAGGTGACAGATACCCCGTGTTGTGCTTTGTGTTGGGGGCAGAGTTTAAACGTTTCACCATCAAGCCCGGGCACAGCGGCACATGCCTTTAATCCCAGCACTCGGGAGGCAGAGGATCTCTGTGAGTTCGAGGCCAGCCTGGTCTACAGAGTGAGTCCAGGACAGCCAAGGCTACACAGAGAGACCCTGTCTCGAAAAACAAACAAAGTTTCTGCATCATCCCTAAAAGCATCCTGGGCAAGCAAGGACAACAATGTTTAAAGCGGTACTTAATCAGAGCCTAGAGGGGGGCAGGAACTCTCATTAGTAATTACCGTAAAGGGTTCAGTCGGCTGTAAGACCCATGCATGAGTCGTTTAAAAGCACAGTCAAAGACATCTGCAAACAGATTCCACATTTTCCTTTTTGAGGACACCAGAATGTGTTTGAAGAGAGGGAGCGTGGCCTAGGGTAGAGGTAGGGAGCAGCACCTAAAACCAGGTGCCCTGACAATAATCCTGCCCCTAGTCTCTTTTCACTGTTAGCCTGAACTGCTATTTCCCTACACCTGGTTCTCCTTCTCACTTAAAAAAAAAAAAAAAAAAACATAATCATCACCATCATCATCACCATCACCTTCACCATTTTGTATTTATGGGGTTGCCTGCTTGTATATCTGTGCGCCACCTGCATGCCATTTCTCTGGAGGCTAAAATAGGGTGTTGGATTGCCTGGGTCTGAAGTTACAGGGGTCTGTAGCCACCATGTGGTGTTGAGGGTCAAACCCTGGAAAAGCAGAGCCACTGAACCATCACTCCAGACCCCCTTTCTCACTTTCAGAGGTTTTAAAAAAAAATCCTATTTCCAAAATCTTTGATTTCATGCCAAATTACCTTTGGAAAGTTGATTGCATCTGCTCTTTCCACCCCACAGGGCCCTGGGAATGTGGCAGAGCCCAGGCATGAAGGCCAAGAGTGTTTCTCACATCTCCTCCTTTCCGGGTGAAATCAAAGGCCGCTTCTGCCTTTTGTATGGAAGGTTCTGGTAGTTTGAGCTATGCTTTCAAAATTCAATCTCTATTCAAGAATATAGATTAAAAAAAAAAAGATTTAGTTTTAATTATGTGTATGTGTAGAGACTGTGAGGACAAGTGCCCGAGGAAGCCAGAAGAGGGCGCCAGACCTCTCCTAGCGCTGGATTTAAATACTTTTAATGCTCTTTTTTGGTGTTTTTGAGACAGAGTCTATGTGGCTCTGGCTGTCCTGGATCTTACTACGTAGACCAGGTTGACCTCCAACTCAGAGATCCACCTGCCTCTGCCTCCAAGTGCCAGGATTAAAGGTGTGCACTACTGTGCCCCGCTATAATAACCATTGAGCCATCTCTGTGGCCCCCAGAGTATAGGTTTAAAAAAAAAAATAGATGCAGATTCATATTTAGAAGCCTATGTGTACATGTAAAAGTCTCCCTAAGCTTGACTCATTTGGCATATATGAGCTTGTGGCCCATTTTCCTTTATACAGAAACAAACAAACAAACAAACAAAAGCAACCCAGCTTTGGTGCCAATGTGTTAATATCATTCTTTCAAATTGTGTGTGTATGTGAGTGAGTGCGTGAATGTGTGTGTGTGTGTGTGTGTGTGCGCGCGCGCGCGCGTGCACGCGCATGAATTAGAGCTCATTAAAATCCAAATAAAAGCTGTTACATTTTGAACTGAGCCTGAGCTGACAGGCTTACAGCCAGCCTTTGCGATGGCAACATTGCCCTTTCCTGGAGCAAGGGGGTCAGGCAGTTGGGTAGCTCTCTAGAAAACTAGCGCTCCTATTGGCTAGCAAGTAAATTCCCAGGGATAGAAAGGATTAGGAGCTTCAAAGAGGATTCTCCCGCCCTCCCTCAAAGGAGGGTCAAACACTGTGGTCTAATTCTGGGATAAAATAAGCCTCTAGGGCGGCGAACGTGCCTGTTTACATAGCAGTGTGGCCCTTCCCACAGCAGCAGCGTCCTGTTGGTTCCCCTACCCAGGGATGGGTAGAGAGTGGTCTTCTCTTGAGGCCAAGTGTCCAGTGGCTCCAGCTCCATCCATCAAATCGACTTGAACGAATCTTCTTCGGTTTCCGACACGGTGTCACAACACAAAACCTCCAGGAGCCGCTGCTCCTGGTGACGACTGGGCAGTCTCCGCCAGGCGCAGGAGTTGACCGTAGAGAACGCACTTTGCACGGACCGCAATCAGCACACTCTCCCAAGGCTTAGGCCCCAAAGGATTAAGGAAATAAAACCCATTTACATCCTGCCGCCATGCCTTTTGTTTCTTGTCTAAGGAACAAAAGACCCCCTTGATGCAACCCTACACTTTCCCGGGATCGTCTCCTCTAATGCTGAGTGGGAGCTGAAGGCGCCAAACGTGGGACACACGTGTTAACCCATCAAATTCAAAGGGATCTGGGGTCACGGCGGACCGGTTTCTATTAATAGGAGATAAAGCTCCCACAGACATTAGAGGTAATGCCCTGACCGCCCTGTTCAGTTAACTCCTCTGGGGCCAGCAAGTTAAAAAAACAAGACAAAACATGTCTTGCCCAGGCAGAGGTGTGCCTTGAAAGGATCGTGTTCAAACACACACACACACACACACACACACACACACACACACACACACCACACACACACACCACACACACACACGGATTCACTACCTCTCCCCTCAACAGGCCAGACTTCACGCCCATGCCCTAGAAAGAAAAGGGGCAGCATATTGACGTAGGATGCCAGTCAGCTCAGCTTTGCCACACATAAGGCGAGGGCCACAGCCACCAGCAGCACGGCGCTGAAAACGGTGGCGGCCAGGGCCTTGCTAGGGTCGCAGAGTCCAGCGCGCTCCTCCACTGATATGCCTCCGGCGGAGGACGCACCGGCACTGGCACCGGACAGGAGTTCCGCGCCCGCTGCCTGCCGTGCCTGTACAGTCCAGCGGGGAACGTTGACTTTCATTTCCATGTCGTCGATCATCTCGGCCACCTGGAGGACTTCGCGCTCCAACTGGGGCAGATCGGCGACGTCGAAGTCTCCCTCGGCTTCGTGCCGCAGGCTGCGGGCGCTCAGGGCGCGCGCGGCTACCGCGGAGGAGCCGCCCGCCACCCCTGTGCGCACGAGCGGCCGGCGCGGCGCGTGCAGTGGGAAGGAAGCTCCCAGAGCCAGGGCGCGCTGCATGTCGGCCTCGAGCAGGTCCAGGCAGCCCGAAAAGGCCACCCAGAGCCGCTCAAACTCCGCGCGCTCCTCGGTAGCTAAGCTCCGGTCGCGCAGCGCGACGGTCAACCGGGCGCCGGTGGCCACGGCCAGCTCGCGCGCTTTCTGGCGGGTCTTCTGTAGCTCCTCGCGTAGGTCCTGCGTGTCCGCGGAGCCGCCCACAGTCAGCACCAGGTGATGGTAGCAAGCCGTGGTCTTATTGAGAGCGTCCAGCAGCGCCTTGCACTCCTCCCTGGCCATCGAGCTGCCCTCCGGCGGTGGCGCCCCACTCGCAACCTTCAGCGTCGCAGATCGCCTCCAGCCCCGATGCCAGCCTTGGGCAGGGAGGATTGAATGCTCCTCATGTCCTTGCCGCTGCCCCTCTCTACGGCGCTCTCCAGCGACCCTCGACGGGGCCGGGGGTCGGGGGGGATGGCCTCAGACGTCCAGGAGAGCAGAGATAGTCCGGTTAGCTGCCTCCCATCGGCTCCTCCATTTTCCCCAGACGTGCTCTGGGTCATGCGCAGTGTCTCTGCACAACTTCTTTCTTCACGGCGGCTCCCTGAGAAGCGCAGTGTGCAGACCCCATCCTTGCTCGACCCCACGTCTCCAAGCTGAGCTGCGTGCCTTAGCGCCGGCCAAGGGCAGCAGGAGCCAGTTTCCTAGGACACGCCTCCCGCCACGGGTCTGGGCCCCAAGCTCCCCTCCCCTGGACCAGGGGTAGGCGGGGCCCAGCCAGGGGATATGAAGTGTGGCTTTCCCTCCTCTCCCTCCTGTGCATCCCATTATAATCCTGGAACTTTAGCGCCCTGAGAATCCAACTTTTTCCTATTTTGCAGACGAGGGAAACTGAGGCTCGGTAGAAAGAAGGCTTAGCTTGTCGGAGCTCATGCTAGTGAGAAGGGACAGGACCGAGGGGGACACTAACTCCTAGACCCTGTAGACAATAGTAACGTGGCTTGGAGGACTGGGCACCTCCGGTCTGCGTCACCCGCAGCACAGGGCGAGCGGCCGAGTAGGATAGCTACCTGGGTGGGGCTCTCCTCCACTGCGGTCCAGCCCCATTTGAGGGACCCAGCTTGGACCCCACCCCTAATGTCAGATCTTCCTTAGGTCCCGCCTCTCTTATTCTGGGCACGCGCACTCCACAGCTCTGGGCGGGGCTAGCCTGAGTAGGAAGCGCGGAGGCGCCGGGGCACCACCCTCGACTCAACTAGACTTAATGATTGCTCTGTTTACCTGTCAGTCTCGGTGAATATGATCTCTCATTGGACAGACTGGGAGCAAGGCTCCGCCCAACGGCGGAGTAAAGAGGTTGGCTGAAGAGTGGAGCCGCCGCACCCGGGCGGTGAGCTCTCAGGTCCCAGCCCAGGGCTCGGGAGGTGCTGTCGTAGTACAGAGGTGAAACTATGTAGCCTCTTAAGTAAGTGTCTTTGGCGGGTATCCTCCAGCGCCTCCCTACTCTGGGGGGCGCCGAGGTCGGGCGGGGCCCGGGAGCGGAAGGGGGAGGGGTTCCCTGAGCTGATCCGAAGCCCCAGGCTGCGCTACTGGGCCCCCGAGGCCCGAACCGGTCGCGGGCTGAGCCTCCTAGTCCTGCGGTTCCTCTGCTGTTCGCAGCGCGGCGCGCACTAAGTCCACTGCGTCCAGAGGGAAGGCGAAGGCGGCGTGGAGAATGCGTCCTCTGTTCTCGGGGCTCCGTGGCAGGCCTGGGTCTCCGGAGTTGGGACTTGGGGCAGTGGGCGGGGCCGTCGCCCCCCAGGCCGTGTAGCCTGGGAGGTTTTCTGGTGGCCAGCCTGAATATTTGGGGAAGAGGTTGTGTGTACAAGTCCCTGTCTAGGCCGTGTGGCTGAAGGTGGATAGGGTATCCCGGGCTGCTTTACACGTGGCGAGGTCCTCTCGTCCAGTAGATAGAGAATACTTCTGGAAAACTCTTAAGTACACAGAGGCGTTCATCACTGAGTTTGTTCAGTTAACTTGGTTGAAAACAGACTGTCCAGGTGCGCGCGCGCCAGGCGGTGCCTCTCCAGCCTCCCCTCCAGCTGCAGGGGACAACGTGGACACTCACGGCAGGTGGCGGTGGTAGCAAATGACACAACATCGTCAAGGAGTGAGGGACTCAGGGTTAAGAGGGCTGGTGAGACTGGACAAACATAGTGCTCAGTAGCTGGGGTTTTTCTTTAGTTCTGTGGAGAGAGAGAGAATCCAGTTTTCATTCAACAGAGTAGACTTCCCGTTGACCCCCGGGGCACAGCAGCGTGTATTAGCGTTTTGAGAGTCCCCCCAGTGCAGGCCATGTGGTGGTGTGGCAGCCAAGAGGGTCTGGAACCCTGAACCCCATTACTTAACTGTCGGTCCTTTGGCCAGCTGAGCTGTCGGCTTGCAATCTGAACTTAGATGTTGTGGGATATGGCCGTTCCCTCGGGGAGACGGTGGTAGCCACTCAGGGGCGGCCCATGGGTCTTGATCGGGGGAATAGGTTTCAAGACCGCATGGGTGGGAGGAGGGAGAACCCATCCCTTTGGGAAGCTGTAGGAGGGGGTGGGGGGGGGGAGACGATGAGGCTGCAAAAATGGACCAAGGCCAAACACCAATTCATTCAGCTGGTTGGGGGCAGAGGGGAAGACAGAGAAATACAGCACGGACCTTGCTGTTGGAGAAGTCGCTTGGGTATGGTTCACCAGGGTAGGTGTGTGTGAGATCCGGGAGGCAGAGCTAGGGGAGGGAGTAGCTGTTGGGAAAGCCGCCAGAGTCGGTCTTGAAGTTGGGTGAAGCCTTGACATCTCACCTGAAATCATCTGGCAGCCAGCATTACTCTTGAGAGCAGCAGTAGTCTGCATAGGGCCTGGGGTCAAGGTCATGGCTGGGCCTCCATGTGCCTACCAGACTGTGCTGTCCTCACACCAGGCCGCTGCAGGCTTTTTGTTATCGATCTGTCTGTGTGCCGGTCAATGCTTTTGTGCTCTTAGGACGCTCCTGGTTATTAGTTGCTTGGTGACGTTAGGCTGGTGTCCTGGTCACTTCTTCCTCTCCAAGGGACATGACCAAAGGAATATGGGTAACAGGGCTGGAGAGGAGTCAGCTCAGAGGAATCCGGACTGATGTGTCACGAGGTTGGCCGTCTCTTTGAGAGATACTGAGAAACATGAACTTAGGTGTTCAGGCCCTCCGAGTGCGTGTGTGCGCATCCGCCCGAGATCCTGGCAAGGAGATGGGTGCTTTACCAGTTCCACCTGCAACTCAGGGAGCAGGTGATGGGGCGGCATTCTGGGTAGGGATTGGACCCCTCCGAATGTAACTGCTTCTATGACCTTTTCTCCCTAACCCTGCACATTCCAGTGTCACCCCAGTTTGACCAGCTTTGAGCACCCGGTTTCTCTTAGGCTCCTCCCCTTTTTACCTGCAGGGCTGTTGTCTGGAATTAACCCTTCACCTACCTGGGAGAGACAGCTGTCCTCTCCTTTCCTTCTAGCCTCACAGTGAGCCGAATGCTGCTTTAACGTGGGGGGTGGGGGGATCGGGAGGGGCCGAATGCGGGTGTTAAGGCCGCTTTGCTTTAACGAGGGGCTTTGAGAAAAATAGAGCCCTCGGATCTGTAACTATCACAGGGCCAGAAAGACTAGTGACAAGAAGGCAGAGTACACCCCATACCTCAGTCGTAATTAAAAATAGATACATTGAAACTTTTCTCCCCTTTGAATCACGCACCACTGGAGGGCCTGGCTCTTCACTTGGAAAGTGTGCCTGGCTAGGCTCTTCAGTTACAAACCTCAAAGGGTTCCTGTAGCACCTGGCGGGATCTGCATCTCTGCAAGGTGCAGACTCCCTGAGCTGGATTCTGTGGAGCAGGGCTACACTCTCCCCCTCATCCTCCCCATCCCCCGCCTCACACCCTCCCCACCCCCCACCCCCGGCACCAGATGGTTCCTGACTACCCAGATCCATCTGGGTTGTCTGGGCAGTTTGAAGGCCACAAAACCACACTGCACCCAAGTGCAGTGCATCCTTACTATCTGCCGAAATGATCAGACTGACATGAAGCGCCCTCCTGTCCCCACTTGCATGGCTATGTTCTTCTCGGGGTAGCTAGCCTCAGCGAGCTCACATTCAGGGGTGTTTGGCATTTCCAACTAACACTGCTGATGTCTGTAAGACTTCTATGGACTTATCTTAATTTAAAAAGTGTTTTGTTTTGCTTTGCTTTGCTTTGTTTTTGTGCTGGTTGGCTGTGCTCACAGCCTCCTGAATCCTTAGCATCTCTCTGGTGATTCACGGTGTGCTCTTGGGTCCTCCCCGTTCCCTGCTATTCCTTTCCCTCTCTGGCTGTCTCTCCTAGCTGGGGAGTGACACTTCTGGTGCTTTGCCAGCGTGGTGTGGCCTTCCTCAAGCTTGTTCTTGCCATAACGTACATCCTGTTTCTCAAGTGGCTCTTATCCCAATAGCATCTTCTGTTGTCTGCACTCCGCCCCGAGGAACCAACCATCAGAAACCGGAAAGAGTGCTATGACTCCTTGTGACTCTGTCCCTGCAAAACTGCTTTCTCAGCTTCTGTTGGGGGCTTATAAAAGGATTATCAATGAATCAAATAACCTGAACTGTCACCAAAGGCTCCCTGGGTGACCAAGGAGGGATTATTTTTTACTCATTTCTTTTTATTTCTTTCTTTCTTTTTCTTTTTTTTTTTTTTCTTTTTCTTTTTCTTTTTTTTTTGAGACAGGGTCTCTCTGTCTATCCTTGGCTGTCCTGGAGTCACTTTGTATGTAGACCAGGCTGACCTCAAACTCACAGCAATCCAGCTGTCTCTGCCTCCCAAGTGCTGGGATTAAAGGCGTGTGCCACCACGCCCAGCATTTTAGGCTCTTCTTAAAAGTCCCCTTAGCTCCTCCCCAGTGGGGCCAATAATCAAGTCAGCTCTTGCTGGGCCCAGAGGGTCAGTGTGGGGCCTTGTGGCTGTCCGTCAGGCAGACTTTTCCATCTGGAAGATGGAGTTTGGTCTTGTCCATTTGTGGCTCGTGAAATAACCCTTTCCAGGTGTTATTCTCTCCCTCACTAAAAACATCATTTTAAACATTAGTGTGAGTGTGTGTGTGTAAGTGTGTGTGTCTGTGTGTGAGTATATGTGTGTTAGTGTGTGTGTGTGACTGTGTGTGAGTATATGTGTGTTAGTGCCTGTGTGTGTGTCGTGTGTACGTGTGTGTGTGTGTGTGTGTGTGTCTCTGTGTCTGTGTCTGCGTGTGTTGTAGAAATCAGAGGACAGGAACTGGAGAGTTGGCTCTGTAGTTAGGAGCACTGGGCAGCTCTTACAGAGGACGCCGGTTCGATCCCCAGCACCCACATGGCTGCTCACCACCATCTGTAAGTCCAGTTCCAGGGGGATATGATGCCCTCGTCTGGCCTTCACATGTCCAGGCATGCACATGGTTCACAGACCTACATGTAGGCAAAACACCTGTGCACATAAAATAAATAATAAAAAATAACAACTTAAAAAAGAAATCAGAGGCCTTTAATCCCAGCACTTGGGAGGCAGAGGCAGGCGGATCGCTGTGAGTTCGAGGCCAGCCTGGTCTACAAAGTGAGTCCAGGATGGCCAAGGCTACACAGAGAGACCCTGTCTCAAAAAACCAAAAAAAAAAAAAAAAAAAGAAATCAGAGGAAAGCTTGCAGGCGTCCGTTCTCTCCTTCCGCGCGGGCTCTGGGGATTGAACTCAGGCCCTCAGCGTTGGCAGCAAGCCCCCTCATCCACTGAGCCACTATCTCACTGGCCACATTAATTTGAATTTTAAAATAATGATTATATATTGAAAGTATATTTTGGATAGGTTACAATATCTAAAATGTTAAAAACCAGTTTTAGCTGCTTTCTTTTTTAAATGCACCTACTAGACATTTGTCTTATGTATGTATCGGGAATGGCAGTGCCCACTCAGAGTCCCCGATACTTAGAGAGTTGACTTACAAAGACTACGTGAGCCCAGAGCTTGGAGACCATATGGGTGCCATAAAACTAAAAATACAGCCAACTGGCAAGGTGGTGTAGTCGGTAAACATACCGCTGTCAAGGCTGAGGGCCTGAATTCCACCCCCACGAACTGCCCACGTGTTGGAAGGAGAGAATCAGCAAAGGTGAGTTGCCCTCTGACCCCTACATACACACTGCAGCACAAAACAAAACGTAGAAAATATAATCAGTCAACACAAAACAAACACAACAAAAATCCCTCTATTTGAAAACAACGTAAGAACGCAAAACAAAATACAACTCAGAAAGCAAATACAGTAAGAATGTCTATTTGACCGTATGGTCTGTGTCTATAATTCTATTTTTCGCCTACCTCTTTTTGAGCAGCCCTGGTCTAGACCCTTGAAACCCTAGTAGGGTATGGAAATAATACAGACAGACAGACAGACAGACAAGACACACACACACACAGAGGGACTTGGACTATGTCAAAGGCAGCTTTCCCAACTGGTATGAAAGACAGAGATAATGCTGGGACAATTGGCTTACCATATGGAAAAGTGAAATTAACTGCCGGCTTAGAGCATATATAGAAATAAAATCCAGATGGGTTGGAGACAGAAATGTGAGGAAGTGTAGGGTTGTTTTTTTTTTTAAAGTTAAGTTTGTGGAGTTGGAGGGGACCCGGTTGCAGGTGGCATTTGCTCTGTAACAAAGTCAGAATGGGACAGCGCCCAGCAGCCCCCTTGTTTCTCTGGGTGTCTGTCGGCCTCACCTGGCGTAGCTGTGTGACTGACTGCGTTTGTTCCTGCCTGCCTGTGTTCCTTAGATCACATGGGTACCCCTCTCTCCCCTCCGCGGTTTCCTTCCTTCCTTCCTTTTTCCAAGACAGGGTCTCTCTGTGTAGCCTTGGCTGTCCTCGACTCACTTTTGTAGACCAGGCTGGCCTTGAACTCACAGAGATCCACCTGCCTCTGCTGGGATTAAGGGATTAAAAGCGTGCGCCACCACTGTCCAGCTTGGTGGGTGTCCTTTTCTTTTCTTTCTTTCTTTCTTTCTTTCTTTTCTTTTTTCTTTTTTTTCTTTTTTTTTGGTTTTTTGAGACACGGTTTCTCTGTGTAGCCTTGGCTGTCCTGGACTCCCTTTGTAGACCAGGCTGGCCTCGAACTCACAGCGATCCACTTGCCTCTGCCTCCTGAGTGCTGGGATTAAAGGCGTGTGCCGCTACTCCCGGCCTGGTGTTCTTTCCTTGCTTGGGCTGTTTCCCAGCATGCTGACCTTGGGGTATCTTGAGAATCAAAGTGAAATAAGCAAGCCTTATGCTTAGACATCATGGCCTGTTATGGCAGGCCACGGGGCTGGCTCAGGATGAAAAACCATGGAGAAAGCTGGGTGTAGTGTTACAGACCTACTCCAGTCCCAGAGCTGGGGAGACTGAGGCAGGAGGTTACAGACCTACTACACTCCCAGAGCTGGGGAGACTGAGGCACGAGGGTGCAGACCTACTACACTCCCAGAGCTGGGGAGGCTGAGGCAGGAGGTTGCAGACCTACTACACTCCCAGAGCTGGGGAGACTGAGGCAGGAGGGTGCAGACCTACACTCCCAGAGCTGGGGAGACTGAGGCAGGAGGATCCTGATTTTGAGGTCAGGTTGGACTGTATACATAGTGAGACTCTGCTTTAAAAGTCAACAAAACCCAAGGAGTTGGGCATTTAGGAACTGGAAGGATGCTTGCCTAGCAAGCACAGGCCTTGGGCTCAGTCCTTAGAGCTGTGTGTGTGTGTGTGTGTGTGTGTGTATGCACACATGGGTTTGTGGGAAAAAGCACAAAAGACAAAAAAGCACAACCGGCAGTGCTGGGTGTGGTGGCAAAAGCTTTTAATCCCAACACTTGGGAGACAGGAGCAGGTGGATGGATCTCTTTGAGGCTGAGGTCAGCCTGGTCTACAAAATGAGCTCTGGGTTGGCTTGTGCCCTGGTGAGGCCCTGCCCCCGTTCACAGCTTTTCCCTCCCTCGTTCCAGGAAGCTCTCTTGGATGCCCCCTGAAGACCATATGGCTCTGTATGATGAAGATCTCCTGAGAAACCCTTTCTACCTGGCCCTTCAGAAGTGGCGCCCGGACTTGTGCAGCAAGGTGGCCCAGAACCATGGCGTTGTAAGTCTCCCTCCCCCCCGCACCCTCCTCCTCTCCCCCTCCTCCCCTTCCTCTCCTTCCCCCTCCCCCTTCCCTTCCCCCTCCGGTCCTAAGGCTTGCCCTCAAGTGTGAAGTCAGTTACAAAGCTACCCTGTGCACTCCCCCACCCCCACCCCCAGGGGTGGGTGATGCCATGCGGGACATGTGCATGGGCAGTGAGGGCCCACCTTAAGCTCCTGCCTGGCTGAAGCCTCTAGAAACTGAAGCCTGGTGTCTTAGCGAGGGTTCTCTGTTGCTTTGACGAAACACCGTGACCAGAAAGCAAGTTGGGGAGGAAAGGGTGTACGTGGCTCACTCTTCCCACATCACTGTTCATAGATGAAGGCAGTCAGGGCAGGATCTCAAGCAGGGCAGGAGCCTGGAGGCAGGAGCTGATGCACAGGCCATGGAGGGTGCTGCTGACTGGCTTGCTCCCTGTGGCTTGCTCAGCCTGCTTTCTTAGAGAACCCAGGACCTCCAGTGCATGGATGGCACCGCCCATAGTGGACTGACTGGGCCTCCCCCCCATCAATCATTAATTTAGACAATGCCCCACTGCTGGGTCTTACAGTGGCATTTTCTCAATTGAGGTTCTCTCCTTCCAGATGTCTCTTTCAAGCTGACATAAGACTAGGTAGCACGGGAGCCTGGAAAGATGGCTCAGAGGTTAAGATTGCTTTTCCAGGGGTCATGAGTTCAATTCCCAGCAACCACATGGTGACTTACAACCATCTATAATGTGATCTGATGCCCTCTTCTGGTGTGAAGGTGTACATGCAAGCAGAACACTTGTATATGTAATAGTAATTAATAAATCTTAAAAAAAAAAAAAAAAAAAAAAAAGACTAGGCAGCACAGCTGGGTTGTCATCCTGTTGCCAGATTCTCACCCCTTGTCTGTCATGGGTCATACCTGTGTCCTGGCACTCGACTCGCTCTCTTATTTCCTTGTTGGCCAGGGGTGCTCCCACAAGGCAGGTATCATGGTCCTCCCCAGGTGCTCAGTGGTCCTTAACTGCTCAGCTGAATGCTCTTCCGTGGAATTCACGTGTACTGGCATGGTTAGCTTTCAACGGCAACTTGCAGGGCTTCCTGTTCATTGGTTAAGAGGCCTTACTGCTTTCTGCCCTCAGCACCAACTTAATAATTGATTAAAAATACCTCATCTTGCCGGGCGTGGTGGCGCACACCTTTAATCCTGGCACTGGGGAGGCAGAGGCAGGCGGATTGCTGTGAGTTCGAGGCCAGTCTGGTCTACAAAGCAAGTCCAGGACAGCCAAGACTACACAGAGAGACCCTGTCTTGAAAAAAAAAAAAAAAAAAGTCATCTTGTCACAATCTACAATCACCTGAGAAGAAAGTCTCAATTGAGGAATTACCTAGACCAGGCTGGCCTGTGGCAGTTTCCGGGGGTAGAGGGAGGGGCTTGTTTGATTGTTTATTGATTCAGGAAGCACAGCCCTGTCTTCAGTCTTTAATACAGTTTCATGAGCCCTGAGCTGTGGAAGAGAGACTTCTCAGTGTCGGTGTCGCAGATCTTCCCAGTACTTGGGTTGGGAGCTTTTGTTACTTTTTCTTGACATCATAGCAAAATGCTTAACAAGTAAACCACCCGGTAGGGGAAGAGTTAATTTTTGACTAGTAGTCCTAGAGGTTTCTGTCCTTATCCTGACTGTTGACTCTGGGTCTGTGGTGGTGGGAGTGTGTGGTACCCAAGCGTGCCACCAGTGACCTGCTCTGATCAGTCAGGCCCAACCTTCTAAGCGTCCAGGCCCTCCTCCTCCAAGGGGCCACCGCCTGGGGACCTAGCCTCTAACGTGTGGGCGGGGCAGGGGTGGGGAGATTTCCTTCTTCACACTAGTGGTTGACCTGGCTAGCATCTCTGTCCGTTGTGAAGGGAAGTCTAGGCAGGAAGCAGAGTGCTACTTTCTGGCCTCTCTGTGGCTTGATTAGTTGCTTTCTTATATAGCCCGGGTGACCTGCTGAGGGTGGCCCCGCCCACAGTGGGCTGGGCCCTCCCATGTCAATCATTGATGAGGAAAATGCCTCATAGGCCATTCTGATGGAAACCTCTTTCACTTGAGGTTCCTTCTTTTCAGATAACTCTAGCCTGTATCCTCAAGTTGACAAAAACCCAACCAGGACAATGGGCTTCCTCTCCCTTTCCTTTTTTTTTTTTTTTTTTTTTTTTTGCCGCCCCCCCCCCCCCAGTGTCAAGGAGGAAAATCAGGATTTTTGTACATACTAGGCAAATGTTCTACCACTGAGCCACATGCGGTACCCCACCCCCGCCCCTCACTGGGGGATTCTAGGCAGGTGCTCTACCACTGAACAACCCCGGTATCTTGTGCGTATGAGAAAGGCACATGTATCTGTGCATGTGGAGGTCATAGGACAACCTCAGGTGTCGTTTCTCAGACATATACTTTTTTTTTTTTTTTCTGGTACAAGGTCTCTCATTGGTCTACACAGCTGGGCTGGCTAGCCTGCCACCCCAGGGCTCTCTGCCTCCCGAGTGCTGGGACTAAAGGTGTGCGCCACTACACCCTGCTGTTGTTTGTTTGTTTGTTTTTAATTTTCATTTTAAGTCGAGTGTGTAAGCACGTTGGTGTTGTGCTTGGCTCGGCTT
Organism: Acomys russatus; assembly: GCF_903995435.1. Classification (NCBI taxonomy): domain Eukaryota; kingdom Metazoa; phylum Chordata; class Mammalia; order Rodentia; family Muridae; genus Acomys; species Acomys russatus. Next base: position 3,207,856 of record NC_067155.1, on the reverse strand, counting down.
GGGAAGTCGCTGTTCCTCTCTCACCTAACGCTGCCCTTTCACTTCTCCTCCTGTGGTGAATGCTCAGGTCAGGCCGCCTGGCTTCGAACCCAAGGAGAAGTTTGGTTAGCTCAGATCAACCTCTGGTTGTGGGTGCCTTTTCCAGAAAAAACAAAACAACAAAAAAAAAAAACAAAAACAGAAGTAGCCTGTACCTCATTTCTGCCCGTGGGAGCCTGCTTTTCTTGAAGCTGGCTCTCCATTTTATAGTTAACTATTTTTCTTCATTATGTTTTAACCAGAGATTTTTTTAATTTAATTTTGATTTTGGAAGCCATAGAATTCAGTATGTATGTATTGTATGTGTGTATGTACGTATGTATAAAATAGGAGCAGAGTATGACAAAACAGGCCAGTAACCCAAACATGTGATAGGCAGGCTGAGGCTAAACAGTGAGTCTGCGACTTGTCTCATAAAGCCCAATAAATAAGTAAATAAACAAATAAGGGGCTGGAGAGAGGGCTCGGTGGTGAGGACCCAGACTTGATATTGAGATCTTAGATGTGTACCAGCATGTCCAGCCCCATTTTTTTTGAAATAGAACTCCACTCTAGCCCTTCCTGATAGCCAGATTGCAGTGGTCAACCATGAACAAATGACTCTCCCAGCATGCTCAGGGTGGGGCCGGAGCTGGGTGGCCCGCTCTGGCCTGCTGTGGTTCATGGCATGGGCAAGTGGGCCCCAGCTGTCCACTGTGCTATACGACCCACGTGTCTGTTAGTGAGTGAAGCCGTAGAATATCCCAGTTGCTTCTAGAAGGTTCCTCATCCTTCCTGTCACTTCTGAGGGAGCAACATGGTATCAGGAATTAGCACTTTGTTTCTGACCTGGGAGCTGGCCACAGGGGCCAGGAATTAACCAGCCTAGAATCTGAGCCCTCTATCGGGATAGCATTAGCTTTTCTTGTTGCTGTGACAAAGGCACCTCTGAGAGAAGTGACCTGAGGTGCAAAGGTTTGTTTGGGCTCACAGTTTCACACTGTGCAAAAGGCATGGTGCTGGTCAGGATGGCTGGAGTGTTTGGCGGAGACATCTCCGTATCACATGTCATGGAGGCCCAGGAAGCAGAGGGCAGAACCAGAGCTGAGTGGAAACAGCTAAGACCTTCCCAGGCCCCTCCTGCGAGGCCTTCCTTCTGCTGGCCCGGCTCCACCTCCAAAAGGCTCCACAGGCTTCTAGAAAACAGTGCAAGCCCAGGACAAAGTATTTTAAGATGTGAGCTATGGGAGAGATTTCAGATTCAAACCATAACCATGGGACTTCTAAGAAAGATATAAACTCACCACTTTAAAAGTTGTCTCGGGCCGGGTGGTGGTGGCGCATGCCTTTAATCCCAGCACTCAGGAGGCAGAGGCAGGCAGATCGCTGTGAGTTCAAGGCCAGCCTGCTCTACAAAGCGAGTCTAGAACAGCCAAGGCTATACAGTGAAACCCTGTCTCGAAAAATAAAAAGTAAAAAAAAATTGTTTCAGGATTGGAGAGATGGCTCTGGCTGATCTCACAGAGGACCCAGGTTTGATGGCTCACAACAGCCTGTAGCTCCATTTCCAGTGGGTCTGACGCCCCATTCTGGCTGCTGTGAGCAGGGTATGCGTGCAGTGCAGAGGCATACACATATGCAAAGCACTCATACCTATAAAGTAAAATGATGGAATAATAAATGTGTGTCTGTACTATCAGCCGTCCCTCCCACGCCTCCCTACTGCCACGCTGGTGTGACTTCCTCTCAGCTGGTCTGCGGTGGCATGGGTGTGGCAGCCGAGGGGGTGGGGGTGGGGAACCTGACCGATCCCTGGAGTGGGTCTTCAGTTCCCGGGAGGGCTCGTCTTCCAGTCCCCTGGTCGCGCCATGGACATCTGCTCTCCCACACTCTCTCCTCTTCCAGTCACTGCGACCTGTGACACCCACACTGTTCTAATAGCCACCTCTGTGCTTATTATCCAGGCTGATAATGCACCTGGGGCTTGCGCAGGCCCGTCTGCTGGCACGCTTGTCCATGGGCTGCTGTTTCCTGACTTCGAAGGAGACAGCAACCCCCGCCCCGCCCCCACCCATGCCTCATTCGCATTCATCTGGATGAGTAAAATGAATTTAATTCATTCAGGGCTATTTACAGAGCTGCGGGGCACTTCCGATGGCTGCATTGTCTTAAGTCAACAACCCACCACTTTTATTAGATTCCTATTTTTTAAAAAAAGTTACTTATTTTATGTATGAGTGCTCTACCTGCGTGTACACCTGCTTGCCAGAAGAGGGCATCAGATCCCATTACAGATGGTTCTGGGCCACCATGTGGTCGCTGGGAATCGAACTCGGGACCTCTGGACGTGCAGAGAGTGCTCTTAACCACCGAGCCATCTCTGCAGCCCCCCTAGATTCCTACTTTATAATGTGACTATAAGCATAGCGGAACAGATGCAGGCTTAGGTTCGGGTAATATCTCGCGTCAAAGCAGCACACGTGCCTGTAGGCTGCAACAGCACAGGCTTGGGAATAGTCGCCTGATTATCATCACTGAGTCTGTTGGATTCAGCGAACGCTGCCCTGCTGTGGGAAGGCCGGTTGTCTCAGGCCACTTCGGTGTGTAGAGCAGCCAGGTGGTGGCTTACTGCGTGATGGGGTCACTCTCACTAGGAGGTGGAAGGCTGGCTCCAGGTTCCCAGTGTCAGAAAAAGCAAAAGAAGGCAGGTAGGCACCAGGATCTGGAGTTCCAGGATGGCCTGGGCTACGTAGCGAGACCTTGTCTCAAACAAAACAAAACACAACAATAACAAACAAACCCGGAGGCTTGGGGGTGTCTATAGAGCAGTGGTGTCAGGCTTTGGGTAGCAGGGGGTCCTCTCCCTTGGAGTGGGAAGGGGTTAGCCTCCTTTCCGGGTCTGTCAGGAAACCAGGGAAGGGCAAGTATCTGAAATTGGAGGGTCCCCTGTTCAGTCAACGAACGTATGTCACTTACTGTACCCCACACGCTTGGCCATGTGAATCCAGCGCAGTGAGTGGTAGGCACAGGAAGGCGGGCCCCACCAAGCGAACAGGATGGAGTTTCTCAGAACAGGCAGAAGTTCCTGGTCCCGCGGAGGCCAGGTGAAGGCTTGGGGCAGGACTGTTCGTGCATGGATGGTGCTATCCAAAGGCTCTGAGTCTGACATGGAAACCTCCAGGGCTCCTGCTCTGGTCCTCTTCAGCCTGTACTGAGTATGAGCTGTAGACCTTATGTAGTTGTGAGGCCCCATGGAGCAGGGAATTGTTTCCCATGTCGAGGCTGATACCCAGAGGTGCTCCTTTATTTATTTTTAAATAATAATAATAATAATTTTATTTAATATTAATAATAATATAATAAACATTATATTACATATAATTAATGTATTAATATGCACCAACAACATATTATTTTATGATAAATAATAGTAAACAAAAATTATCCATTTAATATGAAATAAAATTATTATATTATTATTTGGGTTTTTTTCAACACAGGGTTTCTCTGTGTAGCCTTGGCTGTCCTGTACTCCCTTTGCAGCCCAGGCTGGCCTCAAACTCACAGGGATCTGCCTGCCTCTGCCTCCCAAGTGCTAGGATTAAAGGCATGTGCCACCGCACCCGACTTCTTTTTATTTTTTTAATTAAGATTTCAGACCTGAGGGGCCTGGAGAGATGGCTCAGCAGTTAAGAGCACTTGAGGCTCAATCATGAAGTCCAGAGTTCGGATCCCAGCACCCATCCATGTCAGCCGCCTCACAAATGCTTTTCAAACTACAGCCTTCAAGGAATTGGACAACCTCTTATAGCCTCAGTGGGCACCCAAGCACACGTGCAAAATAAATAAAGTTAAATCAAATAAACAAATATGTAAAATTATATATATATATATATATATATATATTTTTTTTTTTTTTTTTTTTTGAGACAATATCTCAGGTTGCCCTCCAATTACTGAAGGTGACTTTGTACTAATTGACCTCCTACCTGGACTGGGCTTACAGCTATATGCCACTGTGTCAATTTTTAAATTCAGTGCTGGGGACTCGCAGAGGATTTAGCAAAAGCTATAGAATAGAATTTAAGCACACAAAATGAAAGCTTTGTTCTTCCAGAATATAAACCGTGAAGCATGAATACCAGCAGTTAAACGTTTGGGTTGGAGGAGGCGCCCATTGGTTAAGAGGGTCTGGGTCTAGTTCCCAGAACACAGATGGATCCGTGATGGTCTGTAACGCCATCCCAGGGGCCTTGTGGGCACTGCGTGCATGCAATTCATAGATATGCATTCAGGCAATACTCTCGCACACATAAAAAATTTTTAAAAATCCTTTTTAAATAATGATTTTAAAAAGAAAAGAGAAAAACTGAGAGATAATTAGACAAATTGGAGCGGGCATTTGGGCATAATAATGCATCGTGGCTGTGCTTTTTATTTTAATTTTATTTTGCAAAAGTTATGTATAAATACACATGTCTGTGCGCTGGTTTGTGAGTGTGCATGCAGTGCCCCCCAGAGGCCATAAGAGGGCGCTGGGTCCACATGAGCTAGAGTGGCAGGTGGTTGTGAGCTGACCGACTGACATGGGTGTTGGGAATTGAACCCAGGCCATTTGCTAGAGCAGTGTGTGTTCTTAACCACTGAGCCGTCTTCCAGCCCCATGTTCTGTTTGTTAAAAGAAGCCTTCTTGTCCAGAAATACATTCCTAAAATATATATACAGATGAGTCACCTCTCTATCTTATGTAATTTTCTGAGTTTTGCTTCAAAAATAACCTAGGGATTGGTATAGATAGAGATGCCACATTCCTGGCCACTGAATTCCTAATTTATTATTATTATTATTATTATTATTATTTTTTTTTTTTTTTTTTTTTTTTTTTTTTTTTTTGGTTTTTTGAGACAGGGTTTCTCTGTGTAGCCTTGGCTGTCCTGGATTCACTTTGTAGACTGGGCTGGCCCCGAACTCAGCGATCCTCCTGCCTCTGCCTCCCTAGTGTTGGGATTAAAGGTGTGCGCCACCATGCCTGGCATGTGAATTCTTAATTTTTGAAGCTGGATAAAGGACATGTGGGGATCTCTATATTGTTTTATAGTCTACGTTTACACAGTAGAAATTAGACAAGTTGAGCCTGGCGCTGTGGCTCACGCCTTTAAATTTCGGCTCTGGGTGGCAGAGGCAGGTGGATCTCAGTAAGTTCGAGGCTAGCCTGATCTACAGAGTGAATTCTAGGGCAGCCAGGGCTACGTAACAGAGAGACCGTGTTTCACAAGAATATTTAATAAAAGAAGGAAATTAAACAAGTCTGGGCTTGTGAGGTGGCTCAGAGAGTAAAAGCAGTCGCTGCCAATCATAACGAGCCACGCCTCCAGCCTTCATAACGAGCCACGCCTCCAGCCTTCATAACGAGCCACGCCTCCAGCCTTCATAACGAGCCACGCCTCCAGCCTTCATAACGAGCCACGCCTCCAGCCTTCATAACGAGCCACGCCTCCAGCCTTAACCAGCGCAGTTTCCAAGTGACACTACAGTTCCCCAGTGTGACAGATTCCAGCTGAGGCTCCTTGGAGACATCCCAACTGAACTGCAGATGTCAAAGGGTACTCTGTGGAGCGCTAACCTCGCCTCTTTTTCCAGGTCTTAGTACCCTGCAGAGGAAGTCTGCCCAGCAGTGTGCAGGCCTCCTGCCAATTTGAGTCCTACATTTTGGTACCCACGGAAGGACACTTTCAGACCTTAAATGGAAAGGTATTCTTTTCTACTCTGCCTCAGGGTTGATGGGGGGCAGGGGGGGTAGGGCAGACCAAGGGCAGGCTGAACCTGTTTCTCAGCTGTTATGTACATGCTGATTTTCACATGTACATAACAGATTTGGAAAGGGTTATGGGACCCCTGCCTTTGTTAGGGAGCCTTTGAGACAGCGGGCCATGGTAACTGTCACTAGAACAAAGTCTCTGCTGTGCGAGGTGAACTCACTATGTAGGCCACGCTGGCCTAAACTCGCAGACATCGGCCTGCCCTTGCCTCCCGAGTGCTGGGGTTAAAGGTGTGCAAACACCGCGCCTAGCCCGTATTTATTTATTTTTGAGATAGAGTTTTGCCGTATTTCCCAGGCTGGCTTGGAATGCATGATCCCCCTGCCTCAGCCTCTCCCAAGTGTTGAAATTGCGGGCATGAACCACCATGCCCAGCCATGTGTATGCTTTGTTTGTTTGTTTGTTTGTTGTTTTTCAAGCCAGGGTTTCTTTGTGTAGCCTTGGCTGTCCTAGACTCCATTTGTAGACCAGGCTGGCCTCGAACTCACAGCGATCCACCTGCCTCTGCCTCCCGAGTGCTGGGATTAAAGGCGTGCAAGTTTGTGTGGGGTTTTTTGGGTTTTGTTTTTGTTTGTTTTTGAGACAGGGTTTCTCTGTGTAGCCTTCGCTGATGTGGACTCTCTTTGTAGAGCAGGCTGCCCTCGAACTCACAGAGATCCACCTGCCTCTGCCTCCTGAGGGCTGAGATTAAAGGCGTGGGCCACCCCCCCAGCCCCTCTCAAGATTGTTTTTTTTATTTTATTATTTTTTATATTTTATTTAATTTTAATTTATGTCCATTGGTGTGGGAGTGTCAGATCTTGAAGTTACAGACAGTTGTGACCTGCCATGTGGATGCTGGGAATTGAACCCGGGCCCTTTGGAAGAGTCGGCAATGCTCTTAACCACTGAGCCATCTCTCCAGCCCTCAAGATTGTTTTTTTGATGGCAGCAGATAGGATATAAGAGGTGGACATTTCATTTGCCCTCAGCTGGCCACACCCCCCCAAGTGATGCACGGCCAGGGGTCCAGGCCACCCTAACTACTCTTGTCACTGGGCTTGATCTACAGTTTGAACCCAGGGCCTGCGCATCTGGAGCGTGTAGGTACTGTGGTGGATCTGAGAGGGTGAGCGTCATCACTGAGCTTGCCCAGGTTGTCACCCCGTGTGGCTCATGGGACCTGGCGCATAGCGATCACAGCATTTCTCTGTTCCGCTTCCTAGGCACGTGTCCAGCTAACCCACACTCGGTGGAGTGGCACGCCCTGCCTAAGCACCTTCCTGGAGGAGGCTTGCAAGGGGTTCTGGGTGGCTGCCACCCCAGGCTGGTCCAGTGATGTGTTCTTGCTTTTAGGATGTCCTCGTTGAAGGGAACAGGATTAAGCTAGGGGCCGGGTTTGCCTGCCTTCTCTCTGTGCCTGTTCTCTTTGAAGAGACTTTCTACAACGAAAACGAAGAGAGCTTCAGCATCCTTTGCATCGCGCATCCTCTAGAGAAGAGAGACACTTCAGGTACCCAGGGAGAAAAGCTGTTTTCTCCCGACAAGGAAAATGCGCGTGCGCACCTCCTTGCGGCCCCCCCCCCCCCCCCCCCCCCGCTCGGCTGTTAAATGCTTGAATGCCACACACACAAAATATCCAAGAGCCCACTAGAGAGCTCCCTAACTTTATAAAAAAGTCCCCTCTGGGACTTGATCTAAGTCTTCCCTTGGTAAGGTGTGGACTAGGGCTCCCGTGGCTGATAGGACTCAAGGCGGTGTGGTCCGTTCACAAGAGGCTTCACCACTCCGATCCTCCCCGCCCCCCCATGACAAAGGGTTGTCCCTGGTACCATGCAGAGCTGCAAACCTGGCTTTGTGTCAACCAGTTGCAGGCCCTGTGTCAAATGCACCGCGAAGCCGAATTTTCCAGAACCGGCTTCATCTCATTCCTATGGGTCGTACCTAGGGTCACTCATAATTTTTTTTTTTTTAAAGATTGATTGATTATGTACACAGTGCTCTTCCTGCTTGCACCCCTGCCTGCCAGAAGAGGGCGCCACGTCTCATTATAGATGGTTGTGAGCCACCATGTGGTTGCTTGGAATTGAACTCAGGACCTTCAGAAGAGCAGTCAGTGCTCTTCACCACTGAGCCATCTCTCCAGCCCTTGGGCCGTATCTTTGGAACAAGGAGACTGCCTTCCCTTCTTCCCTGATCCGTGCCATCCTTTCTCGGAAGCTAGGGCTCGACTCTTCTGGAACAGGGGAAAGGGGCACACCCCGCCATCAGTTAGGAGACCATGCCAACTGTAGCCAGCCTGACCCTCAGTCTCTTTTTCAGAAGAACCTTCAGCACCCTCGGATCCCTTTTCCCTGAAAACCATTGAAGACGTGAGGGAATTTTTGGGAAGACACTCGGAGAGGTTTGACAAGAACATCGCGTCTTTCCACCGGACGTTCAGAGAATGCGAAAGAAAGAGCCTCCGTCACCACATAGTTAGTAGCCGCGTCCTGTTCCACCTGGCTGGCGGCTCTCTGTCTCACTCAAGAGCCGTGCGTTAGTCTGTCTGCTCCGGAACGCCACTGGCTGGAAATTTTGTTAAAACAGTTTCTACCGGGGGGGGGGGGGGGGGGGGTTGGGGGGTGGAGGGGTGGCTCAGAGGTTAAGAGCACTGGCTGCTCTTCCAGAGGTCCCGAGTTCAATTCCCAGCACCCACATGGTGGCTCACAACTATCTATAATGAGATCTGGTGCCCTCTTCTGGCCTGCAGGTGTACATGCAGGCGGAACTCTATACATAATATATAAATCTTTAAAAACGTTTCTACTGTACAAGTAGCGTACGGCCCTTCAGGAAGTAAGAAAATCTTTGAAAATCTAAAAATGAGTATCATAAAGACACTAAAACCCCTGCCGTCTATGTTAGCCCCAAGAAGTTGAGGCCAGGTGCAGTGGCGTACACCTTTAATCCCAGCACTCGGGAGGCAGAGGCAGGTGAGTCACTGTGAGTTCGAGGGCAGCCTGGTCTACAAAGTGAGTCTAGGACAGCCAAGGCTACACAGAGAAACCCTGTCTCAAAAAACAAAAACAAAACAAAACAAAAAAAAAATCAAAAAAATCAAAAACCAAAAAAAATTAAAGATGAGTTGAAGCTTGCTCGTCTCCTAGAGCCCGTCTCCTTTGGGTGTTTTTCACACTCAGCTTCTTGTGGTAAGAAGGGTCTCTTCTCTGTCTTCTGTGTCGCACAGGACTCCGTAAATGCCCTCCACACCAAATGCCTGCAGCAGCTTCTCCGAGACTCTCACTTGGTAAGCGGAGGTCTAAACAGAACAACAGCAGTTTGCAATGTGCGCAGATCCCAACTCTCAACCAGCCTTTCTCTTGCCTTTCTAGAAGGTTCTTGCCAGGCAGGAGGCCCAGATGAACCTGATGAAGCAGGCAGTAGAGGTAAGGAGAGAGGGGAGGGTGGTGGCTGGGAGGCTTTGTGTCCCCCCCACCCCCACCCCCGACACACGCCCCAAGCCTGCCTCTGCCCACTCCACAGATGTACGTCCATCACGATATTTACGACCTCATCTTTAAATACGTGGGGACCATGGAGGCCAGCGAGGTAGGTTTGCAACCTTTGTTCTCCACAATGAAAGCCTTAACCTAAGGGACTTGAAGCTTCGGGGCTGGAGAGCTGGTGCAGCCGTTAAGAGTGTACATCGCGCCGTGCTGAATCCTTCGGATGCCCGTGCAGCCCATGACTTCCGGCTGGATTGCTCCTTTCCAGGCCAGCCTGGGCTACGTAACAAGGCGGGGGGGGGGGGGGTGAGGGAGAGAGAGGAGGCCAGGAGGAAAGGGGGCGGGGTAAGGGACTAGAAGATGTCTCCCCACACAAAGTACCACTAGCCCTAAAAATGATCTCTGGCGGCCTGGTGCGGTAGCGCACGCCTTTAATCCCAGCACTCGGGAAGCAGAGGCAGGCGGATCGCTGTGAGTTTGAGGCCAGCCTGGTCTACAAATGGAGTCCAGGACAGCCAAGGCTACACAGAGAAACCGTGTTTCTGGGGGAAAAAAAGTGTACACTGCTTTTGCAGGGGACCAGAGTTTGGTTCCTAGCACACAGGAAGGGCGGCTGAAGGGCGGCTCACAGCCTCCCATAACTTCAGGTTTAGGAGACCTAGCACCTCCTGCTGGACTCTGTGGATACCTGCAGTCACATGCACAGACATAGGACACACGCACAGACACACACAGGAATTAACAGTAAGTTTTAATGTCTTTAATCCCAGCTCTCATGCAGATGCCTTTGAGTTCCAGGACAGCCATGCCTACAAAGAGAATCCCTGTCTCAAAACCAACCAAACAAAACTCTTTGTTTTTTTCGAGACAAGGTTTCTCTGTTTAGTCCTGGCTGTGCTTGGCTCACGCTGTAGACCAGGCTGGCCTCGAACTAACGGAGATCCGCCTGCCTCTGCCTCCCAGAGTGCTGGGATTACTGGAGTACGCCACTGAGCCCGGCTACAAACAAAAATCTTAAAAGAAATCTGAAGCCTGTTCAAATCTGTTGCCAGGATGCCGCCTTTAACAAAATCACCAGAAGCCTTCAAGATCTTCAGCAGCGAGACATTGGCGTGAAACCGGAGTTCAGGTAACAGCTCCCACAGCTTCACAAGGTCAGCATGTCTGCGGCTGGGAAGCTACTGACTCCCGTCAGCCACATGGGCGGGACCGAGTCAGCAGTGGGCGTGGCCACGGATTTGATGTGGCTACAACTAAGGAGTTGTGCGCCTGCTCCCAACTACTGACAGATGGCCGACGTTGGCCCATGACTGCCTTGTAGCTGTGTTTGTGGGCCAGGTTGGGAGCTAAGGGGAGCAGGGTTTAGTATAACTGGTCTCCAGGCGGGCGTGTGAGTCACTCAGCTGGGCCCCATATGAGAGAGATCGCCCTCCCCAGCCAGCCTCAGAGAACCCAGCTCAGGGGCTCTCACTAGCCAGCTAAGTTCCATTAGGATAAAAAATGTCTGAAGTGTTGGTCTGTGCTCCTCTCCTCGCTCGGAATATATCCATCTTGGGCTTCTCTTAAAAATGTAAGTTACGGGCTGCAGAGATGGCTCAGAGGTTAAGAGCACTGACTGCTCTTCCAGAGGTCCTGAGTTCAATTCCCAGCAGCCACAGGGTGGCTCACAACCATCTATAATGAGATCTGATGCCCTCTTCTGGCCTGCAGGTGTAAATGCAGGCAGAGCATTGCATCCATAATATTAAATAAATAAATCTTTTTTTTAAATGTAAGTTGTTATTTTTTTGTTGCCATTTAAAGTTTTTTCCTTCATTTTAATTTTATTTTAATGCATATGAGTGTTCTGCCTGCATGTCTGTGCACACATGTGTTCGGTACCCTCAGAGGCCAGGAGAAGACATCAGAATTCCTGGGATTAGAATTACAGTTACAGCCAGCCATGAGCTGCTGTGTGGGTGCTGGGAATCAAACCTGGGTCCTCTGCACAAGCAGTCAGTGCTTAACCGCCGAGCCACCTCTCCAGCCCCATGCTGTTTTAAAATTGTTCTTATTATTTGACTTGTGTGTGTATGTGTCTCTCTGTGTGGGTACGTGCATGCGAATGCAGGTGCCCTCGGAGGCCAGAGGGGTTGGATCTGCCTGGAGCCGGAGTCACAGGCAGTCATAAGCAGATGCTGGGATTCGAACTCCAGTCATCTGCAAGAACTATACAGGCTCTTAACCACTGAGCCATCTCTCCAGCCCATGGTTTTTTGAGATAACAGCTCCTTATGTAATCCAGGTGCCCTTAAACTCACTTAGTAGCCCAGGCTGACTTTGAAATTGTAAACTTTATGCATCCCCTACCCAAGTGCTAGGCTCATGGGCCTGCACCACTAGGTTAGGATTCTGGATTTTTTATATTTTTGAATTACCAGTGAAGCTCTGTTGTCCACAAACCTGAGTAGACTGCCACCGACCTGTGTCAAAGCACTTCTCGATCTATTTTTTCTGGTCATCCTTTGAGTCTGTGAGAAATGTCTAAGCAGGGATATGACCAGGACGAGAACAGTAGGGCCCTCCTCCGTGGCCTGGCCCTCCTCCGTGGCCTGGCCCTCCTCTGTGGCCTGGCCCTCCTCCGTGGCCTGGCCCTCCTCTGTGGTCTGGCCCTCCTCCGTGGTCTGGCCCTCCTCTGTGGCCTGGCCCTCCTCTGTGGCCTGGCCTTCCATCGTGGCCTGAAGTTTCCATTTTCTAAATTCCAGCTTTAACATCCCTCGTGCAAAGAGAGAACTGGGACAGCTGAACAAGTGTGCATCCCCACAGCAGAAGCTGCTGTGTCTGCGGAAAGTGGTACAGATCATGACACAGTCCCCCAGCCGGAGAGGTCAGTGCTGGCAAGGGGCTCCCCGGGGGGGGCCTGTAGGGGGTCGGGGCCTTCAGCTCACCTAGCCTGTGGGGTGGGTATTTGGAGGTCCAGCTGACAGTTAAGCTATCTCACCTCATTTTGGATATAGAAAGGGGTAAAAAAAAATCCAAGGTAAAACGTAAAGTAGGAGTTGGGGGTTTGTCACCTAGTGATGAGGCTTTTGTGGGGCATGCATGAACCCCTTCACTCAAGTTTCTATCCCCAACAGCGCTAGAGAGGAAAGTTAAGATAAAGAAAGTAAAGGAAAGCTTACATATAGTTGAACAGTCCCCAAAGGCTCCTGCGTGGGACAAGCAAGCAAATGGTGAGGGTGGGGGTGGGTGCGACCCAGGGCTGTGGTGATGGGTCTGTGAACTGTCTCCAGAAGTCCAGTCTCTGAAGGGGCAGAGTAGCAGAGGTGGCCGGGACATCTGTGGTCTGTTCTTTCTGTGCTGTTTGATTTTACTTATTTACTTAGTTAGGTTTCATTGTTGATGTTTAGAGACAGAGTCGCATGTAGCCCAGGCTGGCCACAGCTTGCCCCTTGCTGGGGCTACAGGTGTGTGCTATCTCACCTAGCTTTTTCTTTCTTTCTTTTTTTTTTTTTTTGAGACAGGGTTTCTCTGTGTAGCCTTGGCTGTCCTAGACATATTTTGTAGACCAGGCTACCTCAAACTCACAGCGATCCACCTGCCTCTGCTTCCTGAGTTCTGGGATTTCTTTTTGTTTCTTTCTTCCTTTTTTTATTTTTTATTTTTTTTTTTCTTTGTATTTTTAAGACAGGCGCTCACTGTGAGGTCCTGGCTGGTCTTGAACTCAGGGTCCCCCCTGCCTTGAACTCCCAAAAGCTAGGATGACAGGCGTGTGGCACTTCACCCAGCGAACCGTACATTCTTTTATCTCCTTCGCTCTGACACCTGTTCAGAACACTGGCAAGGAAACTGTGGGGTTTCCTGCCTGGAGTGTGGCTTTTCTGCAGTGCGGCTTTGGTCTTGGTTGGCGGAGGAGAGTCTGTGCGTCCCTCCTTCTGCCTGCGTCTCACGGAGGCTGTGGCCCTGTGTGTTTGCAGTGACCGTGGAGACCATGTGTGCTGACGATCTTCTTCCTGTCCTCCTGTACCTGCTTGTGAAAACCGAGATCCCAAACTGGTAACGTTTTTGTTGTTAAAATACTCTTTACTAATTTAAGCTCTTTTGTTTGTTTGTGTTTTTTGTTTTTGTTTTGTTTTGTTTTTTTTAAGACAGGGTTTCTCTGTGTAGCCTTGGCTATCCTGGAATCACTTTGTAGACGAGGCTGGCCTCGAACTCACAGCGATCCACCTGCCTCTGCCTCCCGAGCGCTGGGATTACAGATGTGTGCCACTGCGCCCGGCTTGTTTAGGCTTTTTTGAGACGGTCTCTCCTATAGCCCAGGCTAGCCTCCGGCTCTGGCTCTCCCACCTCAGCTCTGAGCTCTGGGATTGCAGGAATGATCCACGCTGTCCAGCATAAAACACTCTAAAATACGGCTGCTCTGTGGGTTCTGAATTTTGGGGGTGACTCCAGCAGAGCTACCTTTAGTGATGTACCTCTCAAGAGCAGTGCTGCCTCCCCCCTCTGACCTTTAGCGGTGGCTGTCAGGAGACAAAGGGAGAAACTGAGGCCTGGAGAGCTCCTGTGTCAATTTAGGAAGTATGTAGCTAGTCCATTGCTGAACAGAAAGCAGACACCAGCTCCCCCCCCCACCCCCCCCCACCCCCACCCCCGCCACAGGAAACCACACTTCACAAAATGAGCCTTCAAGCCAAGTATGGCAGCTCACCCTTTAATCCCAGCACTCAGGTGGCTAAGGCAGGTGGATCTCTGAGAGTTCGAGACCAGCCTGGTCTACATAGCAAATTCCAGGGCAGCCAGGGCTACGTAGTGAAAAATGTCTGCAAAACACCAAACCAAAAGCCCCAATAACCAACTTTTGTAGTTACCGTTCTATTGCTGCGAAGAGACACTATCAGTAAGAAAACTTATAAAAGAAACATTTGAGTGGGGGGCGTATGTACAGTTGCAGAAGGTTAGTCCATGACGATCTTGGCAGGGAGCATATAGCGAGAGGCTGGCAGGCAAGGCAGTAGCTGAGAGCTCACATGGTATGTAAGCTGCAGGCAGAGAGGGGAGGGAAGGGATGGCTGGAGGGAGGGAGAGAGGGAGGGAGGGAGGGAGGAGAGAAGAGGAGAGGAGGAACTCTTGGTCCAGGTTTGAAACCTCAAAGCCCACCCCCAAGGACACACCTTCCCCCAAAGAGGCCACACCCAACCCAACGAGGCCACACCTCCCAATCCCTCTCAAACAGTTCCGCTAACTGGGGGGCCAGGCATCCAAGCACGTGAGCATGGGGGCCATTCTCCACCTTTGTAATAGCCAGCCTTTCTTGTCCTAACTGTATATGCATTTGCAGTGAGATGCAGGGGGAAGCAGCCCTTATACCTGATCCCCACCACTAGGGAATAGACTTGAGCTCTTTAACCAGCCAACCAAGTCAGCAGTGCTTTAAAAGTGTCCGTTATCCAATGGGAAAAAAAAAAACCAACCCTTTTTCTTCTTTTGGTTAGGATGGCAAATTTGAGTTACATCAAAAACTTTAGATTTAGCAGCTCGGCCAAGGATGAGCTGGGATACTGCCTGACCTCCATCGAGGCTGCGATCGAATACATCCGTCAAGGAAATCTCTCCACGAAGGCGCCCGTAAGTTCTCCCTGCTGAGCCACCCTTCTGCTGTGGCCGCCGGGGGTGGGGGTGGGGCCCAGTAGAGAGTTGGGGTGAAGGGATGGGTGTTCTTTGGTGGTCTCCCAGGACTGGAGCCTCAGCTTTCTTAGCCGTTACAAAGCTTGAGAGCTCCCCGAGAAACTGAACATTAAGCCCCTAATTGGTTGTGAAAAGCTGGTGTGTTACCAACGGGATTTACACTCATCTTCCGGAGCGCCCCCGCGCGCATGCGCGTGGGGAAAGGAAGCCGGATGCGGCACATCTGGGCGTGGCGAGGGGGATGGGCAAGAGATGATGATTGATGTGTGCGGTTTGAGGATTCAGTGACCTTATTGTCTTTTCCTTGGTTGGTTGGTGGGCTTCGGTGAGAGGGTGGTTCTGTTTCTATGTAAATGGCGGAGAGTCGCGAGATTTCACCCTTGGGCCGTCTTACTACATGGTGAGTGATTAAGTGGTAAAAACTCAGCAGTACTCAGAAAAATCTCCAAGCCGGAAGAGTGAGCATGGCTGTAATCCCAGTACTTAGGAAGCTGAGGCAGGAGACTTGCTGTGAGCTTGAGGCTGACCAGATCACATGGTAAATTCCATATAAGCCTGGGGTTTACTGGGAGGCACTATGTTGGAAGACAGAGGAGAAAGAAAAAGAAAGTAAATGCAAATAAGACAGGAGAACGGGTCTGAGTTCAGCCTGGGCTACAGGTAGTAAGTAAGACCTGTATATAAATAACACACAGCAAGCTGGGCGTGATGGCACACACCTTTAATCCCAGCACGGTTGTTTGTTTTTGTTTTTGAGACAAGGCTTCTCTGTGTAGCTTTGGTTGTCCTGCACCCCCTTTGTAGACCAGGCTGGCCTCGAAATCATAGAGATTTGCCTGCCTCTGCCTCCAAGAGTGCTGGGCTTACAGGCGTGTGCTACCTACCACCCCTGATTTAATCCCAGCACTCGGGAGGCAGAGGCAGGCGGATCTCTGTGAGTTCATGACCAGCCTGGGTTACAAAGCGAGTTCCAGGACAGCCTGGGCTACAAAGTGAGTTCTAGGACAGCCAAGGCTACACACAGAGAAACTGTCTCAAAACAAACAAACAAACAAACAAACAACAGCAACAACAGAACCCCCACCCCATCCCTGGTATGTTGAGCAAGTCAGGCCTAACAGGTGCTTTGAATCTTTCTTTACCTTGCTTAGCCTGTTGACCAAGCCGGGACTGTGGTGTCCTTGTCTCTGGTGACACCACATGGGATTTTGTCCGTAATGAGAGACTCTGCTTTTGCTGTGGACTGGCCTTTTTTTAGTTCGGGAGTTTGAGCAGCAATGCGTGAGGCCAGCAGTTAATGTGGTGGTGCCTTTTCCCCAGCAAGAGAGCCCATGTGTATCTCCCGGCTGCAAGCGAGCCGTCCGCGTTATCGGTCAGTTGATCGGTTTTCACTATCAGCTCTGTGTAATGCGCTTTCACAGAAATTTCCTCTCCAGAGCAGCCTGAACCATGAGCTAGCCACAGGTATCCTTAGGGTATTCATAAATGGAGACTTCAGCTTTCAAAAAAATTTTTTTCATACTTCATTTAAAAAGTTTTATGATGGTGCACACCTTTAATCCCAGCACTTGGGAGGCAGAATCGCTGTGAGTTCAAGGCCAGCCTGGTCTACAGAGCGAGTTCCAGGACAGCCAAGGCTACACAGAGAGACCCTGTCTCTTAGAAAGAAAACAAAAAAAAATTTATGTGCATGTGTGCCATGTGCATGTGTGTCTGTGTCTGTGTGCTATGTGCATGTGTGCTATGTGCATGTGTGCCATGTGCATGTGCATGTGTGTCTGTGTATGTGTGCCATGTGCATGTGTGCTATGTGCGTGTGTGCTATGTGCGTGTGTGCTATGTGTATTTGTGTCTGTGCATGTGTGTCTGTGTATGTGTCTCTGTGCATGTGTGCTATGTGTGTGCAGGTTCCTGAAGAGGCTGTTGGTTCCCCAGGCACTGCAGTTAGAGGCAGTTGTGACCTGAAGTGGGTACTGGGAACTGAACTCAGGTGCTCTGAAAGACCAGGAAGTGCTCTTAAGCATTGAGCCATCTCTCCAGCCATATATAGATATAGATATAGATTTGTGTGTATATATGTGTGTGTGTGTGTGTGTGTGTATACATATATATATACACATTGTGTATATGTGTGTATATATGTAAATGTATATATATGTGTATACACATATACAGACACATATTATACACACACACACACACACACACACACACACACACACACACACACACACACACAATTTCCCTGCCTTGTCTTTACACACTCCTAGTCTGCTTTGCTTTCTCATTTGCTTCTTGGTTTTGGAGAGGTGACGCTGGGGTAGATCTTGTGCCCTTAAGTATGCTATACTCTTCTGCGCTACATCCTGAGCCCTCGGTGCTGGAGGTGAGATCTCTGCTTCGGCTGCTGACCTTGAGCTCCCAGCCCTGCTGCTGAGCTGGCAGCGTGCACCACCATGCCAGGCTCCGAGTTCTTACAGCATCTGCTCATTTCCCATGATCCTCTGGCTTGTACGGCTGCTCCGAGCACTTGTTCCTCCCAGCAGCTTTAGTCCTGGGAGCTCCACCTCTCATCATTGACACATGACATGATGTCACGCCTGATATCAATAGGCATCCTGGACTTGAGAAAAAGAGCCCCGACTGACCTGTTGTATGGCGCCTTTGATGTTTCTCTGGCCCTAAGCAGCTCAGCTGTCAATCACCGTACAAGCAGATTGCTGGAGCGTTGTACAGCGTAAGGCAGCTGGGAACAGAAACGGCTCCTTCTGAGGTGCTGGCAGCGTTTGTATGCCACGTTAGTTAGCCCTCACAGGAAGTAGGTAGAGATGAGGGACGATGCTTGATAGAGGGCCCCGGAAATGATCCCTGACAAGGCACTGGTGGCTTCATCCACAGCCTGGTCAGAACTTAGAGACGTGTAAAGAAAACAGTCTTAACAGTCTTCTATCGTGTTGGCAGGGGCCTGTGAATTTCCAGCATCACCTGTCTGGAAAAAGACAGGTTTCTTTACCTCCCACCCGGACTCTTTGTAAAGAAGTTAATGTGTCATTGTACCACTTGGGTTCCAGGGACCCAAGTGAGCATGGAAGCATTGTGGTAAAAATGAGTCTGTAAAACAGGCACAAGACAGGGAGCGTGGCTCAGTGGTAGAGCCCCTGCCTAGAATCCCCCAGTGAGGGGCTGGAGCGTGGCTCAGTGGTAGAGCCCCTGCCTAGAATCCCCCAGTGAGGGGCTGGGGTGTGGCTCAGTGGTAGAGCACCTGCCTAGAATCCCCCAGTGAGGGGCTGGGGTGTGGCTCAGTGGTAGAGCCCCTGCCTAGAATTCGCCAGTGAGGGGCTGGGGTGTGGCTCAGTGGTAGAGCCCCTGCCTAGAATCCCCCAGTGAGGGGCTAGAGTGTGGCTCAGTGGTAGAGCCCCTGCCTAGAATCCCCCAGTGAGGGGCTGGGGTGTGGCTCAGGGGTAGAGCCCCTGCCTAGAATCCCCCAGTGAGGGGCTGGGGTGTGGCTCAGTGGTAGAGCCCCTGCCTAGAATCCCCAAGTGAGGGGCTGGGGTGTGGCTCAGGGGTAGAGCCCCTACCTAGAATCTCCCAGTGAGGGGCTGGGGTGTGACTCAGTGGTAGAGCACCGGCCTAGAATCCCCCAGTGAGGGCCTGGGGTGTGGCTCAGTGGTAGAGCCCCTTCCTAGAATCCCCCAGTGAGGGCCTGGGGTGTGGCTCAGTGGTAGAGCCCCTTCCTAGAATCCCCCAGTGAGGGCCTGGGGTGTGGCTCAGTGGTAGAGCCCCTGCCTAGAATCCCCCAGTGAGGGGCTGGGGGTGTGGTTCAGCGGTAGAGCCCCTGCCTAGAATCCTCCAGGGAGGGCTATGAGTGAGACTCAGTATTGATAACTTTGATTCAAATTCTGTAGTGAAAGGCTGGAGTCATTGCTTCAAGACAGGGCTTTGGTTAGCATTGTAAAGCCCTGGCACGGCAACACAAAGCAAGCCTACAATTAAACAGAACACAGTATTGAAAAGTCTTGTCTCAAACACCGCGTGCATACACATAGTTTCAGCCAGCATGATAGTCAGGAAGTAATAATAATTAATAGCTAATAAGTAATACAGTATAAATTTCTAGATTTTCAGGGTTTTTAAAACATAACTTATTTAATTTAACTTTATGTGCATAGGTGTGAGCGTGTCAGATCTCCTGGAACTGGTGTTACAGAGAGTTCAGAGAGTTTTGAGATACCATGTGGGTGCTGGGAATTGAACCTGGGTCCTCTGGAAGAGCGGTCAGGGTTTCTCTTGTAGTCCTGGCTTTCATGGACTCACTTTCTGGACTATACTGGCCTCGAACACATAGCGATCTGTGTGCCTCTGCCTCCTGAGTGCTGGTATTAAAGGTGTGTGCCACCATGGCCAGCTGAGCAGCCAGTACTCTTAACCACTGAGCCATCATCTCTCCAGCCCCCTTAGATTTTATTATTATTCTCTGTGTGTGTGTGTGTGTGTGTGTGTGTGTGTGTGTGTGTGTGTGTGAGTGTAAGCTAGAAGAGGGTGTCAGATTCGCTGTAGCTGGATTTACAGGCAGTTGTGAGCCACCTGATATGGGTGCTGGGAACTGAACTTGGGTCCTCTGGAGGAGCAGCACACATTCTTGATCACTGACCCATCTCCCCAGCCCAAAACTTGTAGATGTCTTTATGTCTGGTTAAGCATCACCTTTGCTAGGAAGATGTGACCATACTAATTTGGGTGGGTCCTTGAAATGCAGTAAGTGACTGGGCGTGAGAATGAGAGGTCAGGAACTCCCCCGTGTCTTCCTAGATCTTCTCCCAGTGAGTTAAAACTGATATTTTCATGAGCATGCTCACAAAACAAGATCCCCCTGCTGCTGGGCACCTGGGCGTAGAGACCAGCGTGTCCAGGTGATGTTGTCCACAGCCCCGGTGAAAGCAGCAGAGTCGGGCCGCGGGTGGAGGCCGGGACAGTCTGGAGGACGATGGCATGGATGTGGCACATTCCAGGCGACTTTCTCCACCCTGCAGTCTTGCTGCCGGGGCCACAGCCCTCAGACTCATTGCCCAGAGTTTCCAGTCTCTGATCAGGAGGATCTGCGTGCGCGTCATCTCAGATCACAGATCAGGGTTGGAAGAGCCCCCGAAGGCCAGGCCTGGGATGGGTGGCAGGGTTTGCGCCTGGGCCCTCTACAGGGGCGAGGGTCCGTGACGTAGTCTGCAATTGCCCACAGGACGCCGAGGGATTTGGTGACAGGCTGTTTCTCAAGCAGAGGATGAACTTACTGTCCCAGATGACGTCAACGCCCATTGACTGCCTGTTTAAGGTAAGAGTTCAGGATGCCTTCGGAGCTGATGACGTGTGAGTATTGTCCCATCTTTCAGCGTCTGTAAGAGTCCTGGGAGGTTCGTTTCTGTTCTGTCTGGGAACATGGTTGGAAGACTGCCTGTCTTCCCCAACACCCGCTGCACAGTTACCACTGTACAACACACTGGGACTGCTGGGTCTCAGCATCTAAGTCTATCATTCAAGGCCAGCTCAGTGGGAGCCCCTCCTGGTCCTTGATAGAAGTGGTACCCCTACTGGACCCAGGCATTCTTGTGGTAGGCCCCAGCTGAGAGTGCAGCATCCGATGGCTCAGGGCTCCGGTCCTGAGTGCAGGATGCTCCCTTTTAGATGCTCGCTGGGTCCTAGGAAGCACATAAGACTATGGAAGCCATCACTATGGGCCAGTCTGAGGGTGAACCTTCTCTGAGAGTCTGCTGATGTTTTTAGGCTTCCAGGAGGCATAGTAGATCCCAGGAGGGGGCATGTCTGTGAGACGTAGAGGCCAGGCCCTTTGGGTTTGTGTGCTGGTGGGGCCACCTGCTAATTGCAGCTGTTTCCTTTCCCATAAGCCTATACTCCACTCCACTTGATTTCTATAGGGATAACACTGAGACTCTGTCTGTCTGCTTATCTGTTCCCCTCCCTCTCTCCCTTCTTCCTTTGTCAGTGCTGGAACTTTGCACACGTTAAACAGGCACTTTGCAGTTGAGCCATACCTCAGCCCCTCACTGGGGGATTCTAGGAAGGGGCTCTACCACTGAGCCACACCCCAGCCCCTCACTGGAGGATTCTAGGCAGGGGCTCTGCCACTGACCCACACCCCAGCCCCTCACTGGGGGATTCTAGGCAGGGGCTCTACCACTGAGCCACACCCCAGCCCCTCACTGGAGGATTCTAGGCAGGGGCTTTGCCACTGAGCCACACCCCAGCCCCTTACTGGGGGATTCTAGGCAGGGCTCTACCTCTGAGCCACACCCCAGCCCCTCACTGGGGATTCTAGGCAGGGGCTCTGCCACTGAGTCAGACCCCAGCCCCTCACTGGGGGATTCTAGGCAGGGGCTCTACCACTGAGCCACACCCCAGCCCCTCACTGGGGGGAATTCTAGGCAGGGATCCTATAGCTGAGCCATGTCCTCAGTCCATGATGTTTTTAGACAGTGCCTGTGTAACCCATGCGACACTTAAACTCAAGATCTTCTTGCCTCTGCCTGGTGAGTGCTAACATTAAAGGCTTGTGTGACCCTGCAGAACTGAGGCTTTTGCTAATGAAGTGTCAAAATCCACACTGATATCCTGAGATGGATTGCATGCCTCTTCTTAGTACTTTGGAAAGTTTGTCAGGTTGTTGGAAGAAAAAAAAAAAAAAAGGATGCGTGCCTCTGCATTTATAGAAATAGTAATTGAATGTGAAACCTGAAGCTGTCACCCAGGCTGGTTTCATCTCAGTCACCAACCCAGTGTCTCCATCTGCCCGGACAGTCCTGAAGCCAGTCCCACAGCACAGCCATTTCAGGCTTTAATCCCAGCACTTGGGAGGCAGAGGCCGGCGGATCTCTGAGTTTGAGTCCAGCCTAGTCTACAGAGCGAGTTCCAGGACAGCCAGGGCTACACAGAGAAACCCTGCCGTTAAAGACTGAAATAAACAATAACAACAACACAACACTTAAAGCTTAGTCTGGGCTACAAAATGAGACCTGTTTTAATAAACCACAACAAGCTAGGCTTGGTGGTTCAGGCTTTTCATCCCAGCCACTTGGGAGGCTGAGGCAGGAGGATTACAAATGCTAGGCCAGCTTGATAAACACAGTGAGTTCAAGTCCACCACAGACATCTTAGTGGCGTCCTGTCTCTAAGTAGAAGGCCAGATTGTAGCTCTATGATGGAGTGCGAGATGACGCCCGGGGCCACTCACAAGAACTTCTGAGCCAAACCAAACCAAACCGAACCGAACCGAACCGAACCAAACTGAACCGAACCAAACCGAACTGAACCGAGCCGAACCAAATTGAACCCAACCGAACCGAACCAAACCGAACTGAACCAAACCGAACCAAACTGAACCAGACCAAACCAAATCAAAAGTTCCGTTTCTTGGGAAGCAAATGATTCCTTAATATTGATAGTATTCGGGATTTCCCCTTTGTAGCACATTGCGTCTGGTAACCAAAAAGAAGTGGAAAGGCTGCTGAGCCAGGACGACCAGGACAAAGACGCCATACAAAAGATGTGCCACCCGCTCTGCTCCTGCGAGGGCTGTGAGAAGCTTGTCTCTGGGTAAGCGGGGCCTCGGAGGCGTGGAAAGCCAGGGTGAGGGCGCCAAGGGCTCCAGCAGCTCTTGCTACTGGCCAGCCATGAAACTGTGAACTCTTCCTGTGGTCCATCCCCTCCGGTGCCACCCCCGCCCCCCACCCCCTGACTGCCACCTCTGTCAGGAGTGCAGGGTGACACCGGCCTCTTTTGCACCCCCCTCCACTGAATCCCCAGGGCCTTGCACGCATTCTTGCTGGAACCTCACAAGGGATGTTTTAAGGTGGTGGCAGGTGGGTGCCAGCTCTTTCTAGTAACTTCTTCGGCTCCTCATTCTCCTCTGCAGGCTGTTCTGTAGTGTGTTCAAGGCCCCCGGGGGTTGGTGGAGAAGGACACTGAAGAGCCTAGGCCCACGGGATTGGGTGGCCTCCAGTTTGACTGTCTCGTGCAGCCCTGCAGGGAGGGGCTTTGCCATGCCTTACTCTGCTGTATTTGCCCATGCCTTTTCTTTTTTTCTGTTTCAGGAGGTTGAATGACCCATCAATTGTCACACCGTTCTCCAGAGACGACAGAGGTCAAACACCCCTCCATGTCGCTGCCCTCTGTGGTATGTAGCCTTGGGCTAGCCCCTCGCAGTTATTGAGGCAAAAGGATGGTACCCTAGGGGACAGTACAGGCCCAGATGATGGAGTGATGGCAGGGCCTGTGTTGTGGGTACATTCCACAGGACAGGAAAGAGTGCAAATGTCCCCTTGGACTTGCTGGCCACTGTGCCACCTCAGGCTAGAAGAGCACTCATGGCCTTTCCAGGCTTGGAGAAGTGAGGAGAGGCCAAAATGCCTGTTAATATGGATCTCACAGAATTGCGGTGTGCGGTTCACATATCTTAATGTTGAACCTGGGGTGATGCAGCAGATGTGTAATCTCAGCCACTCAGGACAGGTAGTTTATGAGTTCAAGGTCAGGGTGGTCTACACAGTGAGTTCAAGGCCAGTTTGGGCCTTGTAGTGAGACTCCCATCTCAAAACTAGGTGACTGGAATGCAAGTGTCGTTAGCCACCATGTGGGTGCTGGGAATTGAACCCGGGTCCTCTTAAAGAACAGCAACCGCGGGGCCACCTCTCCAGCCCCTGGTCCATTGCCGTCTGTCGTTGAGACTAGAGCTGGGTGTGATCCCTTCTAGGGCATCCCACAGGGATTCAAGTCTGAGGGGCCTGACTTGTGTCAGCTCCGGCTCCTGTACAGCCAGGACTGTGTCTCTCGGTGGGTTTCCAGCGCGGAAGCCCCTCTGTTTCCTCCACCAACGAGAGGCCCTTGTGCTCCGCAGGTCAGGCGACCCTCATTGACTTCCTCGTCTCCAAAGGTGCCATAGTGAACGCCACGGACTATCATGGGTCCACTCCTCTCCATCTGGCGTGTCAGAAAGGATTCCAGAGTGTGACGGTGAGCAGCAGGGTGCTGTGTGTGCATTGGCTCGGCGTGGTGGCTTCAAGGCTGCACCACGCCCCACGCCAGTGCCGGCTCCCGTGCCGTGCTGCCAGGCGCAAGGAACACAGATGCCAAGGCACCTCCCCAGACATGGGTTGGGACGGGAAACTTCCTGATCGTCTCTGGAGGGGAAGGGCAGGGTTCTTGACATTTTTCTTTAGGCATTGTTTTGATAGAAGCAATGGCATAACGTAATTTACGTGTGTATCACATAAGTACGCATAGAGGTGGGCCACAGTGCACATGCAGAGGTCAAGGGATAGCTTGCTGTCTGTTTTCTCCTCCCACCGTGTGGGACCCAGGGGTTGAACTCAGATTGCCAGGCTTGGTGCCAAGTGCTGCTACCTGCTTAGCTATCTTGCCAGGCTGCAGTGGCATCGTTTTAATGGAGATACAGGTTGAGGACCCCTCACCTTAATGCTTGGGTGCTTTGGATTTCGGATCCCTTTGTAATTTGGGATATGGGGCACATGTAAGTGTGGCTCTGCTTTGGCGCCTGCTGCACGCCTCTGTCACATGAGACCTGGTATGGAATTTTCTACTTGGCTTGTGTCAGAAGCTCAGTATTTTTCAGGTTTGGGGATTTGTGGTGCACCTATGGGTGAGAGACCCTGGCTTTCTCCCCTAGTATTGGGGGGGGAGGGGTTGGGAGTGGGGAGAAAATAGCATTTTGGATTTAGGGCTAGGAGTATACACACGTGGGTAATGATTAAGATAGGCATTCCCCGGGGTTGGAGAGACCGCTCAGCGGTTAAGAGCACTGACTGCTCTTCCAAAGGTCCTGAGTTCAATTCCCAGCAACCACATGGTGGCTCATAGCCATCTGTGATGTGATCTGATGCCCTCTTCTGGCCTGTAGGTGCACATGCAGGCAGAGCATTCTATATATAATAATAAATAAATAAATCTTAAAAAAAGAAAAAAGAAAAAAAGATAGGCATCCCCTGGGAAGACACGCTCGTGGGTGCTGCGATGCTCCGTGCTCCTGCGGAGGCTCAGCTGCTGTGTCCCCTCTCCTCTCCTAGCTGCTGTTGCTGCACTACAAGGCTAGCACTGAGGTGCAGGACAACAACGGCAACACCCCGCTGCACCTGGCCTGCACCTATGGGCACGAGGACGTAAGTGGCCCCCGGGCCCCCCAAGCCAAGCCCTGCTTTTCTTACCTTCTCACAGATTTGAAACAAGTCCAGTGTTTTGTGTTTTCTGTTGATGATCATTGAAAACGTCGGTGTGCAAATTTAAATTTTTTAAATTTACTGTTCATTCTCTCTCTCTGGGGTGTGTGTGTGTGTGTATGTGTGTGTGTGATGTGCATGTCGGAACGGGTGCCATGGCATTTGTGTGGAGGACAGAGGGTGACAACCGTGTGGAACCCGTCCTATCTTTGCACCTTGTTCTAGTTTGGTTTCTGTTGCTGTGATGAACACTGTGACCACTGCACGCAACGTGGGGAGAGAAGTGTTTATTTCACACTGCAGGTCACAGTCCAAGTCAGGAGAGGAACCCAGAGGCAGGAACTGAAGTAGAAACCACAAAGGAGTGCTGCTTACTGGCTTGCTCCCCTTGGCTTGGTCAGCCTGTTTTCTTACACAACTCAGGACCACTTGCTCAGGGTTGGCCCCACCCACAGTGGGCGGGGCTTTACCGCCTGCCCGGGGATGCCCCGCCCACAGGGGGCTGGGTTTTACCGCATCAGTCACTGATGAAGAAAATGCTGAAAGTGCAGGACATTGGTGGCTCAAGCCATTAATCCCATCACTCAGACCAGGCTGGCCTTGAACACACAATCATCCACCTGCCTCTGCCTCCCAAGTGCTGGGATTAAAGGCGTGCACCACCACACTCGTGTTGCTACAACCTTTTTCTCTGGTTTTCTAGTACAGGATAGTATTGACCTCCTTCCTCTTGTATGGTCTACCCAGTGAGTAGTGTAGTCAAAGGTATGAGTTCATCACAGATGTCCTTGTAGAAAATCCAAATCCTATCGAGTGTTATGTAGTTTCTAACAATTTATATAACTGTTCTTGTAATAAGAAAAGTAATTCTCAATTATTAGATGGAATTGCCCATCTGCATGTAACCTTCTTGGTAAATACTCGCCAAGCCCCTAGTTCCAGATTCATCTTGGATGGTTTTATAGTTCACTATACAATTTTATTTTCTTAAATGTTTTCCAATGTACATAATTTGTAGTAGTCCTGCTGTGTTTCCCAAGACTGAAAACTTCTTTTATTATTATTTTGAGACAGGTCATCCCTCTCCTTCACCCAGGCTGGCCTCAAAGTCCTGTAGTTTTTTAAATGCTGAGATTCTAGGCAGGGCTACTCCTTATTGGCTGACAATTAGTGATTCTGCCCCCACCCACCCTGTTTTGCTTGTTTTTGGAAATTGCCCCAAGTCTTCCTTGCATATTAGACAAGGAGACAAAGGCTCTACCACCGAGCCACACCCCAGCCCCTCACTGGGGGATTCTAGGCAGGGGCTCTACCACTGAGCCACACCCCAGCCCCTCACTGGGGGATTCTAGGCAGGGGCTCTATCACTGAGCCACACCCCAGCCCCTCACTTGGGGATTCTAGGCAGGGGCTCTACCACTGAGCCACACCCCAGCCCCTCACTGGGGGATTCTAGGCAGGGGCTCTACCACTGAGCCACACCCCAGCCCCTCACTGTGGGATTCTAGGCAGGGGCTCTACCACTGAGCCACACCCCAGCCCCTCACTGGGGGATTCTAGGCAGGGGCTCTACCAGTGAGCCACACCCCAGCCCCTCACTGGGGGATTCTAGGCAGGGGCTCTACCACTGAGCCACACCCCAGCCCCTCACTGGGGGATTCTAGGCAGGGGCTCTACCACTGAGCCACACCCCAGCCCCTCACTGGGGGATTCTAGGCAGGGGCTCTACCACTGAGCCACACCCCAGCCCCTCACTGGGGGATTCTAGGGACCACTGAGCCACACCGACTGGGGGATTCTAGGCAGGGGCTCTACCACTGAGCCACACCCCAGCCCCTCACTGGGGGATTCCAGGCAGGTGTCTACTACTGAGTCACACCTCCATCTCCTCACAGGTGGGAGGTTGGGGGGGCGGATTCTCAGAAAGCACTTGCTCTACTATTTTAGCCATACTCTCATCCAGTCATTGATGGCCTAGTGAACCAGTTGGGTTCTTTTTTTTTGTTTGTTTTGTTTTCTTTTGTTGTTTTGTTTTGTTTTGTTTTGTTTTTGGTTTTTTGAGACAAGGTTTCTCTTTGTAGCCTTGGCCATCCTGGACTCAACTTTGTAGAGACCAGGCTGGCCTTGAACTCACAGCGATCCACCTGCCTTTGCCTCCTGAGTGCTGGGATTAAAGGTGTGCGCCACCGCGACCAGCTGCCAATTGGGTACTTTGGGGGAAAAAAAATGAGGTTTCTTGTTCAGGGAATGTGGAACCCTGAATTGTAACTGGTGGCTTCCATATTTTGTCTTGGCGAGTGGAGCTTTGGTCAAACCAGGGTATGGCCCTCGGCTAAGGGGGGCACTAACATTGCCCTAACCTTTCCTGTTAGAGAACCATGGTCCTGCCATGTCTTTGCAGTGCGTGAAGGCTCTGGTCTACTATGATGTCCAGTCCTGCAGATTGGATATTGGCAATGAGAAAGGAGACACGGCTTTGCACGTTGCTGCACGCTGGGGTTACGAGAGCATCATAGAGACGCTGCTGCAGAACGGAGCCCCCACAGCGGCCCAGAACAGACTGAAAGAAACGCCACTCCAGTGTGCACTGAACTCGAAGGTAGCTCTTTCCACTCACAAGACTAATCTTCCTGGGGACACCTTAAGGGCCTTCCTTAGCACCCCAGGACAGACCTTGACCTCCCTCCATCTCTCTGCCGTACCTGGGACGCTGTAGTTAACCGGCTTTACTTTTTGATAGTCCTCAGTTTTGTTTTGTTTTTTTTTTTTTTAGCAGTTTTTCTCAGTGTTGTCAGTGTGAACTGCTTTCAGCAACATTGGCTCCGGCCTCTGAATGCTGGGCCTGCAGCAGCCAACAGACTGTGGGAAAATGGGCCAGTGCCTTTGGCTGTGAAGAGCACGGAAAGCCAACGGAAGAAAAAAACACTGCAGAGACGAGCGCTGTTTCTCTCTTCATCTCTGCTTCTAGAAACTTTTCTAGTTCAGCCCCAAATTGAATGAATGAATTAGACATGTGTGAGACTGAGTCTCAGTAGTTAGCCCAGGCTGGCTTTGAACTCACAGTAGTTCTCCTGCTTCAGTCTGCCGAATGCAGGGATTATAGGTCTGGTACCACCGTACTGCTAGACTTGTCTTTTTAGGAATAGGAGGAAGTGCAAGGTGTGGTGGCGCACGCCTTTAATCCCAGCACTCGGGGGGCAGAGGCAGGCGGATCTCTGTGAGTTCGAGGCCAGCCTGGTCTACAGAGTGAGTCCAGGACAGCCAGGGCTACACAGAGAGACCCTGTTTTGAAAAATAAAAACGAAAACAAAAGACAAACAAAAAAGAATAGGAGGAAGTTCTGAATTTTCCATCTGTCCATGGGTATGGAAGTTTGTAGGACATAAGGCTTGCTTTCTCTCTTTAAGAAAAAGAGAAAAGATTTATTATTTTTAATTCTTATTTATTTTCAAATGGAAGAAACCTATTTTAAAAATTAACTTATTTTTAAAATTTATGGGTATCTCTGTGTATTATAATCTTGGGGGCCAAATAAATGCATCAGATCCCCTGGGACGACTTACAGGCAGTTTTGAGCTCCCAATATGCCTGCTAGAAATGGAACTCAGGTCCTGTGGAAGAGCAGTAAGGGGTTCTTAACCACTGAGCCACCTCTCTAGTCCTTACTTATTTTATTTTAAATCATGCGTGTGCGTGTTTGTCTGTGTGACTGTGTACACATGTGAGTACAGTACCCTTGGAGTCCAGAAGAGGGAGGTAGATCTCCTCGGGGCTGGCGTTCTGGGTGGTTGTGAACTGCCCAACGTGGGTGCTGGGAACTGAACTGTGTTCTTAACCACCGAGCCACCTCTCCAGCCCCTGACAATTCTTGGCTGTTGTTAAACTTCCACTGGAGCTGTAAAAGTAAATGCAGCAATAGCAACAGAGGAGCAGACTTTAGCGTCCACCGTAGTGGTCCTCTTAGGTTCCTCAGCCACTGTTAAAGTTATCTGTGCAAGGTGGTCAGTGCTAGAACAGTATAGGTCTCAAAATACCTAGTCAGAAGATAATTTTTTTTTTTTTTATTAGAAGTGGATAAATGGTTCCTGGAGACAATTGGCCAACTATGCTTTTCTCAGTCCAGCATCACCAGTATGAAACAAACTGATGTCTGGTTTTTTAAAAAAAAAAGCCATTTTAAAAATGTAGGGGAGGGGTCTGGAGAGATGGCTCAGAGGTTAAAAGCACTGACTGCTCTTCCAAAGGTCATGAGTTCAATTCCCAGCAACCACATGGTGTCTCATAACCATCTCTTCTGGCCTGCAGGCAGAATGCTGTATACATAATAAATAAATAAATCTTTTTAAAAAAATGTAGGGGAGGCCGGGCAGTGGCGGTGCACTCCTTTAATCCTAGCACTTGGGAGGCAGAGGCAGGCGGATCGCTGTGAGTTCGAGGCCAGCCTGGTCTACAAAAGTGAGTCCAGGACAATCAAAGCTACACAGAAAAATGTCGGGGAAATTCCAAACAATTATTTTTAAATTTTAGCTTAAAAAAAAAAATTACATTTAAAATTTGAATCTGTGTGTGTGCATGTGCGGGGTCAGAAGTTCTCTTGTTCTAACGTGTAGGTCCAGGAGACCGAACTCGGGAAGCCGGGCTTGGCAGCAAGTGCTTTTCAGTCTCTCCAGACCCCAAAGTTAGCGTTTTTGATGGACCTCAGACCATCTCCTCCGACCTCCCCTGGGGACAGGCTGGCAGAGGATGCCGATGGCTTGTTGCAGCCCATCTCACTGGATGCCTTTCCTGTCCTCATTGTCCCCTAGATTCTGTCTATCATGGAAGCTCACCGCCTGTCCTCTGGAAAGCCAAGGCCATCTGAGGTAAGTCTCCAATTCTGTAAGTGTGCATGGCCACGCCCACTGTGCCACTGGCGCTTGGCCTGACTTGTCTGTGTCCATGCCCTCATCCCTTTGGTGGCCCGCTCCGCCTTTCCCCAGGTCCCTGCACGGTCCCCCACTCGCTCTGTGGATTCCATCAGCCAGGACTCCTCCACCTCCAGCTTTTCTTCCATATCGGCAAGCTTCAGGCAAGAAGAGGTCAGAAAGGACTACAGGGAGGTGAGCCATCTACGTGGGCGGGGCCTCCTTGGTAGGCGGGGCTTTCTTGTTGGGCGGGGTCTGTGGGCTGACCAGAGCTGCCTGCAGCCTGCTTAGCAGCTGGTTTGTCCTACTCCAAGGTCAGTGCCTTTGAGATGGCGCCCAATCATGTGTCCAGTTGTCTTCAACCTTTTCTGCCCCTTCTAGGTCTTTTCTCCATAGCAGTTTTTGGAATGTGTGAATATTAGAGAAACAGAGGAGTGGGGACGGGGGCACAGAGACAGGCACAGAAAGAGGCAGAGACACAGATATGAGGCAGAGCGAGAAGTAAACAAAGAAATTATATTCTAAGGAAAATGCATTTATATAAAGCCAAGAGTTCTAGTTTCAGACCCTCAAAGTACACCTTCTGGTTGCCAGGCATGGTGGCACACGCCTTTAATCCCAGCACTCGGGAGGCAGAGGCAGGCTGATCTTTGTGAGTTTGAGGCCAGCCTGGTCTACAAAGTGAGTCCAGGACGGCCAGGGCTACACAGAGACCCTATCTCAACAAACAAGCAAACACACACACAAAACAAAAACAAAAGTAGTGAAAGTTTATGCCAGCGGCCGAGTCCTCGTCCTAGGTTCCTTGCCTAGCGCCCCCAAAGAAAAGAAGGAAGCCTTCTTGTTTTGAGGTCACTGTCATCTCACCGCCTATGTCATGAGCAGTTATAGTTTATGTTAAGTGCGAGTAGGTTCTGTGCAGCTTTTTCAGAATGTTCTAACTATGAGCAGTTTTTGGGGGAGCACATTGCAAGGGTGCCGAGTGAGGCGCTGGACAGAAGGGTGCCTGGTCTTCAGACCGCCATGTGGTTTCTGTTGTTGCTCTGTTACTAAAGCCGCTGCCCTGACTTGCTTTTTCTTTCCATTAAGGTAGAAAAGCTTCTCAGAGCAGTCGCGGACGGGGATCTAGAAATGGTGAGTCTCATCACTGTGACAAGATGCCTGATGCTCGTAACGGAAGAGCAGGAGGGTTTGTCTCATGGTTTCTGAGTTCAGTCCGCCACTGTGGAGACAACGTGGTGGTGGGAGTCGCCCTTCTCCATCCGGTGGACCCGGAAGCAAAGGAGAAGCAGAGAGACAGCCAGGAGTGGGCGCAGCCTGCAGGGGCCAAGGCTGCTACAGGCTCCACAGCCTTCAGGGTGCAATATGACTGGCAGCCCAGTGAATCAGCTTCCAAAACAGGAGTCTCAGGTGGGGTGGGGGGTGGGGGGACATTTTGAGATTAAAATCCCAAGAAAGTATTTTCAAAACTTTTAGTTTGAAGTGGCTGCCCTCAACGTTTCTTGCCTCCATTTGAGGCTCTCTGTCAGTTCCCCCTGGAAAGTGGTACCTTTTGTACGTACTTTGTCACGGGGATGCTAGGCGTCCCCGGGGAGGGGGCGCATAGCAAGCGTGGCCCCTGCCTTCTAGACATTGCCCTCCTGGGGTCGAAGTGATCCGCGTTAATGCTGGACGTGGTGGCACACGCCTTTAATCCTAGCATTTGGGAGGCAGAAGCAGGAGGATCGATGTGAGTTCGAGGCTAGCCTGGTCTACAAAGTGAGTCCAGGATAGCCAAGGCTACACAGGGAAACCCTGTCCCGAAAAGCCAAAAAAAACAAAAAAAAACAAAAAAACAAACAAAAAAACAACCAAGAAGTAATGTGCGCTAGAACCCAGACCAAAGTGAGGAGTGAGGAAGTTAGACAGAGCCAGTGTTACATGAGTCTTAATGGCAGTATGTGGACATTGAACTCCTGGGGTGGCGGCCTTGAGGCTCTGGGACGTCTCAGCAGCAGCAGCCAGTAGTAATAGTCCTCCAGGGGTCCCCACAGGCAGTTTCCACAGGCAATTGGCTTCCTGAAAGCAGTTTACTCTTGCTTAGCAGACCCAGAGTTCTGAATGAGTCATCTCCTAACAGCCTGTTAACAGTTTTTAAGAATGCTTTTTGAAGGCCTGCAGTGATGCTGGGGTGGTGGCTCACGCCTTTAGTCCCAGCACTCAGGAGGCAGACAGAGGCAGCCGGATCTCTGAGTTCGATGCCAGCTTGGTCTACAAGAGTGAGCTCAGGACAGCCAGGTCTACACAGAGAGACCCTGTCTCAAGAACAAGATGCTAGAGAGAGCCTTTGGGGCTAAAGAGATGGCTCTGTGTGGTTAAGGCCATCTGCTGCTCTTGTGGAGGACCTGGGTTTTGTTCCCAGCACCCATGTTAGGTGCCTTTCAACTGCCACCTATTCCAATCCCAGGAGACTCTAACACCTTCTGGCCTCTCTGGGCGTCAGGCACACATGTGGTACATAAAAGCTCACGCAGGCGCACGCACACATACACATAAAAGTAAAATAATGAGCCGGGCATGGTGGCGCACGCCTTTAATCCCAGCGCTCAGGAGGCAGAGGCAGGTGGGTCGCTGTGAGTTCGAGGCCAGCCTGGTCTACAAAGGGAGTCTAGGACAGCCAAGGCTACACAGAGAAACCATGTTTCAAAAAGCCAAAAAAAAAAAAAAAAAAAAAAAAAAAGTAAAATAATGGATAAATCTTTCAAAAGAGAGAGCTTTTCACTTATGACTGAGTGGGCCGTGTTTGCTCCTTGTGTTGTCATTGTGAGAGGACAACATAAGAGAACAGGATTGTTTCAGCTTACGGACTCAGGGCGCTGACCGGAACTGTTCGGTTCCATGCATTTGGGCAGCATATCACAGTGGCAGAGGGATTTCTTCACCTTGTGCCAAGCAAAAAAGCCTTGAGAGAGGGCCTGGGATATGGCTTAGTGAGTAGAGGGGCTTGCTGCAGAAGCCTGAAGACCTGAGTTCAATCCCCGGAACCCACCATAGAGTTGTCTTGTGCTCTGGTATCTACACTTGTGCTGTGGCATGTGTATGCCCCACCCCCACCCCCCAGTTACTCGAGCACGTGTGTACACACACACACACATACACACACGCACACGCAATAATAACATTTTCCAAAAGGCAGAGCGAGAGGGAGCGAAGTGTTGGAGATCACAGAACCCCTTGGCAAAGGCCCACCCCTAGGTGCCCCACCTCCTGTAGTTTCCAGCAGCATTATTAGCTGGGGTGTAGACATCCAACCTGGAGCCTGCGTGGGACAGTTCATATTCAAGCCATCACAGAGTGGGTAAACAGGAATCGCTGGGTCCCATTCTTAACAGCCTCCGTGACAGAAGAAACCTGTACAGAGTTGGCCATATATAAGCCTTTTCCAGACGCTGCTGTCATCGCCCAAAATGGCATGCGGCTCTCTGGAGGACACAGGCGCTGGACACAGGACACAGGAGCAAATGCTTTATGTCAGTGACTGCAGTGGCCCACGGAGCTGATTTGAGAAGGTTGTGTGTGTGTGTTCGCGTGTGCGCACGCATGCATGCACTTGCATACTCACATGATCACATGAGCTGCGGGCGAAGGCATCACAATACCGGAGTTCCCATTTCTCCTTGCTGTCCCCCCCAACCAGGTGCGTTACCTTCTGGAGTGGACGGAGGAGGACCTGGATGATATGGACGAGGCCATCAGCGCGGTGGATCTTGAGTTCTGTCACCCCTTGTGCCAGTGCCCCAAGTGTGCTCCAGCTCAGAAGGTGTGGCTTTGCCTGCGTCTTAGGGGGCAGGGCGGGGTGGGAGGCAGCTTTTCCTGAGTAGGAGGTTCTTTGCTTTAATTCCTGCCTGACTGTGCACAGGTGTCCCCCAAGGGTGGGGGCAGGAGCGGGGGTGGGGGCGGGGCTGATAAGTCCTGAGAGGGTGGAGAGCAGCATCCTTTCTTTGGTCATTTTCAACCCACCTGTTACTGATTGATTGACTGATTGATTGATTGATTTTTGAGACAGAATCTCCCTATGTAGCCCTGACTGGAAGGCACTATGTACACGAGGCTGGCCTGCAGCTCACAGAGATAAGCCTGCCCCAGACCCATGAGTGTTAGGGTTAAGAGCATGCACCACAATGCTGGGCTGTGTTTTTATTTTATGCATGTGGTGGTTTTGCATGCACGTGTATCAATGCACGGCATGTGTGCAGTACCCATGGAGCCCAGAAGAGGGCATCAGGTGCCCTAGAACGGCAGTTACAGGTAGGTGTGAGCTGCCATGTGGATGCCGGGAACTGAACTCGGTTCCTCTGGAAGAGCAGCCAGGGCTCTTAACTGCTGTGACGTCTCTCCAGCCCTCTTCGGTTATTTGTTTTTCAAAATAGGGTTTCTCTGTGTAGCCCTGGCTGTCCTGGATTCACTTAATAGGCCAGGTTGGCCTCGAACTCACAGCGATCCACCTGCCTCTGCGTCCCGAGTGCTGGGATTGGAGGCGTGTGCCACTGCACCTGGCTAGGTCCAGCCCTCTTTTTGTCATCATCATTATTTTTAATGTTTGAGCTGCTCTTCGCATATAGTGAGATCCAACCTTTAGCCCACACAGTGCCACACTGTTCTCACGGAGATGCTCTGCGGAGCCATTCTGTTTGCCTTTTGACTGATCAGTCTCCTCTCGGTGCAATTTAAAAATCACCAGGGAGGGTGCTGGAGAGGTGGCTCAGAGGTTAAGGGCACTGGCTCTTCTTCCAAAGGTCTAGAGTTCAATTCCCAGCAACCACAAGGTGGCTCACAACCATCTATAATGAGATCTGCTGCCCTCTTCTGGCCTGCAAGTGTACATGCAGGCAGAATACTGTATAATAAATAAATAAATAAATCTTTAAAAATAAAAATAAATAAATAATTAATTAAAAAAACCAAAACCCACTGGGCATGGTGACACACACCTGTAATCCCAGCACTGGGCGAAGCAAAGGCAGGAGGATCTCCATGAGTTCGAGGCCAGCCTGGTCTACAAAGCGAGACCAGAACAGCCAAGGCT
This sequence comes from Acomys russatus, assembly GCF_903995435.1. NCBI lineage: Eukaryota > Metazoa > Chordata > Mammalia > Rodentia > Muridae > Acomys > Acomys russatus. The sequence continues at coordinate 3,172,681 of NC_067155.1, read as the reverse complement.
ACACAGAGAAAACCTGTCTCGAAAACCAAAGCAACTAGAAGATGCAGTGGTTTGACGAGGAATGGCGTCCAGAGGCTTATGTACCTGAATGCTTAGTTATAAGGACGTGTCACTCTTTAAGAGGGATTAGGAGGTGTGGCCTTGTTGGAAGAAGTGGGTCACTGGAGATAGGCTTTGGGGTTTCAAAAGTCCAAGCTAAGCAGGGCACGATGGCGCACAGAAACACAAATACATACATACATACATACATACATACATACATAAAGCAGTTTCATGATTTAAAAAGGGGAGGTATTGCCGGGCGTGGTGGCACACGCCTTTAATCCTATCACTCCAGAAGCTGAGGCTGGCGGATCACTGTGAGTTTGAAGCCAGCCTGGTCTACAAAGCGAGTCCAGGACAGCCAAGGATACACAGAGAGACCCTGTCTTGAAAAACCAATTTTAAAAAGGGGGGTGGGGGAGTTACACGATGTACTGACTGTTTCGGCAGGTTTGGCAGACATGTAGGCAATCTGTTTTTTTGACTCTCAGGCTGGCTTTGAACTCACATTGTAGTTAAGGATGACCTTGAACCCCTGACCCTCCTACATTACCTAGGTGCTGGGACTACAGCTGTGTGCCACCCACCCCACCAGCTTTCACGCATAGCCTTCTGCTAAACACTGTCGTGAAGAGACACTGTCTGTGTGTCAGTACTCTCCCGCTCAGGAAACGCCCACCCTCCCCCATCACCCCTGGAGACCTACGGTCAGTCTCCTTAGCACTGGGCGCTGTCACTCCTTATGCGCAGGTGCATTTCCCGTGACTGGCCATGTTACCGGAACGACCATCACTTCGCTTGGCCGTGACGCCTTCCATTGTGTTTGGAGTTAGGGCTGGTGCCCAGCGTGCCTGCGCCGCCCGCTTGTCCCAGCCTGTCTTATTGCACAGGCTTGGTTTTTCTCAATTACGTTTCATGGATTCCCTGTCCTTCATTTGTGAGCTTTGTGTCTTTGGGGCACCCATCTGACATGATAAGGTATCCCTGTGGACGGCTCACTCTGGTGAATACTGGAAGCCAGACTTTTGGTACCTCTTCCCCGTCCGAAGAAGTGGGAAATCACTCACAGGCCATATTGAGTCCAGATCCCTCTGTGATCCCAAAATTTGCCGAGGAGCTGTTGGGGAGCAGAGAGGTCCTTTCCAGCACTGTCCCAGCCTTGCCTCCTAAGTACTAATGCCACGCATTTGCACCCTCTGCCTTACCCAGAAACTGGCAAGGATTCCTGCCAGTGGCCTTGGTGTCAATGCGACCGACCAGGACGGCTTCTCTCCCCTGCACATGGCTGCCTTGCATGGCCGGACCGACCTCGTCCCCCTCCTCCTGAAGCACGGTGCCCACTCGGGTGCCAGGAACACAAGCCAAGCCGTCCCGCTCCACCTGGCCTGCCAGCAGGGCCACTTTCAGGTACGGCCCCCCATCGCCTGGGCAGCAAAGTAGGGGCTTGATTTGGGGAGGAACCGCACTTGGTGACAGTGCGCTGGGGCAGTGCTAGGGGACATCCAGAGGACCTCCTTCGTGGCACCCCTGACCTGGGAGTGGTCCCACTCTCCTCCCCACTGCCACTCAGACTGGGAGGTATAAAGCTGTCACTGTGATCCTGACCACAGCAAGACTGCGTCTCTTCTGTGTAAAGGAACCAGGCCCCTTTCCTTAAGGACTCCCATCAAGGCCAAAGTCTGAAAAAAAAAATGTAAAAACTGGCCTACCCAGTCCTCCGTTAAGGACCCCCATTAAGGCCAAAGTCTTACCTGCTTAAAAAGTCCAGTTGGGGCTGGAGAGATGGCTCAGTGTTTAAGAGCACTGCCTGCTCTTCCAAAGGATCCCAGCACCCGCATGGCAGCTCACAACTGTCTTTGACTCCAAGATCTGACACCCCCACACCAGCACACATAAATTAAATAAAAAATATTTAAAAAAAAAAAAAAAAAGTCCAGTTTGTCCCAAGGATAGCGACAGTCCACCTGTGCTGAGAGTCCAGCACAGCGAGTTTGTGTTACAGATTGTGTTTAATATTTTCACTTTCCCAGGAATGTACTTACCCCTCCCAACTAAAAAAGTTCCTAACACCTCTGTGAGTGCTTCAACCAATCACATGCTGTAAAACTCATTTCTTTGTCTAAAACCTATAAAGGCCCGTGCCTCTGCTTCTCTGGGTCTCTCCAGCTCGAAAGATATTAGCAGACCCCGTCGTGTCGGCTCAATAAATTCCTATGCATTCGCATTGACAACGAACTCTGTCTCTCAGTAGGGACCCCGAAAATAGACCAGAGATCTCTCAAAAGGTCTCAGTCTTACATGTCAACGTTCTGGCCTTTAGATCTGTGCAAACAGCTTCATATTTTATAAAGTATATTCAAGGCCCTGTATAGAGCTCCAAGACAGAAATTTGCAATTACTAACATTTGTTTTGTTTTGAAGTGAGGTCTTAATATATTAACTCGGCCTGGTCTCAAACTTTCAATCCTCCTGCCTCAGCCTCCTGAGTGCGGGGATTGCAGGTGTGTGCCATCACACTTGGCGTTGAACCGATTAGCATGCTAACGTCGGTTTTCTTTGGGAAGTTGTCTCTGTTACTATCACTTACATCATCCTCTGCCTTGGGGACCTCCACTGTGGGGCCATGGCTCCAGCCCACATCTCTCTCAGACATCTCTCAGAGTGCTTCCCATCATGCATTGGGAGCAAAGGCTGCAATTCTGCGTAGGTCACTAAGGGTGGAAACCCTACTGCCGGCACATTGTGGGCGCAGACGGGACCCCCACAATCGAGAACCCCTTCTGTTACTCCAGAGGGTCCTTTTTACCTGAGAAGAAAGAGTTCCTTTTCTAAATTGTAATTACGATCGGCGTCTCTCTTCTCTGGACTAGGTGGTGAAATGTCTCTTAGATGCCAATGCAAAACCTAATAAAAAGGACCTTGGTGGGAACACGCCTCTCATCTATGCCTGCTCTGGTGGCCATCATGAAGTGGCTGCACTGTTGCTACAGGTAAAAGCCTCCCTGCCACACCGGGCCTTTTCTTAAAAAGCAATTTTTGTTATTACAGTTCTTAAAGATTTATTTTTTATTTTATGTATATGCGTGGTTTGCCTGCATGTAAGTATGTATGTATACCATGTAGTGCAGTGCCCTCAGAGACCAGAAGAGGGCACCAGATCCCCTGGAACTGCAGCTAACAGACTGCTGTGCCCTGTCTGATGTGGGTGCTGGGAACTATATGCAGGTCCCCTTCAAGAGCAGCGCACTACAGAGCTGTCCGCCAGCCCCTGCACAAGGCCTTCTAACACCCTGTCTGTGCCTGCCTGTCAATCAGCCTTCTCTGGGAAGGTGAACTGTGTGCCTGCATTTCTGCTAGTGATTCTGTGGCAGATGGGCCAGTGTTAGGGAGATGACCAGGGTCAGTGAGGTGGCCCCGCTTGAACTGAAGATCTGGGCCTGGCCTTCTCCCATTGGGAATGCTAAAGTTAGCACGCATTGATGGTAAATCGGAGACTGAAGACGCTGCCCCCTCACACAGCCTTGTCCATACCTCTGCCACTTCACACTGCTCACGCCGATTCACACTGCTCACACCACTTTACAATGCTCAGGCTGCTTCTCACGCCACTATATACTACTCACACCACTTCACACTGCTCACACTGCTTCATGCTGCTCATGTCACTTCACATTGCCCACACTGCTTCATACTGCTCACGCCACTTCACACTGCTCACACCGCTTCATACTGCTCACACCGCTTCACACTGCTCACGCCACTTCACACTGCTCACACAGCTTCACACTGTTCACGCCACTTCACACTGCTCACACCGCTTCTCACGCTACATCATACTGCTCGCGCCACTTCACACTGCTCACACTGCTTCATACTGCTCATGCCATTTCACACTGCTCACACCACTTCACACTGCTCACACCCACTTCATACTGCTCATGCCACTTCACACTGCTCACACCGCTTCTCACGCCACATCATACTGCTCGTGCCTCTTCACACTGCTCACACTGCTTCATACTGCTCATGCCATTTCACACTGCTCACACCATTTCACACTGCTCACACCCACTTCATACTGCTCACGCCGCTTCACACTGCTCATGTGTTCTGAAAACAATGCATGGGCAGAAGCGAGGCACAGCGCTGCGTGCCTGCCATCCTCGCACTCAGGAGGCTGAGGCAGAGGGTTGATAGTTCCAGGCCAGCCTGTGCTGTGTAGTGGAACCCCATCTCAAGGTACACAGAAACAAAGTGTGTGTGCTTTTTACATTAGTATGCTTTGTTTTCTATTTCATGTCAGAAATTGTTGTTTGAAGCCTCGGCTGCTCTTGGCCCGGGGTGTTGGCACATTGTAATTCTAGTACTTGAGAGACCAGAGCCAGCCTGGGGAACTCAGTGAGAGGAACTCAAACCAAACCAAACAAAATACCCAGTACCCCTTGAGTTTGGGTGGTCAGGAAGCACGGATACACCAGAGTTCCGCTGTTCGGCAGTTACTGTAAGCTGGCTTCTGTTCTTTCGTGCCGTGTTGACAAGCACTGCAGTGCACATCCTCAGTGGGGAATATGTTTTGCTTAGTGGTTTGTTTGTTTTAATCCACAGAAAGTTAAGGAAAATGTTTTTTTTTTTTTTTCTATTTAACATAGAAAATTAATGCTCAGAAGAAACTGTTGCTTACAGCCTTGATTTGGGGCCTGAGGAGACGGCTCAGCAGTTAACAATACAAGCTCTTTCAGAAAGGGGCCTTTGGCTCCCAGCATCATATCAGGTGGCTCACAACCACCAGAAATGAGAGCTCCGGGAACCTGGTGCTTCTGGCCTCAATAGGCACCAGTGCTCACACAAAGACCCACACAAACACACACATACACATAACCAAAAATTGGAAGAAAAGAAAATCGAACTTGATTTTTAAAAAGAAGTTCCAAAAATTCTTTATTGAGCCACACACCCAGGAAGCTGAGTTTGAAGCTATCCTGGAATACATAGAAAGTTTGGGGCTAGCCTGGGCTACATAGTGACACCATCTCAAAAGCAGATTTTTTTTTTTTTTTTTTTTGAGACAAAGTCTTACTGTGTAGCTCTGGCTGCCCTTGAACTCACCATGTAGACATGCTGGCCTCAAACTCAAAGAAATAGGCTTGCTTCTGCCTCCTGAGTGCTAGGATTAGCTACTGTTGACACTAAGCTGTCTTCAGAAAATAATTTTATGGACCTAGGCGATGGCCTAGCAAGTATACATGATTGTGCAAGCCCAGCTACCTAAGTTCTAAATTCCATGCCTGCATTCCACGTAGAAAGTGGATGGATGAGATGACCCGGAGCTACAGAAAAGAAAATGGTATTAGAAACACTGGCTGTTCTTTTTGTTTGGTTGGTTATTTGGTTTGTTTTTCAAGACAGGGTTTCTCTATGTAGCCCTGGCTGTTCTGGAACTCGCTCTGTAGGCCAGGCTGGCCCCTAACTAAGAGACCCACCTGCCTCTGCCTCCTGAGTGCTGGAATCAAAGGCGTGTGCCACCATGCCCAGCTTACCGGCTATTCTTTCAGGGGACCCAAGTTCGTTTCTCAGCATCCCTATAGTGCCTTACAATCACCCATGTTCCAAGGTTTTTGTGGCCATTTTCTGGCCTCCAGAGCCACAGGGCATGCACACAATGGACGTACACACCTACTGGCGAAACATTCATACATATAAAATAAAAATAAATAAACCTTTTAAGAATGTGGATGCTAGAGAGCTGGCTCAGAAGTTAAGTGCACTGTCTGTTCTTTCAGAGGTCCTGACTTCAATTCCCAGCAACCACACGGTGGCTCACAACCATCTATAATGTGACCTCATGCCCCGTTCTAGCCTGCAGGTGTATATTCAGGCAAAACACTGTACATAATAAATGAATGAATGAATGAATGAATGAATGTGGCTGCCCTGTAGTTCCTGCCTATACTCCCAGCACTCCTACCTCAAGATGAGAGTTGGGGATGGGAGAGTTGGCAAGGTGTTCCCATATGCAGTCGAGCGACAGAAACAAGAGAGACCTCACTCACCTCAGAAACAGGCAGGAGGAGAGATCAACTCCCAAAGGGTTGTTTTCTGACCACTGTATGTGTGTTGTGATAGCGTGTACCTCTGACAATAGATAAATGTTTACAAAGTAGTTTTCTAGCCACCAGTCACATCGGCTCGGCACCTACTGTCCCCGCCTCTCTCCTAGCGTGGGGCCTCCATCAACGCTACCAACGAGAAAGGCAACACGGCCCTGCACGAGGCTGTGATGGCAAGGCATGCCTTGGTGGTGGAGCTGCTTCTGTTCCACGGAGCGTCTGCTGACATCCTGAACAAGAGGCAGTACACGGCTGCGGACTGCGCAGACCAGGTGATGGAGGGCGCGTGCGCAGACTAGGTGATGGAGGGCGCACGACGACCCAGGCAGGCTCGCACTCCCCGAAGCACACCACGCCTTCCTTGTGGTCAGAGCAGATGTGAGATGACAGCAGCCAGGTGGTTGGTGCTCCGTGCTGAGCTAAGTGAGCGTGCCCGACGTCCACTGGCGGGGCTAGACACGTGCCAGCGTCCAGTGCTCACTCTTTCTGACCCGAGGGAAGGTGGAGCACCTATCAACCGCTACTATTACATGCCTTAGTCTGGTACGCACAGATGCTGTCACATCTGGGAAGTGGCAGGTCAGATGTCATTCTTGGTGTGCCAGCCCGGTAGCATAATGGAGAGTTTTAGTTGTGGAGTTAAATCCTTCAGATTTAGAGAGAATTTAGATCCCCAGTTTACTACTCTCTCCAGTGTGGTTGATTCAATCATGGCGAAAGAGGGTCGCTTCCCTCTGCTCCTGTCTTCATGGGGAATCTTGGTTTTAAACTCCAAGTGGAGAGCTCGTTGGTTGTTGATTGGCCCAATAGAGATGTTAAAGTCATTGTAAAGCCAACCTAATTGTTTAATTAATTATTTAATTTCAAACCCAGTGACATTTAGGGCGAGGCTCAGTGGTAGAGCCCCTGCCTAGAATCCCCCAGTGAGGAGCTGGGGTGTGGCTTAGTGATAGAGCCCCTGCCTAGAATCCCCCAGTGAGGAGCTGGGGTGTGGCTCAGTGGTAGAGCCCCTGCCTAGAATTCCCCAGTGAGGGGCTGGGGTGTGGCTCAGTGGTAGAGCCTACAATCCCTTACTGAGAGGCTGGGAGTCGCTCATTGTAGAGCCCCTGCCCATCATGTGCAAAGTCTTGGGTGGCATCCCTAGCTCCTCAAAAAGGAAATACTTTCAAATAATTGTCTTTTATTGTCTTAATGTAGAGAATGAATATACCTTTAAGTATATTCAAGTATATGCACTGGGTGACAAGGTGATGTTGAATTTTAGGCGTCCCTTGAATGTGTTGAGGTGTCTATGAGGGTTGATGTTACTTAACAGGTAACACGTAACTTTTCACTTGGTACTTTCTCAAAGATGGATGATGCGGAGGATGCTCTCCTGGGTGTGAATTGGTCCCTGGCTCCTGAACAGCCTCCTGATAACCACGTAGTTCCAGCCCCCGCTGTGCTTCCCCCAGGCTGTGTTTGACACAGTTTCCCTGTTGCCGGGGCGTGAACTCCTGAGCTCCACCTACTCCCCAGCCCCACGTGCCGGGACAGTGGACGCATGCGCAGAGGGGCCTTGGCGTCGTCTCTTTGTTTGTGTGTTGTTGTTTCGGAGCTAGTGTAGGGAGGGGTTTTAGTCACTGCAGTATTGCTATCTAGACGGAAGCCCGAGTGGTGATCTGCTGAGAAAACATCAAAACACCTGAGTGACGTTTCCCCCTCTAAATTGTAGGACTCGAAAATAATGGAGTTGCTGCAGGTAGTGCCAGGTTGTGTTGCATCCTTAAGCAGTGCCGGGGAGACGGACGGCAAGGACTGTGTGACCGTTCAGATCAGGAAGAAATGTAAGTCCACCCGTGACGTCTGTCTGTGTAGTTGGTGCTTTCGGGGTGTGTGTGTGTGTGTGTGTGTGTGTGTGTGTGTGTGTGTGTATGGATGTGTGTGTATGTGTGGATCAGTGTGGTGTGTGGATGTGTATGGGTAAAGTGAATTTTTGTGTTATGTATGAATGTTTGTATAATTATGTGTATGTTTAAATGTGCGTGTGTGTGTGTGTGTGTGTGATTATGTGTATGTTTTTTCCCCCCTTTTTTTCTCGAGACAGGGTTTCTCTGTGTAGCCTTGACTGTCCTGGACTCACTTTGTAGACCAGTCTGACCTTGAACTCACAGCGATCCACCTGCCTCTGCCTCCCGAGTGCTGGGATTAAAGGCATGCACCACCACCGTCTGGTGATTGTGTGTTATGTTTAAATGTGTGTGTCTGTGTGTGAGTGTGTCTATGTCTGAGTGTGAGTGTGTGTGTCTGTATGTGTATATGAATGTGTGTGATTGTTTAAATGTGTCTGTGTGTGCATGTGTGTGCCTATATGTGTGTGTCTGTGTGTGTGTGTATATGGGTGTGTGTCTATATGTGTGTGTGTGTCTGCATCTGTGTGTGTGTCTATATGTGTGTGTCTCTGTGTGTGTGTGTGTGTCGTCAGCCTTGGCTGGCATTCCATAGGAGCCGCCTGGCTTGTAGTCACAGGACTTCCCACCGGGCTGGAGCAGGCTGCCTGCCGAGGATATGGCCCTGCCTGGCTTTGCTTCCCCAGGCCTGCGTGTGTGTGTGGGAACCGTGTGTGTGCTCAGTGTCCTTGGAGACTAGAAGAGGGCCTCTGCTGACCTGGGACTGGAGTTGCAGTCACCACATGGGTGCGGGGAACCAAACCGCGGTCCTCGGAGGAGCAGCCAGTGCTCTGAGCCGCTGGGCCTTGACTTTGGTCCCGGGGCTGGAACTCGACTCTTTATGCCTCACAGGCAAGCACTTGACCAACCAGCTCCCCAGCCCGTCAGTGGTTTTTGGCTGTGGATTTTGGGGGTGGCAGGCATGAATCTATGGCCTCGCACATGCCAAGCAGGTGCTCCACTGCTGAGCCATGCCCCTAGCCCTGTTTGCATTTAATTTCAAATGAGAACTGTAATTATTGTCATGACAGGGAGGAATACAGGGGCCATAGAAACCATGTAGATCAGGGTGTGTCAGGTGAGGAGCTGTGTTTTGAGCTAGTTTTCTGGTTGACTGTAATAATGTCCCCTGCAGAAGAAAGATTGACTATAGTGCCAGCTTCACCATCCAGGCCTCCCGTTCACAACTGGGGAGAGCAACAGTCTTGATTCTCTCTTGTCTCATGTCCTAAATCCAGGTGTTCTGTGCACTTCCAGGATACGCAGGGTGAATGCTAGCCTCCCCGAGGCCTGAGCCGCTTAAGACCCGAGAGTCTAAGGATTTCCCTTGCACATACTAGGCAAGTGCCTACCACTGAGTCGCGCTCCAGCCCTCTTTTGCGGTTTTTTTTTTAAAGATTTATTTATTATTTATACACTGTTCTGTCTGCATGTGAGCCTGCATGCCAGAAGAGAGCACCAGATCTCGTTATAGATGGCTGTGAGCCACCATGTGGTTGCTGGGAATTGAACTCAGGACCTCTGGTAGACCAGACAGTGCTCTTAACCTCTGAGCCATCTCTCCAGCCCCGGTTTTTTTTTTTTTTTTTAAGTTATGTATGTGTGTGCTTGTCTGCATGTGGGTATGTGCACATGAGTGCAGGTGCGTATGGAGTCCAGAAGAGGGCAGCAGAGCCCCTGGACCTGGAGTCACAGGTGATGGTGAGTTGTCTGTGAACCAAACTTGTGTCCCTTCTACAAGCAGCACACCCCCTTAACCACTGAACCGTCTCTCCAGCCCCTTAGTGTTTTTTAGTTTGCAGGGGCGCCAAGGGTGGTGTAATTAGATACCTGCCCAGCAGTATCCAGAATGAGTACTTTCTTTTTAAAACATTATTTAAAAGAGATTCTATTTCACGAGCTTTTCAAATTTGGGTTTGAATGTAGTTGTAACCACATAGATAAATCCAGACATTCCTAGAGAATCCTGGGGCAGCCCTGCTGTAACTGGGTGCAGTTGAGGGGCACCCACATAAAGACCTCGCCTCGTCTCACCAGGGTTTGCCTAGTGAGGACTAGCTATCTACCAGGTTTTTAAGGCGAATTCAGCACTCAGCTTTCTAAACTTTGTTAAGCTGGGAAATCAGTGCACTTACGTGTACTGCAGTTTTAAAGTCACCTTTATTTATGAAGTTTTCGGGTGTTTTACTATTCTATTCACAGGGAACCCCAAAATGTACGACCTGCCGGAAGAACCATTTAGGAGGCAGTTTTGTCTCGCTGGCCCCGGGCCCTTTCCAGTGAGTATCTAGCACAGGTTGACTTTCCCTGGGGGATGCTGGGATCTGTGCCTCTTTAACTGCGCGTGCAGTGCTGCCATCTTGTGGCCAGTAGCCGTTAAGACTACCCAGAGGCTTCACTTGGTTTATTTTGCGTTTCAGGGAAAGGACCTGAAGGGATCCAAGTGTGCCTGATCTCACAGGAGACTCTCTGCGGGAGGTGAGCGCTTGCGCCACGGGGGCTTCCAAGGTCTAGCTTCTAAAAAAATAATCCACAAAGAACCTTTCTCCTCCACTGTCATTTTCATCCTGTTATCTCCTTCATTGAAAGAATAAGCAACAGTTAAAACTTGAGCTTTACAGTGGGGCAGGCGAGAGTGTAGCCTTCTGGGTAAATTTAAAACTAAAGCTCTGGACAAGCCAGGTGCCATATTCCTTTCATCCCCAGCGCTCAGGAGGCAGAGGCCGGTGGATCTCTGTGAGTTCAAGGCTAGCCAGGGCTACATAGTGAAACCCTGTCTCCAGAAAAACAAAAACAAAAACAAAAAACATACTGTCTCCAAAAAAACATAAAGCGACAGTTCTGAGCTGAGGGAGTCGGGGAGAAGTGGAGAGGTACAGTGCACATGGGAAAGCTGCAGTTCAGTGTTTACAGAAAGCAGAAGAGCCCAGATTTTACTGCTTTTTAATATTTGAAATACATAAGGACAGTCTGTATGTAGACAGCATAGTTATCTCCCCCCCCACACCACACGTAGATCTTTATGTACCCAACTTGCTGCTACTGAACCAATTAGAAAAGGCCTGATGTACAGTCTATAGCGCTGTAAAGCGATGCATCTCAGAAGCCTTTCCCTCTCCCAGTTGAAGAGAAAGAAAGGACGCCATGCACAGCCTGGGTTTGCTGGGACAGATAAAGAAAACTTAACACATGATCATTTTAGAGAGTCTCTGCAATAATTAGTCTGACAAATACAGTAATCCTCCCCCACCCCCATGTGCAACAGTTTTCATACCTTCCTCAAACTCAGGGTAATCTTCCTACCTCCGTTTCCCGAGGGCTGGGGTCACAGGTGTAACCTGCCATGCCCGGCTTGCATGACAAAAATCTGATTTCGTATTTTGATTTTTCCATAGTTTTGCTTATATCCCTGCTCCTGGGCAGGTCGTGTGTCAGAGAGGGTCAGTCAGGTGCCCCCTTCCCATGCTGGGTGTGACAATCAGATGTCTTTACCGTGCTGTTTCCGAGCCGGAAAAGCAGGAGCGGCAACAGCACACTTGATCACCGGGATTAGAAACACGTGAGGTGTGACAAGCACATCACTAAATTTCGGGTGCCACTGCACCTGTGGGGTCCTGGGCGCACTGTCTGACAACCTGGGGCAGAGGAGGAGCCACTGCTGTCGTGGGTGGTTAAAGTACAGTACAGCCATTAACTATGTTTTATCTTTTCTTTAGCCAGAGAAGTCACGGGAAAGCAGAATGGCCTGCCAGGCCAGAGCAGCTATCAGATCTCTGAGGAAGGAAACAGTGGCTCCCAGAGAGGCCTGTGCCGAGGCCGGCTGGTCCGCGGGCATACGGTCGCCGATGCAGCCAGACCTCAGGTCCCAGAGGTGACTGGGCCACCTGACCACCCAAGAGGCTGGTGTTTCTCAGGGTTAGCAGTAAGGGACTGGTAAACCTGCCACTGAGACACGAGTCTGCGTGGGTGAGCATGGGGACTGTGTCGAGCTACGTGTACTTTCAATAGCCAGCTTGAGAGATGGCCCCTTGGATTTACTGCCCTCGCCCCCCTTCAAAGCTAACTAGCAAACTTGGAACGGAGTGGGAGGGAGGGAGCAAGCCCCTTTCACCTTCGTACTTGGGTTTCCTGGTCACGGGCAGCAGCTTCACCGCCAGTTCTGACCTCCTCGGGCTGGAAGGCGCTAAATGCCTGTGGTCTGATGAGCAGGCCGACCTTGTGCTAGAAGGATCCCCGTGTCCGGAAGTCCGAGAAGCGGTGTCAGTCCCGTGGCACTGCGCATCCTGTCAGGATGAAGTACAGAACCTGCAAACACTCAAACTGGAAACTGCCCGAACGCCATTTTGATGTTCGTCCCAGTGAAGAGGACCTACCATTCTGCCTTGTCCTACACCGCACGCACGGGAAGAGTTGGCTGTCACTCACTTTCCCAACACAGGCCCTCGGGTCACTGCACGCGCACTCCTGGCAGGTTTCTGCTGGGACCCTCCCCGACCCCGCACGGCTGACGACGGTCACCTGAGAGCAGCTTTGGCACATCTCAAGTCTTTTGATTCAAATTGAAAACGTACAGCACAAACCATGTCACTTTAATTTAGAATTTGTTGCCATTGATTCCTTTTTTTTTTAATAACTTTCTATAGATTGTATTATTTTTTTTTTTTATGTTCTGAGCCTAACGTTGCAAACACGGGTTCGTCCTGAGTCAGTTTTCAAAGGCCTTTGTGAGGGGGAAGTGGTTCTGTGCGCGTGTTTGGAATACCTGCGAATGTAGGGAAGGCAGGGCCGATTATTTTTCTACAAAAGTAATTTATGATTTCTAATTTTTCTACTGTGCCTTGGATATGTGCCAAATGATGGAAAAGAAAACAGTAAACTTTACGACTCTTGAGTGTGTCGTGCCTGGACTTTTGACTCTACCACCCTTCTGTGAACATGTGACAATTCCTCAGTGGGGGACATGGCATTTGCCTGTTCCCCAGTCCTAAGGTCACTCTAGGGAGCCACTGAGTTCATTGGGCCTCCTTCCAGAGCAATGGAGAGAGGTCACAATGGAGGGTGGGCACCCAGCACGGATGAGGACCCCTGCCTATGTGGAGGAAGCCCCCTTCCCTGGCCTTTCTCCCACTCTCCAGCCCCTCTCTGAGGCTATGTGCAATTATAGCAGAATTACATACACAACTGGCTGGAGGGCTGGGCGGACACTTGCTGAGTCCCCGGACTGTGCCCCTACCCCTCCCATAAAGCAGCAGTGACATTCAACAAACCCAGCGGCAAGGTCTTCCTTTCGTGGGCACAGCTGGTGTGAAGAAGATGGTGGCAGCTTGCCTCAAGGGACAGCCCCGCACAACACAGTCCTGTGTATTGAAGGCTGACGGCCCCCCCCCCCCCCCCCGCTCAGGGTGATGAGTCAGCAGCGTGCACAATTCGCCAGAGTGCCCCCCACAAAGACACTTTTTCTGGTGGCACTTAAGTTGCTAGACTGACTTTGGTTCCTGGCCCCTCAGCTTCCTGAGGAGCTGGGATTACAGGCCTGCACCAACACACTCAAAACAGGAAGGAAGGAATGTAGCCTCCTGACAGAGATCAGTAAGTGAGGGCGTTGACGTGGCTTGTTGACTTTTCCTCCCAGGTCCTCTGAGAAGTGGCCAGTGCTCAGGACAGTCAAGCCATCTCTCCAGCCCTCCCCCCGCCCCCCCCCCCCCCACCCCCCCCCCTTTTTTTTTTTTTTTTTTTGGTTTTTGGAGACAGGATTTCTCTGTGTAGCCTTGGTTGTCCTAGACTCGCATTGTAGACCAGGCTGGCCTCAAACTCACAGGGATTAAAGACGTGCGCCACCACCACCCACCTTTCTTATATTCAACAAAACCACTTTATTGGTGTCTGCTGCTGACTTATCCGTGCAGAGAATCTCGGGAGGCAGACACATCTGAGTGTTCAGCTCCTGCTAACCACTGCAGTGAGGGGTGGGGCAGTCTACAAGTTTTTGGGTTTTGTTTTCAGTTGCTTTCCTCACTTATAAAAAAAACCAAAAAACCCAAAAACTTGATGTGGCCATTAAGAATTGGCAATCTTTGTGTGTTATTTGCAATCCCGAACACTACCAGCTCCATGGCCGAGGGCTCAACGTTTCCATGTTGCTCGTTGGCTCCTCCAAGCCCCTGTCCTGGTATCAGCAGCCAACTTTCCTTTCCCAAGTGTCCTCCAGCACAGCTCGGCCAGGCCACGGCATGAGGACGCTAACTGTAAGGAAACATGCAACAAAACTTAGACATGTGTCAAGGGTCTTTCTAGTGTTTCATATAAATGAGTCATAAAGCAAATTCTAAGCCTAACTGGTAGGTTTGAGGTCTTAAGCAGGGCGGAGGATGTGCCTCAGCACTGTGTACTGATTGCCAGCACCACATAGACCAGGGAGGGTGGCCCGCATAGGTAATCTCAGCACTAGAGACGGAAGATCGTGAGTCTGAGGTCATCCTTGGCTGAATGTTGAGACCAGCTTTGGACATAATGCAACCCTGTCTTAAAAACAGTAACAACAGACCCAAAACCACACACAAAACCTTTTAGGTTTGTCTCACAGTACAATCCTGAACACAGGCTGACAATTCATTTTTTTACATTTTTTTAGGACTGACTTGTTATGTGTGTGTGTATGTGCTTAGAAGGGTGTCCGTGTGCAGGTTTCTGAGGCCAGAGTGTATCCAATCCAATCCCCTGGAGCTGGACGTATAGGCAGCTGTGAGCTGCCCAACATGGGTGCTAGGAGGCACGCAGCCATCAGTCCAGCCTAGTCCACTGTAACCACATCATGGTACGACAGTTACCATGGGGGGGTGAGGTTGGGAGGGGACTAGTTAGTCTGTGGAAGTATCACTCGTCATCTTGGATCTGAGTGGTTTATGTTGGATCATGCAAACCCGACGCCTCTAAAAATCAAATCAAAAGCTAGGAATCTGAAACATCCCTGCCTTAAGAATGCTGGATGTGCCAGGCGGTGGTGGCGCACGCCTTTAATCCCAGCGCTCAAGAGGCAGGGGCAGGTGGATTGCTGTGAGTTCGAGGCCAGCCTGGTCTACAAAGTGAGGCCAGGACAGCCAAGGCTACACAGAGAAACCCTGTCTCAAAAAACCAAACCAAACAAACAAAAAACCAAAAAGAATGCTGGCTGTGGGGCTGGAAAGATGGCTCAGGGGTTAAGAGCACTGTCTGCTCTTCCAGAGGTCCTGAGTTCAATTCCCAGTAACCACATGGTGGCTCACAACCATCTATAAAGTGACCTGGGGCCCTCTTCTGGCCTGCAGGTGTACACGCAGATAGAGCTCTCATATATACATTAAAAAAAAAAAAAAAGCTGGATGTGGCTGGGGAGATGGCTCAGCGGTTATGAACATCGCTTGTTCTAGCAGAGAACCAGAGACCCCGAGTTCGATTCCCAGTGTCCGCATGGCTCCTCACAAGGACCTGTAAGCCCGGTTTCAGTGGACGCAAGCTCTCGGAAGCCCAGGCCAAACAGCAGTGTACAGAAAAGGAAGGACAACAAGGAATGCTGGGCGTGTCCGAGCTGACGGTGGATCCGGCTGCCGAGGCTTCTGCTCCCTTGGTGTCTGCGCTGCTGGCACAGCTTCTGTTCCTCCCCCGCGTGCTGACGTCCCAGCTGCAAAGCCACCACATCACTCACGATGCGGGTCTTCTGCTGAGGAGCCTGCGACTCTGAAACACCCAAACTGCTTTAGTTTGAGTAACAAGTTTATTTTTTCAAAAGCATATATAGACAATAAACAAAGTAAACATGTAAAAGGTTGTAACTGTCCTAGACGCGGCTCCGCAGGCTGAGCACTTCCTCTTAGTAATCCTCGTCTTCATCAGACTCCATTACTTTCCTTCTGTTGAACTAGGGAAAAATTAAAGGGATGTCAGACACTTTATAAAGCCTCAGGTTTTCCAAGAAAAACATTTTTAATTACTCACGTGAGGCTTTTGTGTGTGTGTGTGTGTGTGTGTGTGTCTTTCAAACAACTCAGTGGGTAAAGAGAGAGAGAACCTTAAGCATTACTCTCTTCCCGACCACTTTTGCGAGCGCAGATGCCCGCCGAGCGCAGCCATGCCTCCTGCACTTACTGTAACCGTCGTCCTCTTCTCTGTCTGCTGGCTGACCTTCTCAAGTATCTCTATCAACCCTTGTTCTGACACCTATAACCAGAGCAGGAAACAGTGTCACAGCACGCGTCTCCCACAGGCCAGCCACTGTCACGTCTCTCCAAGGTACAGGGACAGATCAGGAGGGAAGGAGTAGACAGGCAGCTCCTCAGGAGAGTGAGCCGTTTAGGCCGTCACTGCTACCAAGGCAATGACAAGCAGTGTGAAAGTCACGGGCATGGACACGCCACCGCTGCCCACACCAGCTGAGACAAGAGCCACGTCCTTTCCGGCACTCAGCGCAGGCGGAGCCTGTGTGTCCTCATGGTGACACACATGCACACGCACCGAGGACTTCAATCTCCCCTCCCAGGTGCCCAGCAAGCCTAGCTCCCGCAAACACTGGTGGTATTTTAATTGATACCGACAAACCCTACTTCAGTGCAGGACAATTTAAGCCAGGCGACTAACTAGTCACACTGACACACACGCAGGAAAAGAGGAAACTGAGCACTTTGGGACATGCGACCTCACTCAAGATTTCCAGTGGGGGAAATTATCCTCTCCTTTGAAACTTTTTTGGATTCAATGCGGATTCTGTAGTCAGCTATGGAAATCACTTGGTGCAGCTGGGTTAAGTTTTAAGAATTCATGCACGTGAGGGTTCTACTTCCATGTGTACACAGCGCATGCACTCAGCATCTCCTGCAGCTGGGAGCCGCCTGGGGAGGGTGCTGGGAGCCCTGTGGCCAGGTCGCACTACAGGTGCCGCCCCGCCGCGCCCCCTCAGGCAGCCGGGCTTACCTTCCCACTCAGCTGTCCGTACCGCGCCATCTGTATGAGGTAGTTCTCGACTGCTTTGGTTTTCTCAGGCTTGACAAGTGCTAAGTTACTTACTAAAAAGAAAAAGAAAAATACATAGGCAAAAAAGCAGGAAGACTAAATGCACCAATTCTACCTTAAAATTACCCACTGGCACTTCCAAAGGGTTTCACAAGCCTACGGCTGACAACAGGCAATAGGCAGGCAGGGCAGCAGTAGGTTAGGCCTCTGAAGAGGACACCGGAGTCCAGTCCGCCTCATGCCGTTCCCTCAGTGGCAGGAAAGCCACAACTAAGCTTCGTCCCCAGTTCTCACTCCAGGCTTTCCTGCATCTGGCAGCATAGTACGGCTGCCTGTGAGATGGTGGTGCGATCCGTCTAAGCTGCCTCTTCCAAACTAAGGCTGCACTCACGTTTCCAATACAAAATGTGCTACTTTATTCTGACTGGCTCATCATGTCTACTTGACTTTCCTTATAGATTTTACTATGAAAACTCCAGACAAAAACTAAAACCGAGAATACAACCAACCCCCAGCTCCCCATCACCACGACAACTCCTAGCAACCCGCTAGGACTGACTGCTCAGGAGCCAGTCCTTACCAACTTTACTGGAAAATGTGCTCGGGGGCAATCTTTATAGGAGCTGTAAGCAACCTTTCTCCAGGGTTAGAAACGTCACACTCCTAACAATGTACTTCAAGTTCTTTAAACAAACATTTGTTCTGATTAGAGGAATAACTTCGTATATGTATCTGCCCATCCGATTACCTCAAGCCAATTTTATGGGACTAAAGGAAATTGAAGATGCTTACACCTGGCCCGGGCTGACTGATCCAGAACTTGTGCTAAGATACTGTTTCTCATTTCCGCTTCCCTACAACAAAACATAGGTCACACAGGGTTAGAACTAAGCTGTCAGCATCTGAGCGTACAAAGTCATTTATTCACTTCCTCTTTAAAAAAAAAAAAATATATATATATATGTATGTATGTATGTATGTATGTATGTATTATTTATGGGGGGGGCAGGACAGCATAGCACACATGTGGAGGCCAGAGAAGAATTTTTGGGAGCCAGCTCTCGCCTTTCCTCGTGGGTCCTGAAGACTGAACTCAGATCACCAAGTGCCCCTACCTGCTGAGCCGTCCAGCAGGCCCCTCTGAGACACCTGCAGCACTTCAGGCTGTATAGTGCTAGGCACTTCTGCCTTCCAGGAGCCAGCTCTATGGGTGTAACCCTTCCAGAACAGCAGGGCACTATTGCCTGAAGTGCTATTTCAGTTCAGCAACCAACATCAAGTACCCAGTGTGAGACCTGCTACAAACCTGTGGTGGAGTCAGGGCCATTAGACCGAGTGCACCTTCTTTAGGGAGGACACAGAGGCCTAGGGAGATTCTGAGAGAGAAAAACTGTGGCCCAGGCAGAACCGGATCCTATGAAATTCCAACTCTGCAATTATTCTTGCTCCTTCCTGAATACTCAAGTAGGAATCGTTACACACTGGAGAAAGGGTTTAGCTACAGAGCTCAGGCTGGCTCAGAATTCACTATGTAGCCAAGGCTAGCCTCAAATTCTTCAGCTTCTTTCCTCAGCCTCCTAAGTGGGAGACTACTGGGCTGTCCCACCACTCTCTGCTTTAAGACTTTCAGTAGGAGACTTAAGACATTTCTCCAAGGCAGCCATCCAAGGACGCTATTAGACAAAGCAGACAGCAGCTGGCATGCCCTGGCAGAATTAAGGGACAGCGGGGGCTGGTTATGCCCACTATCAAAGGCTCACAGAACCAGAATTAAGGTTGTATTTCTTTAAACCACTTTCTCGGCATTCCTGACTCTAAGAAACTATGAGTTGTAAGGTGCATCAGTCTGGTTTTACCATACCAGAACTTGAACCCAGGGTGCTGCATTTGTTAGAAAACACTCTACCGGGGCTGGAGAGGTGGCTCAGAGGTTAAGAGCACTGACTGCTCTTCCAGAGGTCCTGAGTTCAATTCCCAGCAACCACATGGTGGCTCGCAACCATCTATAATGTGATCTGTTACCCTCTTCCGGCCTGCAGGTGTACATGCAGACAGACCATTGTATACATAATAATAAATAAATCTTTAAAAAAAAAAACTCTACCACTGCGCTACATCCCCAGCCCTTCTTTTTGATTTTAATTTTTTTCATTTTGACACAGGGTCTTGCCAAGCTGCCCAGGTGGGCCTTGAACTGTGCTCCACCTGTCTCTGCTTCCTATATAGGGCCCCTGAGTAGAGAAGGAAAACCGAACAAGCTTCTCTGAGAATGTGGACGCAGGGGGTTAACCTTGCAGATTGCCAGGGGGAGTAGGGGACTCGATCTGAAATATACCCAAGAAACGTCAAAGGCAAAAATAGGGTGCAATGTATTCACTCATCAAATATGTGTATGTACTAGCATAAACGTGCTCTGCCATGTGCAGGGGTAAAACAGCCAGTGTGCTTACTGAACACTTACTGTGAGGGCCTGGGCCTAGAAATTCCTATGACGTAATTCTAATTTTATGCTTAGTAGAGAGGCATTAGGCAGAACTTCATGGTATTTATTGAATCAAAATAAAAAGGGAATTACCCCCGGTGAGAAAAATCACTACATTAGGAAATTCACTAAGAATCACATACCAATTACAACAACTAAATAAAAGAGGAAAAACTCAATGTGTGAAACCACCCTTCCAGAAAGTTCCAATTCTAGCCCATACCTTTGCTTTGCTTCCTGTTGAGCTGCATCACCAGGATCCTGAAAGAAAATAATTTTACCTTTTAATAGAGTGGAACTTTAAAAGAGGAGAAAAAAAAAAAGATGGCACTGAGGGGTGCGGGGAAAGAGTAGGGTGAGGCGCATCTGGAACCATAGTCAGCACTCAGCTGAGAGACAGGAGGATCTCAAGTGACCGGCCTGCCTGGGCCATACAGAGATACCCCATCAAAATAAAGTAAAATAAATAAAAACAACAACAACAAAAAGGACTTATTTACTTTTTTTTCTGCTCTAATAGGCTCCTGAGGGGAAAACTAGGCCTGACAACCTGACAGTGAGTCGGTTTCCATTCGCAATGTTTTTGTTTTATTAAATCGGGGAGACCTGCCGGTGCAGGCCCGGTGTCCAGCTGTGGCCCCAGGCCCCACATTTACCAAGTGAGGACGAGCTTCCAAAGTCACAATCTAACGGAACGCACACATTCCTGGGGAGGCCCGGGATCACGGAGCCCCAGTTTTAAACCCAGCGAGACTGGCTGGAAACGAGACCCTGCTTGGTCACCGGGAGCTGCCATGGAGACCACCCACCATCACCAGCGTTTGTCCTGAGACTCGATTACAGCCCGCCACTCCCTCCTATCTCGAGAGCCCGCAGGGTCACCCACACCCCGGGACATGCCTTCAGAGGACTCCCCTCTCTACACAGTGCCAAGGGGCCCCCAATCCCGGCGAGGGCTAACTTAGGGCTCGATGCCGGTGAAGGCCGACATCTGGGGGCGGAGGGGTGGTGGTGACCCTGAGAGCGCGCACACCCCCAACCCTGGGGGTTGACCCCGAGAGCGCGCACACCCGCAACCCTGGGGGAGAGTGACCCCGAGGGCGTGCACACCCCCAACCCTGGGGGGATGACCCCGAGGGCTCGCACATCCCCAACCCTGGGGGGCGGTGACCCCGAGGGCGCGCACACCCACACCCTGGAGGGGTGACCCCGAGGGCTCGCACACCCCCAACCCTAGGGGACGGTGACCCCGAGGGCGCGCACACTCTCAACCCTGGGGGGAGTGACCCCGAGGGCATGTACAACCCCCAACCCTGGGGGGCGGTGACCCCGAGGGCTCGCACACCCTCAACCCTGGGGGTGTGACCTAAAGGGCGCGCACACCCTCAATCCTGGGGGGATGACCCCGAGGGCTCGCACACCCTCAATCCTGGGGGGATGACCCCGAGGGCTCGCACACCCCCAACCCTAGGGGGATGACACCGAGGCGCGCACACCAACTCTGGGGGATGGTGACCCCGAGGGCGCGCACACCCTCAACCCTGGGGGGATGACCCCGAGGGCTCGCAAACCCCCAACCCGGATAAGCCCCACGCGGGATCTCGCGGGCGGGACCCGAGGAGGCTACGGCGGCCTCCGGGAACCGGACACACGCGCGCGGAGCCATGGGGGTTCCGGGGAGCCCGCGGCCCACGAGCCAACGCCGAGAGCCTCGCCCGCTCGCTCACCCCGTGCTTGGCCTGCAGCTCGGCCAGCCTCTGCTTCCTCAGCGCCTCGAGCTCTTCGTCCGCCATGGCGCGGCCGTCCCACGTCGCGCAGCCGCACCCGCCCTCCGGTACGTTCCGAGCGGGGAATCTCCTCGGCCCGTGACTCGAGCACGACGTCCGCTACTGCGCAGGCGTGAATGGTGCTCGGGGCATCAACAATCGAGTTCCGAGCCGCGGCTGCCCCGCCTCTTCCAGGGCGCCTTGCAGAGGACCGATCCTGAGATGATAAAAGGCGCAGAACCACTGTAAGAGAGCACTGTGGGTCCCCAGGCTCTGGCTGCGCCTTAACCCTTCGCCCCCGCACCCCGTTCCCCAAAAATCATCTAGTTAGAAGGCATCGATCAGCAAAGAATAATTAGGGTTTCAACTTTCTGGTAGCTTCCATGGTGACACGCGAGGGCTCAGAAAGGCGAATAGGGTGCGGGAATGTTCTAGAACTGGATTGTGGCGTAGGTTGCACATTGTTTACATACACTG
Source organism: Acomys russatus (assembly GCF_903995435.1). Lineage (NCBI taxonomy): Eukaryota > Metazoa > Chordata > Mammalia > Rodentia > Muridae > Acomys > Acomys russatus. The sequence goes on along the minus strand of NC_067155.1, from coordinate 3,150,897 downwards.
AAAACCCCCTCGATTGTAGACTTCTGGCGGATTTAGACGCAAAACTGTGAGGAGGAAATGGAAAAAACTACCTGGCCGTAAGAAAGCCTAGTGAGGCAGCTGGTGGTGGCGCACGCCTTTAATCCCAGCACTCGGGAGGCAGAGGCAGGTGGATCGATGTGAGTTCGAGGCCAGCCTGGTCTACAAAGCGAGTCCAGGACAGCCAAGGCCACTCAGAGAAACCCTGTCTCGAAAACAAACAAACAAAGCCTATTGAAAACAAAGTCAGGTGGATGCTGGGAGGTGGTGCAAATGATCCTTAGAGATCGGAGATAAGGCAATGCCACAAAGTGTAAACTCCTTAACTGATACCCTGTTAGTCATAGCGTTAGTGTACACACACACACACACACACACACACACACACACACACACACACACACACACACACACAGTGGGTGAGGCCAGTTCTCCAATCCTGTGACTTGCTTGCGGCGTATGTATTTTAATCGTGCCAAAATATACGTAATCATTTTCAAATAATGTCTTTAAAAGCATGTGTATATGTGTGGGGGGAAGGGGTGTACCTCAGGAGGTAGCATTGGACCCCTGGAGCTGGAATTCCAGGCAATTGTGAGCCACCTGATGTGAGTGCTGGGAATCGAACCCTGGTCCTCTGGAAGAGTAATATATTCTGTGAACCACAGAACCGTCTCCCCAGCCCACTGAATACCTACATCCACACTGTTGAACAGTGATCACCAAGCTGACATTCCACTAAGTAGAAATTATTCGTCCCCCAACCCCCATCACAAAACAATACTTCTGTCTGGATAAATTTGCCTATTTGTGCATTATTTCTCTTACTTGCAACTGGCATATTTGACCAATCATATAATGTCTTCAAGTCTTTATCAGTGTTGTACTGTGTGACAGAACTTCATTTCTGAGTGGACTTGGTGGCGCATGCCTATAAACTCTGCTGATCCAGGGATTGTCTGAGGCAGAAGGATCTGCAATTGGAGACCAGCTTGTCATTACAAGTGACACCTTATCTCCAAACAAGTTCTCCCCTCCCCATTTCATTGCTTTTGTGGTTGCTCTTACTGTATAAAACACATTTGGTGCGTTCATGCGTTTAGCCTTGCTTTCGTGTTTGTGTCTTTTGTGAGCGAAGCCCCTATAAATGTTGGTGTACATGTGCCTGCCTGCAATCCTGCCCTCGGTTATTTTAAATATATGTCCGTGGATGGAATTGCTAGGCCTGTGCTGTCTTAGTTACTGTGGTGGTTTGAATGAAAATGGCCCCCAAAGGCCCATAGGGAGGGGCATGTTAGGAGGCGTGGCTCTTTTAGAGTAGGTGTGTCACTGTTGGACAAAGTATGTCACTAGGGCATGGAGGTTTCAAGTGCGCTCAAGCCAGGCCCTGCTGCCTGCTATGCGGATGTAGAACTCTGAGCTACCCATGTCTGCGCCTTGCTTCCCACCAGGAGGACAATGCACAAAAACCTCTGCACCTGTAAGCAAACCCCAATTAAAGGCCTTCCTTTGTAAGAGATGCCATGATCATGGCGTCTCTTCACAGCAGTAGAAACACTCATCAAGACAGTCACTTTTCTACTGTTGTGACAAAATACCACGAGACAACTTATAGAAGAAAGCCTTTAAATTGGAGCTCACAGTTCTGGAGGATTAGATCCATGGCCATGCCACCATCGTGGGGAGCATGGCAGGAAGCAGGCAGGCAGGCATGGCGCTGCAACCGCAGCTGAGCTTGCACATCTTGAGGTAACAATCATAAGACAGAGAGAGCTAACGCGGAGTGGCTTAGGATTTGGAAACTTCAAAGCCTCAGTGATACACTTCTCCAACAAAGCCACACCCCCTCCAACAAAGCCACACCTCCGCCCGCAAGACCGCACCTCCTCCAAGACCACACCTCCGAATTCAAGCTCTGAAATTCAATGTACCTCCAACTAATCCTTGACTTCACCAGGCGTCCCTTTCATTGCTCATCGCCTTGGTAAACGACACTGCTTATTAACTAGGTCAGTGCACAGGCATCTGGGGCTGAGAAAATGGCTCCGTCAGTCAAGTGCCTGCCGTAAGTGCGGCCACCTGAGTCCACATCTCCTCCACCCACGCGCAAAGCTGAATTCAGCCAAGAATCCCGGCCTTGGGGAGGCAGAGGCAGATCCCTGGGGCTTGCTGGACAACCAGTGTGACCAAAGTAGACCACTCCAGGTTCAGTGAAAGACTCTTGTCTCAAAATAATAATAATAAAATAATAATAATAATAATAATAATAATAATAATAATAATAATAATAATAATAAAGACATCAAATGTCAACCTCTGGTCTCCACATGTGTGCATGTCTGAACACACAAGTACACTCTTATGTGACAGACGTTCCCCTAGGAAGACACAGTACCCACACATCTATTCAGCACAGAAAGGGAACCATAAAGTAAGACTCACACACCAAAGTCGAACTCTGTGAATCATTGGGTTTTTGCTGGGCTTAGGACAGGAATATGCGAGAGGGTTACTTCCAGGAGTGGAGATGGCTAAAATGCTGACACGTCTTTGAAAAGCCCACCCCAGCATGGGGGACTCATGAAAGTGGCCCTGCAGAAGCTCCTGAATTTTCATTCTCCCAGATATATGGTGTAGTTGGAATGAGAAATCTCATTTCATGTACGTGAACACTCGGTCCCCATTTGGCAGTTTGGGGAGGTTACTGCACTTTTAGGAGGTGCAGCCTGGCTGGAGGGAGTGCATCAGTGGGGGTAGGTTTTTTTTTAACTTATAGCCTTATTTTTTATTTTTATTTTGTTTGTTTGTTTATTGGTTTTTCGAGACAGGGTTTCTCTGTGTAACCCTGGCTGTCTTGGACTCCTTTTGTAGACCAGACTGGTCTCGAACTCACAGCGATCCGCCTTCCTCTGCCTCCTGAGGGCTGGGATTAAAGGCATGCACCATCATGCTCAGCTTTTTATTTTTTTTTACTTTTTGGTTTTTCAAGACAGAGTTTCTCTGTGTAGCCCTGGCTGTCCTGGAACTTCTTCTGTAGACCAGGCTGGCCTCAAACTCACAAAGATCTACCTGCCTCTGCCCCTCAAGTGCTGGGATTGAAGGCGTGCGATGCCCCCCCCCCCCCCCCAGCAACTGTTCCTTATTTTAAAAGTTTCTTTGGGGCAGGGCATGATGTTTTATCATGGTGACAAAAAGTGACTGACCCACCTCCTAAGTCTTATGAGCCTTCCCCGTCTAGAGGGCACACGCACCAGGCTGTGTACACACACAAACAGGAAAGAGGAAGGGAGGGAAGGGAAGGAAAAGGTGGCAAGATGCATTTGCTATAAACACAGGTGGCACACAGCTATCTCATGGCCTCTTTTTGTTCGTCTTTGTTTTCACTTCTTGCTACTTATGTGACAGTGGCTGGACAGCAACCCTAGAACCCACGGGGACAGTGCTCACTCACAGCACCTGGCATCCATCCATCTTTTCCCTGGGCAAGCTACCTTCCCGGCTTCTGCACTCAGGGCCCCAGGAAGCAGAGCCCCGGCTGTCTCCTGTGGGCAGCAGAGGGAGCCCACACTCTACCAAAAACACATCGCATCCTCGTTAGACTACAAAGCAGAAATTGTTGCTTTGTGCCACACAGTATGTCCTCACACACAAAGCTTTTATGTCCCTCGCACGTCTCTTGCTGTAAACTCAGGCTCCATTATGCAGATTTGCTCGGTGGAAGCCTCAGCCAGCTTGGTGCGTGAGTTGGGGCGTCAGTGCTGGTCTCGCTGTATGCTGTACTTACACACGGGCTGGGGGGGAAGTGGGGGGGGACTCATACCTTCACTGCTTGCTTCCTAGCAGTCTATGGTGTTTCCGCTGATGAGTTGTGTCATGGAAGGCCGCAGGAAAGTCCTAGATAATGACAAAATGGAAGAGGCGGGTCAGCTGGTCAGGGTCGCTCTCCTACCCTGGCAGTTGTAGCTTGACCCTAGATTGCTGGGTCAGGACTTCTTTCTCATAGCTCGGAAGCTCCCTGGCGGGGCGCTGTGTTCAGTGCTTCCGGGACCCCTTTATTTTTGGTGAATTTGCTCTATGAGTGATCAGACAGAGCAAGGCACTCCTCTCCCACACCAAACCCCGTGTGTGAGTAGACTGTAATACAGAGGCAGAGACGCTGGTTGACAAATGTTGCTTCCACTACATGGGCAGTCCTTGGGAACATGGCAAGTTTGGTTGCAGGAAACTACAGTAAAGCCAGGCACATGGTCTCCATCCAATGTATATAAAAATTACACTTGCTGCAAGGTGGTGGCGCACGCCTTTAATCCCAGCACTTGGGAGGCAGAGGCAGGCGGATCACTGTGAGTTCGAGGCCAGCCTGGTCTACAAACTGAGTCCAGGACAGCCAAGGCTACACAGAGAAATCCTGTCTCAAAAAACCAAAAAAAATAAAAAATAAAAGTTACACTTACAGGACCTGAGAGATGGCTCAGTGGTTAAGACCACTCGCTACTCCTGTAGAGGACCAAGGTTATTTGGTTCCCAGTATCCATGTGGCGTCAACCTTCTAAAACTCCATCCCAGGGTATCCAAAGTCATTTTATGGCCTCGAGGGAAGAGGGGCCACACATGCATATGTACACATAAAAATAAAATGATATTTAAAATGTGTGCTTACTGCACTGGTTGGTCTGTTGTTGATTGTTTTTGTTTGTTTGTTTGTTTTCTTATCAGCTTACCAGCCATAGTCACCTGGGAAGCGGGCCACTCAACCGAGAACACATTTTCATCAGATTCTCCTGTAGATGCGTGTGGGGAGGGGTCACTTTTTTGACTGATGGCTGATGTGGGTGGCCCAGCTCACTGTGGGCGGGGCCATCCCTGGGTAGGTGGTCCTGAGTGTCTAAGCGAGCCAGGCTGAGCCAACTATGGGGAGCAAGCCTAAGTAAGTAGCATTGCTCTGTGGTTGGTCTCAGCTTCACCGCCTGTCCCTAGGTGCTGCCTTGAGTTTCTGCCCTGACTTCTCTCAGTGGTAAACTGTACAACAGAAGCAAAGAAAGCCCTTTCGTTCTAAGTTACTTTTGGTTACCGTGTTTATCACAGCAGCAGAAAGAAAATGTTTGTCTTATAATGCGGTTTAAGTGCACAGCATGGCATCTGCAAAGAAGGCCTTGATTGCTAGCCGTGTGTGCCACCAGCTATGTCTGTGTGGGAGTTTTGCCTGCGAGTGTATCTGCGCACCACGTGTGTGTAGTACCAGCAGAGGCCAGGAGAGGGCATCATATCCCCTTGGAACTGGAGTTACAGACAGTTGTGAGCTGCTACATAAATGCTGGGAAACGAGCCCAGGTCTTTGGGAAAAGCAGCCAGTGTTCTTAACCGCTGAGCCATCTCTCTACCCTCTTTCTATTTGAGGGGAGTAAGTTCTCAGTCTGTGCCATATGTTTGGTGTGGGTGTCCATTCAAAATGGAGTCAAAAGCTCCTTGTCAAATAGAGTCTCTTAGGGAAAGCACAATCCCCAAACTTACTGTTTTCATAATACGGATTAACTCAGGGGAGGGCCCATGCTGGCCTCATCCGCTCACTCGATCAGGACGTATTTCACGCTGTGCAGTGGCACATGCCTGTAGTCTTAGCTACTTGGGGGAGGAAGATCATGTGAGATCCCAGAGTACAGGACCCGGCTGGGCAACACAGAGAGACTGTGTCTCAACACAGAGAGAAGTAAATCCGTCAACAGACAGGTGTGGTAATGCTTGCCTGTAGCCCTAGCACTTACATGGCGGAGGCAGACAGTCATGAGTTTGGGGTCTTGGCTGCACATCAAGATCTTGTCTCAGTCTAATAAATGATGAATGGATGCATGGGTGGATGAACTGTTCAGGTCTACTCAGTGTCTGATGGGATGCTCAGTCATGGTCCTGGGGAGCACGGGTGATGAGCACCCAGTCCTGGGGAGCACGGGTGATGAGCGCCCAGTCCTGGGGAGCATGGGTGATGAGCACTCAGTCCTGGGGAGCACAGGTGATGAGCACTCAGTCCTGGGGAGTACAGATGATAAGTGCCAAGTCCTGGGGAGCATGAGTGATGAGTGTCCAGTCCTGGGGAGCCCAGGTGATGAGCACTTAGTCCTGGGGAGTATGGGTGATGAGCGCCCAGTTCTGGGGAGCACAGGTGATGAGCACCCAGTCCTGGGGAGCATAGGTGATTAGCACCCAGTCCTGGGGAGCACAGGTGATAAGTGCCAAGTCCTGGGGAGCATGGGTGATGAGTACCCAGTCCTGGGGAGCACAGATGATGAGCACTCAGTCCTAGGGAGCATAGGTGATGAGCACCCAGTCCTGGGAAGCACAGGTGATGAGTGCCCTGTCCTGGAGAGCACAGATAATGAGTGCTCAGTCCTGGGGAGCACGAGGGATGAGCACCCAGTTCTGGGGAGCACAAGTGATGAGCACCCAGCCCTGGGGAGCATGGGTGATGAACACTCAGCATCAGCTCTAAGCACCAGGGTTCCTTCAGCTCCGCCACAGCTCTGACCCTGCTCCATCTGCCTCCAGTGATATTTAAATCTCATAACGTTGATCTACCTAGGAACAGATATTATATTTAAGATGATTTTTAAACTGTATTTAACAGGTCTAATGCCCGTGCTTGCAACATCAGAACTGAGGAGCTGGAGACAGGATGATCATGAAGTTCAAGGCTAGCCTTGGCTACAAAGTAAGTCAAGGCCAGCCTGAGCTACATAGTGAGACCCTGCCCTCAAAAGCCTAAGGGGTGAGCACGTAGCTTGTCGAGAAAGCACTTGTCCATCACGCAGCAGGGCTTGGGTCTGGTTCCCCAATGTTGGGGTCGGGTGGGGCGGACAGGAAGCAAAACTTGAACAAATACAAGCAATTAAATTTCACTTTGTAAATCAGAAGCTTACTATTCAGTGTGAGGACAGTTCTTACATCTCTGCGCTCATTCATAATTAAGCCAACTGTGTCACACAGGAAAGCACGCATGTGAATATGTGTGCATGTAATCACATCTCTCATACTACAACGATAAGTGCTTGTGGAAAAGGACCAGATGGTTTTACCTATTAATTTTGTCTGTCTGTCTGTCTGTTTGTTTGTTTTGGAGACAGGGTTTCTCTGTGTAGCCTTGGACTCGCTTTTTTAGACCAGGCTGGCCTCGAACTCACAGCGATCCACCTGCCTCTGTCTCCCGAGTGCTTACCTTTATTCTATGTGCACTGATGTTTTGCCTGCACATATGTCTGTATGAGAGTGTCACGTCTTGAAGTTACAGACAGTTGTGAGCTGCCATGTGGTTGCTGGGATTTGAACCCGGGTCCTCTGGAAGAGCAGTCAGCTCCCTTAACCACTGAGTCATCTCTCCAGTGCTCGCCCCCCCACCCCCGTGTGTGTGTGTGTGTGTGTGTGTGTGTGTGCATAAATTAAAATCCTCCCGCTAATCTTGTGGTTAAAACCCCAGGTCAAAAGTTATTAGCATCAATGAGTCAGTCAGCACGCACATTTAGAGCAGTGGGGTTTCCATCCAGAGCCCAGGCACTTTGGGGTCCCAACAGCCACCATCTCAATAACTAGTTAAATAGATGACGATTACAGAATATCACTAAAGTTATGCAGTAAGAGACCAGACCAGGGGCTGGAGAGATGGCTCAGAGGTTAAGAGCACTGGCTGCTCTTTCCAAAGGTCCTGAGTTCAATTCCCAGCAACTACATGGTGGCTCACAACCATCTGTAATGAGATCTGCTGCTCTCTTCTGGCCTACATGCAGGCAAGACATTGTGTATATATAATAAATAAATAAATCTAGGAGAGAGAGAGAGAGAGAGAGAGAGGGCAGACCATTGTAAATACAAGGGTTGGAGTTTAACAAGTAACCTGTGTGACATCACTTGCCTGTCCTATTTCTTTGGATTTTACTTATATTCTTTTTTTTTTTTTTTTTTTTTTCTTTTTTTCTTTTTTTGGTTTTCCAAGACAGGCTTTCTTTTGTAGTCCTGGCTATCCTGGACTCGCTTTGTAGACCAGGCTGGCCTCGAACTCACAGCGATCCGCCCGCCTCTGCCTCCCGAGTGCTGGGATTACAGGCGTGCACCACCACGCCCGGCTCCTTTACTTATATCCTTTAACCATTCCCTCATTTTCCAGTTTCGTGTGTGTGTGCGCGGCGTACATGTGTATGTGCGCGGCGTACATGTGTATGTGCACCTGCATGTGTGTCTTTGCTTGTGCATGCGAAGGCCCGAGTTTGATGTTCCACACCGTCCTCCATCACTCACTCTGCCACCCGAGTGGGCGAGGCAGGTCTCTCAATCAAACCCAGAGCTCACTGATGTGGCCACCCTCCAAAACCTGTTTACTCTGGGCATCTGGGTGTCTCTTTCTTCTGAGGCTGGACTTACAGGTGGGCGACCACACCCACCCAGCAGTTAGTGGCTTCTGGGATTCCCAACACCTGCAGGCCTCACACTTGCAAGCCTGAGCCTCCTCCCAGCCCCTCAACTTACGCTCTTTTCAGCAGAGACCAAGGACATATGGTTAGTTAGTTGTTTTTTTTTTTTTTTTTTTTTAAAGGATGCATCTAATGTTTGGGGAATTAGAAGCTTCTCCCTCCTTAATTGATTTTGACTTGAATTAATTGTTTTCTAAAAATTAAAAGCCCTCTCTGCCTGCCTCTAAATCTTTTCATACCTCATCTAGCTTTTTGCTTGTATTATTCTGGTTAGTTTACAACTTCTAGTTTTCTTCAAGAGAATACCTTTGTTTGTTTTCTTTTCAAGGGAGCATGGTTGGATGAAAAGAAAAAACAAAACAAAGCAAAAAGTCATTATCAAAAATAAAAAGCTTAGCCAGGTGGTGGTGGCTCACACCTGTAATTACAGCGCTCTGGGAGGCAGAAGCAGGTGGTCCTGTGTGAGTTTGAATCTAGCCTGGTCTATTTGTTTTACATATTTGTCCCTGGATGGATGGATGTGCACCGGTACATGCGATGAGCGTCCTCGGTGGGCAGAACCGGGTGCTGGAAGCCTTGGGACTGGGGTTACGGGTGGTTGTGAGCCGCTGCGTGAGTGCTGGGAATCAAACTCTGGTCCTCTGCACGAGCAGGAAGCATCCTTAGCACTGAGCCACTGGAGAGAGGCTGGAGAGGAGGCATCCCGGGACTGGTCCTATTTCTTGTAGGCATCGTGAGGGGCCCTGAAGCTCTTGTTTATGAATGAACTTTTCGTTAAAGCATTAGCACAACAGCTGTTACAAACCACTTTTACAAGATTTATTGATGTGGATAGATAGATAGAGGATGGATAGATAGATAGATAGATAGAGGATGGATAGATAGATAGATAGAGGATGGATAGATAGATAATCAAATGCATTCAGTTACCCTCAGAGGCCAGATGAGGGCATCTTATTCCCTGAAATTGGAGTAACAGGCAGCTGTGAGCAGTCATGTTGGTGCTGGGACCTGGACCCCGGTCCTCTGCAACAGCAGCAGGTGTGGTTAGCCACTAAGTTACCTTTCTAGCCCTCAAGCTGTACTTCTTACTCTTTGTGAGCAGTGTGTTAGGTGGCAGGCAAGTCTGACCTTTTTGCCCGTCATGATTATTTAAATCTTGGGAACTTAGGAATTCAAATGGTTTCTCTGTTGGGGACGTCTTTCTGTGACTGAGGTAGGACCCAACTCACCAAGGAGACCAACACAGTGATGGCAAGAAATGAGTTACATCATCTGGGGTGATCCAGAGCTCTAAAAGGCCTTGACCTACTGTGTGTATATAATCATTGATTAGAAAAGCGCGTCCCTACCTAGACACCACTGAAATAAGTGAGCCGAGACACATTCGTTATGTAGATTAAAACCAAAGGCATCCAACTTTGCATCTCTGATTACATATCCAAACCATACAATTACAGTGTATAAAATCAATTTTTTACTGTAGTCATAAGTAGCAATTAGACAGAGCGTTTTACAATTCAAATGATCTTTGTATTACATGAAACGTCCCCTTTCCCCAGCCCCAGGAGAGCAGCTGACTAGGAAAGTATTCCCTGTAGTCCTTTCTACAGAAGGAGTCCCCAAAAGAGCTGCTTAGAGGATGAAGTGGGAAAGAAATAACATTGACCCCCCCCCCAAACACCGCATCACCAGGGTCAAGGGCTCATAGCCGTCAAAGATTCCAACGTTTTGTCAAAGGTTTGATGCCCAAAGAAAGTTGAGAAGAAAATGAGGGCAGAGAAATGGTAGAGACAAGCAGAAACCAGAGACTAGGTTCCTTTTGTTTTCTGGGGTTTGTTGGTGTTGGTGTTGGTGTTGGTGTTGGTGATGGTGGTGTTGATGATGGTGATAGTGGCGGTGTTGGTGATGGTGGTGTTGGTGTTGGTGGTGTGTATTTCCAGGGATGGGAGCCGCTGCCCACGCACACAGGTGAGTTATAGCGGGGTCATTAGCAGACTCCATCAGGCAGGGCCTGGTTCCGAGAGGCTTAAAGAAGAGAAAGCGGGGCTGGAGAGATGGCTCAGAGGCTAAGAGCACTGATTGCTTTTCCAAAGGTCCTAAGTTCAATTCCCAGCAACCACATGGTGCCTCACAACCATCTATAATGTGATCTGATGCTCTTTCCTAGCATGCAGGTGTACATGAAGACAGAGCACTGTATATATAATGATAAATAAATAAAGCCGGCCGTGGTGGCGCACGCCTTTAATCCCAGCACTTGGGAGGCAGAGGCAGGCTGATCGCTGTGAGTTCGAGGCCAGCCTGGTCTACAAAGTGAATCCAGGACAGCCAAGGCTACACAGAGAAACCCTGTCTCAAAAAACAAGAACAAAAAAACAAACACCCCCCCAATTTCCTCCCCGCCCCCCACAAAAATGAAAAGCTATGCAATGCAAGACTCCATTCACCTTCCATGACGTCAGTGGGATACTGGCATGACGCAGCTGAGGGTCGCCTAACGCTCTGTCAGTGGCCCCTCACCCGTGCGGCACAAGACGCCCTGGTAAACTTATTGATCTGAAAACAAATAAATGAACAGGTAAGCAGATCGATAAATACATTTCAAATGAAAGGTTGAAAGGAACAATTTGGTTAATTCCCTATTACTTTATTTATCTAAAATACGTTAGGGTAAGTCTTAACAAAATAATGAATTTATTTTTAATAATAAATTATTAAGTGAAAGTGAAATCATTGTAACTTGACTTGCTTTTTCTTCAATTAACAGCTAATTGACTTTCATGCATATTTAACATTTGAATAAAAATATGTTCATGTCGCTAAAAATGAAAAGGGCTATAAAAGAGAGTTCCCTGGGGCTGGAGAGATAGTTCAGCAGTGAAGACCAGGTTTTCCTCTCGCAGAGGACCTGAGTTCAATTCCCAGGGTTACTGCCTGTGATTCTGGCTCCAGGAGATAGAGCGCCCTTTTCTGACTTCTACAGGCACCAGACACACACATGGTACAAATACATACATGCAGGTGAAACATTCAAACACATTTAAAAAAAAAAAAAACATAGCCAGGCGTGGTGGCACACGCCTTTAATCCCAGCACTTGGGAGGCAGAGGCAAGCAGATCGCTGTGAGTTCGAGGCCAGCCTGGTCTACAAAGTGAGTCCAGGACAGCCAAGGATACACAGAGAAACCCTGTCTCAGAAAAAACAAAAAGAAAAAAAATCTAAAAATATGTAAAGGGGCCGGAGAGACGGCTCAAGATGAGATGAGATAGCCAAGCAGCTCCAATTGTTTTTGCCGAGGATCCAGGTTCAGTTCCCAGCACCCACTTGGTTGCTCATAACCATTTGTATCTCCAGTCCCTGGGGAATACAACATCCTATTTTGGCCTTGATGGGTACCAGCACACACGTGGTGCATAGACATACATACAGGCAAAATGCCTATACACACAAGAAAATTGAAATTAAAAAAAAAATGAATAAACAGGGCTAGTGTTATAGTTCAGCAGTAGTCGGCTGGTTGCCTAGCAGACCAACATATGCAGGGCCCTAGGTTCAATCCCCAGCACTACACACACACACACACACACACACACACACACACACACACACACACACACATGCACACACACATGCATGCACACACAGACACACACGCATGCACACACACATGCACACACATGCACATACACAGACACATAGGCATGCACACACAGACACAGACACACATGCATGTACGTGCGGGCGCGCGCGCGCGCGCGCGCGCGCACACACACACACACACACACACACACACACACACACACCCCTGCCTAGAGAGAAACATTTGATGGAGTCCCTCAGCCACGGCCCGAGGAATCTGCGCCCCATAGGAAGCAGATGCCTACATATTTGCTTGCTGATAGGACACTCAAACGAAGAAACTGAGCCTATTGTCACTTACTTGAGAACTTTATAAGATTTTAATGTCCAAGAATCCAAGTTAGCACGTCTCTGGTCCAAGGGGTATGAAGAACTAATCCGAGTCTAATGATCTCATAATGCGATGCCGGGAGCAGGGACGGGAGCCGCTGCCCACGCACGCAGGTGAGTTATGGCGGGGCTATTAGCAGACTCCATCAGGCAGGGCCTGGTTCCGAGAGGCTTAACAAGAGCAGTTCCCAGGGTGGACCAGCTGTCGCCGGCAGGTTGACGTCCTCTCGGCGGGGCCTGCAGAGTGACTTCTGCCTGCAGTCCTGAACGAAAGGCACCGTTAACATTCAGGTTTCAGAGGCTCTCACAAGGGAGCTGGCTGTGCAGTGAGTGACAAGGCCTGTGGGAGGGGAGGGGGCCCGGAGCCTTGATTAATGCCACCTCCCCGCTCTGCACGCCTGCCCGGGGCCCCCGGAGGGAGCTGACCCCCACGTCTGTCTGAAGTCTAAGGGGTGGGCGGCTTCAAACAGGGCATCAAGACAGCGTCGGGGTAATTAAGTACCTAATTGAGTGTCTCAGCTCAGCCGGAGCCGTTTGCATGGCGTCTTGTCATATCTGCAGGGCCAGTTCCATTTCTGTCTTAAGTTTACGGATTTTTTTTTTCTTTCACTTGCGTGTTTGTGTGTCGTATGTGTTTGCGGCTTGTGGTGTGGTCTCTGTGGTGTGTGCTTGGGACGCGTGTGTGGCATGTGTACATGGTGTGTGTGTGGGGTGTTTGTTTGTGTTGTATGACGTGTGTGGGGTGTAGCGTGCATATGTATGTGGTGCGTGCATATGTGCTCACGTACCCACGTATGAGCCTACGGAGGCCTTTGGAGGATATCGATTATCTTTGTCTGGCACCGCTCCTCACCCCCGACCCCTTTCAGCGTCTTGAGGCAGGGTGTCCCCTTGAGTCTAAAGTGAGTTCTTTCCGCTCGGCTCCTGGTGGCTGAGCTCTCAGAACCTGCCTGTTTCAGTCGGCTCCCGTTCTCACAAGGCCTTCACTCCAACCCCAGAGGTGTGTTCATGTCTGTGTCTCCTTCTGAAGGTTCTCTACTTTTTAATAGCGTCACTTTTGGGGGGGGGGGCAGCATTTCAACTTAAGACACAGACATCCAGACCATGGGGGGCGGGGGGAGAAGTCAGGCCAGAGAGATGGCTCAGCGGTTAAGAGCACTGGCTGCTCTTCCAGAAGACCCAAGTTCAATTCCCAGCACCCACAGGGTGGCTCACAACCATCTATAATGTGATCTGATGCCCCCTGCTGGTCGGCAGGTGTACATGCAGGCAGAGTACTGTATACATAATAAATAAATCTTTTTTTTTTTTTTTAATCATGTGTTGATATGTTTTTAGTATGGCTTTTATCAACAGATTTTTCTCTTATCTCTGGGAGAAAAGCTACTACTTTTTGGAGAGTGACATTGCTTCGACTTCCGAGTACTCAGTTAAGCATTTATGAAGTGTTTGCTGAGTACACTGATCCAGTACGGGATCCTAGGTGGTATGTTAGCCCTAGGTACCTTCCAATCTGGTTTGCTCTCCCTCTGAGTGGAGTCTTGGCTTGAAGCCTCAAACCATCTTGGGGTACCAGGATGGGGATGTGTGGGACTTGTCTCTGTGTGAAGGCCTCGAGAGCTCTTTTTCTGTCTGTCCCACACAACTGAAGAGAAGGAGTCATCTCCCAGCAGGGTCCACTCGGCAGCCTTCTGTTTCCGGGTGTCTCAGAAGAGCTGGCGGGGCTAGAGAGACGGCTCAGTGGTTAAGGGCACTGGCTGTTCTTCCAAAAGGTCCTGAGTTCAATTCCCAGCAACCGCATGGTGGCTCACAACCATCTGTAATGTGATCTGGCGCCCTCTGCTGGCCTGCAGGAGTACATGCAGACAGAACATTGTATACATAATAAATAAATAAATAAATAAATAAATAAATAAATAAATATTGAAGGAGGAGGAGGAGGAGGATGAAGAGGAGGAGGAGGGCTGGCACGGCCAAATCAGAGCTTTAAGACAAAGCAGGAACCTAACGTACTCAGTAGGCTGCGTCTGTCTCTGTGTTAGTCAGCATTCCCTTGCTGTGACAAAATACAAGATCCAGCCAGATGTAGGGGTGCACGCCTTTAATCCCAGCACTCGGGAGGCAGAGGCAGGCGGATCACTGTGAGTTCGAGGCCAGCCTGGTCTACATAGTGAGTCCAGGACAGCCAAGGCTACACACAGAGAAACCCTGTCTTGGAAAAAGAAAAACACCCAAACCCTTGGATCCAGGCAGGCATGGTGATGCACACCATGCATCAGAGTCCGAGGCAGGAGAATCCACATGTTTAAGGCCATCCCAGCTTACATAAGAGAGAACTGGAATATAGTCACACACACACACACACACACACACACGGTTGAATTGAGGGCCTGGAGGGATGGCCCACTGACTGAAAGAGTTTACTGTTCTTAAATAATTTTTTAAAATTTTACTTTATGTGCATTGATGCTTGGCCTGCAGGTATGTCTGTGTGAGGGTGTCAAATATTGGAGCTACAGACAGTTGTGTGCTGTCATGTGGGTGCTGGGAATTGAACCCGGGTCCTCTGGAAGAGCAGCCGGTACTCTTAACCACTGAGTCATCTCTCCAGCCCTGAGCTTACTGTTCTTACAGGGAATCCAAATCCAGTGGCAGCAGCCATGCTGGGCAGCTCACGGCCATTTACAGCTGCAGTTATGTGTAGGCTCAATTTTCTTAACCAATATATTTTATTAACAACTTAGTGACCGAGCATACGTCCCTGATAACCCGACTAACCAAAACAATAGGAAATGAGGATTAATGGACACAATAACAAAACCGTAAGGATATCAGTTCCGAGGAACGATTCTCCTGGCACAATCAGCAGGATTTCTTCTGCTGGAACCTAGAGTAACCAGAACCCAGAACCTCACCAGGAGCCAGAGCCCCAAAGCCTTCCCTTGAGTGGTTCATTCTAGGAGCGTCTCCAAGTGCAGCAATGAACAGCCAAAACTATCCCAAGTCTCCAAAAAGCCCTGCCTCCAGTTCTGGGCTCATTTATTTATTTATCCATTTATTTTATTCTTTTAAGACTTATTTATTTTATTTATTGCATATGAGTGCTTTATCTGCAGAAGAGGGTATCAGATTACATTATAGATGGTTGTGAGCCACCATGTGGTTGCTGGGAATTGAACTCAGGACCTCTGGAAGAGTAGGTGGCACTTTTAACCACTGAGCCATCTCTCCAGCTCTCTGGGCTCATTTATATATCTCCTCCCAGAGTCTGTTCACGAGATCTTTTCAGCTGGCCACAATCAAGCTCCCGCACGAGGTGGTCGGTCTTTAGTGGATTAACCTCACCTGTTCTCTCACGAGACCGTTCCAATCCTGCACTTGGAATCCTAAAAACAGGTTTATCTCTCCTTTAGTTATGAGAGATCCAGCTTCCAGCTCTGGTCTCTGTGGGCACCTGCACAAGCATATGTGGGCACATGTGGGCGCGTGCACACATACACACATGGACAAACACACACACAAAACAAAATGCATTTTTAAAAAGTAGAGTTGGGTGCCGGGCATGGTGGCGCACGCCTTTAATCCCAGCACTCAGGAGGCAGAGGCGGCGGATCGCTGTGAGTTCGAGGCCAGCCTGGTCTACAAAGTGAGTCCAGGATGGCCAAGGCTACACAGAGAGACCCTGTCTCGAAAAACCAAAAAAAAAAAAAAAAAAAAAAAAAAAAAAAAGTAGAGTTGGAAGCAAAATTTATGATCTCTCTAAATAACTGTTTTTAATGCTGGTCCTGCTCATGGGGATATCTTGCTATTGGATGCATAATTGTTACATGTACATTGAGCAGTTAGTGGTAAATTTTCTAAGTCTTTACCTATTTGAAGATACTTGAATGATGTGTGCCCTTTTCTGGAAGTTTCATGGCCAAAATTACTTCACCTGTGTAACTTGAAAGATTAGTTTCTTTGTATGTTTTTGTTTGTTTGTTTGGTTGGTTGGTTTTTCAAGACAGGGTTTCTCTGTGCAGCCTTGAAACAGTAACTGTTAGGTTTTTAAACAAAGTGCTACGGGGGCTAGAGAGCTGGCTAGGAGCACTTGCAGCTCTTGCAGAGGACCTGGGTCCAGTTCCCAGGACTCGTATGGCAGTCCAGGAGAATCTGCAATCTTCTGGCCTTGCAGGGCACTGGGCACACATTTGGTTCACATAAATACATGCACGCAAATACTCATTTGTATAAAATAAAAAATAAATTAAGGGCTGGAGTGCATACTGCCCTTCCAGAGGATCTGGGTTCGGGTCCCAGCACCCACAGCTGACACAGCTCATGATGGCCTGTAACTCCAACTACGGGAGATCTGACACCTGGCCTCTGAAAGCCGGAAGAACTCATATGTGCACCATCAGCCCCCAACACAGAGACACACACATGCATTTAAATAAAAATAGATCTTTTAAAAAGGTGTCAGGTAGGGCTGGAGATTTTTCTCAGTGGTTAAAAGCACTTGTTGCTCTTGCAGAGGACCTGGGTCCAGTTCCCAGCGCCCACATGATGCCTCACAACCATCTGTAACTCCAGTGCCAGGGGATACCATGCCCTTTTCTGATCCCACGGGCACCACGTATGCACATGCATACATACATACCTGCAGGCAAGACACATAAAATAAATAATAAAATAATATATATATACAAAAATATGTAAAATAATCAAGTAAATAAATAAATCTAGGCCAGCCTGGTCTAGAAAGCGAGTCCAGGACAGCCAGGACTACACAGAGAAACCCTGTCTCAAAAAAAACCAAAATAAATAAATAAATAAATAAATCTAAAAACAAAAACAAAAACAAAACAGAACTAATGTCATGCGTCTTTAAGCCCTTGTGTTAGACTGAGTTTTGAAGCATTTTGAAAGCCAGTCAGCCTTTCCATGGGGGTCAGCCTGCTGCTGATGCTGCTGTGTTCAGCTTTTCCACTGAGTTTCGATTGTCACCATAGACGGTTGTTTTCCAAGAGTCTCCCCGGGTCTCATGCTGCCTCGGGCGTGACACTGAGAGGCCATGTAATGAATGAGATGGACTTCTAAGCCCAGGATCAGCCTTCCCGGATGGGTTTTAATTGTCAATCGCAAAAGAAAAGACTGCTTTCCGGAGTGAAAAGGAGTGGTCTCTGGTAAAGACATTGGCTTTGAAAGGGTTACCATGACAACCTCTGTCTTTTGGGTAGCATTTGAGCTTTATGAAAAACAAAGCACTTGGCTCCATGTTAAGCTGGTCACCGTGGAAGTGTGCGCAGCAGCGTGCTGACTTTGCCAGCTCCCTGGCCTCCTGGGGGTGGGGCATTTGTTTTTCTTTTGACTCGGGCACTGGGTTGTCCATCTCCAGCATCAGTGGACTCAGAGTAATAGCTTAGTCATAGGATCTGTTTCTAAATAAAGCAGGCGCTCTGTAGGCTCCCTGTGGCGGGACACAGGAGCTCGCTGCTGTAAGTCTGGGAAGGTTGCGCAGGCCAAAGCACCCTGGTTCGCACCTCCGTGCCCAGCATCCCTTTCTCTGGCCAGAGCATGTGGTCTGCCCCTTGATTGGTCCACTAACATCTCCAGGACAACGAAGTTATCCTCTTAAGGGGGAAATGGCACCTGCGCTTTCACGACCCGCGGGAGATTATATGTGGATTAAAACTCTGAACGTGGCCTTGGCAGCGTGGCTGGCAGCGTCGGTGTGCATGGGCAGGGCCCACCCCGGCCCTCGCCAGCCCACCTAGGCCCAGATCCGGGGCCTTCGAGTTGGTTCACCCCAACACCTGCTCCATCTCTGAGTGCGGAAGGGGCGGCTCCTGCGGACCCAAAGCTTCCCCTGGCAACAGCAGGATCTTGGCATGATCGAGCAGCCTAAGCCAGCGGCTGACCGTGAGAGTGGGCCTGGCAGTCAGGGGGGCAGCTGGGCCCGTGGTTGGGGAGTTTCTGGGAACAACAAAGCCACAGTTTTCTCACTGAACACAAACGTAGTTTATGTCCAACCTGACCTTGTACAGAGATTCCTTTCACATCAGCAACGAGCTGAGATGGTGTGGCTGGTGGGACGGAAATAAAAGTGTCTGTAGTTATGCCACCCCGAAGCATTCATTCATATCTCTCTCCCTCTCCCTCTCCCTCTCCCTCTCCCTCTCCCTCTCCCTCTCCCTCTCCCTCTCCCTCTCCCTCTCCCTCTCCCTCTCCCTCTCCCTCTCCCTCTCCTCTCTCTCTCTCTCTCTCTCTCTCTCTCTCTCTCTCTCTCTCTCTCTCCCTCTCTCTCTCTCTCTCTTTCAGTTTTTAGTTTTTTCGAGACAGGGTCTCTCTGTGTAGCCTTGGCTGTCCTGGACTCGCTTTGTAGCCCAGGCTGCCCTCGAACTCACAGCGATCCACCTGCCTCTGCCTCCCAAGTGCTGGGATTAAAGGCGTGCGCCACCACGCCCGGCTATATGATGGTTTTTGACAAGGTACCCTCCCGTGCCTTCCCCTTAACGCGTCCCTCCCCCCCCCATGGCCTCATCACGTTCTCTCTGAACTAAATGTGCTTTTTTTATTTGTAATTTAATGCCCACTACGTCCCTTTCGCGTTGCTCCTAAAGCCCGTAAGTTTTTCTCTGGAAAACAAAACAAAACACCTAGAGCCAGGCATGGTGGTTCATGTCGTAACCCCAATGCCCACTGTGTATGCGTGTTTGTGTGGGTTGGTGGGTATAAATGTGTGTGGTGTGTGGGTTTGTGTGTGCCTGTATATATGTGCATATTTATGCATGTGTGTTTGTGTGTATGGTTTATATTTGTTTATGCATATTTGCGTGGCATGTGTACGTGGCGGCCTGTGTATGATGTGTGTGTTTGTGGTGTGCATATGTGTACAGTGTGCACATAGGTATGCGGGGTGTGTGTATTTATGTGTGGCGTGTGCATGTGTATGTATATGGTATGTGTGGTGTGTGTATGCACGTGTGGTGTGTGTACATGTGTGTGTGGTATATGTGGCGTGTGTTGTACGTGTTGTGCGTGTACATATATGTACGGTGTGTGGCATGTGTGTACACGTGTGTACGGTGTGTGTTGTGTGTGTACATACGTGTATAATATATGTGGCGTGTATATGTATGTATGTGCACATTGGTGTGTGTACATATGTGTGTGGTGTGTGTGTGTCATGTGTCATGTGTGTGTGTGGTGCGTGTGTAACTATGTGTGTGTTACATCTACCCAAGACGCCTCTCACACAAGCATGCAGCAGCCGTCAGTCACCCCCACCTGCTTGGTCCCTGTGGGCCCTGGCGTCTGGGCTGACCTTCGGGACAGTGTCCGGGCTGCGCTGGGCTTGAAGGGCATACACTCCACGCCCACTGCCTTCCCCTCTGCGGCCTCACCTTGCACAGCCAATGGACCAGAGGTGTTGGGAAGGGCACTGGGGGGGGGGGGCTCTCCTCAAGGTTTTTCACTCTGCTTAATTTTAACAAATAGACTATATATCAGCTAATGAATATTTCAGTCTTTCACGTATGAGCCGAGAATGTAATTATGGATTTGATTTTGCGGACTGTTGCTGCCTGCGGTAGTGAGAGAGATCACAAATCGCATTAAATGAAAGGTGAACCCCATTACTGCATCAGGAAAATGGAACTTAATAAGTTTTATAATTATGGGGCAAATCTATGCAAATTGCCATTTTTTATCAGGCAATTTTCCATCTTCATCTCAGTGCTAATAGTCCATTAGGCTTGTGGCAGCCGGTGCCTGTGTCGGGAGCTCTCTGGCTTCCTTTCTGGATCGTTCTCTGTAATAAGACGTGATGTTGGGGAGTGGAATAGTCACGGACCGGCTTTACTTTTGCTTTCCGGTCTTTTTAAAGATAACAGGATTTGAATCCTGTGCTAATCGTACAGTATTCCATCTTACGTAGAGATCAAGAATTATAAGAAGCCAAGTTCAAATCATTGTTTAGTTTAGTTTAGTTTTTTGAGACACGGCTTTACTACGTAGCCCTGGCTGGCCTGGGATTCACTGCATGGACCAGGCTGGCCTTGAACTCACAGAGAGCTGCCTACTTTTGCCTCCTGAGTGCTGGGTGTGTGTCTTAGGGTCTCTATTGCTGTGATGAGACACTATGACCTAAAAACAGGGTGTGGAGGAACAGGATAATAATAACAATAGTAATAATAATAATAATAATTATTATTATTATTTTGGCTTTTCGAGACAGGGTCTCTCTGTGTAGCCTTGGCCATCCTGGACTCACTTTGTAGACCAGGCTGGCCTCGAACTCACAGCGATCCGCCTGCCTCTGCCTCCCGAGTGCTGGGATAAAGGTGTGCGCCACCACCGCCCGGCTTGAGGAACAGGATTATTTGGCTCACGCTTTCACGTTGTAGCTCATTATTGAGGGAAGTCGGAGCAGGGACTCAACTCAGGGCCCTGGAGGCAGGAGCTGACACAGAGGCCGTGGAGGGTGCTGCTGCCTGGCTTGCTCGCCATGTCTTCTTCAGCTTGCTTTCTTATACACTCAGGACCAGGGGTGGCACCACTCACAGTTGGCTGGGCCCTTCTCTCATCAATCATTAAGAAAATTAAGCTCTACAGGCTTGCCTGTAACTGATTTTATGGAGGCATTGTCTCAACTGGAGGGCCCTCCCCCACTTCTCCGATGACTCCAGCCAGCAAAGCATGGCCCCACCACACCTGGCTTTGTTGTTTTGAGACAGTGGTTTCACCTTTTAGCCCCAAACTGGCTTAGAAATGACGGGACCCTCCTGCCTCAGCCTCCCAAGTGCTAGAATTACAAGTGTGAAGCCTGGCTAAGTTGATAAATTTTTGAAGTGATTCTTTTTTTAAAAGTGTTATTTTTATTTTTAATTATTTTGGGGGGGGATAGGGTATGTGCAATTGAGTGCAGTACCAACAGAGGCCAGAAGAGGGCATCAGATTTCCCCCAAGAACTGGCGTCACAGGCAGTTGTGAGCTGACTGATGTTGGGCTGGGAACTGAACCCAGGTCCTCCGCAAGAGCAGTATATAATCTTTGACCTTCTTAGTTGTTTTTACCAAATGTTTCTGTTCTTACTCTGCACCACCATTCTAAAGGGCTTCACAGGTTAACACAGTGGCGTGTAAAAAGTGATTTATGTCATTGTTATGTGAGTGTTCAGTCAGAAGAGGGTGTCAAGTCCCCCAGAACTGGAGTTATAGGCAGTTGTGAGCTGACATGTAGATACTAGCATCTTCTGGAAGAGCAGCCAGTGCTCTTAGCTGCTGGGCCATCTCTGTAGGATCCTGCATGCTGTCTTTTTTACTTGTTATTGTTGTTTTTCAAGACAGGGTTTCTCTGTGTAGCCCTGGCTGTCCTGGACTTGCTTTGTACACCAGGCTGGCCTCGAACTCACAAATCCACCTGCCTCTACCTCCCAGAGTGCTGGGATTACAGGTGTGCACCGCCACGCCTGGCTTTGTCTCTTTTCTCAACGATTATGCCTCTGCCTCATACAGACTCACCCTGAGGTTCCTTGCTGTGGTGCAGGCTGGGATCCCAGTTGGCGTGTGGGTGTAGACCTCTGAGGTGCAGGTTCCTCCGGCTGTAGCTGGGAGCGAGGATGCCGCTTGCTGCCGCTGACGGGTGGTGGCCACGCAGAGGGACCAGCCTGTGGCCTCCTCATTCCCTGGACACACATAAAGCTGTCTGGACACAGAACTGGGGGTTCCAGCTTGACCAGCAGGATGGACACAGAGATAGGTAGTGGGAACATGTGAACGCATCTTCACTTTGGAAAAGAGAAGACTTCGTGTGGGTGTGATTAAGAGTCTTGGGGCTGGAGAGATGGCTCGGAGTTTACAAGCACTTGCTGCTTTCCCAGAGGGCCTGGGATTGGTTCCTGGCAGCAGCTGCTTGTACTCCAGTGGGAGGGAATTTGATGCTTCTGGATGCTTGGAGCACCTGTACTCACAGGTGCACACACACACACACACACACACACACACACACACACACACACATTACAAATAAAATAAATCTTTAAAAAAAAAAAGAATTTTGAGAACATTCTAGATGATTCTGGGACCTCCTGGGGAAAAGTATAGAGACATTTGAGAGTTATGTGAGGTACACATAAAGATGGGAAAAAAAAAAAAAAAGAAAGAAAGAAAAGAATTGAATCTATCTAGCCAGCCATAAGTCAAGAGCCCAGGAACTTAGAAGTGTAAATTTCCCAGAAATAGAGAAAAAAAAAAATTCCACACCTATGTCAAAGATTCTAAAAGCTGATTGACTACAAGAATCGTAGAGAGTTGGAACATTGCAGATCCAGAGCCAAATTATCTTGGGGCATCTTTAAGCACCTTTCAGTAGCCACTTTTCCCACCTTTCCCACTGTTGTGTCTGACTGGGCATCTTTTTACCTCTCGTGTAAAATCTTTTGGAATGTACCAACAGGGCCACTAGCTGCCACCAAACTGAAAGCCCGGGATGTGACACGCACTCCTCAGATAGCACGTGCTGCAAGCCTTGTTACTTGAGGTACGGGAAAATAAAAGCCGACCCAGCGAAGCTACACCCCGGGTGCTTAGAGCTGCCATTGGGGCAGCAGACAGCTGGATGGGGGAGGGGGGGCGGGGCTGGAGTCATGGGCCGGAGGGACCCTCTGTGTCAAGTGCTCCCTGCAGTCAGTTGGGGTTGGACTTGCTCTTGGAAGAGTGCGCTTCAAAACGGGCCTTAGAGAAGAAGGCAAATATTCGTATGTGTTGTAGCCACATCTGGGGTAGACACTTTACAGCAAAGGGTAAAATAGGAGTCATGAAAGCCAACCTCCATGGTAGGAAGTGTCAGAACTGTGTTAATAATAGCAATAAATATTTATTAGGTGTTTAGCCTGCTCAGTGCTGTTCTAAAAGGCTTTAAATTATTAACTAATTTAATCCTTTCAAAAACTCCATGGGATAAGACTGCTGACTTAATCTATTTACAGTCAACACACAGACAGCGTGCCCAAGGTTATGCTTTGGGTGAGCGCTGACGCCAGGCAGAATGCTCCCACGCTTGGGCTTTTTCTCCAGACCTCTTGAAGAGACATTAGAACAAAATAGAATGTGGGTTTGGAGAGATGGCTCAGGGTTGAGAGCACATATTATTAACCTTGCAGAGGACTTGAGCTCCGTACTCTGCAACTCACCACCCCCCCCCTTCAAGGGGGACTCTTACGCCCTCTACTGGCCTCCGAGGACATTGCACTCTCTCTCTCTCACGACGTGACGCATTCTGTGCACCACCACCGCCCGGCTTCTTCTTGCTGTTTAATTAAATTCCTGATGGAGGGCAACTACCCTAATCACGGACTCGAGTCCATGTATAACCATAAAGAAATCCCCTTTGGCCGAGTCTCACCAACGGTCTTCTCACTTCTCACTAATCACCCTGGGGATAGCAGATCCGGCCGTGGACAAGGGGAGTGCAGGAGGTGGGACCAGGAAAAGAGCTCAGCGGAGCGGCCACACCCCACTGATGATGTCACAGATGTTACGTCAGAGACGGCGGGTGTCAACAAGACAGAGCGCGCATGAATTCATTGTATTAGTCACCATTCTCTAGAGGAGCAGAATGGACAGAATGTATGAGCCGAGACTTTATGGGACTGGAGAGATGGCTCAGGGGCTAAGAGCACTGGTTGCTCTCCCAGAGGGACCTGGGTTCAATTCCCAGCACCTACATGATCACAACCGTCTGTAACTCCAGTTCCAGGGAACTGATGCTTTTTTTTTTTTGGCCTCCACGGACATCAGGCGCACATCTGGTGCACAGACACACGTGTTGTGAAGACACACACAGGAGATAAAGTAAATGGTTAGAGATTAGCCTGCGCTGTGTAACGTGGTCTCAAAGGCAAGGCATAGAGCGCCGTGGGAAGAAATACCCTAGAGGGGAGATCTAGTCCATCGTGGTTAAGAAGGAAATAGGGTCACCATGAATATGTGTTCCTACTCCTATAAATGTTTGTAACCTCCTGTTAGAAAACCCGCTTCTACAACGCATAATCACGTGGGGTTATGGAGAAGAACCCAAAGTGTACGCTCCTGCCCCCAGGATGTGATTGGCTGAGCTGTGTGGAGCCCCGCCCCCAGGATGTGATTGGCTGAACTGGGGCAGACACAATTGTCCTCAGCTGCTGGTGCCTGAAGGTGTTTTTGTCACTTGGAGCTGGGAGTTTAGGTGGGAAGAAAAGGCTTTCGGTCTGATAATGCCACGGACTCTTTTTGTTTGTTTGTTTGTTTTTTCGAGACAGAATTTCTCTGTGTAGCCTTAGCTGTTCTGCACTCGCTTTGTAGACCAAGCTGGCCTCGAACTCACAGCGATCCTCCTGCCTCTGCCTCCTGAGGGCTGGGATTAAAGGTGTGCGCCACCCACGCCCAGACTCTTACTGTTTTGTTTTAAAACCAAATTTTCCTTTCCTTTCCTGAATTACGGTTCGTTTGTTATTGACTGTAAGTAATTGATTTTAGAAATATTTCCCAGTAAGGCTTGCTTCACTTGCGGGTCCATAGAACTACACAGTGTTAAGTCAAGGACTGCGGAACTCTTTTCATAATGGATGCACCCACTCCCCAGATTTCCCTCAAAACCAATACCCAAATTAAATGAACCAAAGTGGCGCACGCCTTTAATCCCAGCACTCGGGAGGCAGAGACAGGCGGATCGCTGTGAGTTCGAGGCCAGCCTGGTCTACAAAGTGAGTCCAGGGCAGCCAAGGCTACACAGAGAAACCCTGTCTAGAAAAAAAAAAAAAAAAAAAAAAAAGTAAAACTGGGGTCAGCGGGGTTCAAGGCTCACAGAATTACTGCCACCTTACTCACCTGCTTTAAAGAATAAAAATGTTTTTAAAGAAAACACAGAGGTAGCCAATAGGGGCTGAAGAGACGGCTCAGTGGTTAAGAGGGCCTACGGCTCGTGAACCATCTGGTGGCTCATAACCACTTGTAACTTCGGCTCCAAGGTATCTGGTGCCCTCCTCTGGCCTCCACAGGAACATGCAGTCACACGTGCGTACACACAAACACACGCACATGCACACACACGCACACATGTACACACGCGCATGCACACACACACATACACATGAACGCACGCACATACACACCAACACTTAAATATTTAAATACCCACACCCACCCACCTGCTATCACCAATCATGGAAATGCTCTACACACTTTCCTCCGGCCCAGTCTGACCGAGGCATTTTCTCAATCGTGGCTTCCTCTCCCTCTGTGTCTAGGTTTGCATTGATTTGACAAAAACCAACTGGCGCAGCGACTCTGCCCTAGGGATGAGTGCCTAACAGCTTTCTTTCCTTCTTTTGAACAAGTCTTAAGTGGCCATCTTGACATCTTCGCTGACTTTGACATTTGGCAATCTTACAGGCCGTCTCTGTCGCCTGCATTTTCTCAGCCTACGGGACGTACGTCCCTGGGCCTTCTCACGTCTTATAATTTTTAAAAATAAATGCATTCTGTCATTACTCCTGCCACCGTTGCATATTTAGAGCCCGTCGGCTTGAGCGACCGTGTATTTTTAGTGGAATTTTCATATTTATGCACTCCTTCGGAATGTACAGCTCAGTCAGTCTCCCTGACAGGCAGTGGGAAGGGCGGGTTAAGCCTGTCAGGCAGCATGGTCTCTGCTCTCATTCTGTTTTTTGGGAGGGAACCCACGGATCCCCCCCCCCATCCATCCTTGTCAGACCATCAGCAACTAGTGCAGCATTTTTGTACGTGTTTGAGCAACCTTCCTTATTTTCCATAGCTATTTCAAACTTTCACCCTTTCTCCCATTTTTAATTTAAAATTTTTTCGATAACTTCATACGTGAGTACTGTGTTTATATCTCCTCCTTTCCCTCTCAAAACCGTGACCTCTACTACTACTAACTACCACCACCACCACTACTACTAACTAACTACCATTACTACTAACTACCATTACTACTACTAACTACCATTACTACTACTACCATCACTACTACTAACTACCATTACTACTAACTAACTACCATTACTACTAACTAACTACCATTACTACTACTACCATTACTACTACTAACTACCATTACTACTAACTAACTACCATTACTACTAACTAACTACCATTACTACTAACTAACTACCATTACTACTACTACCATTACTACTACTAACTACCATTACTACTAACTAACTACCATTACTACTAACTAACTACCATTACTACTAACTAACTACCATTACTACTACTACCATTACTACTACTAACTACCATTACTACTACTAACTACCATTACTACTACTACCATCACTACTACTGTGTATTTGCATGTGTGTGTGTGTACACACACATAAGTAAAAATAAATTTAAGAAGAAAGAAGAAATCCAAGCTCCCGAGAGCTTGGCCTTTGCTTCTGCCATGTCCTTACAGGGAGGATGCAGTTAGAAGGGATCCGCGTCTGCTCGTTCTAGATCAAGGCAGAGAAATCACCTACTGCAATGTGACATCAATGCTTCCTGGGGTCCAAGATAAGCCATGGCTGATGCTCACCGGTGGCCCGTAGCCCACGTTTCTTCTTCTTGACTCACGGAAGCCACAGTCTTTCATTGCTACTTGAAACGTTGTGTGTGTGTGTGTGTGTGTGTGTGTGTGTGTGTGTGTGTGTGCGTGCGTTTGTGTGTTTCATTTGTGTGCAGGTGCCAGCTGAGGAGCCAGATTCCTGGAGCTTCCCAGCGTTGGTGGTGGGAATTTAACAGTGTGTGCCCCTAAGCCATGAGCCGTCACTACAGCCCCCCACCCCATTACCAACCTCAGGGCCTGCCTCACTGCAGGGCTGCGGGTGACTTTGTGTGGCATGCACACAGGAACTCAGGCCCCCCCACCCCCAGGCAATCCGCGGTGCTACTGGAGAGGGATTGGGGTCCTATGCAACAATGTATCTGTGTCCTGGAATTCGCAGGCAATGTCTCATTATGTTGCCTAGGTCGGCTTGGAATGCGGTCTTCCTGCCTCAGGCTGGATTACAGGTGTGCACCACATGGCTGCTTCCAATTCTTGTTGTTTGTAGTTGCTAAACACACGGGGGGGGGGGGGCTTTTGTTTTGTTTTGCTTTGAGACAGGGGTGGATGAGGGTGGGTGGGTGGGTGGGGGTGTGCCTCCCCATGCCGCCCCGGCTGACTAGGAATTCATTATGTAGATCAGGCTAGGCCAGCACTCAGATCCACCTGCCTCTGGTGGGAGTCAAGGCGGGCATCACCACAACCAACACCCTTGCAGTGTTTGGTCTCACAGTTGGACACCACCCCAGCTTAAGACAGCTTCTAATGCAGCATGCATCCAAGGGCTTCCATCTGTTTGTTTTTTTCAAAAGTGAGTTAGATAAACGTCATTACCTGGCTCAAAAAATAAAAAATAAAAAAAATAAAAATAAATAAAAAATAAAAATCTGCCGGGGCTGGAGAGATGGCTCAGAGGTTAAGAGCCCTGGCTGCTCTTCCAAAGGTCCTGAGTTCAATTCCCAGCAAGCACATGGTGGCTCACAACCACCTATACTGAGATCTGGTGCCTTCTTCTGGTGTGCAAGCTCACAATGCAGGCACAACACTGTATAAATAATAAATAAATCTTAAAAAAAAAAAAATCTGCCTCCCCCTCCACACTGCTGTTAACACTGGAAAACTGTCCCATGTCAGTGTGACATCCGCGGCTTTACTACCCTCTGTCTACTTTCTCACTGGCTTCATTTGGGGCTTGGGTAACAAACCCCTTCTTCTCTCAGGGGGCTGACGACTGCTGCTGATATCTGGCCCATCTATCTGGAAACTTCACCCAGCTCATCACTCGGTCAGTCCAAAGCACTGACTTCAACATCATGGCAGACACCTGATCAGATGGTCTCACGGCACTTCCCTTCTCAGACATTCGGCGTTTCCTCACACTTTCCCTGCCCACTGTCTGACCCTCTACTATAAGGCCAGGCTCGGTGAGGGTATGGAATTTATTTGCACTGTCCACCGATGGGAAGCCAAAACCTGCGGAGCACAACATAGATCAGTGGTAGAGCATTTGCCTCGCTTGTTCAAGGCCCTGAGTTCCATCCCTAGAGCTGTAAAAATTAAAATAAAATCAATTACCATGACCTTTAAGGAAAAGTACCAACATGGGGGTTAGGGGGAGCTCATTCTCAGTTACAGAAAACCCAGCTCAGGTGCCTTACATCATCCGTGGAGTTTTAGAACACATTTAAACCATCAGACCTTCAGATAACATTTAATCTAACGTTCTAGTTGATTCAAGTGCTCTACCGCTGAGCCACACCCCGAGCCCCTCACTGGGGGATTCTAGGCAGAGGCTCTACCGCTGAGCCACACCCCTAGCCCCACACTGGGGGATTCTAGGCAGGGGCTCTACCACTGAGCCACACCACAGCCCCTCACTGGGGGATTCTAGGCAGGGGCTCTACCGCTGAGTCACACCCCCAGCCCCTCACTGGGGGATTCTAGGCAGGGACTCTACCACTGAGCTACACCCCTAGCCCCACACTGGGGGATTCTAAGCAAGGGCTCTACCACTGAGCCACACCCCCAGCCCCTCACTGGGGGATTCTAGGCAGGGGCTCTACCACTGAGCCACACCCCTAGCCCCTCACTGGGGGATTCTAGGTAGGGGCTCTACCACTGAGCCACACCCCCAGCCCCTCACTGGGGGATTCTAGGCAGGGGCTCTACCACTGAGCCACACCCCAGCTCCTCACTGAGGGATCCTAGGCAGGAGCTCTACCACTGAGCTACACCCCAGCCTCTCACTGGGGGATTCTAGGCAGGGGCTCTAGCACTCAGCCACACCCCCAGCAATCCCATTTTTATTCAGTAAAACTAGGGAATTTTTTTTTTTCCTGTTTGGAGATAGTTTTACACTAGCTCAGGCTGACCTGGAGCTCACTATATACATAGAGTCCATTTGAACTTACACCGTCATCTTACCTCAGCCTCACAAGTACTAAGACTGCAGGTGTGCACCACCATGCTCAGCTTTGGCAATTTTCATTCATGTTAGCACCATAAAACTTCTACACCAATACCTTATTGCCAGATGTCCTCCTGGCCCGAGAACTAGGTGTGTTCTCACACTCACGGTGTCTGCAACCCAGCAGGCTCTTACATATGTACGAAACACTGAGACTCTGGACTGGAGAGATGGCTCAGTGGTTAAGCACTGGCTGCTCTGCCAAAGAACCCAGGTTCGATTCCCGGCACCCACCCCTATGGCAGCTCACAACCATCTGTCACTTTAATTCCAGAAGACCTGCCAACTTCTCCTGGCCTCTGCAGGCACTGCACACGTGTGGTACACAGACACACACCCATACACATTAAAGACAGCAGACCACTGTACACAGGGTTTCCCCAAATTGGCTGCAGTGACCAGTACCCAATCCCCAAAGTCCCCCAGCCATAGTCAGATGTCCATGGTGAGACCAAGTGCTAGAACCTTCCCCCTGCCCCTCCCCCCCAATCACCAAGCTCTGGATGAGCACAGCTTATGTAAATAATCTTAGGAGCAATAATAAGAGAGCTAATTGTTCACAGGTGTCATTTTCCTGGGGGTGGGGAACTCCACCTTTTCTTCTGAGAGAAAATGCTAATAGTTTCATTCAATTTATGAGTCTTAATTAGCACACTGCTGTTCTAATTATTGTGCGGGGCCTGAAATCATTTTCCTGCACCCCTTTCCCTCCCCAGCACATCCACACTCAATCAGCCACTTCTCTCCTTTATGAATATGCACTTCTGGGCGCACATCTGCGCATGTCAATCACACACAGCACAACGTGACGGCGGTTCTGAAAGCAATCTGTCAGTCTCGTCTTTGTCAATGGCTCTTTCCAATTTCATTTCTCTCTCTTGTGTTCATACACACACAGACATGTCTTTTTTTTCTTTCAAATGTGTCTTGATTGTATTTTTTAAATGCATTTTATTTTATATGTATGGGTGTTTGCCTGCATGTGTGTCCTGGGTGCCCTCAGAGGACAGAGAGGGTATGGGGTGTCCTGAAACTGGAGTCACAGACAGCTGCTGACAGCCACGTGGGTGCTGGGAATCGAACCCAGGTCCTCTGTAAAAGCAGCCACTGCTCTTGCCCAGCAACCAAGCCATCTCTTCAGCTCCATAAATCTATCTTTTCTTGCAATATAAATATAAACCTTCAGAGGAACTTAGCTGATTATCCCGGTTCAGGTCCCTAAAGTGCTTTTGCTGGGAAGATGTTTCCATCACATTCTCTCTCAAGTTCATGAGTTCTCTGCTCCCACACTGCGAGGCAGGGGCTCTCGTTTCCACTGCCGCGCTGTGCACTGTGGGCTGGCGGGGCAGCGAGGGCCCCAGCAGTGCTCCTAGCGCCCCTCCTATCTTGATGTAGGAGTGCTGGGATCGTAGATGCAGCCCAATGCTAGATGTTAATTACGCGATTACACGTAGCTCCGCCGGCGTATGCGCACGCAAATCCAGTCGTCCACAGAGTCCAGACGAGGAGGTTGGAGTGATTGTGAGCTGCCATGTGGGTGCTGGGAGCTAAACCTGGGTCCTCTGCGAGAGCCGCCTCCCTGCCCTGCATCTGGCTTTTTTTACATGGGTTCTAGCGACCAAAGCTGGGTCTCCGTGCTTGCCCAATATTTCTTTTATCTACTCAGCCACCGGCTGCTCTTTCAGAGGACCAGGGTTTGCTGTCCGTCACCCCCGTGGCTTCTCACAACCACCTATAACTCCAGGTGCAGGGGTCTGAAGCCTGCTTCTGGGCTTCCACGGGCACTGTGCCCACATACACGCAGGCAAAGCAGCCATGTGCACACAGTAAATACATCTTTAAGAATGTTTTTATGTAACTGGGTGGTGCAGACCTGTAACCCAGTGTTTGGAAGGCTGACTCAGGAGGATCCTGAGTTCGAGGACAGCTGGGTGGGCTACATAGCAAGATACGGAAGAGGGGGAGAGGGGGAGAGAAAGAGGGAGGGGGAGGGAGGGAACGAGTGAGAACAAAACCTCTTTACCCCATCACTGGTGACTTACACACGGACACGGATCCCCACCTCTTTACCCCATCACTGGTAATTTACACACAGACACGGATCCCTGCCTCTTTACCCCATCACTGGTGACTTACACACGGACACAGATCCCCACCTCTTTACCCCATCACTGGTAATTTACACACGGACACAGATCCCCACCTCTTTACCCCATCACTGGTAATTTACACACGGACACGGATCCCCACCTCTTTCAGTTTGACCTTCAAAGCAACAAAAGACACCTTGGGTAATTGAAAAGAGCTTTATTAAGTATATAATCTCCATAGACAACAAGTTATAAATGTTCTTTTTTAAGGTTTCCCCCCAACAGATGCCACAAACTGGCAATGGCCGCAGGGACAGGAGTGCCACCCCAACATGACAAGAGACCAGCGCTCTCTCCGCAGGCAGACATGAGGCGGCCGCCACTGGAGCATGCAGGAGCGTGCTGCAGACAGGATCCCAGAACACCTTAATGCGCTTCTGCCAGTGCCAAGCTGTGATTTCAAATCAAATGCTGAGTTTTTGGAGGAAATATCTTCATGCCCACTGAGCTGTGTATGCACTTGGCCTACACATCTGAAACAATAACGTGGTGGGGCCCTCCTTGCTTGCAGAACCTCTGCCAGCCACAGGAGCAGTCACTGGCTGTTTAAGGGTTAATGCTGGAAACTGATGAGAAGCTCCCAGCTCAGGCATTAGGCAGGCAGGATGAGTAGAGAAGATAATTCCTTGCAGGACTTTAGGCCCACTCACCCCTTCATTTCAATTCCCCCAACATCTAACATTTTCCTGGTCACATTTTTATTTAAGAATAAAAATAGCCGGGCGTGGTGGCGCATGCCTTTAATCCCAGCACTCAGGAGGCAGAGGCAGGTGGATCGCTGTGAGTTTGAGGCCAGCCTGGTCTACAAAGCGAGTCCAGGACAGCCAGGGATACGCACAGAGAAACCTTGTCTCGAAAAAAACAAACAAACAAACAAACAAACAAAAAAACCCAAAAAACAATTTTCTTTTTATTTATTTGTCTGTGTAAGGGATGGGCACTGAGTGCAGTGCCTGCAGGGGCCCCGCAGAAGGCATCGGGTCCCCCTGGAGCCAGAGTTACAAGCAGTTGTGAGCTGGCTGACATGGGTGCTGGGAACCAAACTAGGGTCCTCTGCACAAGTGACAGATGCCTAACCGCTGAGCCGGCTCTGCAGACCCCCAGCAGGTTAAATTTAAAAGCAATTTTGATAGGCAACCACCTTATCAAAGCATTTGATTTAAACTTTTGTAAAAGCATATTTTTATCTGTCTGCCCGTCTGCCTTCTGCAGTGCTGGCGATCAAGCCTTGGGCTCTGTGCAAGCTCAGGTGAACACGCCACTGTTGGCCCCCACCCCCAGCCCTCCTGTGGTCAGGCTTTGTTCTCAGTATTGGAAGCAGACCTGTGCACTGAGAGACCTGGGCGAGCTAGCACAGGAGCATGGCACCTGGAGTGCAGGCGCAAGGCTGTGGCCACCTGCGGGATTGCAGCAGGTGGCTTCTGAGAGCGCTGGAGGCTTGAGGCTCCAAGGAGGCAGAAGTGGAGTTAATTAAGAGCACTTCTGTTGTACTCAGAGCGTCTTCTGTGAGCTCAGGGGCAAAGCCTAGCGCTTGCTCTACCCAGAGCTACAGCTGATTGCTATTACCAACAGTCCCTAGGCTCGCACAGCAAAAAGTGAGGCTCTGGCTTCGGCCTGCACAGTGTCGGGGCTACGGCCAAGGGCAGATCTGTTTTCTTCCCGTGTGCTCGAAGACGAGGTCGTAAACTATAGTCCTCATCAGCGCTAAAAATATCAAACATGATTTGCTGAAAGATTTGGTCACCAAGAGTAAAAAAACTTGTCCTGTACATTGTCACAGTGTCTTGGGGAAAGCGCCTGTGGGAAGACTGGTTTTGGCACTTCTCATTGTGTGGGAAACGGTTTGGCAGCAATGGCGCCGTGGAGGAAGCACGCGCCGGCTAGCGTGACTATCACCACGGTAAAGATGTGCATCCAAGTTTAAGTCAGTGGCTCTTGGATACCAAGATGCCAAACACCAAGAGATTAGACGAAAACATACGGGAATGTTTGAAACAGATGCAGACTCACCCACAAGGCAACAGCCACGGGGCCTCAGTGCGCTGTGCCTTACCTGCACTTGCTCTGCGTAGAGTAAGGCACCGCCCCAGATCGCTCCGCCAGCGCCAGCAGCAGGCAGGCAGTGCTGCTGGCGTTGCTAAACTTTTTAGCACTGATGAACATATTTCCTTGCTGCGTTACCCCAAACTGCAGCTGTCTCCAACCTCGTTAAGGGGTCCAGAGAAGGCAGGATTCCAAAGTCTCAATGGCCTAAATTCAGTAACCTAACTGCCGACGTCTTATTCCAGTGAGTTTTCCATAAAACCCCTGCATCTGATGAGAGAATGGGAACGCATTTTCGAATGCTTCTTACGCGGTACCTGGCCAGCGAATCATCAGAGCGCGGGGTGCTCTCCCGCCCGGCGCTCCGTGGGATTTATTGCACTAACATGTGGGGAGAAACACTTAAAGCACTTCTAAATGGCAAGAGCGGGAGAGAAAGTTAATTTCATTAGCTATCTTGATTTAATTAAGTGGACAATATGCCTGTCTCAGCAGCTTTTACATGCCCCTGCCATTAGAAGTGAATTATAAACGCAATTCGGAAGCTCGAAGCAGGTACCTAGCCTCTCTCTGCTGTTTATAAGCGGGCGCGGCTCAGAGGCACTTGGTCACCTCTTAGGGAGGAGACTGATGTCTCCAGGCCTGGGAGAGAACGCCGGAGGCCACAACTCACAGGGTATGAAAATGCCACACGGAACTGGAGTCTAGAAAACCTCAGACTTTCTAAGTTTCTAGGCTATGAAAAAAAAAAATACAAAAACATTTAACCAAGTTTTGCAAACCCAATTGCAGGAGAGATTGAAAAGCATGGATAGGTTCTCCTCGCAGACTTCTTGTGTAAGCTGTGACACTCTGCTGTCTTGAGGCAGGGTCTTTTCACAGAGCTGTGGCTGGCCGAGAACTCACTATATAGACCAGGCTGGCCTTGAACTGCTGGGATGCAGGGAGTGTGTCCTCACACCTGGCCTGGTAGCACTCTGATTGGTGTGCCCGAATGAAAACAAACACATGCCCTAAATCTGCCCCACACAGCTGCACACGTGACATTTCAGATCACAAGCGGGAGATGTAAAAGCCAGAGACCTAACATAATTTGTTTCTTCACTCATGTGAAAAGCAGGGTAAATTGGAAAATGTTATAAAACTTTAACGAGACAGGAGAGTAGGCTTTTAAAAAAGCCACCGACTAACCTCAGTGGTGAGGAGATATGAGGAAGTGAACTGTGCGGCCTGTCAGCTACACTCACTCACAAATGGCCCATGTTCACTGCAAGTCACAGGTATTTAAACAGGCACTCGTTTTCCAGGCCACCAGTGGGTCATGCAAGATCCCCTCAACGACGAAATCACCAGCCAGTCTTGGGCAGGTGCGCCTGTCAGCCTACGAACACCCCCGGGAAAGACGGAGACAGGATGGCCGGACTTGTGGGCAGGCTGCCTGCAAGCCCAGCATTCATGCCCCGCTGCTGACTCACAGACGCTGACTCCATCGGCCGTAGGTGCACTGCGATTTTAAGGATGGACATGGTTACTTGTTCCTGGACAGTTTGTAGACGTGGAATGTCCTGTTCTGGAACACTCTAGTGAAGTGAGCCGTGTAGGAGGGCAGGTTCCTTTTAATCTCCTCACAGAAGCGAGGGTGGTCCGCGGGTCTCAAGTCAGGTTCACTCTCTCCTGGCCCATCCATCTCCTGAAGGCAAAACAAACCCAAATACAACATGAGTGGTGGTGGTGAGCCCTCATCCATCCGTCCACCCACCTACCCATCCATCCATCCATCCATCCATCCATCCATCCATCCATCAACCTATTCATCAACTCGCCCATCCATCTATCCATCAACCCACTCACCTATCCACCCATCCACCCACCCAACCATCCATCCATCCACCAACCTGCTGATCCATCCATCCACCCATCCATCCATCAACCTGCCCACTTATCCATCCATCCATCCACCCATCCATCCATCAACCTGCCCACTCATCCATCCATCCATCCATCCATCCATCCATCCATCCATCCATCCACTTGCCCACCCATCCATTCATCCACCTATGTATCTACCCATCCACCCTAGCTTTTGCTTATTGCTTTGTTTAATCTTGAAACAGGGTTGTCTCTCTCTGTAGCCCTGCATAGCCTGGAACTCCCTCTGAGTGCTGGGAATAAAGGCATGCACCGCTACGTCCAGCCCATATCCTGGGCTTTGGGGACAGGACCTAACTATGTAGCCAGGCTGGCTTAGAACTCTTAATCCTCCTGCACTTGCTTCATGAATGCTGGCACTACAGACATCTGCCACAACACCCACTCGGGGAAATCACATTTATAAAGGCAAAAACAAAAACAAAACAAAACAAAACAAAACAAAAACCAAAAACCAAAAAAACCCCCAAAAACCAATCAAACAAACAAAAAACCCAAAAACAACAACAAACCAACCAGGGTAGGTCCTAGGCTTTCTTAGAGAAGTGATGCTGGCCAGGTAAATGATAGTTTGGTGTCTACACCACCTAGAGATCAAATGGTCCATCTCGCTCTTCTCCCTTCAAAGAGCACGTCAAGGCTGGGAAGGAGAGCTCTGAATCATAAGACTTTTCACTGTAAGCTGGGCATGGTGGCACACACCTGTAATCCCAGCACTCAGGGAAGCAGAGGCAGGCGGCTCTACAAAGAGAGTCCAGGATGTCCAAGGCTACTGTTTTGAAAACAAACAAAGAACCCCCCTCCAAAAAAACCCAAAACAAAACAACAACAACAGCAACAAAAGACCCACCCACCCCCACAAAAAACAAAAACAACCCAGAAACCCTGTCACGGTTAACAGCAGATCAGAACCCAGGTCTCCCGTGCCCTGGCTAGCCTTTTGTCAGCTTGATGAGACTAGAGTCAGGTGAGAAAGAGAGCCTTAACTGAGGGAGGCCTCTATCAGGCCGCCTTGGATCAAGCAGACGGGGCATCACCTACTGGCGGATGTGAGAGGG
This sequence comes from Acomys russatus, assembly GCF_903995435.1. Lineage (NCBI taxonomy): Eukaryota > Metazoa > Chordata > Mammalia > Rodentia > Muridae > Acomys > Acomys russatus. The sequence goes on along the minus strand of NC_067155.1, from coordinate 3,114,235 downwards.
ACCAGTCTCCTGTGGGTGATGCCACTGGTGGTCCTGGATGGTATAAAAAAGCAGGCTGCGGAAGCCGTGGAGAGTGAGTGGGTAAGCCGTGCCCCTGCACGGCTTCGGCTTCAGTCCCTGCCCTGCCGCCCCCTCAGGATGGACGTAAGCTGGACCCTTCCCTCCCCAGGCCCTGAAGACCTCGGAACTACAACTGCAGAAGATTCCCCAGCTCAGGCGTCTTTGAGCAGAAGAGCAGCACGCGGGCTCGCCACACGCGCAGGCGCCTACTCTGCTCACCCTCTGGGTTCCAGGAAGTTACTGCCTGTTACTTTTCTTTGAAAAACTCTGAATCTCCAATTCTGCACCTTCAGGTTGCTTTCAGGTTCGGGCTAGTTTCCACTGCCCATTACGTCACACCCCCAAAGGGACAAAGACCTGAGTCAGATCCAAGGGAGACACAGCTCATTCTGTTGTTGGGGGGGCGAGATTAGCTAACCTGAGGCTGTGTGCAGATGGTGGACTAGAGGGAGCAGGGTGTGTGGGCCACAGGGCCTGGGAAAAGGGGGTGGCCTGCTGCCCAGCACTTGTGCCAACAGCACGCCTTGGAGGAGTATGTCTATAGGCAGATATGTTGTATATAGAAGAAAAATATCCTTTACAAGTAAATTTTATAGGGTGCTGTTATCAGTCAAACCTGCCAAGGCAGAGACACTCCACCTGAGTTAAACTGGGGACCCGGAGCTTTCCCATCCCCTGGTCCCCTGGCCCTGCTCCCGCTGCCACTAACGGGCAGGACCTCTACAAATGTCGTTCATTCATGTGGTACAAAATGACGGTCATCACTTCACATTCTCGACGGACTTCTACCCTCCCTGAGGGCTTCCCCAGGAGGAAGGAGCAACAAGCTCACGTGTCCATTGGCGACGTCCAGCAGGTCGCGCAGCCGGCAGCCCCTGTGGTGCCTGCGCTCATAGCAGATGCTGTCCTCCAGGATCACAAAGTCAGCGCCGAAGGACCGCAGCAGCGCGTGCACGTCCTCCGGGGACCTCTTCGCATATATCTGATAAACCTTCGAAACGAGATAAAGGTGGAACCAGGCACACAGGAGGAGGGGGGACATCCCTGGGGGTGAGGCTAAGACCTGACACTCACATCCCCTTGCTGCCCAGGCCACTCTTGTCCTGTCAATCACAGTCTGGAGTTGGGGGATGGGGTGGAAAATTTTTCCAAATGGATACCGGAATTATTTAGTAGGCAGGGGGAAAAATCACCCTGAACACATTTAGTTTAGATGCCAACAACACTTGGATTGAGAGTGAATCACTCCAAGTTTTGAATATATTTCTCACCTTATAATTCTAAGAATTATTAAACATGGCTGAGTCAACAGGATGAGCAAGCAGGTTGGTGGCACCGCTTGGACACATGTGTGGCTAACAGGGCTGGCTTCCTACAACGGTAAGTGGGAAAAGGCCCCTGGCCTTGGTTGGAGCGGGCTCTGTTTGCTTTGCCACTGTTACACCGTGTCCTGTTGGCCCAGGAGGTCCAGGGGTTTACTCTGTATCCCAGCCCTTTCCCTGGGGAATCTCCCAGGGTACCTGCACTAGCAGCCTTCCCCAGGGGCACCTCCTCCTTTCAAGCCCATCATGATGACCCTGAGCAAAGACTTCTGGGAGAAGGCGTCTTGGGGCATGGCACACGGCTGTGAGAAGCACACTTCCTCTGTAGCCCTGACTCCTGATGCACTGCTGTGTGGTGGCCCGGTACAGGGTGAGGCACCTCCATCAGAGACAGGTGAGATGGCCGGGCCATCTGCTCTTATCACCTGCTGAGGTCCGCAAGGTGGCCTCGGCTGAGAAGATTCAAAGTCCTGCCTGAAGGTGAGCGCTGTGCCTGTGGGACCTCCGTGTTTACGGCTTTACACGGGAGAGGGTGGCACTCAGCTGTCAACTCCTAATGGAAACTTCTGTCCTACCGAACGCAGGGCTGTCTGCCAACACCTGAGCCAGATGAAAACCATTTTAGCTCTTTAACTGGCAACATTACGGAGCAGGAGCCGGAGACATGGCTCAGGGTGCACACTGCTCTTGCAGAGGGCTAACGTACAATTCCCAGAGCCTATGTTGGGTGGTTCAAAATTGCTGTGCCTCTAGCTCCAGGGCATCTGACGCCTTTGGCCTCTGTGAGTGCCTGCACACAGGTGCACTGGCAATCGCTCAAAGTACCCTATTTACGCATAGTTAAAAATAAACCTTTAAAAGAAAAGTAATGGTTAGTATAAGCCAGGCACATTAGGACGGGCCTGGAATCCCAGCACTCAGAAGGCTGAGGCAGGAGGATCACAAGTTTGAGGCTAGCCTGGTCCACAAAGTGAAAGCATGTATCAAAAAACAAAATAAAACAAAACCCCTGAAGCTCTATGAATCCTTGTTAATAAAGAGGGAGGGGGAAGGGAGGAGTAGCAGGTACCGTCCTCACTGCTGTCTGGCATATAAACTGAAACCGCCTGCTCAGAGGGTGGTTGACAAAGCCTGCCTACTAAGTTCTGATACACCTAAATGAAGAAAACACACCACAGCCACATAAAGTATTTACAGTTTTCAAACTGGTCAGGAGAGGGGCTGGGGTACAGTGCAACTGCACTGGAATACGTACATCCAGACTATAATGTCAGGAAGAAGGAAGGTGGACTGCAGTGGCTCTTTGTAAGAATAGACGGGGCTGGAGAGATGGCTTGGTGGTTAGGAGCATGTACTATTTCTTGCAATTTGAGGACCCAAGTTTAGTTCCTGGCACCCACATCAGCAGACTCATAACCACTGGTAACTCCAGCTTTAGTGGGATCTGATGCCCTCTTCTGGCCTCTGTGGGCACTGCACTCAAGTGCACATACGCACGCATGTGGGCGCACACAGGCCACGCACAGATGGACAGACAGATACGCTATTTGCCTCTTGGGAAGGCAGTGGGCAGCTAGGATACAGGGATGAGGTGAACATGTTTCAGGCCATCCCCTTCTGTATTCTATGAACTCTGAACTATGTGACCGTATTATCTATTTAAACAGCAACAGCAAACACCCCCCACTACTCCCTATCCCCCCACCCCAGGGCTAGTTTACGAGAGTATGCTCCCACTTCTGTTCCTTTCTTTCCAAAATCACAAGCTCCAAGGCTTTGGCCTAAACGCTGCCTCCCACACATCCCAGGCCGTCCCATAAGAGGAGCACGTGCTATAGCCAGCCCTTAAAAGGCAGAGTCAGGAAGGAGGTGCCAGCCCCATGCCCTTATGTTCCGGCTCCTTCCTAAGCCACACGCTGGAGGTAGTGGCAGTGCATCCAATTCTCATGCAGCAGAGGAGATTTGCCCTCTGCCCTTGGTGGCAGCACAGGGCACCGAAGACGGGCCTCACCGCTTGGGTTCGCTCTCTCAGGCTTTTGTCTTCATAGTGCGGGTGGTTGGTCAGGGTCCGTCCCGTGCACAGCTTGACTCCAGCTAGCAACTGCATGCTTCCAGCAAACACGGCCTTTCTCGGTGTGTTAGAGCTGCAAGTTTTCAGAGTGTGCCAATTAAGTCCAGCACGAACCAACATTTCCAAGAAGACACCTCCCCATTTCAGAGTTACCCAGCTCTGAAAGGGAGTATGAAAGGTCAGGGGCCACACAGACAGCCTGAACTGACACATACATCCATGGTATTTTATGTAAACTATTTTTTTCTCCTTTTTTTGGCTTTCGAGACAGGGTTTCTCTGTGTAGACTTGGCAATCCTGGACTCACTCTGCAGACCAGGCTGGCCTCAAACTCACAGTGATCCACCTGCCTCTGCCTCCCGAGTGCTGGGATTAAAGGCGTGCGTGCGCCACCACGCCCGGCTCGGGTGTACATTATTTTTGACAGGAAGCATTCTAAATACACCACATGGAGGGTATGTCCCTCTCCTCCGCCCTCGAGAGAAAGAATCTTGTCTTTTTCTCTTAAATTTTCACACTGAGTCTTGCCATGTAGCCCAGGCTAGCCCTCAAAAATCACCATCCTCTTGTCCCAGCTTCTTGCATGATGGGCTGACAAGTATGTCTGGGCAAAATAAGAACCTCAGAAGCTGACTTAGTTCCCTCTGTCTGGCTGAAAGCCTGAGCTGTTACTGGGGACTCCAGGCCTCTGCCCCACTGAGGGATTTACCAGCCGCTCACCAGGAACATCCCATGATATGCTTATCTTTGAGGTAAGAAACAGGACGGGCTGGGGGGCAGGTGGAGGCAGCAGTGGCAGCTGCAGCTCATGCCTTTAATCCCAGCACTCAGGAGAGGCAGCCAGATGTCTGTGAGTTCGAGGCCAGCCTGGTCTACAAAGTGAGTTCCAGGACAGTCAAGGCTACAGAGAGAAACCCTGTCTCCAAACAAAACAAAACAAACCAAACCCTCCCTCACCACCAAACAACAACAAAAGCGGGAGGGCTGCTGTCATGCTGTGTACACGCCTCAAATCTCAGCACTGTGGAGACGGTAAAGGCAGGTGGATATCTGTGTTTGAGGCCAGCCTGGTTCAAACAGCCAGTTCCGGCCAGCCATCACTGCATAGTAAGATCTTGCCTCACAAAAAAAAAAAAAAAAAAAAAAAAAAAGCAAAAGACTAAGAAGGAAAGAAACAAGAGACTTTTGGTGATCTGAGCTAAAACGATGGAGGTAATCCTGAAGGCTATTTGAAATTTAAAAAGAAAGCGGAGCAGGCTGCTGCGCCTTTGGGAAGCAAGGCCTGCAGCCTGCTCCACTGCTGCCGCCGCGGCTTGGAGGCGCCTCATCACATTCTTTATTCTAACTTAGCACTGAGAATCCAGTCTGGACGCAGGCCAGCAAAGGCCGACGGAGTCTGGGGGCAAGACACACCACGCTTCGAGTGATGACACTTACAAATAAATTACTTTTAGAAAACTCGAGTTTTCTTTCTAGCGATGACATCCATGTACTGCTGCTGCGTCCCAGCAAGGCTCCCGGGTGAGGGGGAGGGATGGAATCACAGTGAGTGGGGAAGGAATGACAGACACTTCATCTGCACCCCCCTCACCCCCTTCGCCCCCACTGAAGTCTAAAATCTGGATTCCAACAGAGAAGAAAGTTTAGCATGAGCTTGGCTGGCCTGACAGGCCTGTCAGGATTCTAACAGGCAGATTCAGGAACACAGAGCAGACAAAAGCTTGCTCTGTCCCCCCAGATCTGGAACTTGACACTGGTCCCACATGGTCAGGGAGAACAGGAGGGCTATGAAGGAACCGGAGGGTCTAAATCACTCAGATAAGTCTGTAGGGCAAGAACTCAGTTTACCTCAATTAATGCTCATTTGACACTCACCCTGGGCCCGGTCTACCTTGCCCTACACACATCCAGAGTCTACATTTTAGTTACAGTTGATGAAGGGAATAAACACGAATGAGAGGCAGGGCCACTGCTGTCCCCGGCCAGTCTTCACCCCCTAGGATGCTCCCCATGGTATAACCCTCTCCACCGCAGTAAGCCCATGACAACAATTCTGCACGACACACGCTTAGAACACACAAAAAGGGAGCCTAGTTTCATGTCTGGTGGAGCAGGAGGTAGAGGTGGCCCCGGTTTCATTTGGACTTGAAGTGCAAACCTCCAAGAGGTTAATTACTGCTGAACTAATGGACACTGAACACTTCAAGAAATTTACAGAATTATGCAGACAGGGGAAATGATTCACTAAATACAAAAGGCTTGGGTGGGGGCTGGAGTGGTTAAGAGCACTAGCCACTCTTCCAGAGGAACCTGGCTGGATTCCCGACACCCGCATGGGAGTACATGTGTGTAACTGCATTTCTGGGGATCTGATGTCCCCTGCTGGCCTCTGTAGACAATGCACACACATGGTGCACACACATGTAGGCAGGCAAACACTCATACACATTTAACACATGGGATGTTCCCTAGTACCTTAAGTCTGAACCTAGACAACATGGCTCAGAGCTTAAGAGCACTGATTGCTCTTCCAAAGGTCCTGAGTTCAATACCCAGCAACCACACGGTGGCTCACAACCATCTATAATGAGATCTGGTGCCCTCTTCTGGCCTGCAGGTGTACATGCAGGCAGAGCACTGTCTTTAAAATCTTTAAAAATAAACACACACAAAGCAGTTCTCTCTGATTAAGAGCAAAAGAGATTCAGTGTGTGTTTTTCAGTTGTGCTAACATTCTAAACAGGGCAGGCTCCTTGACTGCAAAGAGACTACTTCTAGTGAAAACCACCTAAAAGCAGGTAATGAAAATGTTGTCCCTCCAAATAGCCCCATCCACATCTATCTCTTAATTGCACAAGAGGATTTCCAGGCAACAAAAAAATGTGGCACTCCGCGATAGGCTGGCAAATGCACGACCTAGCCAGGCAGCTGCTGCTTCAGCCTTGCTGAGGTCAGGTGCTCTCTAGTCACACCCGAGCCCTGCGGAGGCACCGCCTGCCGGCTCTGGCTGAAGGAGACACAAGAAGGCAGAGGGCCCAGGGATCCGATCTCTGCATCCAGGGGTGTGTGTGCTTGGAGGTAAGGCACACCGCGCTGTGAGCACATGGTATGCGGGCGACAGCCGGGTGCTCCAGCTGGCCTCCAGCTCTCTAAAGGTCACTGGGAGGTGGCTGGGGGCTACATATCCAGGACCTGGTCTCCATAAAAAGTCCTTGCAGGCTAAAATGCCTTTATATAAGTGGAGGTAATTAAAATCTGCTGAGAGTTGTGGCGCAAGGCTAAGGCTACAGCGCAAGATCCCACCCGGGAGGGAGGGAGGGAGGGAGGGAGGGAAGAAAGTAAAAGACTCCCTCTTTTGGTTGGTCGTTGGATGTCTCCCACGCTGACCTCTAACCCACTATGTTGCCGAGGATGGCCCTGAACACTCAATGTTCCTGGTTATACCTCCAAGTGCTAGGAATACAGGCTTGGGTCTTTTAAGTTGCCCAGATTGGCCGTGATCTCACTGTGTAGTCTAGGCAGCCCTGAGTGTTTGATCTTCCTGACTCTGCCTTCCAAGTAGATGGGCCTGGTTTATAAATATAAGTGCCCATTCATTCCATAGAAAACTAATTGTTTCCCGCTCCACCTCCGCCCCCGAGACACAGTGTTTCTCTGTGTAGGCCTGGCTGTCCTTGGACTCGCTTTGTAGACCAGGCTGGCCTCGAACTCACAAAGATCTGCCTGCCTCTGCGTCCTGAGTGCTGGGATTAAAGGCATGCGCCACCATGCCCGGCATCCTCACACTTTGTAACAGAGTTTTCTTACACTAGCGTGGGAGACCCATGGTATGTCCCCCGGATTTTTTTGCATGCCCTCCTTAACCCGTCGGTCTTTCCTTGCCCTAGGCAACACCATCACGACTGCAGTGACAAGGGACAGCATCAGTCAGGATGGCAAGGGTGTAGGCACCCCTCAGTGATCATGCTGGGGCCCCAGCTGCAGTTTTTTCTACCGGCAGCACACACAACCTGTGACCAGTCTCCCCTAGGGAGCCAAAGTAGACAGGACAAACCAGAGAGGGTTAAGTGGCTACTGAGGCGGGACATGGTGGCATATACCCAGGCTTCTGATGTCTGGCTACCAGGGGGGCTGAGGCACAGGCTCAACCTTCCAAGCCTGCTTGGGCTACAGAGGGGGAGTTCAAGGCCAGCCTGGGCAACCGAGTGAGGCCCTCCGCCTCAAAATGAAAAGTAAAAGACAGGTCTGGGACGGCACTCAGGGGTGGAATGATGCCCGCCTAGCGTACATGAGGCTCCGGGTTCAACCTCTGGTGCTAATAAATAAATAAATAAGAATATTAAACGTCTCCCCTTACCGTGAGAATCAAAGCCAGCCGAGCACAGCTGATCTGAATGTTGATTTAAACAAACATATTTTGTGTCTAAATAGACCCTACTTTGGCAATACGTTCATCATCACTTAAGCTTGATTTACAAACACGCCAAGCAGCTATTTTTACAAAAAAAAAAAAAAATCATTTCAATTTGAGGGATTTTAAGGGAAAACAGGCAGGACGGGATGACAATGGAATTGATGTTTTTAGAATAATATGAATCTCTCAGTTGCTGAGGATGAAAAAGAAGATGACGGCAATGTAAGCCAACCAGCTAACAAGTCGAAGGCGTACGCAGGCCAAGAGGCTGCTCGGGGGAGGCTCCGTTAGCCGAGGGGCTCTCAGGTGCCCAGGGGTAATCGGCAGCCTCACGGTGCCTTCTTTATACCCAGAATAGCATCTTACCCAGACTTTTGCAAAGACAGAGATGTTGCTTTAAATAGGTTTTGGAGGGGAGAACTTGAAGATAGCCTTGAGTCTGAGACAGTCAGAGGCAAGCCTGGGCTCCACTGCAATCACCTGGACCACAGTCACCTGCAGACACCAAGGATGCTGGCCCAGGGGGAGCTCCACCACCTACAGGACTCGTCCTACAGCTAAATTCCCAGCACCTGTGTTGGGTGACTCACAATAGCCTACAACTTTAGCTTGTGGGGGCCTTTTCTAGACTCTGCAGGTAGCCCCATGCAAGCACACATGCCCACATGCATAAACTAAAGATAAAATAAAACTTAAAAAAAAAAAAAAAAAGACAGAGAGGCCCAGCCTTGCTTTCAGAGGCACACATTGTAAATATCTAATTGATTAGCTAGTACAAAAGTAATTAGCTTTTCTTTACATGAGTAATAACCTTTTTCTATTTACAATAAATACTGAAAGAATTACTTACCCCTATACTATCCACCATGATTTAAACTTAATAAATAAAGATGAAGTGCTGCTCCCCACTAGAAGCATGTCAAAAATTATACTCCTGTCCAGTCAAATCCAGCCTGACACTAGGACTCAAGCCACATAGCTATTAAGATTTAAGTCTCTATAAAACCCAGGCATGGTGCTCGGGAGGCCTCAGCTACCAAGGAGCTGCCACCACATAACTCAAAGCAGTACTGACTGGTACTGGCCAGGAAGCGTTAGTCACGGCACGGCAGGTACCCATGCGCATGCGGCTGCTGCTAAAAGCCTAAGTGATGCAGACGGCGGATGCCTCCAAGGCTCACCTGTGTGTGTGTAGCGCAGGAGAGCGTGTGCCACAGAGCGTGGGCCTGCTGCTCAGATGGAGGCAGTTCACTCTGCTAGTGAGAGCCAGAGTTTCCAAAATAAACTTTGAAGCACACCAGTGCCATTCTGAGGCTGGAGGCCAAGGGGAAGCAACCGGGTCGAGTCAAAAAGAAGAAAAAAACAAAAAGAAAAGCAAGCAAGCAAGCAAACAAAGAAAAAGGGATTAAAAAAAAAAAAAAAAAAGGAGGTCTGCATGGAGCCGCGGTTGCGGGGTTGTGTGTTCCGCAGGATGGGGTTCGTGAAAGTCGTGACGAATAAGGCCTACTTTAAGGGGTACCAAGTGAGATTCCGAAGGCGGCGAGAGGGTAAAACTGACTACTACGCCCGGAAACGACTGGTGATCCAGGACAAAAATAAGTACAACACACCCAAGTACTGGATGATAGTCCGAGTCACCAACAGAGACATCATCTGCCAGACTGCGTACGCCCGTATAGAAGGGGACATGATAGTCTGCACAGCGTATGCACATGAACTGCCCAAGTACGGTGAGAAAGTTGGCCTGACAAACTATGCTGCAGCCTACTGCACTGGCCTGCTGCTGGGCCGCAGGCTTCTCCATAGGTTTGGCATGGACAAGATCTACGAAGGCCAGGTGCAGGTGGCGGGAGACGAGTACAATGTGGAAAGCATTGACGGTCAGCCTGGTGCCTTCACTTGCTATCTGGATGCAGGTCTTGCCCGAACTACAACTGGCAACAAAGTTTTTGGGGCCCTGAAGGGAGCCGTGGATGGAGGCTTGTCTATCCTTCATAGTACCAAACGATTCCCCGGTTACGACTCTGAAAGCAAGGAGTTCAATGCGGAAGTGCATCGGAAGCACATCATGGGTCAGAACGTTGCAGACTACATGCGATACCTAATGGAGGAAGATGAAGATGCATACAAGAAACAGTTCTCTCAGGACATAAAGAACAACATCGCTCCAGACATGACGGAGGAGATGTACAAGAAAGCTCATGCTGCTATCCGAGAGAATCCAGTCTATGAGAAGAAGCCCAAGAGAGAAGTGCAGAAGAAGAGGTGGAACCGTCCTAAAATGTCCCCTGCCCAGAAGAAAGATCGGGTTGCTCAAAAGAAAGCGAGCTTCCTCAGAGCTCAGGAGCGGGCTGCTGAGAGCTAAAGCAGTTTTCTATGAGGATTTTTTTTTTCATAAAGACAATAAACTTATTGGCTAAGCAAATAAATAAATAAATAAATAAGGGAAAGAAAAAGGAAAAAGAAACCCCCCCCCCCCAAACCAAGAGCAGTATCATGCCAGGGTATTCTGAAGTTGTCTTATATTGAAAATCTTCTTATTTTTTTAAAAGATTTTATTTTTATTATTTATACAGTATTCTGCCTGCACACCAGATCTCATTATAGATGGTTGTGAGCCACCATGTGTTGCTGGGAATTGAACTCAGGACCTTTGGAAGAACAGACAGCGCTCTTAACCTCTGAGCCATCTCTCCAGCCCTTAAAATCTTCTTGATGAGCTGGAGAGATCAGTGGCTGAGAGCACTTGTTTCTTTTAGAGGACCTGATTCCATTCCCAGCACCCACATGACGACTCACAACCACCGAGGGCACAAGACAGACACGCAGACACCCACACACATAAAAATATAATTAAAACAATTTTAAAAAAGAAAAATGCCTTATTTAAAAAAAAATCATTAATTGCTTTTTTAAAAATTTGAGACAGGGTCTCTCTAGGTAGCAGTGGCTGTCCTGGAACTCTCTAGGTAGACCAGGCTGGCCTGGAACTCACAGCGATCCTCCTGCCTCTGTCTCCCGAGAGCTGGGATTAAAGGCGTGCACCACCACACCCGGCTTATTCCAGGTTTTAAGCTTAAAAGAAAAAGTTCTTCTTACTTGATCCAGTTCATCAGCTCCACTGTATCCGGGTCATAGAATTCTTTCAACTCGGAGAGTTCATCCATCATTCCTGGCCAGGACTGAAATTAAGAAAAAAGAACAAAAACAAACATGCACCCTGGTTAGCTGTCACTGAGATTAAGTAACGGAGGAAGAGAAAGTGTGTATCACACAGTCAGGAGCCAGTGGCAACTGCTCCCCAGAACGGCTTTAGCTCTGCAGGGGTGAGTGGAAGATTAAGAAATTCCAGAATCATCCCCGCTGCAGTGAATCAAGGGTCAGAGGTGCAGTCAGCTTTTACATACAGACTTTATGCTGCTTACAACCACAACCACAGCAACCACAACTACAACCACCTGTTAGGTTCAGTGGCTAAGGGTACTGGCTGCTCTTGCAGGGGGAACGTGCCACCCACAAGGTAGCTCTCAGCTGACTGTGATTCAGTTCCAGAGGATCTGCTGTCCTCTTCTGGCCTCTGTGCGTGTTGCAGGCACATGGTGCACAGACTTACACATAGGCACACATACAGGACCGGCTTTCACACAGATGTCCTTACGAGCATCACCACAAGACAGACGGTGCAGCTGGGAGCATCACTATCAGACCCATTGGTGGCTGAGGTAGCCGGGGTGAAAAGCAGCAGAGCCGTGCCTCAGAGCCTGCTTCTAGGTGCAGCCTGTTCTCGTGGCGGGGTCATGACTATTTTGGCGGGTGAATTCTGACGAGTGCTCTGGTTCATGCTAATAGAAATGCTGTCACAACTGGAGGAACAGGTGGAAATCGGACTCTCCGGGAGCACCAAATGTATCAGACTTCGTTATTTATGCTGCGGGTCAACTTGTGTCACTTAAGGTTATGCAGGCACAGTGTAAAAAAAAGAACACTCCTGTCTGCCACTTATCAATAAGTGGCACTAACAATAAGTTCTAGTTCATTAATCAATTAAATCTTAATTATTCTCAAATGATGGTGGGCCAAGCACCACTTCGCCCTATTTGTTCTTATTTTGGTTGTTTTGAGGCTGTGTCTTACTCTGTAGCTCAGGCCGGCCTCAAACTCCTGACTCACTCTACCACACTGACTTACTATACACACACACACACACACACACACACACATACACACACACACACACACACACATTTCTTTTTCTCTTTTGGTTTTTCGAGACAGAGTTTCTCTGTGTAGCCTTGGCTGTCCTACACTCACTTTGTAGACCAGGCTGGCCTTGAACTTACAGTGATCCACCTGCCTCTGCCTCCTGACTGCTGGGATTAAAGGCATGCGACACCATATCTGGCTATTTATATATTTTTTAAAAATTCCTTAAATAATATGCAAATAAAAACTAAATGTCACTTTTTCACAGAATGCACTAGATTAGCTGGGATTCCACCAATCCACTAAGCTAACAGAGAGCAGGTAAATGCTTTTAATCTCTGCCTTGGAGGCGCCTGGCACATGCTTTCCCATTTGGACAGGATTATCCTAGAGAGAAGAATATGTCCCACAGTATGACTGGCAGTAAAACTTAAGTCAGACTTCAAATAAATACCCCTGCCACTTAGAGAAAATCTTAATAGTTGGCACAGATGAAGAACAGTTTTAATGTCATGGGAAAACTCATGTCTATATCTGTCTATATTGTTAATTTTTCTCTCTGGTCTTGTACTTTACTTTTTTTTTTTTTTTTTTTTTTTTAAAGGCAGGGTTTCTCTGTGTGGCCTTGGCTGTCCTGGAACTCACTTTGTAGACCAGGCTGGCCGCAAACTCACATAGAGCCGCCTGCCTCTGCCTCCCGAGTGCTGGGATTAAGGGCAAAGGCCACCACTACCCTGTTTACAATTTTTTTTTAAGACAAAGCCTCGCCCACTATGTAGCACAGGCTGTCCTGTAATTCACTCTGTAGTCCAGGCTGCACTGAACTTACAGAGATCCCCTGCCTCTGCGTCCTGAGGCTGGGATCAAAAGCGTGGGCCACCACATCTAGTTTTATTTCGCGGATTTTGAGATGAAGCAGCTAAGGTATTCTGTACAGTGCGGGCAGAGGCATCAGGCCGCCCGCCCAAGGCCTGCGTGCCGCTCTCTCACCCCTGGGCCACCTCGGTAGCTTCGGGGAGGGAGTATGGACTTTCCCAGTGCTTTCACTGGTGCAGCGGTCTGTAGAGCGATGAGAGAAACTTTGTTCTCACCAGGTAGAGCGTACGACAGTGACAGGGTGTCACAGGGGGAGGAGCTTTGAGCATTAGGAGGCACTGAGTCTGCTACTGGGTCTGGTTGGCGCAGGCCAGTGTCCCAGACACGGTTTTCCCGTGAGGAAGCCCCAGTGCCGGCACGGCAGCAGCCTGTCTCCACACATCACCAGGGCTGGACTCCATAGGCCGCGTACATATGTAAGTATGTGCACACACATACCTGTGTGCACGCTCGCGCGCGCGCGCGCGTGCACATACGCGCGCGCGCACACACACACACACACACACACACACACACACACACACACACACACAATCAGTCCCCAGTCCCACACAGTCCTGTGCCCACAGCTGTAGTGTTGACAACTGAACTGGGCCTGGTGGGCTTTGCCTGTGACAGCAGGTGTTCTGTTGACAGGACACACTGACTATCAAACACAGTTTCCAAGCCCCAAGCCTTTAGGTTATAGAACCTCACATCACAATAGAAGCAAGCCAGCCTGGAGCCCGAGCTGCGGGCTAACTCTCTTGACCCCCCTGACAAATCAGGGCCTCTCTGCAGAAGCCTCCAGTCCACTGCCCTACCTTAAAACCACAGGTAAACTTATCAAAAGATGTTTGTTTGGTTAAGAGAGGGCAAGAGTTCAGATGGATTAAACACTTTGTGCTGTTTTCCCAGGTGATGATTCAAGGCCTGTAAACCTCAGAGGTAACAAAAGAGTCACCAAGTGGCCAGTGATCAACGTCTTAGAACGCTTTCAAATCGGCTAATGGAGAATGAGATGTTTGTCACTGCTCACTAAAGTGTCTTTGGGTTGGGGGAGGGGCCAACCTTTCTTTCGGTTGTTTAGGTTTTGTTTTGGGTCTCACTATGAAGCCCAGGCTGGCTTTGAACGCTGGCTCCCCCACACAGCCTCAGTGCTGAGATTTATTTCTGGCATGCGCAAGCACACCTGGCCCTAGACACTAATCGCAGGGTTTACTGCCTGTGTCCTGTCTGGGCCCTTCCCCCCTCCTCCCCTCCCCCCCCCTCGCAGCCCCAGAAGAGGAGCATCTAATCAGTGGGTCCTATCTTAAGACCGCTCACTCTACGTGCTATAGGCCCCAGGAGAATCTTTTTTTCTGCCTTACTTGTTTCGAAATAAGTCTGAAAAATACTTTCAAAATCTGCTTCAAGCAAGAGTCAAAATTAACAGCATGGCTTCCTCCCTTTCTGAATGGTCTTTTTACCATAATGTTTGACCCCTAAAATCTACGGTTAACACTGACTCTCCTATCAACGCCAGCCAACTCAACAAGATGCGAAGGAAACCTTCACAGACGCCCACTAAGGCCGTCTGCTGCCGGACACAGACCGGGGAAAGCAGCCTTACCTTCCAGCACAGGTACAGCAAGGTGAGGATGGGCACCGAATACCGCAGGACCCAGACCTGTGGGGCAGAGACTCTATTTAGATGGCGCGTCTGTGCACCTCTCAGGCCTCAGAGCCTGGCGCTGTTGATGCACGCACACCCTCCGAAGACAGAGACAAAACAAGATGCACTGAAGGACGCATCAGTCTCCAGCTGCCAAAGCCCTGAGCTGGGCGAGCCACCTGCGGCTTCTACTGTCCTGCCACCCAGTGAGCGTAGATGGCAGAGCGGTTGGTTCTTAGCTATGGGCTGCTCGGCCCTATCACCCAGATGCCGGTAAACTATTTTTTAGGAAAATGCCCTATAATAATGATTGTAATTCTGGACAATGGAACCACTGGGAAGTTTTAGTTTTAATTTCCCTTTTGTATTGCATTGCTAAGTTTTGTGTATAGTGGGCATATCTGACATGCAGATCTAAGTGACTTGATGTAGCTTAAGACCAGACTCGGCTTTGTTCCCGCCTTGAGTTCCTGCGCTGATTTCTCTCGGGGATGGACTGTGACCTGGGACGTGGAACTGCGTAGTCTCTCCTCCTCAAGCTGCTTTTGGTCATGGTCTTTTATTACAGCAACAGAGAGCAAACTGAGATGGAGGGGACTCGCAGGGGTGTGTGGGAGATGGCAGAGAGTGCTGACAAGTAGCTAGGATACATTGTACACACGTATGGAACTGTCAAAAAACTTAAATGAGTAACATAAGATAACTTAAAGTTATATAGCTGTTTCCAACTGACAGACAGGACGGACGGCACTGACCCTCTTTGGGTTACAAAGGTGAACCAGCCTCAGAAGCAATTCCCAGATCTCAGAGCTGCAGAGGCCGAAGGATGCAAACACGCACATGTGCGAGGTCCACAGGTACTTCATCCTGGAACAGCAGAGTCAGAGGTCAGCAGCCTGTGCGAGGGAGGGAGGGAGGAGGGGGGAGGGAGAGAGGGAAGGAGGGGGGAGGGGAGAAGGGAGGGAGGGAGGGAGGGGGAAGGGAAGGAGGAGGCTCACACACACTGACAAGGCAGTCTTGAGGCCCACGCTAGCGCTAGCGGGCTACCCATTCATTCCAGCACTTTCAAGGCGCGATCACACAGGTAAACTGAAGGACGTTTGCAACCAAGAAAACCACAGACGGAAATACTCCACAGAGGGAAGAGGACATGGAGGGCAGATCCCTGGGGGCAGAATCACCGACAAAGGCGACTGCCAGGTCTTGAATCCTGCAGCTAGATAACATTAATTAAAGACCTGTCAAGTTTGGCTCAGCAGTTAAGAGCACTGGCTGCTCTTCCAGGGGTCCTGAGTTCAATTCCCAGCAACCACACGGTGGCTCACAACCATCTGTAATGAGATCTGTTGTGCGGGTGTACACGTAGGCAGAACACTGTATGTATAATAAATAAATCTTAAAAAAAAAAGAAAGAAAGAAAGAAAGAAAAGACCTGTCAAGTTAAATCAAAGACATGAGGGGAGAAGGAAGTACCTCATCGTACTCAATGCCAAGACGCCGAAGAGAACGGTGTGGGTTAAGTTGTAGGCGGCTTCCGGCTTCAGGTCAACCGCACGCTTTCTTGTCTGACCCATGGACTGCGGACCTGCAGAGTCGCTGGGGGAAACAGCGAAGAGCAGCATTGAGCTGGATGTGGAAGTCTGACTTAGGTAGACCTTGGCTTTTCCCGTACGAGGAAATGAGTTAGCATCGGATGCACCCCTAGATCCAGGGAGCTCAGCAGGCTCTGCACCCCCGGATCCAGCGAGCTCGGCAGGTTCTGCACCCTGGTCAGCTGGCTCTCCCGCGCTGGACGCAGACGGGGTCCTGTCCACCTGTGTGTCTATAATAGCATTAACTATGCTGTCTAGAAGAACTTTCCTGTTTCCAGGAATAAGGCTTCTCTTGAGCTAGCTTGTAACTGATGAGGTATTTCCATAGTTCCTTTTTAAAAAGATTTTTATTAAAAAAAATTTTTTTTATGTGTCTGTGTGTGAGTCCCTGAGGAGGCCAGATGAGGCCACCAGGTCCCCTGGGACTGCATCGCAGGAGGTTGGGAGCCACGCAACCACAGGTGCTGAGAATCCAACTCAGAACTTCTGGAAGACCAGGCGGCACTCTTAACCACTGAGCCATCTCTGCTTTAGCCTCAGTAATCGTAAGGCTGAAGGGGCCTTGGCTTCCGCTAACCACAGCTTCCGTGCCAGGAAATCACAGGTCACCAGCATTTTAAGCGCCTACGCAGAAAAGCTGTTTCTCTGAGACTCCCACCATGCTCTCATGAGTGACAGTGGCTTTGGCTTTTTAATTTTCTTTCACTGAAACACAGATCATAAATGCAAAACCCACAAGTTTGATGGCAAGTATTCTACAAGTCTGCCCAAACCCGCTCCGTGCTCCCTGACACTTCCTTCTGTGGGTGGGAGACACGGGCAATGAGTTCATAGGCGCTTCAGTAAATACTCACAACCACGGGCCACGCAAACCTTGTGAGCTTTCCAATGACGGCCAAGGGGACTAATGAACAATAATTAGCTCTTTATTTTTTTGGTACTGGGAATTGAACCTAGGGCCTCAGGCATGCCAGACAAGTAATGTACCATCAGGCTAATGCCCCGCCCTTATTTTCCCTTGCTATTTTGAAACAGAGTCTAAGTTGCCCACAATGGCCCTGAACTCAGCATAGGGTGGCCTTGAACTTGTAATCCTCCTGCCTTGGCCTGAGTGGCTGGGCATATAGGTCTGTTGTGTTGCCATGTTCAAAAGTCCTCACTTGAGAACTGTGTGATGGAGTTACGAATAAAAGACACACAGACACCAACACACACACACACACAACAACCAGCGCTCCCCACCCCCCGTTTTCAGTTATTTCATTATTTTGTACTGTGCCACATTGTAACCCTGACTGCAAGCAGGACCCGGGCTGCATGTGCCTCATCTAGGAGAAAGAAAAAAGCCACGTTCAAACCAACCCAGACTTGTGCATCAACAACACGTGGGTGATACTAACACCTACAAAAGGGTCTTGGAAAGAGACTCTATTTTCTACACTTGGTGTGGTTTTCACACTGTTACACAGCAGCCTCACAGCAGGCCTTCCTATCAGACAGGAAGGGAGACCGAAATACTGACAGGTCCCCTGACTCACCAGAGATGGGCTCTCCCGCGCATGCTGGCTCGGACAGAAAGCCAGCCCACCCTGCACTGAGTCCACCTTAAACTGGATGCATTCTGTTTCCAGATGAGCAGTGAGCGCTTATGCTCTGGGCCTGTATTTTCATCCGCCCTCCCTGCCTCCCTCGCTGCCTCCCTCATCTCCCACCCAGAACAGCTCCATTATAGCAGGAGCGTTAAAACGTCCTACCTGAGATTATGAAAGGCAACAGCTGACGCTGTGATCACCGTCACCAACAGGACAAACATGTACGCGTAAAACAGCAGCGTCTCGGAGAGCCTTTGGAATGTGTTGAGGGGCAGGAGGCCGAAGGCTTCTTCACACAGATAGAGATTTGCATCGAAATCCCTGGGAAAAAGAGGCAGGGCAAGCCAGTTACACCCGGGACAGGCCGGCAAGGCAACTGCAGGGCAGAGCGGAAGTCCCCATGGGCATGGAAGGACAGGCCCACGGTCTCACGCCAGTCATACCTTGTTGCTCCAAAGCCAAATTTGGCCTTCAGAAATTTAAAGATGTGTTCGTCTGACTTCAGGTTAAGGATTTTCTATTAGGAAGAGAGAAAAGGAAATGAGTTCTCTGTGCCCTGGGTGTGGCTCCCTGACAGCCTGTGACGGGCACAGCTCAACAGAAGCACAGGGCTCAGTCACGGCCAGCTCCCGAACGCACACCTCTGCCTCATCCCCCGCCGCCTTTAAAGGGTGACTCTCTATTCAAACATCTGCAAGACCTCAGCATGCAAAGTGGATAGAAGAAAGGCGGCCTTTTCGGTTTTATATCAGAAGATCAACAAGGGAATGTGAAATCTCAAGCAGGTACACAGCCAGTGTGGCTGTCGGGTTCTGGTTTTGAGGACACAAGTGACATCGGCACACAAACAACTCTGGACAGAAGGAACCCTAAAGTGCAGATGCCCCCAACTCCAGTGCTTATCATTAGTGATGATACTTTTAATTTCTATACGTTTAGCTTTTATTTATGGAGTATAAAACATTCACATAATATACACAGTGGGAGCTGGAGAGATGGCTCAAGTGGCGAAGAGTCTAGACTGCTCTTGCAGAGGGCTTGACCTGGGGTCTTGGCAACCAAGTAGGGCAACTCCTGTGTGTAACTATGAGTCCAGGGGACCTACTGCCCTCTTCTGGCCTCCATGGGCACTGCAGCCATTGTACAAACCCATCCACAGGCACACACATATGCATCGTTAAAAATAGTAAAAATAAAATCTTAAAACAAAGATGGAAAAATAGTATCAGATGAAAAAGCACAGGAAAAAAAAAATATAAGATAAAACCAGAGTTAAGATTAGAAAACAAAATATACTCATTAGCAATGAGGAAAAAGTGAGGCTTGTGCCTTCAGGCAGCAAATGTGTAAACGCTCCAGGCAAGCCCAGCATGTACAAGGTCTTTCACAGACTGCTGTAGCTCTCTGCTGATCAACGGCTCTCTACTGGTTCAAAGAGCAGATCAGCGAGTCTGTCAAGTGGGACACACAAGCTGGCAAGCGAGCCCAGTCAAGCCTTGCTGCTACCACAGGAACTGGCTCAGAGAATCCTTCAGACAGTTCAATCATCTATGTGTTGTTTACATATAAACACATTCTTCCGTACTCTTTTTTGGGGGATGGGGGACCATGCGAGGTATTGGACTTACGGCCTTGCACACCCTGAGCAAGCAGCTCCCTATCCCACTGCAGAGCACAGAGCCTTGAACTCAGGAACCCTCTGCCTCAGTCTCCTACCTGCTGGGATTACAGGAATGCACTATGACTGTGCTTGGCTTTCTATAGACGTGAAACCAACTCTATATTACTTACAATATCAAATAAATTCTATATAAGTGGCTGTTACACTGTACTATTTAGGAAACATGATAAAAGTCTATACATGTTCAGCATAGATACATTTTCAGATTGTATGTGTGTGTGTGTGTGTGCGTGTGCGCGTGCATGAAGGCAGATGTTAATGTCAGGTGTCTTCCTCTGTCTTAGAACTTGAAGCAGGGCCTCTCTATGAACCTGGAACTCTCTGACTCTGGTAGGCTGGCCGGTGAGTTCCAGGAACATAGCTGTCTGCCTCTTGGGTGCTGGGATTACAGACACATGGCACCAAGCCTAGCCTTTCACAAGGGACCGGGGATCTCTGTGCTTGGATAGCAAGCACTTTACAGACTGAGCCATCTCTCTAGCCTCTTTTCTGAATAAATTTGAGTCCTCCAAACTAGGAAACTGTGGGTCTGAAATGGAGTTTAAGAACATGGTGGCAGCTGGATGCGGTGGCACACATCTGTAATCCCAGCACCCTGGGAGGCAGGGCCATGTAGGTAGCCGTGAGGTCAAGGCCAGCCTGGTCTACACAGTGAAACATTGTCTCAACCTCCGCCCCCCCCCACAAAAAAAAACCAAACCAAACAAACAAACAAACAAAAAAAACAAAACAAAAAAACATGGTAACATGTTCACTGTGGTTTGGTGACTGAAAGATTTTTTTTCTTGACAGTCAACAAGCGAAAGGAAAAGATGGCCATTCTCCTCTGGAGGGGAGGGAAGATGTTTTTACAAAGGCCTCTTATGCTAGACCAGCCTTCAGGAAGAGGGGAGTCGGGGTGCGGAAGCTTCTGATGAAATCCTGCAGCTTGAGACTGGGGAGATGGCTCAGCAGTTAACACCACCATTTATAATGGAAGTTTTGGTTTCTTTAAAAACTCAGTGATGTTATGCAAACATGTTGTTTTTTTGTTTTTGTTTTTTCGAGACAGGGTTTCTCTGTGTAGCCTTGACTGTCCTGGATTCACTTTGTAGACCAGGCTGGCCTCAAACTCACAGAGATCTGCCTGCCTCTGCCTCCCGAGTGCTGGGATTAAAGGCGTGCGCCACCACGCCCGGCTGTGTAAACATGTTTTTGTTTTAATCCCAAGTGTGGGATTTCAGTTTGCCTTTTGGTTTGTCTACAGCTGATAACTGCGTTGTGCTGGGGTGTGGCCTTTGCCAGCCAGAGTCAGTTGAATCCTAAGGACTCTGAGGGGCATAAAAACGAGAGCCTAAAGAGGGAACGGGCGGAGACTGAGAGAGGACTGCCCGCTGCGTTTGCTGCTTACCTGGGCTACTGGGTATTCTGAGGACTGAGGTTGGTTTTGTCCCCCAAACCAGCTTTTTTCTTTCTAACCCTCTTTCTCTCCTACTTAGGTTTGGGCTGAGCTCCAGATCACGTCGATCACAATCTTACAAGGTGGAAGGTGGAGGCAGGCAGGCTCCTGTCAGCTCCAGGCCAGCCCACTCTGCGCAGTGACCAGGCTAGTTAGTGTGTGTGATTCTACAGTTATTTTTAATTCATTTTTTTTTTTCTGGTGGTAATGGAACTGAGGGCTCCGTGGACTCTGAGTTTATGCCCTACCTATGATGACATCCCAGCCTACAATTGTTCATTTTAACTTAGCAAAATTAGACTCACATCTTCTTAAAAAAATAAAAAATAAAAATAAACAAATAAACTCACTTTGTGGGGCATGGAAGTGCACATGTATAATTCTATCACATAGGTGGGTGAGGGAGTGGGGTATGTAGCTCAAGGTGAGCTAGGGTATACACACCCTGTCTCAAAAATCTCCCAAATAAGACAAATAGGAAATGGTTATTTACTGCTTATGGAGATGGCTTCAAATGTGCCAAACAAGCCACTGGACAAAATGTCCTCGTTTCTGCTACAGACAAAATTCTGCCTAAAAAGGGGCAGGCTTGGATGCAGGCGGAGTCGACAGCCAAACTCCGCCAAGACAGGGTAAGCAAGTCCTCAACAGCTCCTGCCTCACAAATATGTCTGTCAGATATATTGGGCCAGAAGGCTGAAGAAGATGCTCCAAAGTTATAGAGAGTTTTGGGTGACTGTTCAGGTAGAAAACTGTCTCTGTCATCTCATTTGTGAAGCTACTAACCGGCACTCCCTGTAAACTCAGGCAATCAATTTTATTCCTTCTCAAGTCTCTGATGAAGTTGAAGACCAGATAGCTCCGTTTTACAATGAAACTTAGTTGTTTAGGGGTTGAGATGTTTTTAGGTCTAGATAGACGTTTTAAGTTGATAGAGATGAGCTATGATAGATACTGATTTACATTCAGAATTTTAGACTCACCAAGGTAAAAAAGATGTTTTCTTCAAGGCCAAATACAAATAGTTAAAACACTATGACTGTAACATTTATATAATTCCTGTTTCGTGGTTCCTTTGCTGTACGTAGTGTACTGTATTTATATGTAATAATATAAATGTATAAAAAAAATGGAAATAAAAAAAGAAAATGGTTATTTAAAAAAAAAATACCATAGTGCTAATAGGAAATAGTTAATGTTTTTAAAGTTGAACCTTAACTGTTGAGTTCAAGGAAGGACACTGTGCTGGCTAGTTTTAGAAAGAAGCCTTAATTGAGGAAGATGTCTTTATAAGACCAGGCTACGGATAATCCCGAAGGGCGTTTTCTTTCTTCTTTGTTTTCTTTCTTTATTTTTCTTTCCTTTTTAGAAGGGTTTCTATGTGTATCCCTGACTGGTCTGTAGGCCAGGCTGACTACGAACTCACAGAGATCTGAGGCATGTGCCACCACCGCCCAGCGGCATTTTCTTTTTTGGTTTGGTTTTTTGGTTATCTCCAATACCATAAATACATTCCAAAAACGGATCGAACCTCACATATTAACTTACCTTAATAATGTTGTTGAGAAAAAGTGTCAAGCAGAACACTAGAAGTAAATGCAACAGTAGTTTCCCAATCCTAGTCAGGAAGGTCCCGGTTTTTAGGTTTTTCTAGAAATTGAAAGAAAGAATTGTTTTAATTTTTAACTAACATTTAAATAAACCTTAAGGTCACTTTAACTTCATAAGCACTTGAGATTACTTGGACATTTATACACCCAGGAAAGCATACGTGAAAAACAAAATCTACTTTATTGGGCCTCTTTTCCTTTATTTCAATAATTTTACAAGTGATGTGAAGGCCGGGGGAGGGGAGAAGAATGGTGCTTAAAGGTCTAAGCAGGGATGAGGCTGCGAAAGCTGCGGGGCGCTGGCGAGGTAAGACTAAGGACATACGGAAGCGCCTTGTGGGACCCTACTGCTAGGTAAGGTAATTAGAAATGTAGTTAAGTAAAAAAGGATTTTGAACAGAGGTCACCTGTGTGGGTGAACACGGCTGTCCCTAAACACGCAGGTTATTAAAACAACTCTGGTGTCCACACGTGGAAGACCTCCCTAACACCCTACGACAACACAAGTTCGTGGCTGCCCACTGTAACAGATGGTAAGGCCCTACTGGTGAAGACACCACATAACCGGGCCTGACTGGGACACTCCCTCTCAGAAGGCGATTTTTTTCACGGTGTAGGAAGGTGCTATGCAGCTGCCAGGCCAGGTGTCCTGCTGCTGTGACGGTGGCAGAGCTGTCATGGAGTAACCAGCTGCTTTCTGAGTAGGCTGAGTCCACTCACTGGGAGGGGATTCGTGCCTGGCTCTGTAAACTTAACCAAAAGTGTGTGGCTGGGGAGGTCATGAGTCCTGGGGGAAAAGCTCTGATTGTTGTGTGGACTGGCCACACTGTCTAGGTGTCTTCTAAATATTTACGTCTCTATCTGCAGGTCTGTGCTGCCCAACCTTGGCCAGAGAAGCTTCTCTTTGAGGTGGGAAGCGTTTGATGCAGAGACTCACAGCTGAACAAAGTACTGAGAACCATTGACTCTTGAGTGTTTAGCCTGCAATGTTCAAAGTCCTCGTATGACACCCCACCAAGGCTTGGAGAACACCGGGAGAGAGCGGGAGGGAAGACTGCAAGGGTCAGAGGGTGGAGAGTAAAACTCTGAAATGCTATCTTCAGGACATGACACGGCAAATGTACTCATGAGGCCCACAGAGGGTACGGATACCCTCAAAAGCCCTACACAAGATCAAGTCAGACAAAAAGCCCAGTACAGAAGGGCTGCTGAGGCCCACCCCTAGCGGAGCAGCTCCTGACAGCTGATGGCTGATGGGAGACAGACAGGCATCATCTGGAGGGTATGGCTCCCAGTCGGTTGCCCGTGCCACAGTGGAGGACCCCCACAGACACTTGTATGAGTTTAGCACTACTTTGATTCAGCGAGTTAATTGTTTTTAAAGATTTATTTAGTTGTGGATTTGTGTCTATAAAGCACTCTATTTGTATGTATGACAGAAAAGAGTGTCCGGTCTCATTACAGATGGCCGTGAGCCACTGTGTGGTTGCTGGGAATTGAACTCAGGACCTCTAGAGAAGCAGCCAGTGCTCTTAACCACTGAGCCATCTCTCCAGCCCTCAGCAGGTAATTTTCTAAACGAAGACCCACAGTTGGCAGGGGGACATGTTGGGGGCCCTGAGGAGAGACTGCAGAGAGAGTGTGAGTAGCTATAATCAGAATATATTACATACATGGATGGAATTCTCAGGGAATTAAGATACAAAAGAATTTTACACAATCCTATAATACCTTACAAGATGCCCCATGGCCTTTTAAGTATTTGTTTGGACTCTCTGAATTTTGATTTTTTAAAAAGATTTATTTATTTATTATTTATACAGTGGTACACATGTACACCTGCAGGCCAGAAGGGGGGCATCAGGCTATATTATAGATAGTTGTGAGCCACTATGGTGGTTGCTGGGAATTGAACTCAGGACCTTTGGAAGAGCAGTCAGTGCTCTTAACCTCTGAGCCATCTCTCCAGCCCGGACTCTGATTTTGAAAACAGCTCACTTTAATTCACTTTGATACCACCAACAGGATACGTAGAGACAGGAAAGGGTGGTGTTACCACAAACAGCAAGGAGTCTAGACCCGAAAGACCTGATGGGTGGACTGGCACTACTGAGTACATGCACAGTTTTTTTTTTTTTCTCTCTTACATTACAGCTTTACATCTATGACATGTAAAAACGTAATTAAAGTAAGCAACCTTGACTAATGCCTGAGTTAAGGTTTCGGTTGCATAAGAAACATGGCTGCTACAAGGAAAGAATGACACACGATCTGAGACAGCTTGGAATGAGTGTTTAGCATGCACTTTAACAAGAGAAGCAAATGTTAACCCCGCCGATGCTCTCTACTGGGAACTGGGTCATGTTTGCATTTGAATTCAGGATGAAAATAAGGTACAGTGAGTCACACAATCAAAAATAGACTTTATAGGGCTGGAGAGATGGCTCAGCAGTTAGCCGGTCTTTGTAGAGGACCCCAATTTGGTTCCCAGCACCCACTTTAGTGTGCCCTGCCCCCACCGGCTGTTGGTTTTTCCAGTCATGGTTTCTCTCTGTAGCCCTGGCTGTCCTGGACTCACTTTGTAGACCAGGCTGGCCTTGAACTCACAGCAATCCACCTGCCTCTGCCTCCCAAGTGCTGGGATTAAAGGTGCATGCCACCACTCCCTCAGCACCCACTTTAGGCAGCTCATAACAACATATAACTGGTCCAGGGGATCTGGTGCCCTCTTCTGGCCTCCATAGGAACTGCACTTATGTGCACATTCACAACACACACACACAAGGAGAGGGAGAGGGAGGAGGAAGGAGGGAGGGAGGGAAAGAGGATGGGGAGGGAGAGAGGGATGGAGGGAGGGAAAGGGGGAGGGGAGAGAGAGAGGACAATTAAAACAATTAAAAATAGAGCTTATAAAAATTTAAAAATCCTACCTGAAGTTTTCTTACAATTAATACTGAAAGGTTAAAACTGATGAGCAATGATCCCAGAATCATGGAGTTAAAAAACTGAAGCGTACAGACGAGGAGCAAGCAGCTTATCTGTATGCCGTATAGCCAGGTAGCCTAGGAGGAAGATACAATGAAGATTCAAGGCATGGTGACAGAAAACATGCCTAGCTCCAAGAAACACTACCTATAGAAGGACACTACACTGTATAGATTCCATTTGTTTTTCACTGTTGGTGACAGAAAAAGTTTTAAAGATTCCTGTTTAATTATGTGTGTGTATTTGTGTGCGTACTTGCCTTTATGTGGGTTTGAGCAAGTGTGCATGCAGTGCCTTCGGAGGCCAGAAGAGGGTGTCAGATCCTAATTTTCTAGACCCCCCACTTCAGGACCATGTTACGCATAACTACATTCAGTTTGTATTTATACCCACATGACAGCTCACAGCTGCCTGCAATTCCAGGTCCAGGAGACCCAACGCCCTCTTCTGGCCTCTGAGGGCACTGCATGCATGTAGTGCACATACATACGTGCAAGCAAAAACTCATACGTGGAAAAGAAATAAGTAAATCTTTTTAAAAAATGAATTGATCATTTTTAAATTCCATACTCATATAGACCTGTGTTGTGTAAAATACCAGTTTTGCTCAGCAGCAGATCTGACTCCCTCTCAGTTGTGTGCTTCTAACCTCAAAGGAAACCAATGTGCTTCAAGCACGGAGAAGTGAGGCCTGTGGGTTCCGCGCTTGCCTGGTGTCACCAGGGGCTCAGGGCATGGGATGGTAGCTGTCCTTAGGATTATGATGTGCCTTACTGTACACAGAAAAGCATGGAAGAGAATAGCAATTGGTTGAGAGAATCAAAATCCAACAGCGACTGACCGAGGCAGTGCAGGGTCAGACTGGCACCTCACACTTCATACGGATCCCACACTGCACAGTGTCATTTTCTCCATCAATGACTATTCTGTGAAAGCTAGACCTTCAAGACACTGCATAACTGCAGTAAAGACCTGATTCTCAAATGTCCTCCCACAGGCTTGGTCAGCAGCTGGCGGTACCTTAAAAACCATTTTTCCCCCCCGAGAATAACATGCATGTATACAGTAAACATGATCATGTTCAGTCCCTGCTTCCGCCCTATGTCCCCCAATATGCTCCCTCCCTAATTCAGGCCTTTGCTTGCTTTTGAAAACATTACGCCTAGTTAGTGCCGCCCATCTGTGTATGGGTGTGAGCGTCCATCGGTGCGGGAGGCCCACTAGGGCCACCTCCTCAGGAGAGAATCATTCTCCGCCCTCCTCACCATCCACCAGCGACGGAGGAGGGGTGGGGCCTTGTGCCAGCATTTCCGGTGGCTTGACCGTGTGTGGCTCTTGTGAAGGCAGCCACAGCTGACAGAGGCCGAAGAGCTGAGTCTTTGGGAGATGGGGCCCAGCAGTGGGAGCGGCCACCAGCACGAGGCCCTCAGCAGCTATGCACACACAGCTCTGGTTCTGATCCTTGCTTCTTGCCTGCTGATGCTAACAAGCAGCTGCCTCATGCTCTGGACACCACAAATGGGTCCAACCCATCCCACCACCATGCCTTCACCAGGACAGACTGAAGTTTCTCTGAAGCCATGGGACCAAATAAACATTCATCCTTAAGCTGCTCTGTTCCAGCGGTGAGAAAAGTCCCTAACATTACAGCGTCACCAACATTACAGCGTCACCAACATTACAGCGTCACCAACATTACAGCGTCACCAACATTACAGCGTCACCAACATTACAGCGTCACCAACATTACCGCGTCACCAACATTACCGCGTCACCAACATTACAGCGTCACCAACATTACAGCGTCACCAACATTACAGCGTCACCAACATTACAGCGTCACCAACATTACAGCGTCACCAACATTACAGCGTCACCAACATTACAGCGTCACCAACATTACAGCGTCACCAACATTACAGCGTCACCAACATTACAGCGTCACCAACATTACAGCGTCACCAACATTACAGCGTCACCAACATTACAGCGTCACCAACATTACAGCGTCACCAACATTACAGCGTCCCAACATTACAGCGTCACCAACATTACCGCGTCACCAACATTACCGCGTCACCAACATTACAGCGTCACCAACATTACAGCGTCACCAACATTACCGCGTCACCAACATTACCGTGTCACCAACATTACCGTGTCACTAACATTACAGCGTCACCAACATTACCGTGTCACCAACATTACCGTGTCACCAACATTACAGCGTCACTAACAACATTACAGCGTCACTAACAACATTACAGCGTCACTAACATTACAGCGTCACCAACATTACAGCGTCACCAACATTACCGCGTCACCAACATTACCGCGTCACCAACATTACCGCGTCACCAACATTACAGCGTCACCAACATTACAGCGTCACCAACATTACAGCGTCACTAACATTACAGCGTCACCAACATTACAGCGTCACTAACATTACAGCGTCACCAACATTACAGTGTCACTAACATTACAGCGTCACCAACATTACAGCGTCACTAACATTACCGTGTCACCAACATTACAGCGTCACTAACATTACCGTGTCACCAACATTACAGTGTCACTAACATTACCGTGTCACCAACATTACAGCGTCACTAACAACATTACAGCGTCACTAACATTACAGCGTCACCAACATTACCGTGTCACTAACATTACCGTGTCACCAACATTACAGCGTCACTAACATTACCGTGTCACCAACATTACAGCGTCACTAACAACATTACAGCGTCACCAACATTACAGCGTCACTAACAACATTACAGCGTCACTAACATTACAGCGTCACCAACATTACCGCGTCACTAACATTACCGTGTCACCAACATTACAGCGTCACTAACATTACCGTGTCACCAACATTACAGTGTCACTAACATTACCGTGTCACCAACATTACAGCGTCACCAACATTACAGCGTCACCAACATTACAGCGTCACCAACATTACAGCGTCACCAAACATTACAGCGTCACCAACATTACAGCGTCACCAACATTACAGCGTCACCAACATACAGCGTCACCAACATACAGCGTCACCAACATTACAGCGTCACCAACATTACAGCGTCACCAACATTACAGCGTCACCAACATTACAGCGTCACCAACATTACAGCGTCACCAACATTACAGCGTCACCAACATTACAGCGTCACCAACATTACCGCGTCACCAACATTACCGTGTCACCAACATTACCGTGTCACTAACATTACAGCGTCACCAACATTACCGTGTCACCAACATTACCGTGTCACCAACATTACAGCGTCACTAACAACATTACAGCGTCACTAACAACATTACAGCGTCACTAACAACATTACAGCGTCACCAACATTACAGCGTCACCAACATTACCGCGTCACCAACATTACCGCGTCACCAACATTACAGCGTCACCAACATTACAGCGTCACCAACATTACAGCGTCACCAACATTACAGCGTCACTAACATTACAGCGTCACCAACATTACAGCGTCACTAACATTACAGCGTCACCAACATTACAGTGTCACTAACATTACAGCGTCACCAACATTACAGCGTCACTAACATTACAGCGTCACCAACATTACAGCGTCACTAACATTACCGTGTCACCAACATTACAGTGTCACTAACATTACCGTGTCACCAACATTACAGCGTCACTAACAACATTACAGCGTCACTAACATTACAGCGTCACCAACATTACCGTGTCACTAACATTACCGTGTCACCAACATTACAGCGTCACTAACATTACCGTGTCACCAACATTACAGCGTCACTAACAACATTACAGCGTCACCAACATTACAGCGTCACTAACAACATTACAGCGTCACTAACATTACAGCGTCACCAACATTACCGCGTCACTAACATTACCGTGTCACCAACATTACAGCGTCACTAACATTACCGTGTCACCAACATTACAGTGTCACTAACATTACCGTGTCACCAACATTACAGCGTCACCAACATTACAGCGTCACCAACATTACAGCGTCACCAACATTACCGTGTCACCAACATTACAGCGTCACCAACATTACCGTGTCACCAACATTACAGCGTCACTAACATTACCGTGTCACCAACGTTACAGCGTCACTAACATTACCGTGTCACCAACATTACAGTGTCACTAACATTACAGCGTCACTAACAACATTACAGCATCACTAATATTACAGCACCACAAAGATTACACCGTCAATAATATTACGTCAGTAGCATTACAGCATCACTAACATTACAGAATCACTAATATTATGTCATTAATATTACGTCACCAATATTACAGCATCACTAATATTACGTCATTAATATTACGTCACTAACATTACAACATCACTAATATTACAATGTCACTAATATTACATTTCACCACAGGCTGCATCATGTGGCTATATCTGCTTTTCAATCTTTTAAGTTGAATTTTACATGTATGAGCTTGATCAATACGCGCCCAAGCACTCCTAACAAGTCTCTGCTCCGGCTCATGTCCTCTCCACGGAGCGCAATGCACACTGCCTACTGCGACGCTGACTCATGTAGTGCGGGGAACCAACCATAGCTGCTGAGTTCCTGCATGCAATGGCCAGGTCTCATCCTGAAGACAGCATTTCACGGCCCCCTCCCACTCCCCAGATCTTCACATCTTTCTGCCCCTCCCTCAGTGATGTTCTTGACCCTGGGGGATGGGGTTGAGACGAAGTCCCATTTAGGGCTCTGACGGGGAAGTTCCCTAGTCCGCTGACCTCCCCTGACATCAGCATGGCTGGCACAGCTAAGTGGGGGCCTGTGGGAGATGGCGAACATTCCAGACTTTCTGTTGCCGCCCTGGCATGCAGCAGGCATGCTTTAGCAGAGCGAGAACAGAAACCCAGGCACTGGCTGTCATGGTCACCTGCTGGCAGAGGTGGGCGTGGAGCTGCACGCGTTTGGAAGGTGTCGGCTGCCACCGGCTGTTAGCTTTGCATCTTGCTAAGTTTTCTCTTTTGTGCTCCTCTGCTACAGAGGCTTTTCTTGTGCGTTTCTGTCTAACTCTACTGCTATTTCTGGGGTTCTGATCTTCCTAGTGCATACTCAGTGCCACGCTTTTCCTTCTGGTCTGGAAGTTTCTAGCTGTCTTCATTGGGGTTGTATTGCTGTGGGGAGACACCATGACCACTGCAGCTCTTTAACTGGGGCTGGCTGACAGTTTTACTCCATTACTGTCAGGGTGGGAAGCGTGCTGGTGTGCAGGCAGACACGGCGATGGAGGAGCCGAGAGCTCTACATCTGCATCAGCAGGAAGAAAGAGACACTGGGCCTGGCTTGAGCTTTAGAAACCTCAAAGCCCCCCACCCCGACCCCTGCCAATGACACACTTCCTTTAACAAGGCCACACCCTATGGGCCTATAGGGACCATAGCCACCTCCCTTCTCAACTCTGTGGCCAATCACTTGCTTTGTGTACGGGCCCAGAGCTTTTCATGTGCATGCAGGAGCGTGTGGAGGGCAGAAGGTGCTGCCCGATTCTTTTGCAACCAGAGTTACAGGCATCAAACCTGGGTCCTCTGCAGCCAGTAAGCATTCGGATTTGCTGAGCCATCTCTCTGTCCCTTACCTCTCTTTTTAAAAGATTTAACTTTTTAAAAAATTAAGTCTCTAAGTATGTGTGTGAGCGTGGTTATGTACATGTGAGTCAAGTGCACCTAGTCACGCCAAACCATGATTAGAGGACAGCACACACACCAGGGGACATGACATGACTCTGTTTATTTCATATGTAGCGTTTGGCCAATGAGCAAGAAAAGACATGTTCTTTGTATTGGGAGAATGTGTCTATAAACATTTCTTATAAACTATTATGGAAGAAAATAATTGTTTAGTGGCAATGGTGGCTCATACCTGTAACCCCAGTGCTTAGAAGGCTGATGCAGAGGACTGCTGAGTGGAGAGTGGGGTCTGACTTTCACACGAACTCTGGTGCCCCATATTTGACCACATCCCCTGGATGGGGAGGCCTGGTGGCACTCAGAGGAAGGATAGCAGGCTACCAAGAAGAGACTTGATACCCTATGAGCATATACAGGGGGAGGAGGTCCCCCTCAGGAACAGTCATAGGGGAGGGAAGTAAGGGGAAAATGCGAGGGAGGGAGGGAGGAATGGGAGGATACAAGGGATGAGATAACAATTGAGATGTAATATGAATAAATTAATAAAATATAATATTTAAGAAAAATAAAAATAAATACAATAATTTTAAAAAAATGTTGAGGGGCTACAGAAACCGCTTAGCAGTTAAGAGCACTAACTACTCTTGCAGAGGACCCAAGTTCAATTCCCAGCACCCATATGATGGCTAACAAGCACCATCTGTAAGTACAATTCCAGGGGTATCCAACGCCCTCCTCTGGCCTCCGTGGGTACTGCATACACACGTGTCATACATACATATATGCAGGCAAAAGCATCCGTACACGTAAAATAAAAAAATAAGTAAAGAAATATGAAGAAAAAAAATTGTTGAGATTGTCAAGCTGGGCGTCACGTGACCACAGCCCAGTCACACAGGATCAGCGCAAAGCTTCGCCACTGTGACAGTCTCATCAGTTTCCATGCCCTCCTCGGGCGGCGCTCACCTTCATGGCTGGCAGCATGTCCAGCGAGTCCAGGATGAACAGCACCAGCGCTTGCAGCAGCATCATGAACTGATTGAATTGCCATGTCAGGCTAAAGAGAAACGTTGACACAAAAACGGCAAGAAGTGTCAGCCTCTGCGGGGGAAGAACAACCGTGGGTGACTCGCGTGTTCAGCTGTGAACCACCCTCACAGCCTAGTTTCCTCAAGAGCAGCCCGTATCCCCACAAACCAGATAAAAGTAGAGAAAGCGTGTAAACCACTGCTTTGGAAAACCTTGCATTTGTTACTTAAGCTCCGAATATCCCGAAGTGACATCACATCCGGTATGTGCATTCCACGCCAATCCAGAGGCCATAACACAGCAAACCACGTCTCAGGAGCAACGGCTTAGAAAGCCTAACAGTTCCACAGAACTGTGTTTGGGCTTCCTGTGGCTACTGGAGGGCAGATTGTAGAGAGGACATTTTTACCTTGGAAGCATGCATCCTCTTTGCAAAGGAGGAAAAAGCCCAGAGGGAGGGAGCTTAGCTAAACTTAACAATGATGAGATGGCTCAGCTGTCAAGAGAGCTTGCTGTCCTTGCCGAGGACCTGAGTTCGGTTCCCAGCACCCACACGGGGCTGCTCACAACGGTCTGTAACTCCAGCTTGGGGAGATGGGTGCCTCCACAGGCACCCGCACCCAGGCGCCTGTACCCACACGTGAATGCAGACACGCACACATAACTGCTCACGGGATGAGAGCTATCCCTGAGGACCGAAGCGTCTTCCTTCTTACAGGAAAGCAGGGGATTAGAAGGTTCTCTAGAAACTGTGGCTGGTGAGTCTGGGGTGGCTCAGTGGGCAGGGTCACTAAGAATCCCAGTTCAATTTCCGGATCGTACAAGGTGGCAGGATGAGAAACAACTCCCGAGTCTTCTTCTGAGCTCTGCATGAGTGCTGTGACACCCAGCACACTGGGACACACCCACATGCACACACACTCACACTACACCCACTCTCACACACATACTCCCTCTCACACACATAATCACTCATTCACACACTCACACTCATACCCTCCCACTTTATAGACACAATCTCACTCATTCACACACTCACACCCTCTCACACACATACACTCACACCCTCACACACACATCCACACCCTCTCACACACACTCACACCCTCTCACACACACACACTCACACTCTCTCACACACATACACTCACACCCTCACACACACACACTCACACACACACACTCACACCCTCTCACACACATACACTCACACCCTCTCACACACACTCACACCCTCTCACACACACACACTCACACCCTCTCACACGCACACTCACACCCTCACACACACACATTTACACCCTCTCACACACACTCACACCCTCTCACACACACACTCACACTCTCTCACACACACACACTCACACCCTCACACACACACACTCACACCCTCTCACACACACACACTCACACCCTCTCACACACACACACTCACACCCTCTCACACACACACTCACACCCTCTCACACACACACTCACACCCTCTCACACACACACACTCACACCCTCTCACACACATACACTCAAACCCTCTCACATACACACACACTCACACCCTCTCCACACACTCTCACACCCTCTCACACACACACTCACACCCTCTCACACACACACTCACACCCTCTCACACACATACACTCACACCCTCTCACACATATACACTCACACCCTCTCACACACACACACTCACCCTCTCACACATATACACTCACACCCTCTCACACACATACACTCACACCCTCTCTCACACACTCACACCCTCACACACACTCACACCCTCTCTCTCACACACACACACACTCGCACCCTCTCACACACACACTCACACCCTCTCACACACACACACACACTCAAACCCTCTCACACACACACTCACACCCTCTCACACACACACTCACACCCTCTCACACACACACACACACACACACCCTCTCACACACACACACTCACACCCTCTCACACACACACACTCAAACCCCTCTCACACACACACACTCACACCCTCTCACTCACATACACTCACACCCTCACACACACACATTCACACCCTCTCACACACACACTCACACCCTCTCACACACACACTCACACCCTCTCTTACACACACACACACTCACACCCTCTCTCACACACACACACTCACACACTCTCACACACCCTCTCACACACACATACACTCACACCCTCTCACACACACACTCACACCCTCTCACACACACACTCTCACACCCTCTCACACACATACACTCACACCCTCCCACACACACACTCACACCCTCTCACACACACACACTCACACCCTCTCACACATATACACTCACATCCTCTCACACACATACACTCACACCCTCACACACACACTCATACCCTCTCACACACACACTCACACTCTCTCACACACACACACTCACACCCTCTCACACAGATACACTCACACCCTCTCACTCACATACACCCACACCCTCTCACACACACACACTCATACACTCTTCCTACTCTCATATACTTACACTCACACCCCCACACTCATACACTCACACACTCTTCTTACACATGCTAACACACACTTGCACACACTCTCACACAAGTAATTAAAGTGTTCTAGAAACTTACTTCAGAGAGCGTCTGTAAGTTTGGTCTCAGGAAGTAGGTAATTGCGGCTATCTGAATTGCAAAGAAAGGCAGAGCCCAGTTCTCCCTCAGCGGGATGGTGAACTCCACTCGTGTGGTGTCAATTCTGTGGGGAGACAACACAGACAGCCAAATGACAGTTAATGCAACCATTTCTCCAAGGAATCCTGCCAGGAAAGGCACAGGGCTTTGCAGCCCGTGTCAGCCAGGGTACCTAGGCCACGCAGGCCCCCGCCAAACTCCTCCTCGCACTTCTATCTAGAGGCTGTAAGCAACCTTTTCTTTTCTTATTTCTTTTTCTTTTAAAGATTGACTTTTACTTTATGTGCATGAGCGTTTGACAGCAGTGGCCAGAAGAGGGCACCGGACCCCCTGGATCGGGAGCTACAGATGGTGACGATGGGCTGTGTGGGAGCTGAGAACCAATCCTGGGTCCTCAGCAAGAGCAGCCAGGGCTGAGGCAGCGCCACAGCCCCCACGACCGTCTTCCCTTAGCGCCGTACGTCTGCCTCTGAAGCTTGCTGACGGCAGTGACTTTTTCAAATGAACGTGACCTGAGGAGGAAGCCTTCACCTCTGTGTGATCAGCACTGAGGGCACACATGCACAGATGGGGCAAGTGACAGCAACTGCCAAGAACGACAGTGTGAGAGCGTAGGTGACACCCTTCTGTTGGACCCCGCAGCTAGGGTCGAAGTCTGGCGTTACCAGAAAGCCCCTGAGCTCGGTGCTAAGTGATGGGACAGTGCTTGTCAGCTGGGTTCCCTCCTCTCCCCCTGATCTGAGGAAACCCAGATCCTGTAAGAAGCATCACATTACATAGGCCTGAGGGAGATCACAGGCCCAACCCTCCCCCCTCCCCCCAGCCATAAGAACCCTGTTCAGTGTGCACTGGGGATTCCTGGAAATCCTCTCCCGATGCTGATGAGGTGTCTTAGTCTCTTAGCCTTCAGCCACTGAGCTTTCACCATACCTGGAGTGTTGTTGTCCGCCCCCCTCTCCCCCACCCCCCGCTGCCCATAGGATAATTAAGTCCTGTGCTCCCCTTCTTAGGATAGGACTGTGCTGCTGCATGTAAATGCCGTATCCCTGGCACACTGAGCCCCAGGGAATCAAACACACTCACCCATAAAACCCCCCCACTGCCCACTGAATTCCTCTACCATAGGCTTGCTGGGGTGCAAGCTCCTGCTTTGCCACCGCTGATCACCCCAGTAGCTGCCTCCAAAGCTCAGAGAAGCGCTGAGCTCCCTCGGGTTGCCCGGCTGTTCCTGACTCAGCCACTAGGTCCGCCTGAGACAAGCTGGGCTCCGAGGCCCCTTGGCTTGGCTCCGGAGCCCCGAGCTCCCTGCTGCTGTCTGGAGCTGCGGCCTTTCACTGCATGACAGAGAGGTGAGCGTTCCCCTAACCCTCCTGCTTGCTAAAAGGTTGCCTACAGCCTCTAGATAGAAGTGCGAGGAGGAGTTTGGCGCGGGCCTCCATGGCCTCGGTACCCTGGCTGACACGGCCTGAGGAGGATTGCCGGTAACACTCTCCTGCCTCTCCGGCCTAACTGGATTATCTTGGGGTGTGGATCTCATCCTTTTCTGCCTAGAAACAAGTAGTCCTTACCTTCCGGCTGAGGAATATGCACTTCCTGTTTGGTGCTGGACAGGGCCCAAGTTTCCTGGGAGAGAACCTAACAAGACCCAGGCTCCGGCTGGATGCCCAACACCACCCCTCGGAGACTCAAGGTTCACACCTCTAAAATCTAGGTCATAGTATCTACCTTGTGGGTAGGTTGACAATAAAAATTAATTCTGGGAGGAAGAGAGAGATGGCACAAAGGTCGAGAGCACTGGCTGCTCTCACAGAGGATCCAGCGCCCACATGGCAGCTCATGACCATCTCTAACTCGAGTTCCAGAGGCTCTGACGCCTTCCATTGGCCTTCATAGGTACCAGGTGCACACAGGGTGCATATACACACGTGTAGGCAAACAGTTAAATACATAGACTAAGACTAAATTAAAAAAACAACAACCAATTTTCTTAAGATTAAAAAGAAAATCTATGTTAGAATTCATGTTAAAGTTTTAAGGCCCAGGGGCTGGGGAGGTGGCTCAGTGGTTAGGAACACCTTCTGCTCTTCCAGAAGACCCAGGTTTGACTCCCAGCACCCACATGACAGCTTCCATCTCCAGGGGATTCACCACCCTCACACAGACACACGTGCAGGCAAAACACCAGTGCACATAAAATAAAAACTCCTAAGTCATAAAAAAAAAAAAAAGTTTTAAGGCCCTTACTAAACACTGCTGCTGCTACTGCAGGCTGAGCAACAATTCAACAAATCTTTGTTCCAGACCAGGATCTCACTATGCATCTCAGGCTGACTGGTACTTGTGGTGGACCTCCTGCCTCAGCCTGCTGAGCGTTAGGGCTACAGGGCATAAATCACCAAGCCCTGTCAATAATCTTGATTTTTTTTTTTTCCAAGACAGGGCTCTTCTGTGTAGCCTTGACTATCCTGGACTCCCTTTGTAGACCAGGCTGGCCTCGAACTCACAGCGATCTACCTGCCTCTGCCTCCCGAGTGCTGGGATTAATGGCGTGTGCCATCATGGCCGGCTTGAGTATGTTTTTAAAATGTAATTCAATAAGGCTTCCACATTTACAAATGAATATGAAAATATATTCATAATACCAAATAATAATATATCTATATCCCAGTATATTTTGCTGCAAATCCTATTATGATGTTCAGGGAAGCTGGGTGTGTTGGGGGAGGCCTCTGAAGACAGCAGATAGGACAACAGAGGCAGGAGGATCTGAGTTCAGACCCTCCCTGAGCTACAGAGTCCTGGCAACATACTGAGACCCTGATGCAAAATCCAAAAGTTACGAGAGTCTGGGTCTTAGTTTAGTGGTAGAATGCTTCAGGGTGAACACAATGCCCTGGGCTCAACACACACACACTCACACGCATTCACACTCACACACACTCACATGGAGATCCACACATATGCTCATACACCTCAAACACTCATACACACCACACACACACACACACACACACACACACATACACACACTCATACATGTACACTCACACTCACACTCACACACACCCCTCTACTACTGAGGGAATAGCTAAACTGTGTAGGGATGAGGTGCGTGGCTGAAGAAATACCATCACGGAGCAAACAGGTAACAGCAGTGGGATTATGGCAGCTGATGCTGTAATGCGGGGTTCTACTGCTCAGGGGAGAAACTTCTGAGCGGACCTTTCTCCTTTGCTAAAATAAGAAAGACACTCTCAACCCAAGAAATATGGCAATACCATGGCTTCCTAACCACACTGCTCACGGCCATTCTTCCCGTAAGGAAACAGTCACTTCATCCTCACTCAAAACTAGGTAAGGAAGAGGTGTGAAGTGACCCAACTCACCTGTTAGTGATGTACCAGAGTGCCGCCAACAGCCCTGACAGCCAGGTGCCACTAAGAAGCCAGCTGGTTACATAAAGGGCTGTCACGTAGACTGCTTGGAGCCCGAAAAGAGTGTAGATATAAAAATAAACAGGTTCTAGATATTTCTGTAAAAGACAACAATAAGAACTGCCATCAGCGCTGGGGACGCAGCCCCGTGGAAACGCGGTATCTTAGTTACGGCTCTCCTGCTGTGAAGAGACTTCGTGACCAAGGCAACCTATAGAAGAAAGAGCCTATTGGGGGCTTGCAGTTTCAGAGGGTGAGTTCATGACCTCCATGGCAGGAGTGCGGCAGCAGGCAGCAGGCAGCAGGCAGCAGGCAGGCTGGGGTTGTACCTGAGAACTTACAACTTGATCCTCAGGCAGGAGGCACAGAAAGATCTAAGTGGGGATGGTGTCAGCTTTTGAAACCTCAAAGCCTGCCCCCCTCCAACACACACGTCTACTCCAGAAAGGCCACACCTCCTAACCCTTCCCACACACAAACATATGAGCCTATGGCAGCTATGGGCAATTAAACATTAAGACTAACACATGCAAGTTTATCGCAGATGCCCTCAACCTCCTTACTAGCATTTAAAAAGTCCATCCACAGAGGGGCCTGGGGAGCTGGCTTAGTGCTTGAGACTGCATACAGATCTCGCGGAGGACCTGAATTCCGTTCCCAGCACCCATATTAGGCAGCTCACAACTGCTTGTAACTCCAGTTCCTAGAGAGACTCTTAACGGCTCTGGTTTCCGTATGTACTTGTACTCACATGCACAACCCCTACGCAGACACACACACAAACACACACACACACACACACATATCCAAAGTGAAAGCAATCCTTATAAAATATGTCCACAAAAAGGTGACATTGAGAAGCTCGGCGTTGGCCTTAGCAGGAGGGTCATCACCGCTCTCCACCCACAAGAAAGCAGCTGTCTTTCTTCAAACTAGTGGGAGAAGACAGAAGGGAAACCCAAGACCTTGTCTAATTCTGCCTCATTCATGTGAGAATTGGTCACTGCAGTCTGATAATTGTATGTATAGTACTTAAATCATAAAGATAAGTCAGAGAACCGAGGGGAGGTGACGGCGCACGCCTTTAATCCTAGCACTCGGGAGGCAGAGGCAGGCGGATCACTGTGAGTTCGAGGCCAGCCTGGTCTGCAAAGCGAGTCTAGGACAGCCAATGCTACATACACAAAGAAACCCTGTCTTGAAAAATAAAAACAAAAATAAGTCATAGAAAAGCCAGTGACTCAGGAATGGTTACACATTTTCAAGTGAAACTATTTCTCAAGCTTTTAGACTGCATGCATATTATGGCATAAGCCAGGAAGCACCTACTTGTGAAAATAAAATCACAGTATCTCACAGGATTAAAAACCCGAAACAGAGTCCTCAGTGCCCAAGCGACCAAACCAGTTTGAACCAGAAGACCAGGAGGGAAACCTCCACTGAATGGCAGTGCGTACCCTCGCCCTAAGGACTCGGCGCTGGCAAACACTACATACCTGTATAGGGAGGACTCTATATAAAACACTGAGAAAAACTTCTTGGTAAATATTCATTCGCTGAAGGAGGTTAATCGTCCTCATGGATTCAGTTTTATTGTCATAGATTAAGCCATGAAAACCTAAGGGTGTTCGGAAAAAAAAAAAATCAAGAGTGAAAAATTACAGCGGTATTCCATTCATTCATAGACTCTAGTATTATGCCGAGAGTGTGGTCAAAACAACTGACTGTAGAGTAAGCTGTAGAGCCAAAGTGACAAAGACGGCGTGACAATGTGGCAAAGACTACACTACACATGTCGAACAACGGAAAGGAACAAGGACCCGGCCATTCACCCATGCAGGGATGGCAACCTAGTAACTGATAAAAGCATCAGCAACACACAGAAGAAAAAAGAAAGGTGGCTGGGTGTGGTGGCGCACGCCTTTAATGACTCGGGAGGCAGAGGCAGGCGGATCTTTAGGTTTAAAGCCAGCCTGGCTTACAGAGTGAGTTCCAGCACAGCCAGGGCTACACAGAGAAACCCTGTCTAGCCAACTTACCAACCAACCAACCAAACAAACCTACTAGAGGAAAACATACCAGAATGTAGGTATACTTAAGAGCTTCTGACTAGAGCCCGACAGGACAGCCCCCCAAAACTGAGAAATGTGATGACATTAAATTAAAAAGCTTCTGCACGGCAAAGGATACCACCACTGAGGGGACACAGACGCCTATAGATGGGAGAAAGTCTCTGCCAGCTACACCTCAGACGGGGATTAATATGTAGAGCATATAAAAAAACTGCAAAAGTTGAACACCATAGAAATAAAACTGCTTATCGATAGATGGACTAATGAACTGTTGAATAGTTCCCAAAAGGAGGAACACAAGCGGCTGATACATCTTTTAAAA
This sequence comes from Acomys russatus, assembly GCF_903995435.1. Classification (NCBI taxonomy): domain Eukaryota; kingdom Metazoa; phylum Chordata; class Mammalia; order Rodentia; family Muridae; genus Acomys; species Acomys russatus. The sequence goes on along the minus strand of NC_067155.1, from coordinate 3,073,541 downwards.
ACCGTTCGACGTCATTAACCATCGGGGAAATGCAATTTATTTTTGGTTTTTTTTCGAGACAGGGTTTCTCTGTGTAGCCTTGGCTGTTCTGGACTCACTTTGTAGACCAGGCTGGCCTCGAACTCACAGCGGTCCACCTGCCTCTGCCTCCCAAGTGCTGGGATTAAAGGCGGGCACCACCACGAATGCAAATTAAAAAGGCTTGGAGACCACATTTCGCGCTGGTCAGAATAGCTGTCATCAAGAAAACAAATGACAGCAAATGCTGGAGAGGATTTGGGGAAGGGGGAGCCTTCGTCCTCGCAGGTGGGAGTGTACACTGGGGTAGCCGCAGCCGCTGGCTGTGGAAACCAGGACGGAGGCTTCTGAAGAACCCAGAAACCACCACTGATAATCAGAATGTGCCCCCTAACACACATCCCTGGGAAACTACTGCAGTACTGTTTGCCGGGGATGGGGCTGATCAATTCAATGGTACAACCACTGCTAAGTTGCGGGTGCTGCAGTAAACACCGCTCAAAAACGCTTCTGCCGGCAACTGTGGACTAAGCTCAGTGGGGGCACAAAGAAAACAAAACGAAGGCAAAAGGGACATGAAAGAAGGTGGAAAACTTGTTGGAAACAAACAAACCAAGGTTTAACAGAGGCAGGGGGATGACAGTGGGTAACGGGAGAAGGGTTATATGATAAAAATGCATCATTTACACATAGGAAATTTGTTAAAGATTTTTCGGGTTTTTTTTTTGTTTTTTTGTTTTTTGAGACAGGGTTTCTCTGTGTAGTCCTGGCTGTCCTGGGACACACTTTGTAGACCAGGCTGGCCTCGAACTCACAGAGATCTACTTGCCTCTTCCTTCTAAGTGCTGAGATTAAAAAGGTATGCGGCACCACGCCTAGCTAAGATTTTTTTCTTTTAAGATTATTTCTTCCTCAAAAGTACTCGTCTAGGACAGCTGGTCCTGTATCAACCTATCAGTGACATCAGTGTTGTTCTTGCCTGTAGCCAGAGTATGCAGGCCAGGACTTAAAGAAGCAAATCCACTTGATGTCACGCCCACAGAGGGCTGCGGATAGATGGGACAGGCACTCATAAGAACACGCTTCTGTCACAGGTACATTCTGACCCCTGACCTGGGCTTAAGTTAGCAGCAAGGGGACAGAGGCCTAGCTCTACCATGCCCCCCTTGCCCTCAGCATCCTGAGAGGTTACCTTAAATTTTCAGGGGCCCTGACACCTGCTAAACCAGAATATGTGGCTTTGATGCTGATTTTTTTTTTTTTTTTAGCATTAGCCAGTATAATGAAGGCGCAGTCAGAGAGTAAATTAAAATTGTTAAGATCAATTCTCAAGAAGAGAGGCCAGCACACACAAGACACAGACGCAGGCTTCAGTAAGAGAGCGCTCGCTGCATCTCAGGTGTCCCACATGGTGACTGTGGAAGGTACTGGAAGCTGTGGGAGTTTCCTTGCTCGGGTTTTACCTGCCTCCTTTGCCTCTGGTGCCATCTTTGAAAACTGAAAAAAGATGCCTTGGCTGGGATGACGGCAGGAGCTATGGGGGCTGGAGAGACGGCTGCGTGACTAAGAGCACTGGCTGCTCTTCCAGGGGACTCCGGTTTGAGTCCCAGCACCCACATGGCAGCTCACAACCATCTCTAGTTCAGTCTTAGGGAGCCTAACATCCTCTTCTGACCCCCCAGCAGGCACCAGGAATACACATGGTGCATAGACACATATGCTGGTGAGACAGCCACACAGTTAAAATTATGAGCAAAGTGTGGTGGCACTTTATCCCAGCTCTCGGGAGGCAGGGGCAGGTGGATTTCTGAAATGGAGACTGTCTGAAGACAGACAGACAGACAGACAGACAGGCAGGCAGACAGACAGACAGACAGGCAGACAGACAGACAGGCAGACAGACAGGCAGACAGACAGACAGGCAGACAGACAGACAGGCAGACAGGCAGACAGACAGGCAGACAGACAGACAGACAGGCAGACAGGCAGACAGGCAGACAGACAGACATAACCACAACTGCACACAAACAGATAAGTAAATAACAGTGTGTCGGTGCAAAGCGGGGAGGGGCGCTGGCCTGAGCAGCGAGCGGCAGAGAAGGCGGCTGTGGTCGGGATGCGCGGCCGCCGTGGTTACCTTGCAGGAGGGTCGGCGCCTGCAGCATCTGCTTGTAGTAAGAATAGTACAGTCCGCACTCCGTCCGGAATGAGATTTCTCGCTCCACTTCCTGAAACAAAGTGAGAACTACTGGGTTTACTTGACCTAGTTCTGTTGAAACACCCACCGTTACTATAGAAACAAGACGCAGAACTACTAAGGGCCGAGGAGAGAAAAGATACTTTGCAGATAAGCAGAAGTCTTGACACAGCAGGGCTTGGAGGCAAGCGCCTGCAATCCCAGCAGCAGGAGGGCCGAGGCGGGAAAGGCATGAGTTCAAAGCCAGCCCGGAGACTATATGGAGAGACCCTGCCTCAAAACCACCAAGAGAAGGCTGAGGACGCTGGGCGATGGGCCGGGTCACTATTCTCTCTGCTTTTGTAGGTGTGTTTACATAAGAAACCATTTTTACACCAGGCAGTGGTGGCGCACGCCTTTAATCCCAGCACTCAGGAGGCAGAGGCAGGTGGATCGCTGTGAGTTCGAGGCCAGCCTGGTCTACAAAGTGAGTCCAGGACAGCCAAGGCTACACAGAGAGACCCTGTCTCAAAAAACCCACAACAACAACAACAACTACAACTACAACAAAACACTATGAATTTGGGGCAGTGAGTGGGCTTAGCCACGTCTGATGACCTGAGTTCCGTCCCCCGACCCACTTGGTAGGAGAGACAGGCAAGCTATCCTTTGGCTTCCACACATGTGCCCTGGCAAATATGTAACACACACACACACACACACACACACACACACACAAGTGTGTCAAAAACTCACTCATGCGCCTATGAAGAAACTGCTAAGAGTGTCTCAGCACAAGCCGACGGCCTGCATTCTGTCCCCTGAGCCCACACAACTGAAGGAGAGAACAGGCTGCTGTGGGAGGTCCTTTGACTTCCATAGATGTGCCATGATATGCCACAGATGCACATGTGCACACACGCCTGCACACACGTATGCCCGCCTGCACACACATACACACGCACAAGCCCAGCTGAAAAGAAATTTTATAAGAATGGAAAAATATCCAACTCTTGACTCCAGGAAACGATTAGCTGGTCCTGTCTCCTCCTCCTGGGACACAGAGGGCACGCTTTATACACTGAGCTTCCTTTCAGAGAAGAGAAACGCATCTCGGGGAAGTCAGGCATTAAAGAGGAGGAGTGTGGGGGGGGGAGGAAGAGGAATGAAGAAGGAGTGGGGGAGAGAGGTAGGAAGAGGAGGAGGAGGAGGGAGGGAGAAAGGGAGACAGAGGAGGAGGAGTCTGCCAGCATGGTGGCTCAGGTCTGTAGTTTCATTACCCAGGAGGTGGAGACACGTTGGAGGTCCAGCCTGGGCTACATAGTGAGAATTTATCTCAAAATAAAAGTTGTAAAAGGGCCAGAAGTGCCAGGCATGATGGCGCACGCCTTTAATCCCAGCACCTGCGAGGCAGAGGCAGGCGGATATCTGAGTTCAAAGCCTGCCTGGTCGACAAAGCGAGTCCAGGAAAGCAAGGGCTATACAGAGAAACCCTGTCTCAAAAAACAAAACAAACAAACAACAAGGAGTGATGCAGACACAGCCCCAGAAGTACGGACTAGACTGGCCTGCACACGGTAGTGCAAAGGCAAAGCAGAGCAAAGCCCCAACCACCATGGGAAGCCATCAGTCCTGAATCATCCCGGCCCCAGGGACAGGACTGTGGAGTCGGTCCTCCTTCTCGGACTTCACTGTGGTGCTGCTTTCCCAGCAGAAAGATGCCATGTTCCTCAACAATCACACTAAGCTAGCCATATTAATCTCTGCAAACACATGATTTATTGATAATATACAGCCAAACTGCACCGCTCAAACTCCCACCTGGTCGAGAAACCGCGGAGACAGCCATGGTTAACTGAGCAAATACTAGCTTTTGTTCATGAAAGGGGGAAAAAAAAAAGGCAAAGTGAAAAAAAAACCCACATTAAGTGTAATTACACTCCTCTTTTCTCCAGCTGCCTTTGAGTGTTCACACTGCCAGTGACTGCCATCAACAGAGTATCCTAACTCCACACCCGGAGTCCCAGCGGGGGAGCCAGCGTGCCCAGGCACATCTTTGGGTTTCATTTCCTATATGGCTCTAAGGTTGGGGGGGGAAGTCTTATAAGGGCGGCGGCGGGGTTTGGGGTGGTTGGTGTGGTATTCAAAGTATGAACCGCGGAAAGCTTTTGTGCCCGTCCCCCTCTTTCCTATACCCAGAACAGTAAAACCAAAGGGGGATCTAATTAGTAAAGAAGGCGTTCAGACATGATTAATTGGTAATCTTGGCAGCAGCTGTCTAGAACCAAATGCTATCCTTTATTAGACAGACACTCGCAAGGTTTACATCTGCTTCACGCTAAGAGAACATCTGCTTCGCTCGCACGCTTTCCCAGTTCGACGGCAATTTATACTTCGGCGGGTCTCGCTGCTGAGAGCGTGCACCAGTGGAAGTTACCCTCTGCAGAACGCAAAGCGGACCAACACCCTGCACTCTCATTCGCACACGTTCTGGGTGGGGAGAGGGGGGGGGAACAGTCGTAGGTGCAAGAACACAAACAATAAAATAGTATGTGCATGTGCACACACACACACACACACACACACACACACACACACACACACACACACACACACCTGCAGAGCCAGCACTGGGCATGAAAGGTCTGGAAGCTGGGGTTCCAGGCTGTGGTGAGCTGCCGTGTGGGTGCTGGTAACTGAACCCAGGTCCTCTGGAAGAGCAGCAGGCTCCTCACCTCTGACCCAGCTCTCCGGCCATGTGAATGGTGCTTTGAAAGATCCGCATCCCTAAAAATGTTTCTGTATAGTAGCTTGGATAGTAATTTAAGTACTAGAAGCAGGGGGGGGAAATAAAAGTGCTGTTCACAGTTCGTGATCTGTGCCCCCCCAGGGGCATGCAAGCAAGCTGCTGGCAGTGCCCGAAAGGTTATCAGGTCCTTTGAGAATTATGACACTCAATTCAGGAACACAGCACGTTCATTTAAAAAAAAAAAAAAAATCTCACATCAATAACTTTTGTTGATGAAAGCTGTTCCCTCCCATCCCCCAATAATTAGACTGCTGGGAATGGAGAAGCCAACGACCCATTAACTTTCTGAAACGCTGTTTCAGAGTTAACAAATCATCTCACCAAGAAACGGGGGCGTTCAAAGGAAGACAGCTGTGCGGAGAGCCCCGCACTGGGAACCGTGCCCTTGGCAAACGTATTTACGGCACGTACATGGTTTATTGTCTGGTTAAATTCCCATCCATCTGTTAGGATGGAAGGATTCCTGCCCCAGAGTTGATTAAAGCTGTGACACGTGACAGCTGACAAGCGGGGGTTGGTGAGAAGGTTAAGTCTTGCAGGCTCTACCAGCTTCCACTGGGCCCTGCCCAGGAGCCACCAGCATCTGCAGATTAACCCTGTCTATCCCAGAGACACCTGGCTCTGAAGGAGCATGCGAAGCCTGCAACCCCAAGGCCCACTGGTGAAACAGAAGCCCAAGAAAAACACACCAGGAAGAAACCAGGAGAGCCAGGCTGGCTTTGCAGGCGGAAGCATAAGGGGTCTAAGTCCTAGACCTAAAACAAGCCGGAACAATGCACAGAGAACAAAGGTGGGGGAGGGGCGTAGTGGCAGTTCACAACGGAGGTCTAGTCCAGGGGATCTAACGCTGCCCTCTGACATCCACTGTCACCAGATATGCATTTAGTGCTCAGGCACACGAGGCAAAACACTCTCACACATAAATCAATCCAAAATGCAAACTTCATCTTTTTTTTTTTTTTTTAAGTAAAGTAGCTGGGTGTGGGTGTGGTAGCCTTTAACTCCAGCACCTGGGAGGCTGAGGCAGGCAGATCTCTGTGAGCTCCAGGTTTACATAGTGAGTTCCAGGCCAGCCAAGTCTATAAAGTTTGCCCCCATCTCAGGCTGCTGCTGCTGCTGCTGCTGCTGCTGCTGCTGATGGTGCAGAGTGGTGAGCCTTGTGAACTGGTGTGTGAGCACAGATCTGGAGGTTACTGTGGGCCAAGTGGATACCAGGGGAAGGGTCTGCCCATCATACAGAGCCATGCACGGGTACCAGGAAGACTAGCCAGGAGGGCGTGGCGGCCTGAGCGAAGATGAGGTACGGAAGAAGAGGTAGTAAGGGCAGGAGGCAGGTCCTGGAGGGCACATGTGCCAGTCTCACGGGCCACACAGACCCTGAGCCTGTACTTGGGAGCTCAGAAGGCTGGAGTGTGCAGAGTGGAGTTGGGAGTTTGTGTTCAAACTCATTAAGTCTGAAAAGTGTAGGTGGTTTTACATTTTATCTTGAGATGGGATCTCGCTAGGTAGCCCAGGCTGGCTGGCACTTATAAGCACGTGCCACTGTGCCTGGCAAACCTCGCAGCCCCCGCAAGTGTCTCTCTCCCTCTCTCTCTCACACACACACACACTCACAATACATATGCATCATATATTTGAAGACTTTAATCTATGTGTATGTTTATGTATCTGTGTGAGTGCATGCCACAGAAGTACAGGCACGCAGAGCAGCTGAAGAGGGCGTCAGGTCCCAAGGAGCTGGAGCTACAGATGGGTGTGAGCTGCCTGAAACTCTGGACGACCACTGGGTACTTTGAACCACTGAGATCCTCTCCAGCCCCCTAGGGTTTATATTTTTAAAAGGCTGGTGGGTGGGTGGGTGGGGGGAAAGCTGCAGAGTTCAGAGTGGTCCAAGGGGACCGCCGGGTGAAATGAGCAGCCCTCAGAAAGATAAACAGTACACACAGTCGCTCACGTGCAGGATCTAGATACAAAACATATGCGAGACGTGGAGGCTGAAGGGCAGCTTTGTGGGGCAGAGGAGAGGGGAGCAAGTCGGGGCTGGAGGAAAAACACCAGACTACACATTGCCAGTGTGTCCTCATACGCAGGGCCCAGGTTTTCAACAAACACCTTCTTGAAAACAGAAGCAGGAACAACAGAGGGTCATGGGAGGTAAACAGAGCCAAGTACAACGGCAGACACGTTTGAAACTTCACAGTGAAAGGGAGCTGCTATTTGTAATCATTTTAAAAAATAAAGCAACTAGCTGGGCTTTGCACTGTGGTAACACAGGCAGACAGAAGGCACAGTCCTGACACAGTCACCTTCTGGACAGCGTATGTGCTGAGGGGCGGGATCTGCTGAGGGAGTTCACGTAGGGTCTGAATCATCAAGCGTCTTCAAAGCCTCCTGGCCTATGCCAGTCAGACACGATGCTCCGAGCTGCAGAGATGGGAACAGCAAGGCCAGGGCAGATTAGGGCAGACCAGGGCTTTGGCCTGTGCATCTGAAATGCCCTGTGGGCACCAGAAGAAGGTGGGCAACCAAGGGGCTGATTGACAGGTCTGGATTTCAGGGGAATACCTGAGTGGGGTCTTCACTTGGAGCTGCTAGCATGTAGTTCTTAGAAATATGGCTCAGTGGTAGAGCCCCTGCCTAGAATCCCCCAGTGAGGGGCTGGGGTGTGGCTCAGAAATAGATAACTTATCTAATTTGCAAGAGCTTAGTTCCATCCCTAATTCAGGAAAAACTTCTCATAAAAAAGAAAATCTCCAATGCCTGATATTTTTAGAGTAAAGAATGGCAAAATATTCCCTATTGAAACTACAGAAATTATTTTCTGGGGCCACACTTGGCAACTCCTATTTTCCTAGAATAAAATCTATTTCTTTTCTAAGATCTCAGATTTGCACAGACATACCATCTGTGATGTCATGATCTGCTTCTGCTTTTTTTTTTTTTTTTTTTTGGTTTTTCGAGACAGGGTTTCTCTGTGTAGCCTTGGCTGTCCTGGACTCACTTTGTAGACCAGGCTGGCCTCAAACTCACAGCGATCCGCCCGCCTCTGCCTCCCGAGTGCTGGGATTAAGGCGTGCGCCATCATGCCCGGCTCTGCTTCTGCTTTTTAGTTTCTCTGTTCCTACTTCATTTTGTCCATCAGTGTGGACGAGGTCACACGGCTGGTTTTCATTTCCACAGAGTGCTTTCCCATTTTCTAATTAATTGACCTTTTAGCTGTACCCTCCTTTTGCCGGATTATTTGTTTTCTTCCAGTTTCATGAGGGAATATTCCATTCATTTCTGGGCACTCACTCTTATTCTATATTATGCTATTTAAAGCAACAAAACTCTGCATACTGCTTTGAAATACATCTCTGCTTTCTAGGTTTCATTTATAATTTCTAAGCATTCAGCATTCATTTCCTCTGTGCTCCAAGAATTTTTAAAGAAACACTTCTAGGCACTTGTCTTTATCGTACAAGGTCCCGGTTCAGTCCTCGGGGACACAGGAGAAAAGACAGGAAGGAAGCGGGAGGGAGGGAACGGAAACTTTAGAATTATAAGTAGCAAGGGCCTTTGTATTTAGACAGCTCAAACTTTTATTTAAAGGATGGAATAAATCAAAGAGAAAACTGTCACTACCCTGAGGCAGGAACCATAGTGCTTATTTTACTTGGTGAGTGAAGTCTTCCTATTTTCTCTGTGAAAAGCAAAGCAAAGCAAAGCAAAACCAACCAACTGAAACAAACAAAAGGGGAGGCAGAGACAAGGCTCAGCAGCCCAGAGCACTTTCTGCTCTTGTAACAGACCCGGCCGGTTCAGGTCCCAGGACTCACATCAGCAGGCTCACAACTGCCTGGCGCTACAGTTCCAGGGGGATCCAGCGCCCTCTTCTGGCCTCTTGGGGGCATAGCACTCACGAGTGCGTGCATATACACAAACATACACACATCTGTCTATATGCGTAACTTAAATATAAAAGTTTGGAAGTTGGATGCGGAAGTGTGTGTCTGTGAGTTTGGGGTCAGCTTGGTCTACATTATGAGTTCCAGGCCAGCTAGTAGTTGAGACCTTGTTTCAAAAATAAAGTTTGGGGGGCTGGAGAGATGGCTCAGCTGTTAAGAGCACTGACTGCTCTTCCAGAGGTCACGAGTTCAATTCCCAGCAACCACATGGTGGCTCACAACCATCTCTAATGTGATCTGTGCCCTCCTCTGGCCTGTAGATGTACATGTAGGCAGAGCACTGTATACATAATAATATATAAATCTTTAAAAAAAAAATAGTTTGGATATATCTGACATACTTATGTTCTTAACTGGGGAGGTTTCTTAACTACAGTGACACAGGACAACTTATGTACCTCTGTTTATCTCTTAACGACATTCTGCAACGAGCAATGGTCAGAGGACTGTGTATGTACTACTACTGTGCTTTTTGGGTAGTTTTCTTTCATAAACACACCTATGGGGATTTGTATTTTGAGACAGCTTCACTATGGAACCTAGGCTGGTCTTTTATTTGTTTTGTTTTGGTTTGGTTTGGTTTTTCAAGACAGGGTCTCTCTGTGTAGTCCTGGCTGTCCTGGACTCGCTTTGTGGACCAGGCTGGCCTCGAACTCACAGCGATCCAGCTGCCTCTGCCTCCCGAGTGCTGGGACTACAGACTTGCACCACTGCACCCGGTGAGACGGGGTCCTGAATAACCCAGGCTGGCTTCAGAACATCTATGCAGCTGGCAATGCCCTTGGCTTCTGATCGCCTGGCATCCTCCTCCCAGGCTGAGATCACGGGTGGGCACCACAGTGCAGGTTACTGGACACACAAGGGGCTTCGTGCATACTATACACTGAGACCTATCCGGGGCCAACTCACCAGCTGGAGCTATACATACAGTTATAGATATATTTTGCTTCTAGCTATAAAAGAGAATCCAGGCTGTCTGCATTACCTGGGTCCTTTTCTCCCCTCCCCCCACATGCTGTGTTATCACACGGTTACTTGGTCGTATGTTACATGATCAATCATTACTTCATCACACATGTAAACCTGCGCCGCTCGCATCCAATACGCTTTGTGCTGTGGTGTTATGTAACCTTGGTCCTACAGTAAGCTACGTGAGTTCCGTTGGCAGCAGTTCTGACATTAAAAAAAATTCTACCCTAGATAGACAGACAGAAAGGTAAGTAGGTAGGTATGTAGATGGGTGATACATACATACATACATACACACACATATATACATAATTTTTTTTGAGATACAGTCTAGCTGTATAGCCTTAGCTGTCTTGGAATTCACTATATAGACCAGGCTAGCCTCTAGACCGGCTTCTGCTGCCTGAGTACTGGGCTTTCAGGCATGCACTGCCCTGTACCGCTTTTGTCATGGTTTTAAAATCTGTCCAAAGGCTAGGTTAGTTCCTCTGAGTTTCCTTAGGAGCTTGAATATCATTTCCCAGGAGAAGTTTGTTGCCTTTGTTGGCTTGAATGAGCATGCCTGCACAGGCTCATAAGTCTGAGTGCTTATGCACCAGGGAGCAGGATTATTTGAGGGGATTAGAAAGATTTGGAGGTCTGGCCTCACCGCAACACCTGTGACCCTGCTGGAGGACGCGTCACTAGGAGTGGGCTTGAAGGTTTCGAGAGGCCACGCCAGGCGTAGGCACTCTCTCTCTCTCTCTTTTTCCTGGCCTTTGGGTCAGGATGTAGAACGGAGCTACAGCTCCACAGCCATGTGCCCCGCCATGATGATAATGGGTAAACCTCCGAAACTGTAAGCCAGCACCCGGTAAACCCTTTCTCTTGTAAGAGTTGCCTCGGCCGTGATGTGCCTTCACAGCAACTGTGCCTTCACAGCAACAGAGCAGTGACTAAGAAGAAATGAGTGTGTTAACATGCGAGCTGCTTATCCTAAAAGCATTATTCAAAACAATCTTTTTTTATGACGGGCTAATATGCAAGTCACTACTGTAGGCCTAAATTGGCTTCAAATTGATGATCCCCTGCCTCAGCCTCTTGAGTGTACGTATCACAGGCGTGCACCATTCACAGTCTCTGAGTTTCACATGTGACTGCGAAAAAGCTGCAAGTGAGATGAAGCCCTGCTGTCGACCTCCCCCCTCCTCTTGCTCTCCAAAACTGGGGGACTGTGTGTGTGCGCTATAAAATGACTCTGGCACGTAGCTATATGCCCAGTGCTAAGTGCTAAGTCCCACAGTCCCACAGTGCTCTGTGCTCATTACTCTTCTGTGCCTATAATGGCGGCGTGTGCCACCGCATGGGCGCGGAGCTCAGTGGACAGCTTTGCCAAGCTGGCTCTTTGCTCTCCACGTTACTGGACTCCAGGGACCAACCTCAGATTAGATTGTCAGGCCTATGTTCAAAGCGCTGCGTCACACACCAGGCCATCTCAGTGGCTGAGAACAAACACACAAACACACACACAAACACACACACACACACAGGATTCTCAAGTATCCTAAGCTGGCCTCAAACCCATTATGGAGCCCAGGATGACCTGGAACCTTGCTCTTCCTCTCAGTTGCTGGGATTACAGCTCTGCTCCACCACTTTTCCACATTTTGTTTGTTTGTTTGTTTTGTTTTGTTTTTTCAAGACAGGGTCTCTCTGTGTAGCCCTGGCTGTTCTGCACTCACTTTGTAGACCTGGCTGGCCTCGAACTCACAGCGATCCACCTGCTTCTACCTCCCGAGTGCTGGGATTAAAGGCAAGCGCCACCACCACCACCGGGTTCACTCTTGCACATTTCCACAGTGACACATCCTGCTAACGATTTTGCTGGGTTACCTTTCACTGGGACCAGCTACGTCCTTTCAGTTTGTACAGCCAAACTTCCCTTTATCCTTGAACTTTCTGGGAAACAAATTCCTGTGCACCCTTTCCCTGCTCTTTGGCTGGGACACGAGTGCTGCTGCACGTGTGCTATTCCGCGTCTCTCTTCCCCTCCACCACTTGGCTAATTTCACTCGTCTGTCTCCATTCACAAGCCCGCCCAACCCCTCCTCCTGTTCTTCCCACAGTCCCATCTGCAGGAGCCTCAATCCTGCTTGGTGTTATTTTTCTCTTTCTTTTCTAAATCCTGTCTGCTCATGTTCCCGTTCCCTTTGTGGCCTTTATCTCTTTGTGAGAAAAAGTACAGGCTGCGGGTAGAAAGCTGGCTCAGTACCTTGCAGAGGATCTGTGCCCACGTGATGGCCCACAACCACCTGTAACTCCAGTTCTAGGGATCTGACGCCCTCTTCTGGCCTCTGAGTGCACTGCACACACGTGGTGCACACACATACAAGCAGGCAAACACTCATAAACATAAACTTTTTTTTTTTAAAGGTCTCTGCTTTGAATCTATCTTCCAAACTAGCAAATACTTTATTTTGGGGATGGGGGTCTCACTGCATAGTTGAGGCTGGCCTTAAACTCTACCCTCCAGGCAGGAGGCATAGCCTCCCGAGTGCTGGGGTTACTGGGGTTACAGGCCTGCAGCACTGTGTCTAGCTGTTTCTGATATATTCGGTTTTAATCTTCAAGTCTTTGCTATAAAGTTTTCCTGGTTTCCTCTGCCTTCCTCTCCGACTGTGTCATTTCACAATCTTCTGCTAGCTCCTTCTGGGCAATCAGCTGTTCTGAATATGACTAACAAGTTGTTCCTTCCAAAAAGGCTGTGGTGGAGAGAGGCGAGGGGCACTCTCAGCAAAAGTTGCATTAGGATAGAGGTTGTCTTTTTTTTCTTCCTTCAACTTTTGTTTATTTATTTTATGTATATAAGTGCTCTATCTGCATGTATACCTGTACGCCAGAAGAGGGCATCAGATCCCAGTATAGATGGTTGTGAGCCACCATGTGGTTGCTGGGAATTGAACTCAGGACCTCAGGAAGAGCAGACGGTGCTCTTAGCCACTGAGCCATCTCTCCAGCCCTAGAGGTTGTCTTTCAAGTGTGACTTCTTAGCCTGTCCTCGTGGTGCGTGCCTTTAATCCCAGCACTCAGGAAGCAAAGTCAGAGGTAGGGAGAAATCTTGAGTTCAAGGTCAGCCTGGTCTACACAGCGAGGCCCAGGCCAGCCAGAGCAGCACAGTGAGACCGAGAATGGCTTCTCTGGTTTCCCCCTCAGTTCAGGACACAGTGATTGGCAATGCCAGGGCTGCTCAAACTGCAGGTCCTGTTCTACTAAATCCCGAGTCACCCGTCAGCCTCCTCTCATACTGCCTAGCTCCCTTCTCTGTCACAGAGGCACACCCAGGACAACTGCACTGTGGCTCCCTGTGCCACTCCCACGGCCCCCGCTAGGGCATGCCTGCGCCTCAGGCCTGGGCTGCCTATACTCTGCAGCTGCACCTGAGGGCGGAGCCAGAGAGCACTCGCTCAGCACTCCCCTGGACTTGACCGGGTTCGCCTAATTTGGGCCACAGTCTTAGATTCATGGGTCACAAAGTCTGGGGCACAGTGTGGTAGAGTGTGCTTTGCATGTGCAAGCCTTATAAGGGAGGGAGGGAGGGACGGAGGGAGGGGAAAAGGGAATCCAGCTCTCTTCGTTTTCCTTAATTGTTCTGACACGAGTAGAAAGTGACATGTTTTTACTGCCACTTTAAAGTGAGAAGTTAAGTAAGTAATTTTGGGAATTTAATGACACAATTAGAAACAATCCAACTCTCCAAAATTGGGGCACATTCAGAGAGTGAGATAAATGAGAGTATGCGCATGTCAAGAAACGCTGAATTCTATAGGCACATGCTGTCTATCTAATAACAGTGCAACCGTCTATGTGATCTGATATCAGATATGGTGAATTATACGTATGATATTGGGTTTGCCAGGTAAAATACATATGCATTAAGGAGGGAAGATAGAAGGGAAAACATTTTTCTTTGGTGGTGCTAGCAGAATGAAACCCAGGCATGCACAGACTAGCCAAATGGTCTATTACTAAACCATGCTTTTACCTTCAGCACTCAAAACTGTCCCCACCCGCCATCATGGGGTGTGTGTGTGTGTGTGTGTGTGTGTGTGTGAGAGAGAGAGAGAAAGAGAGAGAGAGAGAGAGAGAGAGAGAGAGAGAGACTGGAGAGTGAACCCAGGGCCTAGGCAAATACTCTACCACTGCACTATATTGCTGACGGACTTTCACTTTGTTTACATTGAGACAGGGTCTGGATGAGCTGCCCATGCCGGCTTTAAACTTAACTCTACAATCCTCTGCCTCAGCATCCTGAGCAGCTGGCACAGCCAGCTCTAAAAAAAAAAAAATTTTTTTTTAATTAAAGTAAAACTAATGTGTACTGAAGCCGGGCGTGGTGGCGCACGCCTCGGATCCCAGCGCTCAGGGGGCAGAGACCAGCCCATCCCTGTGCGTTCCAGGCCAGCCAGGACTACGTAGTGAGACCCTGTCAAACACACACACACACACACACACACACACACACACACACACACACAGAATTCCTAAATACATAAGTACAACCTGCTTTGTCAATAGCATGTATGTATGTATGTATGTTTCTTTTCAGGGCTAATCTTTGGTATTAGATAACCAATTGGTGTGTCCGTCCCTATTTCTAACATGAATTAATAAAAAAAAATAGGCCATGAATTTAAGTGGGTATTCGGGAGGGTTTAAAGAAAGAGGGAGGGGGGATGATGTAATTATAAACAAGCCAAACGTGGTAGTGAGTGCTAAGCAATGTTCTCATCTGAAAGTCTGTTTCACCATCAAGGCATAGCATGTATGACAACGGCAAATAAAACATAATAAACGCTCTCAGTTCCTAAAGCACAATAGCAACACGGCTTTCCTATGGCCTCTGCTGACAGCTGTCATTAAAATGCACTGCCTGCTCCCCCACTTGCCAGGACTAACCACGTCCCCTCCTTCTGATGCAGGTCAGGCCGAGCCTTCCAGCTGCTGGCCGCCTCCCCACTCCTTCAGGAACCCCACAGGCCCACCCTGCTTCACACACACACACACAGACACACACACACACACGTTTACTTAGCCCCAATAATGTACTGGGCTTTAAGGGCAGTGCAGCAAGTAAGCATGTGCTTGGACTGTGCCCTTTTTCTTGTTTTGATTATAATAAAGGAAGGCAGAACAAGCAGGCTACATTTAAAGGCCAACTTAAAGCTAAAGTGTTTACTCAAAAAAGGAAAAAGAAAAAGAAAAAACCAACCAAACAAACCTATAAAATGTACCTCACACACAGCAGACATTCAACATGGTCTATGTATTTTTTTAAATCTCTAACATTTGAAATTTCACGGCAAGGAAAGTAAACCGCAGGGCTGAGAAGACGGAAATACAGCCTCTGACCCGTGAGCAGGGCTGGGAAGGGTGCGGAGCACAGCCCTGGCATACTGCGTGAGCCGCCATCTTTCCCTTCAGTTCTCAAGTGGACGCTCCAAGGTTCCCACCTCTCCCTCTCCAACAAAGCAGAAGACATTCCAAACACCGCTCTGAGTCTGACTGTCACACATCCAAGGTGAGCCTGGGTTATGCTCAGAGTTCCAACGAGGCGACTGACTTTACCCTGACCCCAGTCTGCGTCTGCCCCGGCACTGCTCAGCCCAAGCGCCCCTGGATGATCATGTGCTCTTGGGCAGCACACCTGGGAGTTTCTGTGACCTCGACCATAGCCCGGATGTGTAAGTAAAACAGCTAATGCAAACAGGCTCCCCTGACCTGCACCCGACAGCAGCGTCATCATGGTGTTTGCCTTTAGACACGCTCTACCCCCGAGCTTTGGAGCGGCAGCCCGCTCTTGGTTGGCAGCTAATAAAGGAGCCCAACTTGACCTTATATGCCCGGCATCCTGTAACTCTCTCCCCTGGCCTGTCGCCATCCCGCCACCCAGAGCTGGGCATTGAGACTGTGATTCAAAGGAAAGAAACAGACAGACACGCCCTGTTGAGGTAGGACAAGGTGGTGTGTACCTGTCATGCCAGCACTCCAGGCTGAGGCTGGAGGACCAATAGTTGGAGGCTATCCTGGGCTACGCAGTGAGATGTTCTCTTAAAATCAAGTAAAACTTAAACCAGGAAAATCATTTGGAGCACAGAAACTCAATGTATGAACTGTCTATCTTACAACGGCTTATATGCAGTTGTTGAATAGTTAATAATCCCGAGCACTCAAAAACCGAAGTATTTTCACACACACACACACACACACACACACACAGCTTAGCGCCAGGAGTAATGGCACGTGCCTTTAACCTCAGCACTCAGGAGGCGAAAGCACGCAGGTCTCTGAGTTTGAGGCCAGCCTGGTGTACATAGTGAGTTCCAGGCCAGCTGGGGCTGCACAGTGAGACTCTGAGCTCAGTTGTAGCCTTCACAGGACAGGGGTGGTGGGTGAAAGAAACCTGCTAGAGGCTGTGCCAGCTTGCGGCTTCCCAGATGGCATCAGAGGCGCAGAGAGAGACTGCCCGGGCTTCTCTTTCTTCCCCATTCTACACACTTTTGAAACAATCTCACCCACACATCTACAAGCTGGTAATATGAAAATGTCCGCTTTTCAACACAGATGGAGCGCCTGCCTTCAGAGCCGCACACCCAGCTTCCTCAACTCCCTATCTTTAGCGGGACTGCTTTGAGAGGGCCTTCAGGATCGAAAGTCAGCTGGGGGTGCTGGCCGGAGAATCGTGAGTCCGGAACCAGCCTGGGGCACACAGACCTTGTCTTTTTGAAGTTAACTCCTGAGCCCTAGGAATGGAGAATCCGGCTGTCCTCAGCCCTCCGTTCCTGTGGGAGGGCTCAACTCACTGTGAGCAGTGCCAACCCCTGGGCAAGAACAATCTCGGAAAGTAAGGCAGCAGGCGGCACGCCTCCACGGCCTTTGCTTGAGTTCCAGCCTCCAGGTTCCTGCCCTGACTTCCTTCAATGACAGGCTGTAATACGGAAGTGTAAGCTGAAGTAAACCCTTTCCTCCTCCTCCTCAAGTTGCTTTTGGTGGTTGTGTTTCACCCCAGCAACCGAAACCCCAAGATAGGTGAGCTGGGCAGGCTGGCGTCAAGCCACACGCTGCCACACTGCCGGGCCGAGAGGACTTCAATCTGAGCTCACAAGGAAGGGCAAAGGATGCCTGGGTTTGGGGTGCTGCAGACTGCCCTGTGCCTCCCCCCCTCAGCTGGTTCTAAGCTGCATCTTTGTGTCAACTGCAAGTGCAGCATGTCCCTGAGTTCTAGGAGTCACTCTAGCCAACTCCCCCCCACCCGCAGAGGCTAGTGGGCACCTCGGCATTTACAGCCAACTACTTAGAAGTGAGAGCCACCTGGGGATCCCTCAACTTGAGACCAGAGGTGGCTTTTTTGTTTGTTTGGTCTTTGTTTGTTTGTTTGTTTTGAGATGCCTGGAACTCAGAGACCTGCTTGCCTCTGCCTCCCAAGTGCTGGGATTAAAGGTGTGCGCCGCCACGCCCAGCTGCAACCAGAGTCTGCAGCCAGGGCAGTTTTGCCCAGAACTAGTTTCTCAACCTTGGAAGTCTGGCCGAACTGGTGGTAGCTGGAGAGGAGCCACTGGGCCCTGGAGAACGGCGGGTGGCACTGTTACGAAAACTGGCAGATGCAGCCAGCCAGCCACCACGCCGCTCGCAGAACACATCAGGTCGTCAGTGAACTTTGTCCTGCCATCTCTAAAAAAAGTCACCTTCCATAAGGTCAGCTTCCTAGGAGTCAGCCCTCTTCTCTCCAATCCCATCCAGCTCCATTTGAATGGGGATGCAAACTCTACGTCCCCCAAAGAAGGCATGTGGACGGCTGCAGGTACGGAGCCAGGTCATTTCCTGCCATCCTCAGTCTCAGTGGCCATTTGTCCCCAGCCTCCCTCCCTGACCTGGGACATCTGGCTGGCAGGTGAAAACTCACTTAGCAAACCACCAGCTTCTCTGAGATTCAGAACTAAAGATTGTCATGAGAACCACACCCCCCAGAACCCACGGCAGAGAGTCCCCCACTCTGCCGTGGTCCACGTCCTAGCTGTGCTCAAACATCATGACCGAAAGCAACTTGAGGAGGAAAAGGTTTACCTGCCTTATACATGCAGGCTACTGTGAAGGGCAGTCAGGGCAGAATTAAAGCAGATGCCATGGAGGTGTTCACAGAATTGAGCTCCCCCAGAGAACGCCTCTGCTCCTACAACCACGAAGGTCCTGGTTTCCACGTGTTACCCTTGAGGGGCTCAGCTTTACCGTGGGCTCTCATCATCTGCTTTGATTTTTCTTTCTGATTTTGTCCCCTTCATCAAAGTGAAGTTAAACACCTCCTTCAATGCCGGATTCCCAGGCCTAGGAGAGTGCCTGGCTCAAAAAAGATAATCGCTCACTGAGTGTGTCCTAATTGGATGTTAAGGTCTCACGGAATCCGCTGAACAGGATTAGCTCAGCAGTGGGCGCCAGCTTTACTCTACCCTCCTCAATCCATTCTCCACACCATGGCCTGAGACGCCTCTCCAGGGAAACGATGCAGCCTAGTTAGATACGGGGCTCAATACACGCTTGGGGGCCATTTTTCTCTCAGAGAGGAACACATGCCCCTCGCCATCGGCTGTTTCCACACTCATCTACCCTTTCTGAAGTGAGAATTCCGTAATTTTGGTTTCTTTAAAAACACAGGCTGGAGAGATGGCTTAGTGGTTAAGAGCACTGGCTCTTCCAGTGGACCTGGGTTCAATTCCCAGCATCCACAGGGCAGCTCACAACTATCTGTAGCTCCAACCCCAGGGGATCTGGCACCTTCACAGACATACATGCAGGCAAAGCACCAATTGCACATAAAATAAAAATGAATAAATCTTTTTTTTTAAAAAAAAAAGGAAAAACAACCCACAAAAATAATATAAGAATTACGTTTTCATTTTAGTCCCAGGTGTAGGGGTGGGCTGCTTCAGGCTGTCTGCAGCAGCTGACCAAAATTTGCCTCATGTTCTGGCAGAGGCATGGTTTTGCCAGCTGTAGACAGTTTCTGTGATTATGTGATGTTTGGAATTCTGGGAACTTTTCAGAGTGTATATAAGATGCTTTCGCCCTGATGGGTGGGGTTGGTAGCGCAGTTGGTTATTCAGAGGGGTTGGTTGAGGTTTGTTAGTAGTTGTGCTCAAAGAAGAAACAAAAGAAAGGAAATTAGATTCACGGATCTCTCTTTCTCTCTCTCTCCCCCCCTCCCCCCCCTTCTCTCCTTTCTCTCGTATCTAGTGATGGAGGTGAAACTGGAGAGGAACGGGGATAGAGTGGGAAAAAGAAGAACCCACCAAGTAGCAAGGACCAGCAACACCTTTCCCCACCTCTTCTCCAGCCATGCTATACTGCTTGCTGTTGGCACACCCAAGCCCCTCTTGCCTCCTGGCCTTGGGTACACATTCCTCTCCCCTCCCGGGGTCTTCTCCTTTGTTCACCTTCCAGGATGTCTTAGCCAATACTTACTTCTAAAACCCTTCCCTAGCTGCCACACGGGCTGCCATCCTGTGGGCTGCCCAGGTGCACGGGTTCAGGACGTGTGCCCTACCCGCCGTCTCCCTCTCAAGAGCGTCACGTGGAGGCGGGCTCCTGTCTTGTTTGTCCTGCTCAGTACCGTGGGTGGCTACTACACAGTCGATCCATCCGGTTATGCTGGACAAGCTGAAGCCCTTGCTACTCCCTCCATGTTCTCCACAGAATTTAGTTCCCCGTTACCCACAGAACAGGTGCTCAACCCTGGATTGAAAAAGCAGCACAAAGCCAGGCGGTGGTGGCGCACGCCTTTAATCCCAGCACTCAGGAGGCAGAGGAAGGTGGATCGCTGTGAGTTCGAGGCCAGCCTGGTCTGCAAAGCAAGTCCAGGACAGCCAAGGCTACACAGAGAAACCCTGTCTCAGAAAACAAAACAAAACAAAACAAAACAAAACAAAAAACAGAAAACAAACAAACAAACAAAAAAAGCAATGAAGCACCATGGCTACTCTGACCCAGAAAAAAGTCCAGGGTGTCCAAGCAGCTAGATGACGGAGTATGGTCCTTTTAAGGATGTGAGCAAGGGCCACTCACAACCTTTAAAAGACCCTGACTCAATAGTTTGTCCTTAGTCACATGACTTCCTTCAACATGTCTTCCTGCTACACTGCTGGAAGCATTTAACTTCAGACACATGGTCCCCACAGAGGTATTTTAGTCTTTATTCAAAATAAGTGTATTAATGTTCATGAAGAGGCATTGATCCGGGGCTGGAGAGATGGCTCCCTGGTTCACTCACTGCACCTGCTGCTCGTCCAGAGGACCAGGGTTCGGTTCCCAGCACCCAGGCCCAGCGGCTCACAGCCACCTCTAACTCAGCTCCAGGGGATCTGAAGCTCTTTCCTGGCCTCTCCCGGGCACTTGCACCCACAGCTGGCTGCACACACATGGACGCACACTATATATAAATAATAAAATACATCTTAAGGGAACAAGCAAGGCATTTTTGGCTCAAAACCCCTTGGCAACCTGCAAGCTTCCTTCTCTGAAGTCAGATGCACCCTGAAACAATGTCAGCAAGTTCTAGATATTCTGAGAAAGACAGAAAGAAAACAAAATGATATTTAGAGAGTCAGCCCTGTCCCATCAGCAGACACGGTATTAGAAAGGTCTGAAGTGCCTAATGGAGATGAGCCCTCTATTGCATTTCTTCCTTTTGTTTTTTCCTTTTCCCCCCCTCCCTATTGCAACCAACAGACAGAAAAAAAATTAAATTAAAAAAAATAATAAAATTTCCACCATGACCCAGTTTGTACACAATCAAAACTAAAAGTAACAAAATTCTCCTCAACTCTACTCTGCAATATTCCACTGGATTTCACTGAAAAGCACAACTCAAGCTTACTGCGCCCGATGCATAGCCCACATTATCTCTTTCTCTTTCTGCATGGGGACTGGGGTTGGGGATACACAGGCGCGTGCATTTGCATGTGCACATGAACAGAGGCCAGAGGTCAACTGAGTGTCTTTCCTCAGAAGCCGCCTGTCCATCTTGAGTCCTAGGAGACGGAGTCTCTCACGGCAACCTGGGATTGTAAGAGTGCACTACAGTGCCCGGATATTTACACAAGTGCTAGAGGCTTGAACTCAAGTCTTCACTTTATTTTTTACTTTTTCAGACAGGGTAAGTAGCCCAGGCTAGCCTCAAGTTCACAGCCCTTCTGCCTGTCTCCCTAGTGCTGGGGGAAGAGCAGACACCACTATACCGAGTGAGAAACTTCCTTGCTTATACAAATGATGATGTTAAGCTGGGCATGGTGGCTCATGCCTATAATCCTAGCACTCGGGAGGCAGAGGCATCGAGGCCAGCCTGGTCTCCAAAGTGGGTCCAGGACAGCCAAGGCTACACAAGAGAGACCCTGTCTCGAAAAACCAAAAAAAAAAAAAAAAAAACCCAAATGATGATGCTTTTTTTTTCTCCCCATTTTTGTTTTGTTTTGTTTTTTTTTGAGACAAGGTTTCTCTGTGTAGCCTTGGCGTCTTGGACTCGATTTGTACACCAGGCTGGCCTCAGAGCTCACAACGATCCACCTGCCTCTGCCTCCTTAAGTGCTGGGATTAAAGGCGTGAGCCACCTCGCCCGGTGGTGGCTCCTATTTTTAAATGATGGACGCTCAAGTCTTTTGCCCTATTCTTTTCTTTTTTGAGGGGACAAGGTCTCCTGTGACCTGGGCAGGCTTCCCATCTCTGCCTCCTAAGGCCTGGGATGACAGATGCTACCACACCAAGGTAGCGGGCTGGGTCGGATTCTCATGGTCCCGGTGAGTGTGCAGGTGCAGTCATGCTTCTACACGGTTGGCTGCTGGAGAAACAACAGCCCCAGGTGCCCCGTACCTTAATATTGGAAAACCACAGATCGTTCTCATGCAGGGTGGCCAGGTAAACAGATGTGAGAAGCCCGATGCAAAGGGCCACAGTCCCACCGACCGCAGGCGACAGGATCTTCCAGAACCTTCCAGAGGCACGGCCTTTTAGAAAAGAGAAACACAGGAAACAAGAATTTGGAATTTAGAGACGGCTCCGCTGCTACGATCACTTGCTGCTCTTGCAGAAGAGCTTGGTTTGGCTCCCACACGCACAGCAGGCAGCTCACACCACCTGTGCCTCCAGCGGTAGGGGATGTGATGCCTTCCTCTGTCCTGTGCTCATTTGTACAACCTACACACACACACATATATATACACACACACATACACACACACACACACACATACACATGCAGACATACACATATATACACATACACACATATACACAGACACACATACACACAATTAAAAATAAAAATAAATTTTACGGAAACAGTAGAGCATGAATCAGAGGACACACAAACTAGGAAAAATACAAATGTAGGCGGTTTAAGGATAGTTAGAAAGGATGAATATTCTAGTAGGGAACAGATTAAGGACAGGAATAGGCAATGAACAAAAGGGAAAAAATGGCCAATAAAACTAACAGACAGAAGAAAATATGTTAAAATTCATTCAAATTCCCTAGCACTGACAAAAAAAAAAAAAAAAAAAAGCAAAAAACCACCAAGCTGTACTTTAAAAACTCTTGGCAAATATGAAACTTAAAATTGCTAATAGACGGGCTGGGGGTGTGGCTGGGTGGTAGAGCACCTGCTTGGCATGACCAGCAGTGCAAGAGGGATAAATTTAAATGGAGCTGAAACTGCTTTGGAAATGTGCTGACTAGTGTTTGTGTCAACTTGACACAAGCTAGACTCAGCTGAGAAGGGGGTCGCCAGCTTAGAAGCTGCCTGCATGAGACTGGCCGTGGGCAAGTGTGTAGTCAGCGGCTGGTATGGGAAGGCCCAGACACTGCGGGCTGGGCAGCCCCTGGTCCCTAAAGCAAGCAGGCTGCAGCCGGGCATGGTGGCCAACACCTTCAATCTCAGAACAGGGAGGCAAAGGGATCACTCTTGAGTTCAAGGTCAGCCTGGTCTACAAATAGAGTCCAGGACAGCAAGGCTACACAGAGAAACCCTCAAAAAAAGAAAGAAAGAAAAATGAAAGCAAGCAGGCTGAGCAGACCACAAGGGGCCGGCCAGTCAGCAGCAGCCTCCACGGCCTGTGCATCCGCTGCCGCCTCCAGGTTCCTGCCCCACTTGAGCTCTTATCCTAACTTCCTCTGGTGATGAACAGTGATGTGAAAGTGTAAGGAAAGCAAACCTGTGGGTGGTGGTAGTGGTGGCGCGCGCCTTTAATCCCAGCACTTGGGAGGCAGAGGCAGGCGGATCGCTGTGAGTTCAAGGCCAGCCTGGTCTACAAAGTGAATCCAGGACAGCCAAGGCTACACAGAGAGACCCTGTCTCGGAAAACCAAGAAAGAAAGAAAAAAGAAAAGCAAACCCTTTCCTCCCCAGGCTGCCTTTGTTCATGGTGGTTCATCACAGCAACAGAAAGCCTAACTAAGACAGAAATAGATTTAAATAAACAAACATCTTGGGGACCAGAGAGATGGCTCAGGAATTAAGAGCACTTGTTGCTCTTACGAAGGACAACAGGTTCCATTTCCAGCCCTCATGTGGTGACTTGTGTAACTCCAGTTCCAGGGACCCCGGTGCCCTCCTGTGACCCACGACAGTTCCTTCCTCCTCCACCACACACATGTGGTGGCTCAGGGCACGGGAAGGAGAGAGGAACAGCTTCCCAAGCAGCACATGGATCTCGAGTGCTTTTGTAATGCCATGTATGAGTGCTGAGGGCAACCATGTGGAGACAGCGACACTCAGCCAGCGAGGTAAACACTGTCATCTGTGCCACTCTCAGGATGATAAGGAAGCTGGGGGAAAGGAGCCTTTCCTTCTTTTTAAACTTGTCTTTTATTGTCGTGGTTGCTTTTTTTCTTCTTCTTCTTCTTCTTCTTACATCATTTTGTAACATTTTAAAATAATTTTATTTTATTTTTATTTTTTATTTTTGGTTTTTTGAGACAGGGTTTCTCTATGTTATCTTGGCCATCCTGGAAAAAATAATTTTTAAAAAATTAGAAAACAAACCAAAACAGGGGGCTAGAACAATGGCTCAGCAGTTTAAGAGCATTTACTACTCTTGCGGGGGGCGGGGGGTTCCAGGTTCAGTTCCCAGCACCCACATGGCGGCTCACAACTGTCTGTCACTCCAGTTCCAGGGGACCCGATACCCAATTCTCACTCAGAGGACACCAGGCATACAAGTAGTACATATGCACACATGCAGTCAAAACTCTCATGCACAGAAATAAACAAACAAATATTTAAAAACAAACAAGAAACAACCCAGGGGCTGGTGAGGCAGCTCCCTGAGTAAGGGCACTTGCTGCCAAGCACGATGACCTGAGTTTAATTTGTGCAACCCACAAGGTGGGATGAGAGAAGATCCCTGCTGGCTGTCCTCGGGCCTTCACATGCAGGCACTGTTGAGCCACCACACAGATAAGGTAAATAGATAAATGTAATTTATTTTTATTTTTATTCTTTTGGTTTTTCAAGACAGGGTTTCTCTGTGTAGCCTTGGCTGTCCTGTACCCACTTTGTAGACCAGGCTGGCCTCGAACTCACAGCGATCCACCTACCTCTGCCTCCCGAGTACTGGGATTAAAGGGATGTGCCACCATGCCTGGCCCGTGTAATTTTTAAAAAAGATTTATTTATTTATTACTATTATGTATACAGTGCTCTGCAGAAGAGGACATCAGATCACATTATAGATGGTTGTGAGCCACCATGTGGTTGCTGAGAATTGAACTCAGGACCTCTAGAAGAGCAGGCAGCGCTCTTAACCTCTGAGCCATCTCTCTGCCGCTGCCTCCCCCCGCCCCCCGTGTATTTTTTTTTTTTTTAAAGACACAATCTAACACATTTTAGCTGCACAGCGTCATCAGCAACTACTCCAGGGCACCTGGCATGCACTGCTCCCATCAGCTTAGCTGAGTGGCCGGGCTTCCCAACCCAGACATCTTTTATCATATCAAACAGCTTTCTCTGCTACCTACTAGCTCTGGCTGCTAAGAACTCATCTGGCTACAAAGGACTAATTACGTCTGATCCAGAAAATGGCTGGTGGCTGAAGAGCTTCTTCATGCTGACCAGGGGTCACTTAGCAACTGCTCAACGTTATATAAGTGATCCCCCCAAATTCTCATTTTCCCACCTGCCCCCCATTCCTACACCCCTCACCACCACCCCCAAATAAAGCAAAAAAGAGGTTAACTTCAGGAACCTGACTGAATACAAAATGCTAAATTTCTTTTTCCAAAGATTTTAGTGAAATGAGACGCAGCCCAGATAAGGCTGCCTGGATGGTACAAACACACAGAGACCCTGTGCTAAGCTAGGCGAAGCATCACTCTAAAACCCAGATGACACTGACACAGTCAGTTCCATCAACAGACAACTTTTTACCAAGGATTCTTTCTTTCTCATCAAAGCTCTTGGACTGATTGCAGCTGAAAAAGCCAATATAATCAAAGTGCACTCAGAATATCTGGAACAAGTGTCCTTCCTAAGTTTCACGAGCTTTTTTTTTTTTTTTTTTTTTTTTTTAACCCTGTTAGAATGTGACATGTGTTAATACGCAGACGTAAAAGTAAGCCAAAACACTGCTTTAGTTCAGTCACCTACCAGATGGCAATTTCTTTTCCAATGACACATCTCCTTTTGGTAATGGAAAATCCTCAGAAACTTCTATGGGTTTTGTCTCTTTTCTTTGCCGGATGTACATCATGTTGTCAGAGACTCATCCGCATTGTTCTTCCAACCACGCCTACAAACAGCACCCTGATAAATGCCCCACGGATAAACTCGGCACCCTGTTTCCCCCCAAGACACCCTTATGCTCCTACGTACTTAAATCGCATGAGTTAGCCTGCTGTCCCTCGCTCAGCAGACTCTCCCATGCACATCTTAATCAGCCTTTAAAGACACAAGCCAGATATTTAACTCAGCCACATTTATGAAGCACCTGTTCCCCAACAGGCACTGGCCAGAGTCAGGAATACAGGTGAGCCACAGGAAGGCACCCTTCTTCCAGGAAGCCATCTTGGAGGCTCCTCGCCTTGTGATGTTTTACCTCCCTGGTTCCGTAACACTAACTGTGCAATTTGTTGCGTGCCACCGTTTTACATTATTATTATTATTATTATTATTATTATTATTATTATTATTATTATTATTATTATTATTATTATTATTGTTCCTTTAGAAAGTGGTGGGTCTGATTCTCCCGCATAACTGACCACGTGGGAGGGATTCCTAGTAAACTTGTAACAGCTAGATTTTGAAGAATTGATACATTGTCTCTGACACCTGAATTTTAGCACCTGTGTTCTAGGAAAAGAAAAAAAAAAAAATCCCTGCTAAGCTTTATGTCTGGGTGTCAAAGACAGCGCAGAGCTGTGCCAATCAGGGTGGCTGCCCTCACCACCTGTTAAGCGTTATGCCAGGGTGTCAAAGACAGCACAGAGCCCTGTCAATCAGGGTGGCTGCCCTGGGAGCGGGGGGGGGGGGGGGGGAGAGCAACAGTGGGTGTAGCTACAGGAGCAGTTACCTAGATTGGAAGCTGTGAGGGGGAGGCGGGGGTGTGGTGGTGGTGAGTAAGCTGGCTTCTGTCCCCCGGGGAACATCTTGCCTCGGTCCTTCTGACTAATGAATAGCGTTTTACTAATTATCTGTTAAAGATGAGGAGTAGCCAGACGCAATGGCGTCGGCAGTTAATCCGACCTGCACTCCGAAGGTACCAAAGTCTATGTTTACCTAACGGTACTACGCCACTTGCTCAACACAGCAGAGGAAGCCAAAGCCACACAATGCTTTTGTTAAGTAAGATACGTTCATTCAAAAAGGATGAGAAGGAACAGACTTAAATTGCTGTGCCTCAAAGCCCAAGAAACAGTTAAAGTGAGGCGCGGCGCGGGGGGTGGGGTGAGGGGAGGGGAAGAGGAAGGGATCTTTTCAAAGTCTTGCAGCCACAGCTGGCATCCTGTCCCCTCTTGGGGAGTCCTGCCCTGCCAGCCCTAGGCAGGGTTAATTAAGGGCTCTAGAGGGCCCACCTTACACCCACCCAGAGCCTGTTGAGAGGCAGAAAAAGTTACCAAACACCGCAGGTGCTAATTACGATACCCCGCGAACTAGGAAAACAAAAAGTTGCTCCGGCCAGCGGGACGCAAAGCCGGGGCCAGGCAAGACCTTCAGCAAAGGGACCCGAGAGGCAATTCCTGGGCTGCGGACCGGGGACGCGTGCAGCCGCCACCGCCGCGCACCTGGAGCCACTCCCCTGCGCACCTGGCATGCCCACGCGAGGGCCAGGTGCCCGCCGGCCCAGGGAACGAGCTTCCCGCTCAGAGATGCTCCCTTCCACGCCCCGCCCACGTGTCCCACAGACACGGCGCGTCCAGTCCCCCGCCCCTCCCCGGCCCGACCCGCAGCCACAGACCTGCGGCCTCGGCAGTCCTCGCGGGCGGCTCGGGATTGGCAAGGAAGCACGCCCGGGCACCGGGACCTCGGAAGCGTTCCCACGCCACGGGCTAACAGGCGAGGCGGGGACCCAGAGGACCCAGCGGCCGCCGGCTCCGTGCGGCTCGGTGCAAAGCTGGGCCTGGGGGGTGGGGGGGCGTCTACAGCCCCGGGAAGGGGCGCTCCGGGGAGGCCGGGCTGCTGCCGCTGCATTCATTGGTCCCGGCAGCTGTTCGTTAACGCGGGGCCCCGCCCCCGCCCCCCCCGCGCTGCCCCGCCCCGTCTCGTGCGGCGCAGACCGGAAGGAAGAGGCACACTTCCGCTCAGAGGCCTGCTGGGGCTTGCTGGGTTCGGAGGCAAATCTTAAGCTCGGACTGGTCCTGTCCTCGGAAGCCCTGCTGCCCGGAGGAAAGGTTACCCAGTCTGGGGGGGAGGGGGGAACCTTGCCAGCCATGCCAGCCATACCTCCTGCCCGCAGTGTTCACCGGTCTGTGCTTTCGACGTTGTTTAGTGTGACCAATCCCGCAGACGCGTTTGCATCTCCAAAGAAAACGCCCCTCAACCTCCGCATCCCCAACCCCGTCGCACCCATGCCCACCCCCCACAACACCTCCTCCTCCCCCAACCCCCACCCCCACCCCGACCCTCCAGGTGTGAGTGCTCTGGACTTTGTTGTTAATTATCCTCCTTAACAGGCTCCTCCAGTGATGAGCCCCGGATATTACTCTTACCTTTAAATTGCTTGTCAGCCCTTTCCCCTCCTGTTTGAGACAGGGTCTCATTATGTAGCTCTCGCTGGTCTGAAACTCTGTATGTAGACTGGTTTGGCCTCAAACTCAGAGATCCCTCCGCCTCGTCCTGAGTCCTGGCACTAAAGGTGGGAGCTACTACACCCAGATTGAGTTTTGGTAGTTGGATGGCCCTCTGGGATCGGTACCTATGGAAAGGCAGCCTGTCAACTAGTTCCAACAAAAACTGCTTTTTCCACCCTGCTTTCCTTAGTTACCGGCCCCTGCTGGATCTTTTTTTTTTTTCCTCCTTTGAGTATCAACTGTTAATACCAGGAACATACTGCTCAACAGATTGTTCTGTTACTTAAAGTGACTTGGGGAAAGTGTAACCGCTGGGAGGTGTGTGTCTCTTTGAGGAACGAACGGTATTCAACTTCTACTTGATTTCTTTCTCTCTCTCTCTCTTTTTGTTTTGCTTGTTTGTTTTTCGAGACAGGGTTTCTTTGTGTAGCCTTGACTGTCCTGGACTCGCTTTGTAGACCAGGCTGGCCTCGAACTCGCAGCGATCCGCCTGCCTCTGCCTCCCGAGTGCTAGGATTAAAGGCGTGCGCCACCACCACCCGGCTTTCTACCGAGGCAAGAAGTGTCATAAGATAGCCCTTCTCATAGGAAGTAGGTGCCTGCCAGTAAGAGTTAAAGCCTTCGTGCTCCTGTAGTCCCAGCACAGAGGAGGCTGCAGCAGGAGGAGGGCGGAGTCAAACTCTTGCCCCGGACTACATGCAGAGACACGGAGTGCTGACTGTCACAGACATACAATAAGGCCGTGGCTTGTAGTAAGGCAGAAATAGAAAGACAGGGGAAATTGTGGGGAGAGGAAAAGGAATCCCTCACCCCACCCCAGAGCTCCATGCAGCCTCTCGCCTGCTGCCGGCAGGAATTTCAGTACACAACACTCGCTGTAAAGGCCTGCCAACATAGAAATGACATTCCTGCATGGTGGCGCACGCCTTTAATCCCAGCACTCAGGAGGCAGAGGCAGGCGGATCTCTGTGAGTTCGAGGCCAGCCTGGTCTGCAAAGTGAGCCCAGGACAGGCAAGGCTACTCAGAGAAACCCTGTCTCGGAAAAGAAAGAAAGAAAGTAAGAAAGAAAGAAAAAGAAATGACATTCCTCTCATGGATAGCTAGCTCATGTTAAAATAGGCCTGGGTTAAGGCTTGAATATATATATATCATTTCTTTATTATTATGTATACAATGGTCTGTCTGCATGTATACTTGCAGGCCAAAAGAGAGCATCAGATCACATTATAGATGGTTGTGAGCCACCGTGTGGTTGCTGGGAATTGAACTCAGGACCTCTAGAAGAGCAGTCAGTGCTCTTAACCTCTGAGCCATCTCTCCAGCCCAAGGCTTGAGTGTATTTGGACTTTGCTTTCATCGCACTCATCCCCCCCCCCCCACACCTGAGAACTTCAAGGAAGACCCTTATCTTTGTTCACAGTTAAGAACAAAATCCTACCTATGACCCTGTAGATGGCTCAGCAGCAGTTAAGAGCCCAAGAACCCATCTTGTAGCTCGCAACCATCTGGAATGTTAGTTCCAGGGGGGTCTGATGCTCTCTTCTGGTCTCTGTGGGTGTCAGACACACATATGGTGCACAAACGTACATTCGGGCAAAACACCGCTGCCCATAAAATAAAAAAGAAATGTATAAAGATCACCCCACCTTCCTGCTTTCCTCTGATCTTGTCAGTTGTCCCTCAAGGGTCACTCTGTCAGCTAAGAATGCAGGAGGTGGGGATGGAGAGCTGGCTCGGGGAGTAAGTGAGTAAGTGTGCTTGCTGCACGTGTGTGTAGAAGACCAGAGTTTGGTTCCAGCACTGGTATGTGTCAGCAGAAAGCCGGCTGCAGCTCCTGTGCCAGAGGCTCTAACGCCCTCCTCTGGCTCTCCTCCGAACACCCACACAGACACACGCATACACGTAAATAAAAATGGATCTTAAAAAGTGTAAAAATAGTCATATTTAAAGCCTTAGGACCCAGGGTCAGTTCCCAGCACCTACATAGTGGCTCACAGCCATCTGTAACTCCCATATTCCATGATATCCAATGTCCTCTTTTGATCCAGGGCATCAGGCATGCACGAGGGGGTACGTATTTGCAGGCAGAAACACTCATTACAAACTATAAATCAGGAACTGGCTGGCGAGATGGCTCAGGGGTTCAGCGTACCAGTTTCCCTTCCAGAGGACATCCATTGCATTCCCGGGGACCCATGTTGTCAGTAACCCCCGGCCCAGGGGATCCGATGCTCTCTCCTGGCCTCAGCAAGCCAGGCATGCACACGGTGCAGACACGGAGGCAAAACACTCATATATATGCCAGGTGCACGCCTTCAATCCCAGCACTCGGGAAGCAGAGGCACGTGGATCTCTGTGAGTTCGAGACCAGCCTGGTCTACAAAGCAAGTTTAGGATGGCCAAGGCTACACAGAGAAACCCTGTCTCAAAAATAAATAAATAAAATAAAAAATAAAACCAAAAACCAAAACCAAACAAAAAAACCAACCCACAAACCAGAAAAACAAAAACCACACTCATATACATAAAATAGATCTTTAATTTTTTTTTTTAAGTTAAAACAAGTCTTTTAAAAGGTATTAGCTTGGGTGATAGGCACAGAGAGGAAGAAACTGAGCACCATGTAGGGTTTTCAGGTGCTCCGCGCACGTGGAGTCAGTGTGGGCGGCTGTACAGGTTACATAAGAGAGAGGAAGCGTGCTAGCTCTGAGCTTTTCACTTGAGCAGTCAGGGCAGTGAGCCGCACGAAAAGAGAAGCAGGCTTGGGACATGTAACGACTTAAGGGAGGGTTTTGTTTTGTTTTGTTCTTTTTGTTTCCCATAGGCAGAGCTAGTTCTGCCCAGGAGAGCTGACCTGGAACTGTCTGATCGTCCATTGCATGGCTGGTGTGTGGCTGGCTAAAGGCCAGTGGCGACTCACAGAGCTCTCACCACAGGCTGGTTGAGTAGCTTCTAGACACAACCACAGAGATCTGCGGCTTCAGAGGCGTCTGTGGGAGAGGGAGGGCAGTTTGGAGAACAAGGCACTTTGTGGGGGTGAAGGGAGATGACAGCAGCGGGTGGTGCAGCCTGCCTCCTTTTTCACTTTCACCCTATCTGGGCCGGGGGGGGGGGGGACGGAAGCACGGGCATGCGCATGCGGGGCAGGGGCTCTCACTCCTGGGGAACCCTCTCTCGCGGACATACCCTGGGACGTGCGGCGTCAGCCGGCTCCTGGTGCCTTCTGCTGCTTTTCTTCAGGTCCAGCTAGCGGTGAGCAGTTCTCTTCTCTCACACTCCTGCCATACTGTCCTGCCTCCAAGGACTGGAGACAGAAGCCACCGAAACCACGAGCCAAGGGCTGGAGAGATGGCTCAGAGGTTAAGAGGACTGTCTGTTCTTCCGAAGGTCCTGAGTTCAATTCCCAGCAACCACATGGTGGCTCACAACCATCTAGATCTGGTGCCCTCTTCTGGCCTGCAGGAACACATGTGGGCAAAATACTGTATACATAATAAATGAATAAATCTATCTTAGGGTGTGCTGCCAGGCATTTTGGCCTCAGTGGTGCAAAGCCAACTCACACAACACGCTACTATCACACCAGGTCACTGAGTCGTGGCCATGGGAGTCACAGCACGCGACTTCTGGGGCTAGGGTGCAGGACAGTCCGTGTCAGCCTTAGCTTCTGTTGAGTTGTTCATCTGGGGAGGATTTCAGTGGTTGCATCTTGAGGCTACTCCAAACAGCCTGCGGAGAGAGCCCAGTGAGCAGCAGCAAGTGGCCCCTAGTCAGCCGCGGAGTGAGCGTGGCGTGTTAGCAGACGGATGGGAGAGCTCCGGGTCAGGCTGGGCCGACAGCAGCGTTGATCCTGGGCAGAACCACCTCTGCTTATCACTCCCACACACGGAAACTCTGAGCACAGTGGATGCTTATTGCTGTTGTGAGGGGGTAAGTCTGGGATGGGGTCTTTCATGACACAGTGATAGGTAACAGTACAATGCTAATCACCAATATGGATATGTCGTCATGTATACATTCCCATTGAACTGGACGTTTAGGTTGTTTATTTTATACACACACACATACATATATGTATACATATATAGATACATTATACATACATATATAAAACATACATTTGTGTGTGTGCGTGTGTGTGTGTATTTTACCTGTATGTCTATGCACCTCCTGGTGCCCAGGAGGCGAGAACCAGGCATCAGATCCTCCGAAATTGGAGTCACAGATGGTTGGGAGACACCACGCAGGTGCTGGGAATCAAACTCAGATCCTCTTCAAGAGCAGCAAGTACTCTTTGTTTTTTCTTCAAGACAGGGTTTCTCTGTGTAGCCTTGGCTGTCCTGGATTCGCTTTGCAGATGAGGCTGGCCTCGAACTCACAGCGATCCGCCTGCCTCTGCCTCCCAGTGCTGGGATTAGAGGCGTGCGCCACCACCACGCCCAGCTGCAGCAGGTATTCTTAACCTGCTGAGCCGCCTCTCCAGCCGCTCTCTTTTGTTGAGGTTTACAGGGTCTCACTATGTAGCCTGAGCTGGCCTGGAACTGTCTATGTAGACCAGGTTAGCCTGCAAGAGGTCTGACTGCTTTTGCTTTCCCAGCGCCCAGCCTGTTTCTGTTTTTATGCAATGTTGAACAGTGCTGTAAGAACGTTCTTAGACATATATAGTTCTTTAGGAAATGTTTCTAGAAATAGACTTGAAAGGACCCAGGTTCTAATTCGTGACAAATGTTGGCAAACTGCATCCCAAAGGATGAGCAATCCCATTACTTTAATCCTTAGCACCAGTCTGTGCACAGCTAGGCTCTCTCTGCACCTTTGCCAACAGTGGACATATTTAGTCTTTGCCAGTGCTAAGTGAAAAATAATATATCATTATATTAGGGTTTTTTTTTAGGAGTGGGGGGTGGTCTCCTGGGCATAGGACAGAGGACTTTGCACATGCTGGGCAGATGCTCTCACTCACTCCTCAGCTCTTCTGTGTTGACAGCAGCGCCTTAAACACAGTGTATAGTCCAGGATAGCCTTAAGCTCACCGTGTAGTCCAGGCTGTAGACTCAAGATGATTCTGTCTCCTCCTCCTTCTAAGTCCTGGAATTACAGGTGTGTGCCACCTGAGCCCTGTGTGTATTTATTAGGTAAAGGGCATGATACTGGGGTGTTTATGTATTTATTTATTTTTACTATAATCGCTCTTTTTATTTTCTTTGTTCTGGCCTGCATAGGTATTTAATCTCTTGTGAAGTTAGCACATTTGTTCACTGTGAGTGTATGTGGCCATACGCTACTTGTCACATGTGTCACGGGTGTCATCTCATTATTGTATCATCCATTGGGCGTCTTTTGCTATGTGTGACTTTTCCAGGTTTGCGTGATTAAATCTGCCATTCTTTTTTAAAAAATTTATTTATGTATTATTATGTATACAGTGTTCTGCCTGCATGTACACCTGCAGGCCAGAAGAGGGCATCAGATCACATTATAGATGGTTGTGAGCCACCATGTGGCTGCTGGGAATTGAACTCAGGACTTTTGGAAGAGCAGGCAACGCTCCTAACCTCTGAGCCATCTCTCCAGCCCCCAAACCTGCCATTCTTATAGCTCATAATGGTTACAACAAGTCCTCTCATTCCAACATCAGTTTTCCTCTTGAATTCTTTCTTCTAGCATTTTGAAATACAGATTTTTTTTTTTTTTTTAAGGTTTTTCAAGACAGGGTTTCTCCATGTATCTCGGCTGGCCTGGAACTCACTCTTTAGATCAACTGGCCTCAAACTCAGAGGTCTGCATGCCTCTGCCTCCCACTGCTAGGATTAAAGGCGTGCACCACCACACCAGGTTTCAGATTCTTTTTATTATGGAATAGGAGAGACTTACATAATCTTTTTCTAGTTGTACAATTATTTCATGATCCTTATTCTGATGTTTTAAATTCCTTATGCTGCATAATAAATTCCCACGAGCTTACAGCCAGTTTGTGAACTATTTTATACACACACACACACACACACACACACACACACACACACACACACACATCTATATATTTGGTTTTTTGAGACAGGGTTTCTCTGTGTAGCCTTAGCTGTCCTGGACTCACTTTGTAGACCAGGCTGGCCTTGAACCCACAGCAATCCCCTGCCTCTGCCTCCTGAGTGCTGGGATTAAAGGCGTGCGCCACTATGCCCGGCTGACATTATTTTTAAAAATCATTTTAAATAAATACTTTATTTTTATTTTATATTCATTGGTGTTTTGCCTGTATGTATATCTATGTGATGGTGTCAGACCCTCTGGCACTGGGATTACAGAGAGGTATGAGCCGCCATGTCAGTGCTGGGGATTGAACCTGTGTCCTCTGGAAGAGCAGCCAGTGCTCTTAACCACTGTGTCATCTCTCTAGCCTCTTTTAAAAAAAGATTTATTTACTTATTTATTATGCATACAATATTCTGCTTGTACACCTGCACATGCACGCCAGAAGAGGACACCAGATCTCATTATAGATGGTTTTGAGCCACCATGTGGTTGCTGGGAATTGAACTCAGGACCTTTGGAAGAGCAGCCAGTGTTCTTAACCGCTGAGCCACCTCTCCAACCTCTATAAATTATTTTTTTAAACACAAATTATGTTCTCCTTTTAAAAACAAGTTTATTTTTATTTTTGTGTGTATGTGTGTGCATGCAATGCCCATGGATACCAGGAGGGTGGGTTCCCTGGAAGTGAACTTAAAGGCATGTGCGAGCTGCCATGTGGGTGCCTCAAACCAAACCTGGGTCCGCTACAGGAAGGTCAAATGTTCTTAGCCACGGAGCCATTCTCTAGGCCCTACTGAAACTGTTTTTAAAAAGAACGGAGGGTGCATGCCTGTAATCCCAGCACTTTGGAGCCTGAGGCAGAAGGACAGGTAGAGGGCTGGGAAACAGCTCAGCGGTTAGGAGCACATACTGCCGGGCAGAGGCCTCGAGTCGGGTTCCCAGCACCGACACTGGCTGCTCACACTGGGGACCCTGTTTGGTATCTGACGGCACCTGCATTCACACACCCCTCCCACACACATAATTTAAAAATAGTAAATATTTTGAGGTGAAAACAAAACAAATAACAAGGCTGGAGATGTAGGCAATGGCAGAGTGCCTGCCTCCATGGTTTGAGGCCCCGCACCAACAAGACAGTATGCCAGCAAACAGAACCCACACGCGCAGTTTCCCGAAGCTGAGATTCGGTCTCTGTGTAGAAGTGCTTTTCCATATCTGAGAGAGCAAGTGCAATTACACTACTGTGAAGCATGGCAGACAGTTCAGCCATTCTGTCTATTGCTTTGATGAACTTTGTTGCTATTTTCCGGGTTCTGTGATACAATATCCATAAAACACATAGATGTGTGTGGGAGAAATACACAGGAGAGTATATGCAGTCA
This sequence comes from Acomys russatus, assembly GCF_903995435.1. Classification (NCBI taxonomy): domain Eukaryota; kingdom Metazoa; phylum Chordata; class Mammalia; order Rodentia; family Muridae; genus Acomys; species Acomys russatus. Next base: position 3,037,898 of record NC_067155.1, on the reverse strand, counting down.
AGAAGGTTTGGGCCTGGAGAGAAGGCTGGAGAGATGGCTCGGCAGGCGGTGAAGAGCACCGGCTGCTCCTCCAGAGGACCTGAGTTCAATTCCCAGCAACCACATGGTGGCTCACAACCACTTATAGTGAGATCTGGTGCCCTCTTCTGGTGTGCAGGTGTACATGCAGGCAGAGCACTGTATACATAATAAATAAATCTTAAAGGAGAAGGAGGAAGAGGAGGAGGAGGAAGATGAGGAAGAGAAGGAGGAAGAAGAAGAGGAGAAAGAGGAGGAGGAGGAAGAGGAGGAGGAGGAAGAGGAGGAGGAGAGGACAAAGGTGGTGGTCTGGCTCAGGACTGCAGAGACAGCTGAGAAGTTAAGAGCACTTGTTTTTGCAGAGGACCCAGGTAGGACTCAGGATCCTTCTGGATCCTCCCCTCCCCAATGCTGGGATTGCAGATGTGTGACACCGTATCCAGTTTCCAGGGTCTTCATAACATAGCAGTGGTCTCCAGGTTTTAGTCATATGATAATTATTTCTCTTCTCCCTCTTTTTGCATACATATAAACATGTTCAACTACAGTCAGTACAGACAGAATTCCTAACAATTTCTGCCTGGGTTGCTTCATACCTTTCTTGTATATGGCTCCATGTCAGGAGCCACAGAGACAGGGTCTGTCTTCGGCATTCTTCTCAACCTGGTTTGGCTCACTTAAGTCTTTTATGATTTTGTAGTGCTGAGAATGAACTCTGGCACTTTTGCATAGCTGACAGGCACTCTACCACTGAGCCACATCCCAGCCCCTCACTGGGGGATTCTAGGCAGGGCCTCTACCACTGAGCCACACCCCAGCCCCTCACTGGGGGATTCTAGGCAGGGGCTCTACCACTGAGCCACACCCCAGCCCCTCATTGGGGGATTCTAGGCAGGTGCTCTACCACTGAGCCACACCCCAGCCCCTCACTGGGGGATTCTAGGCAGGGGCTCTACCACTGAGCCACACCCCCAGCCCCTCACTGGGTGATTCTAGGCAGGTGCTCTACCACTGAGACACACTCCAGCCCCTCACTGGGTGATTCCAGGCCGGTGCTCTACCACTGAGCCACACCCCAGCCCCTCACAGGGGGATTCCAGGCAGGGGCTCTACCACTGAGCCACACCCCAGCCCCTCACTGGGGGATTCTAGGCAGAGGCTCTACCACTGAGCCATACCCCAGCCCCTCACTGGGGGATTCTAGGCAGGGGCTCTACCACTGAGCCACACCCCAGCCCCTCCCTGGGGGATTCTAGACAGGGGCTCTACCACTGCGCCACACCCCAGCCCCTCACTGGGGGATTCTAGGCAGGGGCTCTACCACTGAGCCACACCCCAGCCCCTCCCTGGGGGATTCTAGGCAGGGGCTCTACCACTGAGCCCACCCCAGACCCTCACTGGGGGATTCTAGGCAGGGGCTCTACCACTGAGCCACACCCCAGCCCCTCACAGGGGGATTCCAGGCAGGGGCTCTACCACTGAGCCACACCCCAGCCCCTCACTGGGGGATTCTAGGCAGAGGCTCTACCACTGAGCCACACCCCAGCCCCTCACTGGGGGATTCTAGGCAGGGGCTCTACCACTGAGCCACACCCCAGCCCCTCCCTGGGGATTCTAGACAGGGGCTCTACCACTGCGCCACACCCCAGCCCCTCACTGGGGGATTCTAGGCAGGGGCTCTACCACTGAGCCACACCCCAGCCCCTCCCTGGGGGATTCTAGGCAGGGGCTCTACCACTGAGCCCACCCCAGACCCTCACTGGGGGATTCTAGGCAGGGGCTCTACCACTGAGCCACACCTCAGCCCCTCACTGGAGGATTCTAGGCTGGTGCTCTACCACTGAGCCACACCCAGCCCCTCACTGGGGGATTCTAGGCAGGGGCTCTACCACTGAGCCACACCCCAGCCCCTCACTTGGGGATTCTAGGCTGGTGCTCTACCACTGAGCCACACCTCAGCCCCTCACTGGGGGATTCTAGGCAGGTGCTCTACCACTGAGACACACTCCAGCCCCTCACTGGGTGATTCCAGGCCGGTGCTCTACCACTGAGCCACACCCCAGCCCCTCACTGGGGGATTCTAGGCAGGGGCTCTACCACTGAGCCAAACCCCCAGCCCCTCACTGGGGGATTCTAGGCAGGGACTCTACCACTGAGCAGTGCTTCCAGCCCAAATACTTATTTCTGAAGGAAGCCATACAGGTCTGTGAGCTTTGCCAGTGCTCATGGATTGTTGTATAGTTGGGTGGGAACTTACATTGTCCTTGCTTCTCCTTTCAGCCTTTGAGTATCTGTCAATATGGCCTCTTCTCTGTGAGAGTCTGCAGACAAGGCATTTTGAAATATTGTTAAAATGTTTCTCTTCAATTGTAAACTTTGTATTAGCTACATAGGAGTGGTTGAAAACAGTGAATTACACGGGTGGATTGGCATAGGCGTGCTTGAGTGCCGTTAGCTAAGGGTGCCGCAGGTTGGAGTTAAGCTCCCAGAGCTTTGAAGCATCAGTTTGCTTTTTTTTTTTTTTTTTTTTCATTTTCTTCCTTCACACCTGTTATTCTTCCTACCTCGACTTCTCTGTGCCTTGTTCCTTTTTAAATTTCCATGGTTACCTCCTACACTTCTTTTCATTTTCAGGGTTGGGATCGGCGTTGTGTGTTTCTGAATGAGGGACAAGAATAGTCCAAGCACCCGACGACAGCAGACAGTGGTGCGTGACCGCATGGGCTTTTCAAGTGTGCTGAGCCCAATTCCTTTGTGCTTCTCACCAAACCAGTGGCCCTGGCTTCCCTGGACTACTCTAGTGCCACTCCCTGGGCAACAGATGGGGGTGTGCGGGTGTGGGAGACCCAGAAGCAAAGCCCCTGGCGACAGGTGCCAAGGTGCACTGTCTGGCTTCAGATGCTTCTGCAGTGTTCTCTCTCTCCCTCCCTCACTCCCTGCCTCCTCCACCCCCCTCTGGTTTTCGAGACAGGGTTTCCCTGTGTAGTCTTGGCTGTCCTAGACTCGCTCTGTAGATCAGACTGGCCTTTAACTCACAGCGATCCGCCTGCCTCTGCCTCCCGAGTGCTGGGATTAAGGCGTGCAGTGTTCTCTTATAGGGATGAGTAGAACTTTGAGCTGAAATGGATGTGTTTCTAGAACTCACAGGCCTGGGTATCTTGTCATCCTGATTTTGTGCTGGGCTAAGTTTTCACTAACACTCTTCAAGTGTTCCCCAAGACGTTTCCTGAGGGGCTGTGGATGGGGATGAGCTAGTCTGAGGGAGGCTTCCTGCTCCTCCTCTTCCCCAACCCCCTTCTCCTCCATTGCGTTTATTGGTTGTGCGCATGCGTGTGTGTGGAGGTCCGAGGCTACCTTGTGGATTCCGTTCTCACCTTCTGCCCATGTGGGTTCCTGGCTTGGGCGGCCAGTGAACTAAGCCACTGAGCCGTCTCGAGGCCAGAGGCGGGGTCTCTCAGTTGAATCCAGAGCTCACAGGTTCTCGCTGGCTCTGTGGCTCCAGTCTCAGACTCCTGAGCACTGTCATCACTGGCAGGCCACTGTGCCCACCTGGCATTTGCGTGGGCTCTGAAGACCCTAACAGCAGTCAGTCTTTTACTTGCTGCTTGAGGGGCACAGGTCTCAGCTAAGACTTATTCCCCCCAGCCTGTGCTTATGATGAATATTTAACTGATGAACAGCTCTCTTGCTGTTTTCATTAAAAATCCCAAATTAACCTATTTTACCAATAATGACCCAGGAGCCACGTGCTGGGATGAAAACCTGCTAGCTCAGAGGGGTAGAGAAAGCACCCAGCTGACCTTCCCAAAGGCCCAAAGGCTCACTAGCTCAGCTGATGGCTCAGAAAGAAAGGGCCAAAAAACTCAAGGCCAAAGTCTTGTTAGCTCAAAGCCAAAGGAAAAAAAAAAAAAAAAAAAAAAAAAAAAAAAAAAAAAAAAAAAAAAGAGCCAAAGGCCAAGGATCTGAAGAGCTCAAGAGCTAAAAGTTAAAAGCTAAAGAGCCTACAGGCTCAACTCAAAGTCCCTCCTACTCCTTTTCCTTGTCAGCTGGATTCTGGCTCTGCCTCTTGCTGACCTAGGGTTATTATTAAATCTTGTGCACAGAAGGCTCTTAAATTAAAGGTGTGTGCTAGGGCTGGCTGAACCACACTCTTTTTTTTTTTTTTTTTTTTTAAAGACAGGGTTTCTTGTGTAGAACCTGGGTGTCCTGGACTCCCTTTGTAGACCAGGCTGGTCTTGAACTCACAGTGATCCACCTGCCTCTGCCTCCCAAGTGCTGGGATTAAAGGCGTGTGCCACCACCGCTCGGCTATGAACCACACCTTAGTCACCTGTTTACAATAAACAGAAAGCTCTTGGATTAAAAGTGTGTGTCAGGGCTCAACCACGCCAAACAAAAGACAAGTTTTTACAATTCACAGTCTCAGGGATCAAATATCCTGCAACGCTCTCTTGTGTTCCTCTGTGGGAAAATGTCTGTTGAGGCCCTTTGCCCAATTTTGGAGACGGGATAATGAACACTCCTTTGGGGCTGGTGAGCCGTCGTGTGCCATGCTGGAAGGCGGGGAGACAGCCCAGTGCTTAACAACTGCCTCCTCTTCTAGAAGACCCAGGCTCGGTTCCCAGATCCCAACATGGTCACTCATAGCCATCTGTAACCCCAGTTTCCAGGGACCCGACATGTTCTTCTGGTCCCCATGGATGATGCAGTCGTACATGATGCACACGTGATGCAGACATACATGAGGGAAACCCTCAAACACGTAGAATATGTGTATAGATAATTCTACGCTGAGGGATCGGTAGCTACTGTGCTACTGTTACACACCATCAAAAAACTGTCCCGTACTGTGTTTGCTTTTATTTATTTATTATTTATTCATATTACATCTCGATTGTTGGCCCTTCCCCTGTTTCCTTCCATTCCTCCCTTCCTCCCGCCTCCCCCCTTCTCCCCTCCCCTATGTCTGTGATTGAGGGAGACCTCCTCCCCCTATATATGCTCTTAGAATATCGAGTCTCTTCTTGGTAACTTGCTATCCTTCCTCTGAGTGCCGCCAGGCCTCCCCATCCAGGGGACGTGGTCAGAAAAGGGGCACCAGAGTTCGTGTGAGAGTCAGATCTCACTCTCCACTCAACGGTGGAGAATATTTGCTTTTATTTTTACTTAGCTGTGTAGTGGAAGTTTCAGTGTCTTTTGAAAACTCAGTTATGTTATGTAAACATGTTTTTGTTTTAAGCCCAGGTGTAGGATATGGGGCTGCTTTAGACCGTCCATAGCAGCAGGCTGTTCTGCCTCATGCAGGGCTCTGAGAAGGCTGTGATCTTTGCCAGCTGCAGGTTGTTTAATTGTGAGGACTCTGAGAGAGAACAAAAGCTAAGAGTCCAGGGAGACAGTGGGGGCCCTGGGAAAGAAGGAGAACACAACATGGCTGCTCCTGGTTGCTGTTGATGCAGTTTGATGAGGAGTTGGAAATTTCCTGAAACAAGTATTGGACTTGCCTGAAGGAACCCGACGACTCTAACCAGTAGGAAGTCGCTAAAGACCTAAATCCCCTCTCCTCACTGGCCTGCGTTCTTTCCTACCTGGTGTTGGGGTGGTGTTCAAGCCAAGAGCTTTCTGTACACAGGCAGAGGAAGAAACCAGCTGACAGGGATTAAGGAGTCGGAGGGACTTTTGTGTTGAGGGGTATTTAAGACAGTGTGTGGGGAGATTAGGGTGGCTAAGGGTTGGAAAGGAAGTAGAGATATAAGAAACCCAAATAAAATAGATTTTTTTTTTTTGAGACAGGGTTTCTCTGTGTAGCCTTGGCTGTCCTGGACTTGCTTTGTAGACCAGGCTGGCCTCAAACTCACAGCGATCTGCCTGCCTCTGCCTCCTGAGTGCTGGGATTAAAGGCGTGCGCCACCACGCCCTGTGGCTCCCAGATGTAGGGCTTGGAATAATGAAAAACCTGGCTCCTGATGCCACAGAGGAGACGGCAGGGTAGAAGGAATAGATCCAGTGTTTCAGGGCAGCAGCAACAGGTGTTCTGTTGCTGTTTTTGCTAAGTCTTTTTCCTGTATTCCGTTTCAGAAAAGGTTGGGAGAATGGCTGAACAATTGCTTTGAGTGGATATGGAGAGATCTGAGGAACAAAAAATGCAAGAAATAGGAAAACCAGAAGTATCACTCCACTCTCTCGTTTTCTAAAGGATTACAGAGTTGGCTGAACATCGAGAGAGTTTGCAGGTAGAGATGGAAGCACTTGCTAAGTGAACAGCACTGCTGGAAAAGGGAGAACAAGAGGGTTCAGACCTATAACTGAGAGCCAGAGCGTCCCACAATTGCTGCCCTGCCCTGTTCCACGAACTTTCTCTGTCAAGATCCCACAGGCCCTGGGCGGGCTGGGGAGCCAAAGGGAGCAGAAGGCCTTACAGGGAGAAAGGGTTAAAGAGAAACAGCCTGTTTTGAGAAAAAGGGTTAATCTTGAGCAGCCTGAGCTGTCAGAGGAGCAGCCTTGGGTTAGGAGATTAGCACCATTAGCTTTTCCCAGGAGCCTCCCAAAATGCTCAGTGCTTCAATTGCAGAAAATTCGGTCATTTGAAAAGAAATTGTGACCCAAGCCACTAAAAACCTCAGAGCTCAAAATGGCCAGTATGTTAACTCTGAGAAATACAATACTTTCTGCCAGAGAAATGGACATGCCCTTTCACTGGGTTTCCATAAGAATGCCTAAGCTTCCCAAGGCTTGTAGGCACTGTGGTAAATGGCGTCATTGGACTAATGAATGCAGGTTCAAGAGGGACATACGAGGTAACCTCTTGCCATTAGGAGGCAGTTTTGGAGTCCCAGCTCGAGGCTCAGAAGCCGAAAGTATGGGCTGTTCCAGACAAGAGCAGCTGAGAGTTACCAGGTTTTATTTTAAAATATTTGTTTATTTCTTATGTATACAGTGCTCTGCCCTACAAGTACACCTGCAAGCCAGAAGAGATCATCAGATCACATTATAGATGGTTGTGAGCCACCATGTGGTTGCTGGAAATTGAACTCTGGTCCTCTGGAAGAGCAGTCAGTGCTCTTCACCTCTGAGCCCTCTCTCCAGCCTGAGGTACCAGGGTTTTAGAAGAAACTATTGATCCAAAAAGTGTTTGGTTCATTGATAATCTCCTTTTAAAGAAAGCAACAAGTCTCATTCATATTAGAGAAAAAAGCACCAGTTTTTAAGACTAAAAGGGAGAAATGTAGTGGAAGCTTTGTTGCCTTAAAAAAAAAAAAAAAAAAAAAAAAAAAAACCAACTCAGTTATATTACATAGATATGTCTTTGTTTTAATACCAGCTGTAGGATCTGGGGTTGCTTTAGACTGTCCACAGCAGCAGACTATGTGCCTGCAGCAGGCTCTGAAGATAGTGTGGCCTCTGCCAGATGCAGATGGTTTAATTCTGAGGGCTCTAAAAGGGAACAGATGCCAGAGCCCAGAGAGGGATATGGGGGCTCTGAGGAAAAGAGAAGAAACGCTGCTGCTCCTGGTTGTTGTGAATGCAGTTTTAGGAGAAGGATTGGCGATATCTTGAAACAAACACTGGAACCTGGTGACCGTAACCAGCAGGAAGTGGCTAAAGAGAACTTCTCTTCTCTCCCCACTCACCTCCTTTCTCTCCTACCTGGTGTTGGGGTGTTGGAAAGGACTAGGGTTGGAAGGCAGGTAGAGGCATAGGGGCCCCCCAAAATACATAAAAAGTACACCTACAATTTTTTTGGTGTACTTTTTGTCTATTTTATCTTATGGAGGTTCCTTATATCGCTTTCTCCCCTTCCCACCCTTATCCCTTCCAACACCCCAACACCAGGTAGGACAGACGTGGAATGACACTGCGCATGTCTCTTTATGTTACTTCCTGCCGTTTAGGGATGTAGCTTCTCAGGGCGAGACTGGTCTTCACAGCCAAGATATCCAGCAGTCCAGCAAACCAGCAAATGAGCGAACAGCAAACGCAGCAGCTGGACGAACCAGCAGCAGTGATGGGCAACAGCAGGGAAAGCAGCGGCCATCTTGTTCCTGCCTCTCTTGGCTCTGGTACTTATTCCCTCTTGGAGTCCTCAGAATTTGACTACCTGCAGCTGGCAAAGACCACACCCTTCTCAGAGCCTGCGTGAGGCAAACAGCCTGGTGCTTGGTGCTTCGGACAGTCTGAAGCTGCCCCATACCCTACACCTGGGATTGAAACAAAACCATGTTTACATAACAAACTGAGTTTTTTTTTTTTTTAAGATTTTTTTTTTTTATTATTATGTACACATTGCTCTGCCCACATATACACCTGCAGGCCAGAAGAGGGCATCAGATCCCAATAGAGATGGTTTTTGAGCCACCATGTGGTTGCTGGGAATTGAACTCAGGACCTCTGGAAGAGCAGTCAGTGCTCTTAACCTCTGAGCCATCTCTCCAGCCCCAACAAACTGAGTTTTTAAAGACACCAAACCTTCCACTACAAAGCTGTGACCAAAATATCGTAGAAGACAATGGGGCAGGAAGGATTTATTTAGCCCACAGGTTCAGAGTGTCCAGCCCTTGGTTGCTTGGCTTGGCCACAACATCATGGCAGAAGCAGTGAGTTGAGGCTACTTTTTTTTTTTTAACCTCAGGGTGAACAGGAGTCAGAGCCACAGTGGTCCAACTCTCAGTGGCTTACTTTTTCTAACTGTGCCCCATCTCCCAACACTCCCAGTGTTTCATCTCTCCAAATAGCACCGTGATCTGGGAATCAAGGGTCCCCCACATGCTCCTTGGGAGACACTGTCAGCTAGTACTGAACAGATGGCAATTTGTATAATACATTTCAAGAACCAGAAGAAAATATTTAAGATTTTCCACCACAAAGAATTGGCAGATGAGCCAGGGGTGGTGGCGCTCACCTTTAGTCCTAGTTCTCGGGAGGCAGAGGCAGGTGGATCTCTGTGAGTTCGAGGCCAGCCTGGTCTACAGAGTGATTCCAGGACAGCCAAGGCTAACACAGAGAGACCATGTCTTGAAAGTCTAAAAAACAAAAACAAAACAAGAAGGAGGAGGAGGAGGAGAAAGAGGAGGAGGAGGTAAATGGGGACACAGAAATGGTCATCTGTTAACAGCAATTTTGCAACCCACCTGTATGTCCGTCTCCAGAGGATCCAATGCTCGTTTCTGGCCACTGTGGGCATTGCACTTAGGTTCACACAGTTATAGAATAACTATCAGTCAGTCAGTCAGGCCCAATTCAAGTGGAAAACATTTTATACTGAAGGCCAAGGTCAAAAGTGTATTGTGTGATGTATACTAGTAGCCTCGTTTCTTCATGTTGTAAGCAGCGTGTTCAACAAAGCTAGTGTGTGGAAACAGCTTGGAACAGGAGAGCAGAGCCCAAAAGAGCTTATATTTAATGACACAATAGTCCAAAGTGAATCTAAAAAAATGACTGATTATCTGATTTGTTATGAAATGTAGATTCTCTCATTGTACATGTTTTCCTTTTCAGGGAAGAATAGACTGTTTTCCTCAGCACCAGTTCTAAAAGCAGTACTGCTGAGCCATGCCCCCAGCCCCTCACTGGGGGATTCTAGGCAGGGGCTCTACCACTGAGTCACACCCCAGCCCCTCACTGGGGGATTCTAGGCAGGGGCTCTACCACTGAGTCACACCCTATCCCCTCACTGGGGGATTCTAGGCTGGTGCGTTACCACTGAACCATGTAGCTGTCCCATTTCAGGCTTAGTATTCCACCATCTTTTGTTTTCAGCATTTTGGCCAGTTATTAGCCCTTTCCCACTGCAATAAACAGCTTTTCCTGAAGGATGGGGGCATCCCTAGTCTCTGCTAGAGACCCAAAGACGTGTGACAGGATTCCCACCTCAGACAGTGAACAAGAGCTGGGACTTAGCTGTCCATTCAGTCTTTTCTTTTTTGAAGATTTATTTTGTCTCTATGTGTGTGCCAAGCACAGGCTGGTGGCCAGAAGAGGGCATTGGATCCCCCTGGAACTAGAGTTACAGGTAGCTGTGAGCTGCCCAGTGTGGGTGCTGGGACCTGAGCTCCAGTCTTCCAGAGGAGCAGCACGTGCTCTTAACTCCTGACCTATCATGGCATCCCCAGCTCTCCCTAGCAAACATTTAATCTTTTTTTTAATTAATTAATTTATTCAGATTACAACTCAATTGTTATCCTATCACTTGTCTCCTCCTGTCCCTCCCTCCCTCCCTCTTTCACCCTATTCCCCTCCACTAGGTCTATGACCGAGGGGGACCTCCTCTCCCACTATATGGTCATAGGCTATCAAGTCTCATCTTGGTATCCTGCTTATTCTTTCTCTGAGTGCCATCAGGCCTCCCCACCAAGGGGAGGTGGTCAAATATAGGGCACCAGAGTTCATGTCAGAGTCAGTCCCCGCTCTCCACATAACTGTGGAGAATGTCCTATCTATTGGGTAGACCAGAGTAGGGGTTCGATGTTTGCTACTTGTATTGTCCTTGGTTAGTGCAATAGTTTGAGCAGAGCCCCCTGGCCCCCGATCCACCCATCACGATGTTCTTCTTGTAGGTTTCTAGGACCCTCTGGGTCCTTTTATTTCCCCATCTCCTATATTTCTCTTACCTAGAGTCCCAGTAGTTTTTTTTTTTTTTTTAAGACTTATTTATTTACTTATTATTACAGTATTCTGCCCGCATGTATGCCTGCAGGCCAGAAGAGGGCACCAGATCTCATTACAGATGGTTGTGAGCCACCATGTGGTTGTTGGGAATTGAACTCATGACATTTGGAAGAGCAGACAGTGCTCTTAACCTCTGAGCCATCTCTCCAGCCCCACATTTAATCTCTTAAGTGTAAGTGACATCAATAGACGATGGCTAAATAAACACAGCTGAGTTTTAAAAATAAAAGTCGACTTTTAGCCGGGTGTGGTGACACACGCCTTTAATCCCAGCACTCAGGAGGCAGAGGCAGGCGGATCGCTGTGAGTTCGAGGCCAGCCTGGTCTACAAAGTGAGTCCAGGACAGCCAAGGCTACACAGAGAAACCCTGTCTCAAAAAAACAACAAAAAAGTTGACTTTATTTAATGTATATGCGTATTTTGTCTACATGCGTGTCAGTGTACCACGCACACGGGGTTCATGGAGGTCAGAAGAGGGTGTTGGATCCCATGGAACTGGAGTTACAGATGGTTAGGAGAAAGAAACCATGTGGGTGCTGGGAACTGAACCCAGGTCTTCAGGAAGAGCAGCCAGTGCCTGATAACTGCGAAGCCATCTCTCCGGTGCCTGATTTAGTTTTCTCCTTCCCTTTGCCATTTCCTACTTAGAATAGGGGGAGTAGTCTGAGGCTACAGCCCACTGCTCTGCAGCAACAGGCTTGCATCTGGACCTCAGGTTTGCGGCTGCTGAGACCTCGTGCCCTGCTGAAGAAATGATCTCACCCAAGGCTACACCGGCATGCCTGAGAGACTCGCACAGACTGGGAGAGGATGCATGTGACTGTAAGTGTGCACACGTGTGTGTAAGGTGTCCACAGAGGCTAGCACAGGATGTTCCCACTCTTGTTTAAACTTTTTTTTTTTTTTTTTTTTTTTTAAAGACAGGGTTTCTCTGTGTAGCCTTGGATATCCTGGACTCACTTTGTAGAAGAGGCTGGCCTTGAACTCACAGAGATCCTCCTGCCTCTGCCTCTTGAGTGCTGGGATTAAAGGCCTGCATTACCATGCCCAGGTTTGGTTTTGTTTTTATAAGACAGGCTCTCACTATGTATGGTGCTATGGCTGGTCTAGAACTCTCTATGTAGCCAAAGCTGGCCTCAAACTCAGAATGTATTTTCTACACCTTCTTCCTCTTCTTCCTCTCCTTCTTCTTCTTCTTCTTCTTCTTCTTCTTCTTCTTCTTCTTCTTCTTCTTCTTCTTCTTCTTCTTCTTCACACTCTTCTTGATGTGCTAAGACTTTCCTTTTGTCCAGGCTGAGAGAACCTTGTCCACTCTCTGAGTAGCTTTTTGTGGACTGGACGCCATCCACCCATGCTTCTGATGCAACTCAAAGCTGCTGTGCCATCGGTACCCTCCATTCTTCCCCGACTCCTGTCACAAAGATGACTTTACATTCCCAGAGGGCACTTGCTGGTGCAGTGGTTAGGAGCACGAGCTGTCTTCCAGAGGACCCGAGCTTTATTCCCAGAGTCCACTTAGGCGGCTTCACCCCTGCCTGCTGCTCCAGCTCCAGGGGATCTGAGAGGCACCTATGTGTGCTCCTCTTTGTTGAGCATTGTTGGGTACCCGTGCGCACACATGTACGTACAAACAAGAAAGAGTCTCGGACAGAACACTGGATTTTCCTGTTTAGCATTTGTAGACTGAACACAGGCTTGCCCTAAGTCAGCGAAGGTGTTGGGGTTTTTCCCTGTACTGTGCTACTATGCACTGTCCTCAATGTCATTGTTGTAAGGAGGAAGAGGAGGAGGGGGAGGAGCAGGGGAAAGAGGGGGAGGAGGAGGGGGAAGAGGGAGAGGAGGAGGAGAGGGAGGGGAAGGAGGAGGGGGAGGAGGAAGGGGAGGGGCACTAAGTCACTAAGGGTGTTCTCACATGGCTGAGAAGTGAGGGTGTTTTTCCAGTGTTTTCTACGCTCCTTTAACTTTTTTCTTCTCTTTCTTTCTTTCTTTTTCTTCTTTCCTTCCTTTCCTTTCTGTTTTTTCTTTTTTTCTTTTCTTTTCTTTTTTTCAGATGTGGTCTCACTATATAGCCTTAGCTAGCCTGGAACTCTGTGTAGACCAGGCTGGTTTCAAACTCCCAGAGACCTTGCCCACGCCCGCCTCCTGAGTGCCAAGATTAAAGGTGTATGCTGCCGCATCAGGCTTATTTCTGGGTTAAAACACAGGATTAATTTTATTTCTATGTGTCTGTCTGTGCGTGTGTGTGCAAGTGCCTGCCGAGGAAGCATCAGGCCCCCCTGGAGGTGGAGTCCTGGGCCCCGAACTTAGGCCCTCTGGCACAACAGCACAGGCTCTTAACCACTGGACCATCCCTCCAGCCCGGGTTTTTGGGATTTTTTTTTTTTTTTTTTTGAGACAGGGTCTTGCTATGTAGCTTAGCCTGGCCTCGAACTCTTGATCCCTCCGCCTTGGCTTCCTGAGTAAGGGGAACAACAGGTGTGTGCCCCAACTCCTGTCTCCAGTGACTCGCTTTACATACCTTCTTTTTGTAGAGCGTTAGCTTCAGGGGAGCAGAAATAAACCCAGCTTAAGATTTCAATCACATTCTGCTGTATTTTTCTCCCCCAAGCCTGAAATAAAAATTTCTAACACCTTTTGTGATTGGATACACTGAATTTAAATAGGACTGCGGCGATAAACAAAGAGAGCAAGCTGTGGATTGATGTGTCTATTTCAGTGAAACCACAGCCGCGTTATTTCTGACTGTGGATACTAAAATTAATAAAATGACAAGTAGAAAAAGCCGAACACTTGAGGATGTGCACCGTAGGGGATGGGTCTTTAAATAACGCTGGTAGGTGTTAATAAAAGGCCTGGAAAATGTGTAACATGCCTTTCTTATTTTGACTTATTTAGAGACACATTTTCACTGTAGCCCAGGCTAGCCTCCATTCACAGTGTAGTAGAGGCTAGGCTCAAACTCCTGACCCTCTTGCTCCACCTCCCACGTACTGGGACAACAGTTCTGCATGGCCATGTGCAGTATGTCACACTCTGGCAAGGGCTGTTCCAGGTCATGGCACACACATCTGATAGTTAAGAATTCAATGGCACCAGCCAAGGACAATACAGGCCGTAAACTTCAAACCCCTATCCAGATCTAGCCAATGGACAGGACATTCTCCATAGTTGAGTGGAGAGTGGGGTCTGACTTTCACACGTACTCTGGTGCCTCATATTTGACCATGTCCCCTGGAGGGGGAGACCTGGTGGCACTCAGAGGAAGGATAGCAGGTTGCCAAGAAGAGACTTGATACCCTTATGAGCATATACAGGGGGAGGTAATCCCCCTCAGGAACAGTCATAGGGGAGGGGAGTAAGGGGAAAATGGGAGGGAGGGAAGAATGGGAGGATACAAGGGATGGGATAACCATTGAGATGTAACAAGAAAAAATAAAATAATTAAAAAAAAAAAAAGAATTCAATGTAGTTTTTTGTGACTTGGCTCTGAACCCAGGGTTTTCCGTAGACTAGACAGAAGCTCCGCCATCTCAACAGCCCTAAGGTTAACCTTTTTATTATCAATTTTCCTTATTTATTTTTATCCCGCGGATGGAACCTGGGGCCTTATGCACGCTCCGCACATTGCCTACCGCTGAGCCACGCCCCATCTGCAGCGCTAACTTACAAGTGTCTCCTTGTTACTGATGCCAATGGCAATGACATGGATATTTATAGGCACTTCGTTTTACTGAAGGGGGGGGCTGAGAAATAATGCCCGGGTCAGAAATGAAGAGTCTTACTTCTGTTCTAGGTCAGTGGGCCACCGGCTCAGAGCCACCGGGTTTCTTTGCAATAGCTGTGCCTGAGCTCACAAGGAAGCCTCACTTTCTGATCTGTGCAAATAAAACCATCCACTGACTATGAAGACTCCGTGGCCCTGGTAAAGAGCTGTTACAGGAGAGGTACCCGTCACATACTCAGTTTTGCACACTGTTATAGACTGGCATCTTTGACATCTGGGTTCAGTAACCCAGCTGCATAAATTTGGTTCAATGGCACACAGAAAGCCCACACCTGAGGACTTCATTATACGCCATGGCATTCCATCCCATCATTCACAATAGGTGCCTGGAATCAGACTTTTTATTATTTATTTATTTTGGGTTTTTTTTTCGAGACAGGGTTTCTCTGTGTAGCCTTGGCCATCCTGGACTCACTCTGTAGACCAGGCTGGCCTCGAACTCACAGCGATCCACCTGCCTCTGCCTCCCAAGCGCTGGGCTTAAAGGTGTGCGCCACCACGCCCGGCTTAAATCAGACTTTTTAATCTTCAGTAAATCTTTAGTAAAGGAGTGATGATCTGTTATTGGAAAAAAAAAAAAAACCTTATTAAGCTGGCATAATTTTATCTATACTTTCTGGTCAAGAGATAAACCTAGATACTAAATGCATTAAGGTACTGCCAGGAAAAAGGGCCTGTGGTCCCAACAGGGTACATAAACTGGGGCCTGCCGTTCACGCTGGACCCCAAGATCTACAACCTCTTTACTTAGCAAGCCCTTTAGTGCTGACTATATACACACTGGTCAGGGCTGGAGTGATGGCTCAGTGGGAAAGAACGTTCCCTGTTTTTTCCAGGGCACCCACTGGGGCTGCTAACACCCACCTGCAACTTCAGCGCTAGGATCTAATGCCCTCTACTGGCCTCTGTGGACACTGTATCCACATGGCATAGACACACTCAGAAGTACAATGAGTCCTTAAAAATTTAATGACAAGGGCTGCTCTTCTAAAGGTCCTAAGTTCAATTCCCAGCAACCACACGGTGGCTCAAAACCATCTATAATGAGATCTGGTGCCCTCTTGTGGTGTGTAGGTGTATATGCAGGCAGAACATTGTATACATAAATAAATCTTTAAAAAATTTTAATGACAATAACAACAACAACAAAACCTTCAAACGGCAGATTTGTCTGAGGCTTTATTGAGCCAGAAATGTTCTCATTTCACATTTTCTGCTGGTTGATTTTAAGGAAATCTCTGTGACTTTTCCTCAGCCCTTCTGCTGGCAAGCCAAGGCCCTCACTACCAGTGAGCTTGGCTGTAGGGTCCTGTGCGCCTTTTGCTGTCATGCACCTCAGACTCCAGCGAGCAGCCAGCCTGCCCCAATGACTCTACTTAGCTCACCTTGCACCATGCTAACGACGTGACCCTGTGACCAAGTCACTAACTGAAGAGCCCGCATACTGGAAGGATGAAGGCTGGAGGGCGATGTAGACATGGTAAGGTGGGCAGCAGGAACCTCAGAGCAGCACACTGCTTAACATTTACTTACTCAGTTATTTTAAACAAATTGTTTGACTTGACATACCTGTCGCCAAGGCAACAGTCTTGGGCTGAAGTTGTGTAGATGAGTTTTGGAAGAGGTAGGCCATACAAGTGACAGGGGGAGGGGGGCGTGCAATGGCTTAGCAGGTGAAGGCATGTGCTGTGACAACCCGGCGGCCTGAGTTTGAGCCCAGGAAAGGATGGAACGGTGGACCGAGAGAGCCCGCTCCTACTCCGGTTTTCTTCTGGCTTGCGTAGACAAACTGTGGCACACACCCACGCAGGCAGTGTCTGTGGAAGAAACGCAGCCCGGCCCTGACCGCCGCTGTCAAACAGCTTTCTTTATAACGCGTTCCACTCCAGTAGCTGTAGAGCTGACTTCAGCACAGTTTCAGAGCCCAGGGCTCAGCTAGCTGCATCAGACAGTAGATAAGTGGGCTTTGTGGGTCGTACAATCTGTCACTCAAACACAGAAACGTGGTCGTGCTTTCAGGAAATAGTTGTTATGGTTTGGATATGAAGTGGCCGCCAAGGCATGCGTGTTAGGTTTGGCTGTGAGCACTTGGGAACTGATTATAGCAGCAGGGCTCCGACAAGCCAGGCATGGATTCATCGTTTGAGGACACCATTAGGTGGGGCCTGGCTGTGGCCCTGGGCAAGTCTAACCTGTTACCTGCCTTGTCTCTCCTGTTTCCTGGCCACCATGAGCTATGCTGTCTGGTTCACATGTGCAGCGTGACAGCCGAGAGACATGATCTCGGACAGATACCCCTGAAACCATGAGCCAAGACAACCTAAGAGGTGTTTTGTTTGTTTTGGGGGGCACTCTGCTACAACAACAAAAAGCTAACACAAGGTGAAAATAGTCACTTTAACATGTTTCATTTAACTCAACATAGCCAAAATACTTTAACACGGAGTCAACATATAAAACTATTGAGGTAACTTTACATTCCTTTTTGTACTAAATCTTTGCACCTGTCCTGTTTTACATTTAGATCACAAGTTCCATCTCAAGGGCTCAGCAGTCACGTGGCTATGGATGTCACACGGGACCCTGTGATCTGGACCTCGGTTCCCCCATGCTGTGATTTCTACAACTCACTTGCACGGCACAGTGCTGAGATCTGGTCATTGAGCTAAGAGCTAGAACCCCATCATCCTACAGAGACCAGTACAAGGGGTTACAGCTACCAAGGAGGAATATTTGGTTTTAGTCACTTAGCTGGGAGGGGTTGGGAATCTAGGGTACAAATTGCCATAGTCAGGTGACAGCACCCTGGCCTCTGCGATGGATCCGGCGTTGAAAGATGGTGTGGTGACAGAGCAAAGGGTCAAAGTGTGAAGCCAGGCTCATAGTCAGCAGCCTTCAGCAGAGCACTAATGACAGTGAGGGAGCCAGCGCCCACAGGTCCGCACTGAAAACCTGTTCATGTCTGAAGTGGAAGATAAAGAATCCTCTAAGAGGGGCTGGAGAGATGGCTCAGCAGTTAAGGGCACTGGCTGCTCCTCTAGAGGTCCTGAGTTCAATTCCCAGCAACCATATGGTGGCTCACAACCATCCACAATAAGATCTGGTGCCCTCTTCTGGCATGCAGGTGTACATGCAGGCATAATACTGTATACATAATAAATATATAATTAAAAAAAAAAAAAAAAAGGAATCCTCTAACAAGGATGAAGGCCCAGAGCCAAATCATATGCCCTACCCAGCTCCGGGGAAGCTTTCAATGACTTAAAAACAAGCTTCTACACGAAGAAGCCCATGACAGGAATAGATGTGTGCTGCCAATAAGACTTGGAGACAAGTGTTTTTTTTTTTTTTTTAACAACAACAAAAAATTTATTACCAAAATACAATATTTAAGTCAATACATGACAAACTCCTGTAAAGCAAAATAAATTACTCTAACTCGCAGTTCTTCTGGGGGTTGAGGAGCCGGAGGGCTTGCTGCACGCTCCTCAACAGGTGGCCTGCTCCACAAGCACAGCTCTAGAGTTTTGGCTTTAAGGCTCACAGCTCGATGTGCAACTTAACGTGACCAAACGCCGACCGTCCAGTCTTAATGACACGGTTTCAGGAACAACTGTTGCTTATCATGTGGTGTTCCAGAAGTTTCTCTACTTTGGCTATAGAAGCAAAGCCATAGTGTTACACAATATTTATTTCTTTTTTAAAAAAATACATGTCTTTATGCCCATGGATGTCAAACTCAAGTTTCTATTAAATATATTTAGACTATTACTTTGAGCACCTTGCTGTACAACTTAAAAAAAAAAAAAAAAAGGATTAAATAAGTGTTTATGAAACTGAGAACAGAGAAGCCTGCTTGTCTTTGTCAAGCCATGTATACGCTGTGGAGATGTGATGTAAACACGATGCTCTCACTTGTTGTGTGAGGAGGGAGACAGTAATTACAAAGCCAACAGTGGTCACCTTCAAGAGGACTGAGCGGCTCAGGGCAAAAGCTTCAGCTGTGGTCACTGCACAGTGTGGCCTAGGCACAGACACACTGGGTAAACGTGTGGCTGTCAGGCCAGGGAGGGCACCTGCCAGATTCTCAGCCAAGGGATAAAACGACAGGGTCCTAAAACAGTTTCAAGATCACAGCCACCACCTCTCCACCTCATGTTTTCTGAATCCAGGGACTTTTTAAAGCGGTGTTCTCCGTTCCATCTTAGAAGCACAGCTGTGCAGAGCGAGGGCAGAGAACAGGGCTTCCCCTGCTAATGCTTCTAGCAGCGGTCAGTGCACTCCACTGATCGCTGTCCCCGGCCGTGGAGGTGTCTCCCCAGTGATGACAACACACACGCATGCTTCTGTGGCTGTGAAGCTTGCTTCTCGCTAGACACTGGCTACGACCTGCTCGAAGTGCTGGCAGGCTGTGCAGGGAACAGCGCGCGCTACCTTTCCCGGTCCAGGCCAGGGAGCTCACGGGAGCAGGTGATGGGATGGAGGTTTTGAATCTTTGGGTTAATTTTTCCCCGTGGAGTAGCGGAAAATGTAGACTCATGATTGCAATCATAGGGTATGAAGAGACTAAGAAGTCTTTTGAGGAGCCACAGTACTGAAATGGTGGGATGTTTTGAGTGATTACTAATTACTATTTTTAAAGCAATGCTGGAAAATTAAAGTCACAGAAAATTCAGTAAAGGCTACTACTATTTAGGCTAACAGCAAAATGAGAAGTGTGCACAGCAGCAATAGGTGATAAAAATGGAACCATGTATTTGGCATTAAATATGTTTTAATTGTGAAAATATGAGAAAAATCTATCTAAGCCCCTACAGAGTAAATCTAGGGCAATCTAATTAGTATCTATAAATTCACTTTCTTATTAAAATCCATGTATCTGAAATGGATTAACTTTCACAAATAAATTAAGCCTACCTTGGCCAGGTGCAGTGGCACCTGTCTTTAATCCCAGGGCTTGGGAGACGGTGGTAGCAAGAGGATCTCTGTTAAGGCCAGCCTGGTTTTCATAGCAAGTTCCAGGTCAGCCAAGGCTATACAGAGAGACCCTGCCAAACCCAAAAACAATAACAACAAAACTACCTAAAATAAAAAAGTGGCAACATTTTTTTTTATCAATTTTCTCTAAATCGTGTTATCAAATGAGCGGTGGGAAAAGAGAAAGCCTAATCGGAAAGTGTTTCCACATGCTGGCCCTATGCGACAGCTCCCAGTACCACGTGGGAACCAGCACTCACTTTCTGCACACCTGACCGTGGGAACAAGAGGTGTAAAGCTTGTCCACACCCGCGGCCCCTCTCCTTCCGTGGGCTGCCCCCTAACCCGGCTGTGTGAAGAGCACCACGTTAGCAGCGCTGTAGATCTGCTTCAGTGGAACAGCACGTGACCAGAACCACACCACCACCACCACCCTGCTTGCCTTACCCTTGAAAGCAATGATGGCACAAAACGCATAGTGAGGTCACATGTGTGTGATGCAAACTGTAGCACAAATAGGCTGAGCTCGTCTTCAGTCTGTTCTTTGGCACGCTCACAAATGGACTATACCAGCCACCTGCAATGGTGTCTCTGACAAGAAATGGCGTCTGTTGTTTCCTGTGGCTACATGCACACTAGTGTTCAACCGCTGGGCCACAGCCCCAACTCTCCAGACATCTCATCAAAATTCCACCTTTAGAGACTTTATTTTTTAATTAGTGTTTCTGCCTTAATTCTATCTGTGTGCCACATGTGTGCTTGTGTCTGAGGAGGCCAGAGACCACCAGATCCCCTGGAACTGGAGTTACAAATGGTTGTGAGCCACCGTGTGTCCGTCCACAGGGAACCTAATCTGGGTCCTGTAGAAGAGCAGCCAGTGCTCTTTAACTGCTGAGCCATCTCTCCAGTCCTTTTGGAAATTATTTTTCGTTTTTTGAGCCAGGATCTCACTTTGAAGCCTTGGCTAGCCTGGAACTTGCTATGTAGACCAGGTTAGCCTCAAACTCAGGCATCTCCCTGATTCGGCCTCCTGACTACATGAACCACACTCAGCACTTTGCTCACCTGGGTTGCTGTTAAGTGTAACTAACTCATAAACTCTAAGAAGGCAACGTCTCAGCAGTTGTGCTTGTTTTGAGGCACCTGTCAGCCCTCACTCTGCAAGTGATCCCTTTCTTAAGCTCATGAGGCCCAGTCCTGCTAGCCCAGGCTGACCTCAAACCTGCAATTCCTCGCTCAGAAGCACAGGTGCGGATTATAGCCTGTGCCACCACGCCCAGCCTCCCCAATGATTCTTGCCTTGGTGCTAGGCTAGCGCTAAGGCTACGCGATGCGGTGCCAGTCTCTGGCCTCCATTGCCTGAGGAGGCTGTCAGGAGTGCTGTGGTGGTGCTGGAGGGGTGTGCGGCTGTTTAAGTGCGGAGGAGTGGGCTTGGTTTGTTCACACTGACCTCTGAAAAGCCACTCATTGCTGTGAACCTGAGATTTGGGTTGAGTCTTGTGGGAAGTCACTGGAAATTTGAACAATAATTTACTTCTCAAGTGTTTACAATCCAGGAGGGATTTGGGTAGCTCCCTCCTTTTTTAGGGAATAAGGACCATACCCTACATTGAGCCTGTGATAAATTCTTATCAACATAGGTAAAGCTTTATGAAGGCCATTCTACGGCCCCACTGCTCTCTGGAGACAGCGGGACCACTCCTCCCTGCTGCCCATTCCACAGTGGCCCACTGGCAACAGCGGGAACTACCCTCCCCGTTTGCTGCTTTCCCCACCTCAGCGCTGGCCACTGTGCTCTGTGGAGCCTTCTCGACTCATCCACGTGCAGATTCTGAACTATGGAAAGCTTTTAATAATAAACACTCGACACCAAGAAGGGACGACAGAGGCTCCCAGCTCTGTACCCTCACTCAGCACACCATGCTCCCTGCGTCTACGGAGGCTGACTCCCAGCAGCTAGTTGGCGCTCAGGGCCGTGCTGTGGTCCTTGTTGAGGATGATGCTGACGATCTCCCCCTCATGCTCCTTCATGTGATCCAGGAGGCTCTCCTTGCTGGTTGACTCGAAGCCACAGATGCAGCAGCAGAAGAGCAGCACGCAGTACTCGGTGCCCGGTGTGGCCAGGCCGCAGCTCCTGCCTGAGACGTCAGAGCTGGCGCCTGTGGGGCACAGTTTCTCAAGCTCGCTGGCATCTACAACGTCACCAGGTGGCTGAGAAGGCAGCTCTGCGGGCGACACCAAGGTTTCTGGACTGCCTGTGGCGGGGTCAGCTCTCTCCTCGCTGCTGGGTAAGATTGTTCTCCCAGGGGACTTCCCCACAGCTCTTAGAAAAACACAACACATCAGACTTTCAGTGAGTTGCGTGGGAGGGGCAGGGGACGGCCCCGCCCTGCCCTGTGGCTGGGAGGACGTACCTGCTGCTTTGTGAGATCGCGTCGTTGATGGCCTTGTTAACCTGCTCGTAGTTGTAGTTCTGGTCACTCGCATGCTTCCACATGTGTGACTTCAGGGAAGGAGGGTGGCCGCACACATACCCACACAGGGAGCACCTGGAAGACAGGCACTAGGGATGTCACAATCCCCTCAACACGTTCTGACGCCCACGGCTCACTCACGTTTTATGCGAGAGGCACCTTTCTCTTCACTGCAAATGGAGACAACCACAGAAAACCATGACACAACATACTTACATCCCAGGTCCTGCACCTATGCCTCAGGGAACATCACTGAAGAGAGGGAGGAAAGAGCCAGGATGCCAGGACACCAGGAAGTGTGCTGTGACAACCAGTCTCTCCCAGAAAGAGCTGCATATACAAGCCTGGGACAAAGGCTCTATGTATGGTTACGCTAACACAGAGGCCTGGACAAAGACTACAGGTGACTAGTGACTGCGGAGAGGGAGACTTAGCCTCTCCCAGCGATGAGCCTCCAATGCACAGTGGCCATGCCTGTAAACACACACACACACACACACACACACACACACACACACACACACACACACACACACACACACACAAAGCAGGCTCAACAAGTTGTACTTATATATGTTTGTGTATGCACATACATGAAACAATGATTAACAAGGCTAAAGGGCTAACAACAAGTGGTGGGGGACATGGGAGAGGTACAAGAAAGGATGGGTGGGAGGGACTAAGGGAAGAAAGGGAGGAGGGAAAGTGATTCGTTAAATAAAAACATTGAAGGTAAAATTTGAACCGCTCACAATGGCTCTCTAGGCATAACCTCCTAAGCATTCTCAGTTGAGCCACCATTCACAGAATTTAAGTTATTACTGGTGCTAAGGCACACACTGACTTCACAGAGGTCTTAGAAAGAAGTGTAAACAATCACAAGGGTGTGGGGGGGACCCCACAAAAAACAAGGAAAGAGATATTTTATAATATAAAGGTTTTCCAGGAATGTAAACAAACATCCATTTTACTTTAGCTAAAATGTATGTATGATGCAGAAAGATTTCTAACAAGAGTAATGTACAAAATTTTTGTTCTAATTTATTATTATTATTATTATTATTATTATTATTATTATTATTATTATTATTATTATTATTATCATTATTTTGAGACAGGGTTTCTCTGTGTAGCCCTGGCTGTCATGGAACTCATTCTGTAGATTCCAGTGCTGGGATTAAAGGTGTGCGTCACCACAGGTATAATGATCTATTTTGTTTATCAAAAAAGCAGAAAGTAGGATTCGGGGCTGGGGAGATGCTTGGCAGTTAAAAGCACACCAGTTGCTCTTGTGAAGGACCCAGGATGGACTCCCAGCACCCACACAGAGGCTCACAACCACCTTTTCAACTGCAGGGAACCTGACGCTCATTTGGGTATACCCAATGACCTTCAGGGGCAGTGCATATGTGAGGTTCACAAAGTACATGCAGGCAAAATGCTCATAAACATAAATTAAATCAATCTAGAGGAGTGTGTGTGTGTGTGTGTGTGTGTGTGTGTGTGTGTGTGTGTGTAGGTAGGTAGGTAGGTAGGTAGAAAGATGGTTTAGTCAGTAATGTGCCTTCCGCAGTTAAGTGAGCCACCATGTGGGTGCCGGAAACAGAACCCTGGTCCTCTGGAAGAGCAGCCAGTGCTTTGGACTGGTGAGCCATCTCTCCAGCCTCAAACTAAAGTAATCTAAATGTGCTGTATTAGTGTGACTTGTTATCACTCTGAACAGTTAAAGTGGTGCTCAGAATTTGTCTAATTTCTTCTTAGAGTCAGAAAAGCATTCAGCTCTGTGCATCTTGCTGCAGTGTCGTGCTGGGGTGTGCCACTGTCATCAAGTCCTCTGTGCTCTGCTGAGTCACCCATCCCTCCTGTGTCAATTCCAGGCAACCACCAACCCATCCTGTTTTCTGAGTCAGAGTCTCTCTCTGGTCTGGAACTCACCAAGGCTGGCTAGCTCTACCTGCAAGGAAGCCACCAGTCTTTAACCTGTCAGTACCAGGATCACAGCCACCACGTCACTTTAGTTTTCCTTCAGTGAGCTCTGGAGAGACAGGGCGGGGATCATAATGCCTGCTCAGAAGCACTTCCTGCCTGAGCTATATCAGGCTTGCTTCCAGTTTTTGCTGTTATGAATAAAGTTACTCCCAGCATCTGTATGCAGGTCTTCTGAGATAAAAGTTCTTATTATGTAGGTAAATACCCAAGTCTGTTAACTTCTAGCTTGTGTTGTACAGCTACGATCTTTTTATATTCAATCACATACCTAACAAAGCAGACCAGGGCTGGCAGGCTGGCACAGCTCTGAATTAACTCTTATCCTAACTTATCTGTAAGACAGCACGTGGCATTTGTTTTCTTCCATGTCCTAAGACTAAGTATAAGGCTAAGGGTCACTGACCTTGGAAAACACTAGTCCACGCAGCAGCACCGAGCATAAAATCCTCTCCTACCTGGCCATTCTCTGGTAGCCGGGGCCCAACCCCTGGGCCCCACAGAAGGTTGGAAGGAGAAAGTCAACCTCACAACGCTGTCCTGCCATCCACATGCACAATGACTCATGTTCCCACTCACTCATACACACGTGCGTAATAGATTTAAAATTCAGACTGAATCATTGTCATGGTTTATTTTTACATTTATTTATTTACTGAGGGAGAGACGGAGAAGAGGGAGTGAGGAACGGGGGAGAGGGAGAGCAGGAAAAAAGGAGCGAGGCAAACGGCAGGCAGGCATTGCAGGCCATGCCCAGGGGGAGGGAAGAACTGTGGGAGCTGCTCTGCAGATCAAACTCAGGCCACCAGGCCTTCCCTACTGTCACCTGTGGAGTGAGAGCTGCCCCCTGCTGACAGCACTGCATGTGTAGCACAAGCAGGTCACAGTGGGCCCTAGTGCTGGTACACACTCTGCTTCCTGGTCCTCTGAGGTGCAAACAAGCTAACTCCTGTTCCTGCCTTCGTGGTCAAAAGCCATTCCAGTCAGCACGGATTCTACCCTGCCATCACCCTACCAAATGAGGGCTAGCCAGACCCACTCCCCTAAGTTGGTTCTACCAGGTGTTTCATCACAGCAACTAGGAAGTAAGAAATGAATACAACGGCTGTCACAGCACCACCCTATCATGTCACTGCGCTCACCCTCTGAGCCTTAGTGTTATCTTTTTTACCAACGTGTACCACCTTCCATGCTCATACGCTCTGCTAAGCTAGACTGTGAAGCACTGAGCCTACTTCAACCTGACCAAAACCCATCAAGTTCCCAGGGGAGGGAGAAAGGACAACATGTGTGCTAAGAGACCAGCAGACCACATCTATTTGGCACGAGGGCAGCAAGCGCCTACCTCCATCTAGACGCATCCACTGGGAAAGCAGGGGGAAGCACCTGGACACAGTGGCCTGGGCACATTTGCCCTGGCTTCACCTGTCACCAAACTACTCTGCTCCTTTAGTGGAGCTGCCTGCTGCTGCTGGCGACAGAGCCACAGGCACTTCAGCTGTGCACATCTGTCCAGGCAAAATGAGAAGACCATCAGACACTCTGGCTGTGGGGCTCCTCTTGCCTGGGAGTTGCTGGCCATCAGCCCACGAGGACAGGAGCAGTAGAGGCAGGGTTCAGGGCTCAGGAGCAGCAGAGGCAGGGTGCAGGGCTCAGGGGGAGCAGAGGCAGGCACAGGGCTCAGGAGGAGCAGAGGCAGGGTTCAGGGCTCAGGAGCAGCAGAGGCAGGGTGCAGGGCTCAGGGGGAGCAGAGGCAGGCACAGGGCTCAGGAGGAGCAGAGGCAGGGTGCAGGGCTCAGGAGGAACAGAGGCAGGGTGCAGGGCTCAGGAGCAGCAGAGGCAGGGTGCAGGGCTCAGGAGCAGCAGAGGCAAGGTGCAGGGCTCAGGAGGAGCAGAGGCAGGGTGCAGGGTGCAGCAGGAGGAGCAGCAGAGGCAGGGTGCAGGGCTCAGGAGGAGCAGAGGCAGGGTGCAGCAGGAGGAGAGGAGGCAGGGTGCAGGGCTCAGGAGGAGCAGAGGCAGGGTGCAGGGCACAGGAGGAGCAGAGGCAGGGTGCAGCAGGAGGAGCAGAGGCAGGGTGCAGGGCTCAGGAGTAGTAGAGGCAGGGTGCAGCAGGAGGAGCAGCAGAAGGGAGGCAGATCAAGTTTACTACAAGGGCAAGGGGAAAGGGAAGCAGGCAGGAGGTACTGATAGGTGCGCACAGTGTGCTTCATTTGCACTGAACAGCACAGCCCTATTGCCAGTGCAGGGACACTCCCTAATTATCATCTGGCCAGCAGGGGATAGATAGTGCTCTGCAGGAAGCTGTGTCAGAGGCTACTTCTAAGATAAGCCAGGCATCTAGTTCAGGGACACCTTCCAAATAAGGACAGGAGAGAGAAGGAAGCAGTGCTGGGGGAAGGAGCCCTCACCCTGCACCTTCAGGAGCAGGGCCCTACAAAAGCTGGCCAGTCCTCACAACCTGTCAATAAGCCACAGCTGGCTCAAAGCCCCGGCATGACATACCCAACCATTTTCTATGCTGATCATAACACCATGTCCATAGCTGCATAAAACACTATTGCTTCCTGATGTAAGACCACAACACGTTGGCATCAAAGGAAAGCTGATGTGGAGATCTAGGGCTTCTCATGTCTGCTCTGGAAAATAAGTTAGAATTATTTTACAGGCTTTTCATCATTACTTCATCACTAGTACAGCAGCTAATAGTTCCAGAACCCCACACAAGGGCAGGTGCTGGTGCAATCAAGTATGTCCCTGGACTGGGCTCTTCCTGGTTGGTCTCCAAAGTCTGAATTAACTCAACAGCTGCTGTGAGAAGCCGGGTGGGAAGACAGGAGAAGCTGGATGTTTCCTGCATATTGGGGAGGCGTGAGTATGCTTTTACTATGCTCAACACTTCAACAGAAATATTGCAACTGACATTGTGTCATTACATACAATTCATTTTCTATGCATTTGTTGTTGGGTCTTTCTATGTTGTTCTGGTTGTCCTGGAATTCACTATGTAGATCAGACTGGCTTTGAACTCACAGAGATTGGATTGTTTCTGCCTCTCTCCTGAATACTGAATTAAAGGAATGTGCGTCCACACCTGGCTCACTTTCTTTTTTTTTTTTAGACGCATTTATTTATTTTATTGTTTTATGTGCCTGGGTGTACCAGTGCATGCCTGGTCCACAGAAGTCAGAAGAGGGCCCATAACCCTCTGGGACTAGACTTGGAGACAGCTGTGAGCCACCATGTGGGTGCTGAGGATGGACCTGTGTCCTCTCTAAAAGCAGCCAATGTTCTTAACTACTGAGCCAACTCTGCATCCCTCATTTATTTTCTTTCTTCCTGGGTTTTCCGAGACAGGGTCTCTCTGTGTAGCCTTGGCTGTCCTGGACTCACTTTGTAGACCAGGCTGGCCTCGAACTCACAGTGATCCCCCTGCCTCTGCCTCCCGAGTGCTGGGATTAAAGGCGTGCACCACCACACCCGGCCCCAGCCCTCATTTTCTATGCTTTTTGGAAATATGACCTAGGAGTTATGCAATAAAGCGTGAGATGTCTGCAAAGGCTCCTGCCGCCATGGGTACACATTCCTTCAGCTGTCCCCTTCAAAGCCCCATTGCCCACGCCACTGTTCAGGGTCAATCATCTGATAAGCAGTGTTCTTTAAAGTCAACCAACACCTCCAACGTGAGTTCTCCTGTAAGCCAACAGCCCTGACTCAACATGTACAGATTAGAGTCTAACTGCGGTGGGGAAGGGATGTGGCTTTCCAGTCATAAGAGACAGCCCGGGTAGCACTCCACAGCCACAGGTGGAAGACATCTGGAAACGTAACCTCACCTCAACTCAACTGCACATGTTCTACCTCCACTACCCCTTAACCAATCCACTCAGCCAGCACTGCCACTGCATTAGATAGTATAGAGTTGACTCTCTCTCTCTCACACACACACACACACACACACACTTTGTGGAAACACTATATAGTGACGTGATATGAGGGACATGATTTGCAGGCTGGGGCACCTGTGGACATGTTCTGGCTGACATGCAGCCAGCACACTACCAGCCACAGACAGGTGAGGGGGCTTGGGCAAATGAACCCCCAGCTGTCTGCTCTTCTCCAGTTTCAAACCTTCCCTGCAGAGGTTCCTGTTGGAGGAAAGTCCAAATATGTTCTCAGATGCTGATTTCAGTGCCTTGAGATCTGGTCACCGCCCTGCCACAGGCATTGTTATGAATGTTGAACTATCTCCTGTTACCCGTGATGATAAGGAATGTTCCCTGATTGCTGGAGTGTGACTGGGTAGAAGAGAGGGAGGTGGGGTTTTAGGTGCCTGGCTTGGGGTCCAGAGAGAAGAGAGGACAGCAATGGGGAAGAGAAGAAGCCAGAGAGAGGAGTGGCCATGAGGCAAGATGGCCGATGAGCACGTGGAGGCAAGGACAGACTGATGGAGTCATCAGATTTGTATGTGGTGGCAAGGCAGAAGCCCCCAGAAGTTATCAGATTGGCAAATGATTGTTTTTTTATGTGGGTTTAAAAGGTATTAGGATCAGAACAGCTCAGAACCTGCCCAGCATAGTGCTTACTGCTTAAGTTATCAACTGCAGTGTTTTTGACCTGCAAAGCCTTCTGCTCTTACAGACACACACAGCTTAGTTACATAAAATAAAGATTCACTTTTTGAGAGAGACATGGTTTCATGTGGTCTACGCCAGCCTCCAACAGACTCCAGGAGGGCACACAATGACTTGGACTTCTGACCCATGTGCCCTGCGCTGTCTGTGCCCCCACACCCAGTCACACAACACTAAGGACTGACGACAAGACGTCATGCTTGCAAGGCAAGCACGCAACAAGCTGACCTACATTCCCAGCCCCAGCATATAGTCATCAAATCCACGTGTCCTTACATTGTGCTGCACTGCGAAGTTTGATTTTTAAAATTGCTGCTTGAGATACTGTTTTGGCTTGGGATCAAGACAGAATTTCCCACAATTCCTGAAGTGGCCCCAAACAGGCTTGTACTCATGTGAAATGATGTTCTCAGCTTTGGGGAGTAGAGTCAAAATATTAACTCTGAAAAACGCTGAAGATGACCTCTATTCTTCAGCTTCAATCACCAGCCAAGGTGTAATTCTTTATGTACAAAGAGGTAACATCTCACTAACACTGCTTCTGTCTTTAATAAATGCTAAAATATACAGATACCAAATAATGTTTAACAAAAGTTTCCTTGTGATTACCAATAAATGTTTTGATTTGTATGCCTATTTTACACTGTTACATACCTAGAGCCTTTTCTCAGGTAAAAAGGGGCCACAGGTAGAGAAAGTTAAAATTAAAACCATGATTTGGATTAATGGAGCAACTTGTTCAGACTCACGAGCACCACACCGACAACTAGAGGCAGTGAAGTTGGGGAAGAGCTGTTTTGCTAAGGGCTCCTGCTCCTGGCCTTGTGGACAGTGCCTGGCAAGGCTCTGTGACGTGTGGACACACCCTGACAGCGCTCACACCTTTACTCAACCTTTACCCTCCCCACCCCCACCAGGCAAAGTTTATCAAACAGTGGTTGCTGCTTAGCAGCTGATTCTGCCCGGCCAAGGGCACACCTTACTTTCTCTAAATGCATGTTAGGCAGAATCTGCTTTTGTGACAAAACTCTATCGAACGGCACTGTAGGAACACAGAAAACAAACCTTCCACAGGTGTGTGTAGGGCCTTCGTGGCTTTGCTGGGATGTGCACGTGTCCAGCCCTTGCATGGGGCTATGAGCTCTGTAGCACTGGACACTGCTGTGGTAACCTACACCCAAGGGGAGGAGGGCATAGACATGATGGGCGCAGACATCTTCTACTATCCCCACAACCCCAACATGTCTGCTGGGCTAAAGACTCATGTTTCATGTTTCTCAACAAACTAAAATGAGGCTTAAGAAGCCAATATGCACCCATTTCTTAGTTTTCAACATGTGTTTCAACCACACATTTCCAACTATTTCTAAAGTATTTCTTTATCATAAAATAGTCTAAAACAAGCATTAGAGCTCTGGAGCCATCACACTTACCTGTATGGCTTATCTGAGTTGTGGACTCGCCTGTGGTTTCTGACGGCCACATACGTTGTACTTGTGTAATCGCACGCATCACACCTGTACTGCTTCTGAGTTGACGACTTGTTCCCTTCAAGGAAAGCGGGTTAGAGGGATGATTTGGAAAGACTCACACAAGAGCACGCATACCCCACCATGAACCATGAAGGAGTAATTATGACACACCATGCCGACATTTTAGTCAAGGCTCTCTCACAGTGTAACTAACACATTTAAGCAGCTCCCTAGACTTTCTTGCATCTAGACCACCAGCAGCATGAGCCGGACGTCATACCAGTCAGCAGACTGTAAACACGGGCAGGTTGGTCTGGCTCTGTGCAGCCATGTCCTGGGTTCTATGGTAGAGTGAACTGTTGTGCTGACTGTTGATACACTGTGAACTTGAAAGGTGTTGTTCTAGTCATGGTCACGGTGTCTTAAAGAAACACTTATTTGCCAACAAGCTAAAATAATGAAGTATTATCAAGTGTGGCCAGAGGCTGGAGAGATGGCTCAGTGGTCAAAAGCACTGGCTGGCTCTGCAGGGGACCCAGGGTTAGTTCCAAGCACCTACTCAGTAGCTCTCAATTGTTTGTAACACATCTGTGACTTCAATTCCAGGGGATTCAATGTCTTTTTCTGGCTTCTATGGGCAATGCACTCATGTACATAAATGGAGGAAAACACTGATCCACATAAAACAAAAATAAAGAGTAGCCACGAGTCATACATAGCGAGCTACATACAAAAAGTGTGAGGTTTTTACCTACAGGCTAGCTTGGTTTGCTAACTGTTGGCCATCACTTAAGACTGCAGAGGAAAGGCAATTGCCAATTCTGACGCGCTCTACAATTCAGCACAGTCAAACCTAGCAGGCTGAGGGGTTTGGGGGACAAAGGCTGTGAACACGCAGCTTCCCTCACGTGCAGTAAACCTGGATCCATGCACACAGGCGCTACTGCTGGCTCTTTCTGCGACTGAGCAGTTCCCACATGATTAGACAGGCTGCAGGGTGCCACCCTGAGCCCTGTCTCCTGGAGACAGCCTGTGCTCTGTGTGCCCAGGGCAGCTCACCCTTAGGCAGGGTGGGGAGAGCTGTGTGCTCTCGGCAGGAAGCAAGCCAGGAAGAAAGCCGAGGTGGGAAGGAGTGCACACAGTAACAAAGTAATACCAGAAAAGAAAGAAAACCCACGCTGCAATTTCAACAAAGAAGATTCTAAAGTTAAATTTAAGGTTTCTAAAATTGAAATTTTCTTTGGCTAATAACTACTGCTAGGCAGAACAAAATGTCCCAATTT
Organism: Acomys russatus; assembly: GCF_903995435.1. Classification (NCBI taxonomy): domain Eukaryota; kingdom Metazoa; phylum Chordata; class Mammalia; order Rodentia; family Muridae; genus Acomys; species Acomys russatus. The sequence goes on along the minus strand of NC_067155.1, from coordinate 3,006,610 downwards.
CCTGGTATAAATCTATAACATTAATACACTAATCATAATTACAATCTAAGTATTGCTCTTAATTGGTAGGTTAAAAACTTGGACTTGATTATAAATGGCTTTGTTCCAAATATAGTTTAAAAAAAAAAAACTTAAAAAAAAAAAGCGTGAAATATTGGATAATGGTTTTTGTGAGAAATATTACAGATCAATGACAACTATTAAACTGGCAGATGGAGAAGCCTAGCAGAGAACAGCAGGAGAGCCCGTGCTACTTCACGCAAGCGCTCCCAAAAGAATCAGGACTGGACCTGGAGCTCAGCAACTGGGGCTGCCTTCTGCTCGGCTACTGGTCTGAGAACGAGCGAGGTATGTCGGCTCCCGGGCCTTGCTTTGCCTTTCCCAGAGGGTGTGAAGCAGGGGACACCCCCCATGGCTGAATGCGCTGTCTTCTCCCTGCTCATATACAGGCACAGTAAACCCAGGGCTGCACAAACGACAGCTCCAACGAAGGATAATTTAAGCTTCATAAAGAGACTGCCCAAAAGTCTGGAAGCACCATGCCAGAACATCTGCTGCTGTCACATCGGCTAGTCCAGTTCTGACTTCCTCAAGGGCACTGACACCCTTCACCTGGCAAGAGACCCTCCTCAAGATCACCGTGCCCTGCCCTTTGCCTGAGTGGAGCTGTGCAGTAAAGCAGTACATCAGTTCTCTGTACTGAGAGCAGGCTGAATGGTGCCTGTGCTGTAGCCCCAGCAGACTGCAGCGACAGTCACCACCTCTCACCTTGTCTAATCAGCATACAGAACAGGTAAGAGAATGCTAACTGAACACGGACCCCAGCCATACCGAGCCGTCCAGGTGCGCTGTGCAGGAAGACATCAGCTCTGCCCGCTACACTACCACAATACAACAGCAAGTGCAGCTGAGGGGGGTTAAAACTGACAACACCGCAAGGGCTGGGGTGAAGCTGGGTTTGGAGAGTGCTTGCTCGGCATGCATCTAGCCCCAACAAAACCAAACACAGAACAAAACCCCTAAACCAAGTCAAAACATAAGATGATCACGGTATGCAGTTTAAAATCTAAGCAAGTATATAAATCACATAGGAAAGCTGTGCAGAGAGAGCAAGGTGTGGACACTGTGACTCTGGAGTGGCTATGTTGATGAGGTTTTCACTAAATCTGCTAAAACACTATGTAGCTTTAAGCCCTTGCTGCTGCAAAGATGGTCCCAGCATCAGTCAACTGCAGGTGGCGCTACTGAGTCGCAAGCACTTTACTCCCTCATTAGGATTTACGGGCCAATCATGTCTAATGCTTAATGTCTCCTTTAGAAGGGATATGGAAACATAATGAATTAAAATAAAAAGAGGCATTTAGGGCTATTCTGTAGAAAGGAATCAAAACTGTTTTCGCTCAGCCATCCACCTCGGAAGCAGATGCCATGTCGTAAACTCCTTTTGTTTGGGACGGTTTTACGGGGATGGCATCTGTTTGACAAGGGGATTCCGGTGCTACAGTGGTGTCAGAACCAGTTCCTTCACAAACATTCTGGAATCAGTTATGCTTTCTGGGGTATAATTTAATGAGACATTATGGTAAAACATTTTACTCTGCAGTTGTTCCTAACTTTAATTCTTAGGAAATCTAAAAAGGAAAGTCACCCCAATATGTTTTATTTCCCATAAACACTGTGTACCACACTAGAGACATTTAAAGCACATCAATTTACGTGAACCAAAGCCAGGAAGCACAGCTTACCACACTCAATCCCTCATTCTCTGGATGTGGCATCCGCCTTTTCATGGAACTCTAATTAAATCTTCTGATTCTAATATTCCTATTACCAGCTACTTGGCCGACTAGCACCTAACTAGTACATAAAAGGCTCCTGTGTGTGTTTAAACAATGCAGATGAAGTCTGGGAGCCACACTTGGAAAAGAGTAAGATCACAGCAGGAGGCCTCAGCTGAAGTTTGAGGTGGGGGCTGCCATCTGCAAAAGCTCTGCCTCCTCGGAAGGTCCTTGTGCTGGAGAGGGGGAGCAGGGGCTTGCTTTCCAGGGCTCCCACTTTCCTGGCTAGCTGGTCATTACCTTCTACGAGGTTCTGCTGTAGTTTGGCTCTTACAGACCTCTGCAAATTTTAACCACAACATCTACTTGCCTGGTTGCAGCCATGCCCTAATTTTGTGTTTCTGACCCAGAACTAGATGTAATTTACTTTAGTCAGTTCTAGGAACAAAGGGAAGACTCAGCCCACCCACAGCCCAGAAGCAGAGGAGAATATAACACAGTGTTCCATGACAACCAAGAGCATCTTCACCTCACGAGCTTGTCAGTGCAGCCTGTATTTAACAAGGCACAAGTGAGGATGACGGGGTGTGTGTGTGAACACGATCAAAGTACATTACACACATTTACAAAAATGTCCTGATGAAAGCCACCCTCCTGTACAGTTAATAGACGCTAATGAAAATGCAGATACCTTCCTGAACACACTTTCCATCAGCGGCATCACGGGAAATTCTTGGCTCATTCGAAGCTACTGACAAGGTGTTGGGCAGGCAGTGCTGCTCTCTCTCATGATTCCTCAGTTGGCTCTAAAAATTAAAATAAAATAGAGCAAGAAAATTAACCCATTCCTCCCAGCAAATATACCTGTGTGGCTGCCGGGAGGCTACGTGAGGGGCTGACTGCTTTTGGGACGTTCGGCCTAGAATGCATTAGCAATTGTGTTCTAGGGTGTTTAGCTTCCCGTGTTTTTAAAGAATCACCACCTGGACCCCACCTACTCACCCAGTTGCAGCCAACTCCTTACTAATTTAGCACTTGCTTTTTAAAAAATTAACATTTTAAACACAAATCTACTAAAAATCATGTGGCACATGTGAAATCACAGAAAGACACCGGGTGATTGCAACTTCATCAAAAAGTCAGTCTCTCTTCTCATGCTTTCTGAAAGGTGGCCCCTGTTTTCTGAGGTATACAGGCCCTAAACGGGCACCGTCCCCAGATAGTGAGCAGGCCAGAGGTGCTGCAAACAGAAACTTGAGCAGCAAGCGCTGGCCTTCTTGTGACACCTGCCTCTGAGAGCAGCTAGACAGGTTACAGGGGCTGACTCCACCCATGTAAGGAGGGCAGAGGCAGCAAAGGCAACGGTAGCTACTTCTGGACCTTGCTACTGGGGCCTCTCTGGATGTGCTGCTTGGAATTTCATGAGTGTAATCGAGTGCCAATGAACCTCGGACACAGGCAACTTTTGTTCCTAAAAAAAAAAAAAAAAAAAAAAAAAAAAAAACCCCAAAAAAACCACACACACACACACACACACACACACAAACAAAAAAACCCAGATCTGGACCCAGTCTATACCCCAGTTGGCCAATAAAGACTCATCCTTGTCACCTGAGGGTTAGGGAGATATGGCTCCCAGACTGACTGCAGGTACCCTTTTCAAAGGTAAGACACTGTATACTGGCTGCTGGCTCGCTATGTAAGATAAAACATCTGCCTTGAATACCCATGAAAGTCCACTCAGTGGCCATGTGTGGGGATACAGCCCTGTAATCTCAGCACGCAGGAGGGAGCCTGAAAGACGGAAAGTTCAGGTTCTGCCTGGGACACCCAGCAGAGTCTCCCAAAACCAAGGGCTAGGAACGCACCTGCCTAGCAGGTGTGAGGTCCTGGGGTTGATCCCCAGCTAAGTCCCTCCAAGCATCCTGCAACAGCAAACAGGGCCTCACTTCTATGGTGCTGCCTCCCGGTCAGTCTCACAGCCTGCTTTTGTATCTGAGGTGCTGAGGCTACAAAGGAGGTGTGTGGGGAGGTGGCTCTGGGCAAACTACCAAACTTCCCTGGAATTCATTTTCACTGCTACACGAAAGGAGAGGGCTGGGAGTACAGCCATCAGGTCCTGCCAACCCTGGAGACCGCCGCTCACCTTGTAATGGAAAGACTCTTTGCACTGCTTACACTGGTGTATTCTGGTTTTACAGTGGTTGATCATGTGGCTTTCCAGGTCTTTGCTGTTCTCGGCTATGTGCTCACAGATAGGGCATTGGTAAGGCTGCCTCTGCCGATGGACACGCAGGTGCTGCTTGATGTAGCCCCTGTTCCCACTTGAGTAGTGGCACAGGCGGCATCGGTAGGGCCGCTCGGCATCTGGGATGTACTCCACCACATTGGACCCCAACAAACTCCCATCACTGCTGGGCTGACACTGGGCATTGTCCTGCAACTCTTTCAAAATGTCATCATCTGTCGCATTTTGGTCTGTCCTTTCCCTCAGTTTTTCTATTACGGTAAGAAGGGACATACTGATGCCTGTCTTAACTTGACCATCTGACACTTCCTGCCTTCCCTGCGGGAGCGCTACCACAGTGGAACTGCTTTGGTTTAAACTCGTCACTCCATCTGCAGAGTTCTTAAGAGGAGACATGATCTTTTTTGAGTATGCTGCCAATGGGCCACTGACCTGCCTTTGTCCAGTGTCTGGATCTAAAAGGTTTATGTCCCCATAGTGGCCAAGGCTGGCTCTCGTTAGTTCAGCAGCTCTTATTGGCATGGTGACAAGGGCTTCTGCTGCTAAGGAGTGTAGCCTGAGAGACTCAGAGTTTGTCCTCCTTCGTCCTGGTGGCGCATTCTCATCAGTAGCCAGGCCCTTACTTAGCTCACTGTCTTCCTTCTCTGCGCTGCTCCAGCCGATGATCAGCCCCCCAATATCCACAGCACATTTATCAGCGTGGTACATCTCCCCTGCTCCTCCACACTCAGCCTGGGCTTCGGTCGCGCTCAGGCTCTTCCCCTCGTCCATTTCAGCATTCACGAGGAAATGTTTTGGAGGGAGGGTTTCCTCGGCACTAGGCAAACGTTCCACAATGACATTCACATGACCTTTTTTGTTTGGGCTGCTGCTAATGATTTTCTGGGCTGATGAGAGCAAACTATCAGCAAACAGATTCTCCTCAGAATCAGACATCACCTCCAGCATCTCCTCATCATTAGGGTCCAGGGTGACTGGCTGGCTCAGGCGCACCCCCTCCCCCGTGTTCGGTTCTAAAGAAGATAAAGATGACGGTGGCTCAGAGCTGCAAATCTGTACTTGCACAGAGGGCCCGTTGTGGATGCTCAGTTCACTGTCCCCAATAGCAATGACAACTGCATCGACCCCACCAGGTACAGCAGACACAGAAGAGGCCAGGAGGCCGAGGGGCTCCTTCTCATTCTCAAAGATCGGGTAGGAGCAGTTAACCTCCCCGGCGTGTTTCCAAGCGTGTGTCTTGAGCATGCGCTGCTGGCCGCAGGTGTAGCTGCAGAACAGGCAGCGGTACATGCCGTACTGCTCATATGCGTACCACTTCCTCCTGCCTGTCTCCGCCACGGCTGCAGTCTGCACAGCATGGGCCTGCGCACTGCCCACCGGGATGTCCAGCACAGTCTCCCGCTTTCTTCCTCTGGCTCCCGGCCAGGAGCTGCTGGGCTGGGCGTGGCTGCTGGCGCTGTTCTCGTGCTCACTTGCCACGTGGGCCTCGAGCTCCTCCTGGCTTCGGGAGGTGGCGTGGCACTCAGAGCACATGAGCACCACGTCGCTCCGCTGCCCATGCAGCCGCATGTGCTCCTTCAGCACGGAGAAGGAGGGGGACAGGAACCGGCACAGGCTGCACTGGTAGGACACCGCCTTCCCATCAGCTGAGGCCAGGGAGGCTACAGTGGAATTTTCTGGTGACACCCCAGCTTTCTTAACCTCAGTAGCAGGAGGCTCGGCTGCCTTAGCTGGGACCTCACAGTCCTCTAGGGTTCCAAGAGAGGGTGCTGTCGCGCCTGGACGTGGGCGCTTTTTCCCAATGAGAAGGCATTTTTGTGACTTTTCATGCCCCACTATCTTGCTTAGCTTCTGGATGACGTGGACTAACGGGTCCGCTTTGGTTTTCCTTTGCTCGTCAACCTCTCCTTCCGCAGTAAGCACCGCCTCCTGCTCTCCGATCTCTGGCACCAACATGGCAATGCTGCTGCTCTCTTCCATATCTAGGGACAGTGCACAGCAGAGGGCACGGGTGAGGGGAGAATCACAGACACACATGTGAAAAGCCAATGTCAACGCTGGCGTCTTACTGAAAGGTTTAGATGGTCCCTATCAATGCCCCTGCTTGTCCCCAAACACAGACTTAAACAGCCCAGAATTCCATTTTGAAATGCAGCTTCCTAGAGAGAGGTGAGAGACACACTGTCCCATGGGAATGGCGTTCCCACCTCATCCCGCATCCCCACCCTGCCCTCTCTCTCCCTCGAGATTCTAGAACTAAAGAGACACGGATTCTTCGTGTAAAGAAATAGCCATCCTCGTGTGTGGTGGTGCACGCCGTTCATCCCAGCACTCGGAAGACAGAGGCAGGCAGATTGCTCTTAGTTTGAGGCTAGCCTGGCCTACAAAAGTGAGTCCAGGATAGCCAAGGCTACACATAGAAACCTTGTCTTAAAAAAAAAAAAAAATCAAAAAGAGAATGAAAAAGAAAGAAAAAAAGAGCGAGCCATCCTCAGGGGCTAAGGATTCACCTCAAGTTACTGGGAAACATTTGTCTGTAAAACCAAGGTGATTTGACACAACTCTGGATAAACTATTTCTCATGACACATTTTTAACTGTAGATAATGAAAATTACACTTTTCTGCTCAAATCTTTGAAGTGCTGAAAATACATTCATGTCCTACTATAAAGGACACTGAATTTTGGGAAGTGCTATGCAAATGAAACTAAGCAGTGATGCACTTCCTCCTTTTCTTTCCTTTATGGTCCACCAGACAAACCACAAACTATGTTGTGGCTTCTGAGAGGTCACAGCAGTGGTCAGTGGTTCCTCACTCTCATACAAGCTTCTCTCCAGAGCAGGGAACGGGGTCAGAGGAGGGAAAGTGCAGACAGAAGGTGGATACGGGGTTATCTTAGGCTGTGATCGTGCAGCAAGGCACGAAAGTGTGCAAGCACAACACACGCAGAATCACCCTCCCTCTAGGCCTTTGAATAGACATTATAATTCCTGGCAGCCCTTTTAACTCAGACATTTCCTTTGACTCAAAGTGAGATTATTTTGTTGACTTGGATCGCATTTTTAAGTTTAGGCTTTTTTCCAGCAACAAATTTTGTTTTTCCACATTTTAGGTACATTCTGGAACCTTACTCACAACATTCAATAAATGCCAACTAGATTTTTCAGCACCACAAGCTACAGACCACAAACTAGGCGCCATTCGTAAAACTCCAGTAACAGGCTTTTATGCTCTTCTCCACACACGGCTAAATCCTATATGAGGGCCCTTTAGCTCCAGCCAGATCACGCCTAACCCGCCAGGCAGGCTCCACCCCAGCCAGATCACGCCTAACCCGCCAGGCAGGCTCCACCCCAGCCAGATCACACCTAACCCACCAGGCAGGCTCCACCCAGCCAGATCACACCTAACCCGCCAGGCAGGCTCCACCCCAGCCAGATCACACCTAACCCACCAGGCAGGCTCCACCCCAGCCAGATCACACCCAACCCACCAGGCAGGCTCCACCCAGCCAGATCACACCTAACCCGCCAGGCAGGCTCCACCCCAGCTAGATCACACCTAACCCACCAGGCAGGCTCCACCTCAGCCAATCACACCTAACCCGCCAGGCTGGCTCCATCCCAGCCAGATCACACCTAACCCGCCAGGCAGGCTTCTATGGACTCCTCCCTGCACTTGGACTTGCCTGGCCTTTCTTCTTTTATGTCCTACTCTTTCCAGCACAACTTTTCTTTATCTAGGTCCATGTCAGATAAAAATGCCAATGCTTTATTCTCGGCTAGCATCAGCTTTTCTTCTTCTAGGGGCAGCCTGTAACAACCATCTTATAGAGGAGAAGATTCCAGGGCCACAGTAACAGCCATCCTAGCTCTAGAAACCCTCTCAGAACATCTGCAACGTCTTTTTGTTGTCCTTAGAAAGAACAGTCTTTTTAGATTTCTACATCAAACTTTCAGCTGCTTCAGAAGAAACTGTTACGAGGACAATGTGGTTATTCAGGGGAAAAACAACAACAAACCAGAAAAATCTTTTTGTGACTTCTTAGAAACATCTTACAGTGCTACGGTTCAGTTTTAGGGGCTGGGAGAACGTGCATGCTGCAAGCCTGAGGGCCTGAGAGAGGATGCCCAGCACGCATGGGAACGCAGCAATGGAATGGTGTTAGGAAGCCAGGTGGATCCTGGGATTGCCTGGTGAGCTACTTTACAGAAACAGTGAGCTCCAAGCTCAGCACCACCTTATCTTAGAAAATACGGTGAAGAGCAGGAGAGGAAGACACAACACTGACATCTGATCTGCGCAGACCCACTCCAGACAAAACAAGAATCCAGGGGTTTTTGGCCAAAGGGAGCGGTGGCTCATCATGTGACTGCTGAGTTCCCTGTGGGGCCATAACGGAAGGATTTCTGTTGTCATTCAGTTCAGCTGTTAAGAATGTATTAGTTACATAATGAGAGTAACAGAATTCACACACATTTTCAGTTTGTGGCCCAGATCCAGCCCTACAGTACTGTAAACACTAGGTCTCCCTCCCCACGGGTGTGGCAGCCATGCAGGCTGACTGATGACCTGGAGGAAGACGGCTGAAGCCTGTTCAGCAGACCTCACACCTACTGTTACAGAGGTCACCCCTGACTCCTCTCTTCTACTCAACGATCCAACGGGAGGAAGTCAGCAGAGCAAACTGCTCCCCACGGACAGACATCACTGTGCTCCCGTAAAAGGAAAGTGAAGTCAAGAGGAGGAGTTCATCTTAGCTCAGGAAAAAGACGACTACAAAAGAATCTGACACAACACTCACTTTCAGGGCTGTGTGTGCTCAGGCATTGAGAGCTAATGGCAACTTGCAGCAGATGCTCCAATTTCCCCAGAACGTTTATGTAAGTGCCTCATTTTACAGGCTGCATACATTTGGGCATAAGTACAGTAAAGCAGCTATCAAGCAGATATGACAACATAAAACGCATCAAGAAACACCTGAAGAAAACAGTGTAAGTCTGCAGGCGAAACCAACAAGCAAGCAAACACTCATTAAAAGGAAAGTCTGTTAAATAAAAGGTCACAAACAGCCACAGTAAAGTACACAGAAGAGGGGGGTCACTCAAGTCAATCCTTCAATGTCCACAATTCTTCGTAGACCATTCATGCAGTCCATGTGCACTGTACACACAGTACATGTAAATACGTGGATATTTATATACGCATTATTTTTATCAAGAGAGCAAAAATTCACTTGAGTTAGACATGAAAAGAGTCAGCATATAGTTAGTACTAGTGACTCAAATCACACCACAGATCACACTAATCTGAATACCACTATCCTTGGACTTAAGAGACCGACGCAAACATCTCAAAGAAATGACGATGGGGGATGGACGACGGGGAAGCCGGTGACGGTGTCACGACAACCGACTCTGTCAGTGAAGGTAGCATGACGACCTGCTCCTTATACTCTTCTTCCTACCTGTGCAAATGCAGAAGCCGCTCATAATAAAAAGGACCAAGAAATAAAAACAGTCCCCTCCCCGCAGATATCCCCAGGTGCAGGCGCAAGGCGACTAGATGGGACAGGAGCATTTCACACTCACGTAGTCACCCACAGGTGCATAAGAAGCACACCGAGAAGCTAGGCAACACTGAGCGCTGGCTTTCCAGCACTGTGCTCACACCAAGGCTGAGAACACACGGCCAGGTCCTCAGAGAAGGCTCCTCTGTGCGGAGAGCAGGCACTCGGCTTCTGGAAGAGGCAGGTTATATCCCCCAGCCCCAGCATCTAGGGGCATGGCAGACATCAGCACCTGTGCTCTCTGGGCTCTTGTGCCCTCCTCTCTATGGAACTCTCTGTCCCAGAAAGGATTTTTATCACTATGCTTCCTGGTCCTCCGGCCATGTGCTGCCAATGGAGAGCATGAAGATCAGAAGGACACAGGTGAGAAAGAATGGGGCAGCCACTGTCCCAGTTCCCCACTTCTAGGTCACCCTTAACTGGTTGCTCCTTAACAGAAGGCCAGTCCTTCCCAGACAGCTGTTCCCTGCAGATCTCCTTCTGGCTTTGGTACTTCCCTGTTCCTGCTGTTGCTGACCCCACTACCTCATCATCCCATGGCTGCTTATGGAAGCCCAATACCCATATTCACATTAGCTCTATAAATACAACCTCCTTGACTTGTCCTGATTTGAGGGGCTGCTGTTCGCTTTCCTACTGTTAATACAAGGGTAAGAGTGACAAGAAAGGTCGAGAGACGAGGAAGCCTGCTCTAGCATGACATCTTCTTACAAGCAGGAATAAGCATGCTCCCCAAGGTATGAATGGAGGAAAAGCACTGCGCTGGACACAAGCAGGAGCTTTCTTATTTGGAATCACTAGACACACGAGATCGTGTCAGAACAAGTAAATAAGCTCTTGTGCTGAACCAGGGACACTCTACAGTCTTTCTCCCCGGGCCTCTCCGATCTGTCTCCTGTAATCCACAGGGAAAAGCTTGTAATTAATGTCTTTCCCAAGAAAAGTGAACAAATTCAGTTGTCTTTATTTCCTTGTGATTTGCTATTTGGTGTATGTATGTATCTAATTAGTTCCTTTTAGTTCTAGCAGTATGATTACAAGTAGAACTGAGCGAAACAGTTCATGTGGGCTTGAAGAAAAGGCTGGAATTTTCTGCAGATATGTGAAGACAGAACAAGATAATATAAGGGACATTTTCTTTCAGGATAAGGATCCCCCCCCCAACTAAGCAAATAAACAAACAAAACCCCCAAACCCAAAACAATAGAAGTGATGGCCAATGAATTTCACTCTTTCAGAGTCTCTCTGAGCCATGGTTCAGCTAAAAGAAGGTGGGGCCCTCCCTCTTCTGAAGTCACCCAGCTCCCGCTGCAGCAGCCGTGTGACCAAGGTGAGTTAGCGTCTGTGTTAGATTCTTCTGCTGTAAAATGTGAGGAAAGAGCTGGTGCACTTCTAGAACATGGAATTACAAAGGCTCTAGGACAAGCAATCTAAAAACTGACTTTTACTTTAGAGCTCACTAAGGTCAGCTATCATTTCTTTAAAATCTCAGCTCAGTGTAACAGGAGCTACGAAGAGAAAACCGAAGTATAAACGGAAGTGTACGGGTTTCATGGTCTAGAGTTTCTTGCTGGCATCTCGCCTGAGATGGGACTCTTACTTAGCAGCAAGAAGTAAGACTCGGCCCTAACTAGCTCCAAGCAGCACTCAGCTTCGCTGTAACTTGGGAAGCACCCAGGCCGAGCACAGTGCTGCAACTCCAGAGTAGGGCCTGTGTCCACTCCCTGTAACGGTCATGTAACTCCTGGTCCTCGGTCTCCACTTTGGAGACTGTTCCGTACAGTAACCTGGAGCTCACAGACGTGAACTGGTATCTGGAGCACCAGAACTCATGCTTTCCCCCAGAATACCAATTTCCCTATCCATCCTCAAGGTGAACGAAGTGTCCACACGGAGCCCCAGGAACAGACAGCAGGAAACGGCTTCATTTGCTCAGAATCCTGTGGGTGTGGCAGCAGTGTCCGTTTATAGATAAGGCAACGCAGAGAGGTGTAAGTTACTTACCCAAGGTTACATGGCTGTGAGTGGCAGAGCCAGGGTCTTTGCAATCAGTTCCTGAAATTAATAGTCTCCTGGATCAATATTCACAATCCAGCTGTGGCCAAGAAGGAAAGTAAACACCGTCAAACATTCTCTTCCTTGGTGGGTGAAACAAACTTACTTTGGCAGGGAAGGAACTTCCTACACTTAACATTAAAAAGAAATTTCAGATGGCCGTTCATGCAATGTAAGTCTGTGAGGCAAATTTACATAATTTCCTTAACAAGTAGAAGACTGTGAAGAAGCTAAAACAAATGAGTCTGGAAAACTTCTAACAATCGTATAGTCTAAGTCCTCGCTCCCCCTTCTTGTAAGCAATTCACTCAGCAAACTACTGGTTTTACTGACATAATTTTCTAACCAATATGGAATAATAAATGACACATTGCTATTTTAACTTTAACCGAAATTACAGCCTAAGGGGTGATTATATAAATTATGTCAAACACAGTGGGCAGACCGGTACCATGAAAAGATATGACAGCGTGGCTTGACCTATATATTTTCCAATGCAGTTTCCTGCCCTGGTCCTCCACTTCTTTGCTCCCGCTTCCCATAGCTGCTTAAAGAAGTATGCTCCTTCGGTTCCCGTGGAACGTAACTTAGCGATTATAAGTTAAGTAAAACTACTACACCGCTAGGGAGTCCTCCTGGAGTTAATTTCCCAAACGAGTTACCACGGTAAAGAACTGAAGGGTCAAGCTTTCTCTTTTTTAATCAATATAGCAATCCATACACGCCATCAGGCCAGTACAGCACAAAGTAGAAACTCAGAAACGGTGATCAACCCAGTAATTGCCTTGAGCGATGTAGACTGATAGCAAATTCCAGTCCACTGCTGTCAGCAACCTCAAGAGGCCGCCTCGGGTTGGGGAGTTGGGGGTACGGGGGGGGGGGTGTGGAGGTGGAGGAGGATGCCTGGGCCTAATTAATCACCCAGGCCTCGCACTCCAAACAAACGATCGGGACGTCCCAGGTCTGTAAAAGATGGGCAACCTTCCCCCCGCAACGGACTCAAGCGATCTCCAGGAAAAGCCCAGCCATCGCAAAGGACGCGCTCCGCGTGCGGGAGGGAGGCCACGATGGCTCTTTTCCTCCTACACACCACGCACTGGTTCAAGAGGGGCCCGGGGATTAAAGCAATTTAAGCCTCCATCCAGGCTGGCCTAGGCGATTCCAGGCCGCCTCGGCGGGGCCTGAGTTGCAGCGGGGGGGGGGGTCCCCCGCGCCCCCCAACGCCCCCGGGGGCACGGCGAGCCCGGGGTCCCGCAGGGGGGCGGGGGGTGGGGAGACCACCGTGCACACGGGGCCCTGGCGCTCGCCCGCCTGCGTGGCAGCGCCGCGGGCGTCCCGGGCTAGGCCGCACATGGCCGGCGGCGCTCAAGCGGAGGGGCGCGGTACCTGCGGTCGGGGTGGGGTGGGGGGGTGGGCGGGCTGTTGCTTCTGCGAGCCTCCTACGGGCCGGCCGGGACCCCGCTGTGCCCTCGCCCGCGTCCGCCTCGCTCCGTACTCTTCTTTTCCTTTTTTTTTTTTTTTTTCCCCTTCTCTTTTCCCCGGTTTGACCGCCCGCCCCCCCCCCTCCTCGGCCGTGGCTACAAGATGGCGGCGCCGAGACGGATCACGTGAGCGGCTGGGCCGGGTCAGGTGAGCCTGGAAGCGCGCGGCGGGGGCGGGGCCCGTCGAGGGGGCGGGGCCACCGCAGGCCACGCCCTCCGGCGGACGGGCCCTAGGCTCCCCGGGGCATCCCGGCAGATGCTATGGCAACCAGGTCCCGTCGGTGCCTGCACAGGTCTAGAACTTAGTGAATATCCGCTGTGGCCTCAACCTGCTGGCGCATTCTTCACTTCGCCCTCCTCATTTCACCCTTGTGCGTGTGAATCTGGCTGGAGTGTTCTTTAAAAAAAAAAAAAGTTTGTTGGGGGCTGGAGAGATGGCTCCGTGGTTAAGAGTACTTGTTGCTCGCGTAGAGGACCCAGGTTTGGTTCCCAGCACCTACACAGGGATTCACAACCATGTGTGTAACTCCAGTGCCAGGGAATCGGAAGCTCTTATTACCTCCACAGACAACAGACACACACACGGTGCACAGATATATATATATAGTTACACTGTTCACACACACAAAATAAATCTAAATATTTTAAAATGTTTATTATTTACTTATTTATTGTGTTTGTGACAACTTGTTGTGGTCAGAGGACAACTACCGGGAGTCTGTTTTTGTCTTTCCTGATATCTAACTCGCGCCTTTAGGCTTGGCAGAGAGCGCCTTTACTCACTGGACCATAATACCCCGCCTAGGCAGAGATGCTGGGGAGTGAAGCCAGGGCCTTTCACATACTAGGTAAATGTTCTTCCACTGAGCTATATCTCCCCCTCTGCTCCCCGCCCTTTTCTCTTTTTTTTTTGTTGTTTTTTTGTTTTTCGAGACAGGGTTTCTCTGTGTAGCCTTGGCCATCCTGGACTCACTTTGTAGACCAGGCTGGCCTCGAACTCACAGCAATCCGCCTGCCTCTGCCTCCCGAGTGCTGGGATTAAAGGCGTGTGCCACCACACGCCTTTTTCTTTGAGTAATTTGAGACAGATGGCTCAGTCTGGCTTCTAATTCCTTATGTAGCCCAGGCAGATCTTGAAGTTGTGATCTTCCACACTTGCTGGGAGTGTAGATGTGTCCCCACCGTATTAGGCTGTCGTTGGAATGATTATTTTTGAGGCATTGTATGTAGAAAATGTGCAGGCAGGTCCCAACCTAATGCAACGCAGGTGTTTGATGGGAGGCGGTCCTGGTGTGGAGGAATCTCTCTGCTCAGAAATACCTTTCTCGTGTGTGAGTGTGCCACACCGTGTGTGTGTGTAAGCCAGAGGACAGTTTGGTGGAGCTGGTTCTTTTCTTCCACCATGGAGGCCTCGAGGACTGGTCTCGGGTTGTCAGCTTTGCCGGAAAGTTCCTTCACATGTGGAGGCGTCTTGAGGTCCTTGAAAGATATATTTTGGGGGGTGGTGACGGTGTAAGGTGTGAGCTGGTGAGCTTGGCCATGTGACTCTAAATGAGCCGTCATGTTTGTCACTTGCGTCGGCTTCGTGAAGCATATATGCCCTGCCGTAGCAAGCCCTGTTCGGTCCTGTGCTAATGTCGTTGCTGTCCGACCTGAGAGAAGCAATCTCGCCCAACTTTCAAGGCAGGAATAAGCGGCCATTAGTGAGCTCTTTTGGCCTTGCCTCCCCAATGATATGCTGTAACCAACCTATAAGCCAAACAACCCACTTCTCCCCAAGTTGGCTGTGGTCAGTGTTTTATCATAGGGATCAAACCCAAACTAGTTATGAAATACAAGGTCTGATTGAAAACTGAAGACATCTTCAAAAAGCCTGTGACACAAAAACTACAGCAACTACATGTGTATATATATGCACATACATATAAATACATGTATATTCAGATATATACTCTCATACACACATACACACAAACACACACACATACACACACATATATACACATACAAACACAAACACACACAAACACACACAAACACACACACATACACACAAACACACACATATACACACATACACACAAACACACACATTCACACACAAACACACACATATACACACATTCACACAAACACACACAAACACACACACATACACATTCACACACAAACACACATACACACACAAACACACACATTCACACACACACACACAAACACACATATACACACATACATACACACATATACACACACAAACACACACACACAAATACACACATACACACAAACACACACAAGCACACACACATACACACACTTGTGTTGCGGCTGGAATCCAGGACTTCATGCCTGCTAGCCAAGTGCTTTGCTCCTGAGCTACATGCCCACGTCCCCTTTTCACTTTTATCTTCAGATATGGTCTCACAGAGTTACCTAGCCCAGCCTTGAACTCCCTTCCGTAGCCTCGGCTTAACTCGATTCTTCCATCCTCCTGCCTCTCTCTCCCCTGCGCCACCAGTTCTGCTTATACAACTTTTCTAAAAAAAAAAAAAAAAAAAAGACTCTCCAGAAAGATTGTAGTAAACATTTTTTTTAAAGTCAGAAGAATGGAAAGATCCAGGCAACGGTCCACTAAACTTGTGGAAGTCTCCGTAGACCTCAGCACCTTGCACCTGCCACAGGATGGCTTTCCTGTGGTTTAATTAACCAGCCACAGCAAGATTGCATGCTCCAGATAGGAAACATGCTTACTCAATTATCTTGCCCTTGTTCGATGCGACTGGATTCTGTTCTCAGATGAGAGATGACCCTGATAACCACGCCCCTGCCTCCACACACCTCGTTATTCTACCCTGAGGTCCTTAATTAGTTCATAAGATTAAAGGGTTCACTTCCACAACCGTCCTGGGGCTCTGCCTTCTGAAGTGACCGCAGAGTATGATACAGCTTAAGCCAGCTGGCTGTTTCATTTGGGGACCACAGAAGGCAGTGCAGTGAGCTGCAGGCTCGTCGTAACTGGCTAGAAACTGAGTGACACGCCAGAGCAGCTGGACCCTTGTTTCTGCGTGGCTGAGGTGGCCCAAAGCTGCCTGCCGCCAAGCCTGAAGGCCTGAGCCGCACAGTGAAAGGAGACAGCCTATTCCTGAAAGTTGGTCTCTGACCTCCATACATGTACCGAGACATGGGTGTTAACAACGTACACACACACACACACACACACACACATACACACATGGGATAAATAAATGAAAGTCTTTCAAGCTAGGGTACTTCCAAAGGACACTTTGTCTTTGGTAAAATAAGATTAGAGGCCGGGTGTGGTGGCGCACGCCTTTAATCCCAGCACTCGGGAGGCAGAGGCAGGCGGATCGCTGTGAGTTCGAGGCCAGCCTGGTCTACATAGGGAGTCCAGGACAGCCAGGGCTACACAGAGAAACCCTGCCTAAAAAAAAAAAAAAAAAAAAGATTAGATTAGGTTTCTTGTAGAGAAATTAATCATATACGTCTTTGGAACAGGACAAGGAATTGAATGAGGCAAGTGGCCCTGTATAAAAAAAAAATACAGTAATTAAGATTTTTTTTTTCTTTTTTGAGTCAGTGTCTGGTCTGGAACCACAGATTTTCCACTGTAGCCTCTCAGGTGCTGGGAATACAGACTTTTGCCATTATGTCTGGTTGCTACTAACTTTTTTTTTTGTGAGATTATATAATATATATATATATATATATATATATATATATATATATATATATATATACATATTCTCAAAAAATAAGATTAAAAGATTGGTTCTGAAGAGATGTCTCTTGGGTAAGAATGCCTGCTGCTCTGCTAGAGGACCCAGGTTTGGTTCCCAGCACCCACATGGTGGCTAACGACTGCCCGTAAGTCTGGATTTGCGGTTCTAGTGCTCTCGTTGGCCTCTGAGAGCACCTCGAGTGTAAGAGGTACTCTTACAACATGTAGGTAAAACTCAAACATATAACATGTTATTATTATTGTTGTTGTTATTTGGTTTTTTGAGACAAGGTCTCTCTGTGTAGCCTTGGCTGTCCTGGACTCGCTTTGTAGACCAGGCTGGCCTCGAACTCACAGTGATCCACCTGCCTCAGTCTCCCGAGTGCTGGGATTAAAGGCATGCGCCACCACCACCCGGCCACCAAAGATTATTTTTAAAAAGAAAATAATAAAACCACTGTAATCTCAGCGAATCAGGCGGCAGAGGCAGGGGCATTACAATGAGTTCAAAGTCCATCTGTCTCAAACAGTCCAAGAAGGGCTGAGGTGATTGTAACTCTGGGGCAGAGCCCATGTCCACGGTGTGCAGTCCCCACATGGGAAACAAAGAAAAGAGAGACAGAGGGAGAGCTGGCAGAAGGGGAAGTGACACAGCATGGTCCCCAGGAGGGGAAGGGACACAGCGTGGTCTCCAGGAGGGGGAGGGACACAGCGTGGTCCCCAGGAGGGGAAGGGACACGGTGCGGTCCCCAGGAGGGGAAGGGACACGTGGTCCCCAGGAGGGGGAGGGACACATGTGGTCCCCAGGAGGGGGAGGGACACAGTGTGGTCCCCAGGAGGGGAAGGGACAGAGCATGGTCCCCAGGAGGGGAAGGGACAGAGCGTGGTCCCCAGGAGGGGAAGGGACACGGCGTGGTCCCTAGGAGGGAGAGGGACACAGCATGGTCCCCAGTCCTGCTGACTCTGCTCTTCCTTGTCCAGGGCACTGAGCAGGTAGGCTCTGTCCTTTTTGACACTTTTCACCTCTCTTGTAAAACCAGAAAAAGTTCAATTTCTCCTTTTTCTAAGCTTCAGATTGTGTGGTGTGTGGAGGCTCAGGGTTTAATTACAGGAGGGGTCCTCTGGGTTCAAAACGGAACTTCATCATTAAGAGTAATGGCAAAGCCTTGCCTTTATTAATGAATGAAAAGTTTGCTCGGTATGCGTCAGAAGGGACGTGTGAGGAGAAGACATGTGATGTATTATCACACATCTAGCTGTCAGCAATAAATTAACATTAGCACTGGATTCTGTACACTTTGCATCCTCAATATAGACCCAGAAATACTTCATAATTATAGCTCAGGCCTCAAGAACCGTCATAAATTACCCACCTGCCATTCATTCTCCGTGAGGGCTGCTGACTCCTGTTTCTTCTGCAGCGTGTTGGCATTTGAAGTCACCAGGGCTAGGGGAGTCAGGAAGCTGGCTCAGTGGCTTAGAAGTGTTTTCTGTGCAAGTGCAGGGGGCCTGAATTTGAATCCCCAGAACCCCCCAAAACTTGGACACCTAGTGTGAACAATTCCTAGCGCTCTTAGAAAAGCAGGGGGACCGAAACAAGGGGACCTTTAGAGTCTCCCAGGCCAAGAAGCCCGGTCTCAGGTGAGGTGGAAGGCAGCGGCCAACACCTGACGTGGTCCTCTTGTGAAAGGGACTTTTATTCTCCTGGCTCAGTTGTTGTCTCAGAGGCTTCCTGCCTCCTTCTGCTAACTGAGGCCTAGTGCTGGAAGCTTCTAGTCTCTGTACAATCTAACCCAGGCCTAGAATGTTTTCAGCCTCTGAGACTTACTGCTGAATAAGCTCACCCTTACTTGTTCTTTCTGAGCTCTGGGCTGGCTGGGTCAACTCGCCTGTTCTGGCTGATTCAGTCTGGCTTCTCTCTCGATCTCGACCCAGAATTGCTCTGCTTGGCCTCCAAGTAACTCAGCCGTCTGCTCTAATGTTGTGGCTTCTCTTTTTCTGGCTCATTCCGTTTTCATCTGAGTTCTCTCTCTGCAGCCCATCTCTCTATTACTGTCCTGGTAAAAACTGCCTCCTCTCTCTGTAAAACTGCTTCCTAAGTAGCTTCCCTTTCCTCTCTCTTCTCATGAGAGTTGAGAATACCCTATTCTGTCAAGTCTTCTCTGATTGGTCACCTTTTCTGCCACCCAATTGGACACCACTTTCAAACACGGGTGCTTCCTTCTACAAACTAACTTTACCTTCCTTTGGAGTAAAGGCGTGTACCACCACACCTGGACCTAAGCTTTTCTTTACCTGATACTTGCTCTATACCAGGATGGCCTTGAACTCCGATCTGTTTGCGTCTGTCTCCTGGATTAAAGGCGTGTTTGCATTCCAGCCGGATCACACAGACCTAGGCTTTGGAAGTGATCTCTTGCCAGAACAGCCATGTTCTGAATTAACATTCCTCTATATCCTCTGACCTCTGTCATGGCCCATGTGTGTTCACAAAAATATAAATAAAAGTCATAACATCTCTAGTGATGTGAGGCACACTGCTTTGTCGTCCCTCTCTCCTCTTTTTTTTTTTTTTTTTTTTTTACACAGGCTCTCCATGTTGCCTAAATTGACCTTGAACTTTTGGCCCTCCTGCCTCACTCTCCTGACCTGGATTAGTTGACAGGTGCATTCCAGCATGCCTGGCTTTGATCTTTTTTTTTAAGGTTTACTTATTCTTATTCTATGTGTATGAGTGTTTTGCTTACTTATGTGTCTGTGTGCCACACACATGCCTGGTGCCCGCAGAGGTAGAAGAGGCTCTCTGATCCCCTGGAACTGAAGTTACAGATGGTTGCGAGCCTCCAGGTGGATGCTGGGAACTGAACCCGGGTCCTCAGCAGGAGCAGCCTGTGTTCATAACCATTGAGCCATCTCGCCAGCCCCTTAGCTTATCTCCCGTGAGGTTCTAGATAAGGCACAAGAACGTACAGCAGTTGCCTAAGGCCAGGAAGAAGAGGAGACCGCGCAGAGGGGCCTGTTGTGACAACTGGTGTTTGCTCTCCCTGACGTGGGTCTGCCTTAAGTTTCAGCTCAGCTGTTTCGATGTGAATTTGTTTAGAAAAGTTTCCTTGAGGAGCCCAGTCATGATAAGCAGAGAAGCTGTGCCATCGAGGCTGAGGTAGAATTTAGTCTGGAGCAATCCTTGCTGGAGGGTCCGTCTTAAGGATCTGGGTGCAAGGCGTGACTTTCGGGGTGAGAGTGGCCTGGGTTCTACTCCTAGTATTGGAGGGGGGAAAAAAGGAAAAGATAAGAAAAAGTTACGTGATGGGTGTAGTGATACATATTCCTGTAAGTCCGGAAGCAGTGCAGGGAGATGAAACAGGAGGAGCTTGAACTCAGGGCCAGCCCGGCTTAAAACAGAAAAAAATCCAACAACAAAACCTATGGTAGTGACATCTAGCGGCCCATCTTGGATGAGCAGTCATGCCACCAGGCACTCCAGTGGGAAGGGAGCCATTTCCCTAGTCTGTCCGGCTGGCCCAACCCAGGGCGTGACCTTGGCGCCCTGAATTAGCCTAACAGTTTGGTTTCAGGCGTGATTCCCCGAATATGTGATAGTGTGTGGTGGTGGTGGTGGGGATCCAGGAAACTGCAGCAGCAGCCTTGGAGTAGGGGACGACGGGAGGCTCCCTGCGGACGAGTCTACAGGTGCCTCAGATTTGGGCTGCTGGGAAAAGAGGCGCAGCAGGGCTGCACGCTGGAGCGGGTGTGAGGGGGTGAGGGGTGTGTGGGGAGTGTGGGGGGTGGGGAGTGGTGGGGGGTGGGGGGCCTCGCTTCCGCCAGACTGTCTCTCCGCCTCAATGCAGACGGGTTATTGGCAATTTTTAAGGAATTTTCAGTCATCTCTGTCAATAAAGCTCTGTCAATTTCTGCCAGGAGAATGAAAAGGAGAGTTTTGAGGTCTGCAAAAAGAACTGTCTCCTTTTGCCACTTTATCGGGCTAGGAGCCTTGCTAGGAGCCCACCTGAAGCAGAGTGGGAGCTATTTGCTATGTTTCCCCCCCTTCCCAACCCAACCCTGGTGACACCTGCTTCTCTCAGGGGTGGTAATCAGGTAATGCTGAATTCTTCCCGGAGAGGCCGGTGCTTCCCTTCCGGCTGAGACCATTATTGATGGGAGCGGCAGAGGAAGAAAATGAAAAAGCGGGAGATGAAGAGAGACACCGACAGACAGGTGACTGCCTATCATCCCAAGGAAGTCTAGCTGAGGGGGTAATCCTGGACTTCAAAAACACGTCATTTGTTATTTTGACAGCTCCTCTTGACGTGATAGACTGGGAGGAGCCAGCAGCAGCAGTAGCAGCAGCCGCTGCCGCCACCACCAGCGTGGAGTTCTGATTCTTCCTTTAAAAAAAAAAAAAAGATTTATTTATTATTATGTATACAGTGCTCTGCCTGCATGTAGGTCTGCAGGTCAGAAGAGGGCATCAGATCTCATTTACAGATGGTTGTGAGCCACCATGTGGTTGTTGGGAATTGAACTCATGACCTCTGGAAGAGCAGTCAGTGCTTTTAACCGCTGAGCCATCTCTCCAGCCCTTCTTGCTTTTTTTTTTTTTTTCAGTGGTTAGGAAAGCTGGTCTGGTGCTGGATGCCAATATTCCTGGATCTTAGAGGGAGCCGAAGCGGAGGAGCCTAAGTTCAAGGCCAGCCTGGGCTACATAGTAAGACCCTGTCTCAAAATAAAGAGAAGACCTCATCATCAAACGGATCATGAAGCCAGTTGGTACCCGGCCAGTTATCCCAGGTCCTCAGAAGGCTGAGGCAAGAGGATTGCAAGTTCAAGGCCAACCTGGACAACTTAGTGGGACCTTTCTCTCAAAAGTTTTAAAAAAACTGGTGGGAGAAAAAGGGGTTAGGGATACAGTTCAGCTGCAGAGGGCTCGCTTCCCATCTGGGAGGCTCCAGCTTCTTTCTCTGGTATCACATACAAAAATCAAACCAAAGAGCACAAACACAGAAGAAACAACCAACCAACCAGAGATAGCAATAGTTGTCTTAGGCCCCTCAGCTTTTTTTTTTTTTTTTTTTTCGAGATAGGGTTTCTCTGTGTAGCCTTGGCTGTACTGGACTCACTTTGTAGACCAGGCTGGCCTCGAACTCACAGCGATCCACCTGCCACAGCCTCCCGAGTGCTGGGATTAAAGGCATATGCCACCACGCCTGGCCCGGCCCCTCAGCTTTTATTTCTTCATATACTATGAAAAAGCAGGCACGGGGCATATTAGGAAAGGGAAGAGAAGCTCCCGGAGTGCGCAGAGGAAGTCCAGGACAAGGCTTGCACGCCCTTCCTGGCCTTATCGCAAGTGGAGGTGGCACAGGTAGGAGGGCCCTGCTGTAATTATCTCGAGCTGAGCTGGGGCATCTTCAGTACCAGGCACGTGGTTGGCTTCGGGCTTTTCTGAAGAGGTGACCAGGCTCCTGTGACATTCGTCTTGCTGCTCTGCCTGTCATCTGCAGGGATTGCCTTGTGACCAGCTCTTGGGAGCAAGAAGCCTCCAACACAGGACATCATCTCAGGGGCCTGGAGAGATGGCTCCAGCTGTTAAGAGCACTTGCCGCTCTTCCAGAGGGCTCCGGTTAGATTCTCAGCCACCCCCCATGAGGCTTACAACCATCGGTGACTCCAGCCCGAGGGAAGCACATGGCTTCTTCTGGCCTCCATGGACACGGCATATACACGGTGCACAGGCATACCTTCTGGCAAAAACATCCATACATATAAGATTAAAAATATGGGGTCATCCAGATGTACGCAAAGGAAGCAGACTGGCTGCAGCACAAGGCCGGGATGCTGGAGGGTCCTCTGACTGGCATGGAGGGTTGGCCTAGGACAGTGAGGCAGCTGGAAGGCCATCTTGGAGCTGTGGCTGAACCAGGTGGAAAACGCCTCATGAGAGCTTTGGGGGGGGGGCGGCGGGCGTGGGGGAAGTCCTGTGCCTGGCACTGTGCCCTGCTTCCTCGCGCATTTGGATGTCATTAGTCACAGGTGCCGCAGTTGCTGCCTCAGCATCTGTCTGCCGTGGTGGGGGTGAGTCCCAATCAGCACCGGAAGCCTGCCAGTCTTGTCCTTGATATTTCCCCTGGCTGGGGACAGGGTTTTTGGATGTCGTCAGTGATCAAGTGAAGTAGTAATTTCACTTAGCACACCCGCTCCTAGCTCCACGAGTCACTCGGCAGCAGCCCTTTGGAGCTGGGTGTGGTGGCGCGTGCCTGGTATGCTAGTAATTGTGGGGCTGGGGCAGGAGGATTGCAGAGTTGGAGGGCAGCCTAGTTTACCGAGTGAGAGCCTGTCTCAATGAACTAATACCCACCTCAAAGAGAGTATTGGGACGAGGGTTGGCTTAGGAGAGAGAACGAAATTGACATCCACTTAAGGACCTAGATGTTGGTCTTAGTGATGGCTTGGGGGTTCTAAGAGTCTAGCCTGTGAAATGAGCTTCAGAATCTTCTAGCACCTGCCAGCTGTGTGACCTGGTGTGTTCCTGAACCTCTCTGTGCCTCACTTTATCATAATATGGGGACTGTGATCCTCAAAGCGTTGTTACCAAAGTTTACAGCAGGACTGAAGAGATGACTCAGCAATTAAGAGTACGGGCTGTTTTTCCAGAAGGTTGGGGTCCAACTCCCAGCACCCACATGGTAGCTCACTGCTGTCGATAACCCCAGTGCCATAGGCTCCAACACTCTCTCCTGGCCTCCTCGGGGTGCTGTGTGCACATGGTGCATATCCATATATGCAGGCAAGATCCCCATATACCCTAAAAAAAAGTTTAAAGGACTTAATATGTATGAGGTACTGATGTGACTGCTTGACGGGAAGTAATCAATAAATTGTACATTGGCAAAAGAGTCAGACAAGTGTGACTTTCCGAAGAAAGGACACCATGAGGGAACTTAAGAGCTTTTGGTGCCTGATTGGAAACGGGATGGAGTTGAGAGGTGGCCATGCCCTCCGCTCCTTCAGCATGTCCTGAGAAGGATTTATTAGTGTGTAGTGCATACCAGTGATAGCCAGCCACAGACACCAAAGGACACACAGAAGAGGAGACATGTCCCCCCGCGTCCCCTACCCCCTGCCCACCACTCTGTCCTCAGTTTAGAGTTGTGGTGTGAGCTTTGGGGCCAGGTCACATATGGCCACGTGGGGGATCTGCCTGTTTTTCCTAAGTATGGATTTTGTTGGCAATTGAACGCCCCCCGACACCCTGTGATTTAGAGATGTTTTGGTTAAGAGGTCCAGAAGCCTGTGGACTTGGCTCTGACATGTTGAAAGCGAGCAGAATTTACACGACTTAAGTGGCTTACTGAGATCCACAGATTGAAATGTTTGAAAGGCTCCGAATTTGATATTTCAGCAGCAACAATGACATCTAGGGGCGGTTTCTCCAGGTTTCACCCGAGAAGATGTCCGCTCTCTGTTTGGGAAAGCGAGCTCGCTAATGCGTGTACCGGCACATAGAATATTGGCTCAGAGCGCAGGAAATTGGTCGGTGGCCAGGGTGACACTCGGGGATCAATGGAAGGAAGGTGTCAGTGGCCTCAGCTGTCACCTAAGAACAATACTCCCCTTCTACAATGACAGCTTCACATTGCTGCTTCTTCTTCTTCCTCCTCCTCCTCTTCTTCCTCCTCCTCTTCCTCTTCCTCCTCTTCCTCTTCCTTCTCTTCCTCCTCCTGCTCTTCCTCCTCCTCTTTTTATTTTTTGGTTTTCCGAGACAGGGTTTCTCTGTGTAGCCTTGGCTGTCCTGGACTCACTTTATAGACCAGGCTGGCCTCGAACTCACAGCTGATCCCCCTGCCTCTGCCTCCCGAGTGCTGGGATTAAAGGCGTGCGCCACCACCACCTGGCTTGCTTACTCTTCTTATTTCCCTTTGCTCTGTTAAGTTAGCTGCACAGCACCCTTTGTATTCTGTTTGATCCAAGTCCTCTCTGCCAGATGGGAGGACCCACCTTCCCTGTGTGGGAAGGGGCCGAGACTCCGGGTTCTGGGTCATTCTCTATGTGCATTCTTTCTTCTAGGAACCTATGGAACATGTTTTGGAAGTCCGTATAGTCTCTATTCTTTTGATTGATGGATTGATTGTTTTTTTTCGGGGCTGGGAACCGAACCCAGGACCTTGAGCATGTGCAGCGAGCGCTCTATCACCGAGCTGCACGTTTGGCCCTGTCCTGTTGTTTTCTAAGACTCAGATTCTTCTAAATGGAAACACGATCAGTTTCTTTGTTGTGTGTCATTGACCATCAGGTTCATTGTCAGTCTTTGGTTTGTTGTCAATGAGTCAGTCAGCAAACAGCATCTATGGAGCATTTTCTGGGTACACTCTGTGCATGTGTGTACGCACGTGTGTGTGTGTGTGTGTGTGTGTGTGTGTCCATCCTACTGTTTGTATGTGAGTAAGGGAGGCTTGAAAGGCCATACATGTAGGTCCAGTCCACAGAAACACATACAGGTTCCAAACATGTGTTCCAAACATGGGCCAGGTAGATGGCTCAGAGGTTAGGAACACTGGCTGCTCTCCCAGAGGACATAGGTTCAATTCCTAGCACTCACTCGGCAGCTCACAGCTGTCAGCCACTTCAGTTCTCGGGGACCCGACTCCCTCCTCTGGCCTCCGAGTGTACTCTACACATGTAGTACACCAGTAGGAGAAGCACTCATACACACAAAGGAAAAATAAGTAAAATTGAAAAAAAATAAATAAAAAGCGTTCCAAACATGCACATTAGTAAGAAATAAAGTATTCATGAAAGCATCTGTGAGAGTGCTGGAAAATGCACAAATATTCAGATGCTGTTTAAGGTTCCTCTCAGCAGGAAAATTTTGTGATTTTTTTTTTTTTGTGTGTGTGTGCAGATTAAAATTAGCACCCTGCTATACTCTGATGCATAGTGATATTGGAATCGGCACAGGAAACGCGGCCACTGCATTGCCTTTCGGTGTGTTAGCTTCAGTGGCCATGTAAAATACAATCCAGCTCCTTGGGTGACTGAAGTGACCCTCGGTGCGAATAGGCTTTGTGGTTCATTTACCACTCGCTTGCAGAGCCCTGCAATGGTGGAGGCGAGGCCTGGCCTAACGCGTCTCTCCCGGCATATGTGCCCTGAATGCTGCCTCTTCGGATTTCTTTTCTTTTAAAATGATATGAGTATGTGTAATGTCTGGGTGGGGGGTATGTGCATGTGTGAGTGCAGGCACCTGAGGCGGCCAGAGGGGGCATCAGATACTCACCTGGAGCTGGTGTTGCAGGAGGCTGTGAGCTGTCTGATGTGGGTGCTGGGAATGGAAGGTCCTCTGGAAGAGCTGTAAGTGGTTTTATGAGGCATCTCTCCAGCCTCCCTTTTTTTCCCTGACTACTTTAAGAGGACCTTGAAATCCTTTTCATCTTAACCCCTGCTGTTGGCCTTTCTTTGTAGTCTTCCTAGCCTGTCTTCCTGTTTCCTGTTCCGGCAAAGCTGTTGCTTTAACCTATGGAATATGTGTGTTAGCCTATTTTAAATTTTCTATTGCTGTCTATTGCTTTCCTGGCCCTGTTGCTTTGGGCCTGTGCCCGAACAGGACATCATGGCAGGAACATGAGACAGGGCAGCGCTGTTGGCCTTGTGGTGACTGAGAAGTAGAGTGACAGGCTTGGGGTACAGGACCTGTTTTGTGGACACGCTGTCATCCTATTTCTTCCCACAATATCCCACCCTGGCTCCAACCATCTCCCTTGCCCCCCACCCCCATAGTGCCAAGGTCCTGTGACCAAACCTTTCCTAGGTGGGCCCTTGGAGGACAGTATGTAGTCCTTCCATCTTTCCCTTTCTCAGGGACCCTGAGAATCTCCAAATGGCATCCTTCAAGGTCCAGCCTGAGGTCTCTGGTGCTGCCTCGCCTCAGCCTCAGCTCCATCGTGTCTGCCCATCCTCACAGCTGTGTGTTGGCTTTCCACATGCTCCCTGCCCGTCTCCCCAGAGTGCTTTGCTCGGTCTTTGGGTCTTAACAAAACAACTCTTTTTCAGGGGACCCTTCCTTGACATTTCTGGCCAGGGTCAATCTCTTACCAGCTCTCTATGTCTCAGGCCCCAGAGCTATGGTTTGTGCGTGTCTCATTAGATCAGTGTTAACTCCTTCCCATACACCGCTGACTCGAGGCTTTGGTTCTGGTCTTCCATCACAGCCACAGTAACCTTAAGTAAGACAGTGGGCCTCGGTGTGGTGTATGAAAAATTCCAGTTCTTCTAATCGCTGAACTCAGCAAAGGTCTTCCTGCCCGTTAACAGTGAGAAGGTGAAGAATAAACGGCACTTGATTCAGCACTTTTGCATCTGTGAGATGGTCACCTCTGCTTCTTGAGGATTCTTGTAGTCAAGATAGTTCAAGGGGTGGGGTTGCCTTCCCACAGCCTTGGATGGATAAAGCCACTGTCCACTCTGTGGAAAGACTGCCAACCATCGTCTACCTCGCTAACTTCACTCTAAGTACAGCCCTGATGCTTCATCTGTAAAGAAAGTATCGGGAGATATCCTTACTTGGTGTGCGCTCATGCGTCTCTCTGTATGCCACATGAGTGCAACACCTGAGGAGGCCAGAAGGGGGCGTCAGATCCCATGGTTCTGGAGTTACAGGTGGTGGCAATCCACCAGGCCTGGGTGCTGGGAAGAGGCAAACTCAGGAGGTGTAGCTCATGTTTGTAACCACTGGGCTATCTCTTTAGTCCCCCAAACAATAGGTTTAAAAAAAAAGATTTTTTATTTTATTTATTGTGTATGAGTGCTTTATCTGCAGAAAAGAGCATCAAATCATATTGTAGATGGTTGTGAGCCACCATGTGGTTGCTGGGAATTGAACTCAGGACCTCTGGAAGGGCAGTCAGTGCTCTTAACCTCTGAGCCATCTCTCCAGCCCAACAACATGTTTTTATTTCAATTATTAGATGTCTTCATTTTATTTTATGTGAGTGGACATATGCATGTATGTGCCCCGTAGCTTGGAACTCAAGGTCTTTCTACCTCAGGACCTCTTGAATGCTGAGGTGACAGGTGTGTGTCACTATACTTGGCTTTCAACAAACACTCACTTATTCCTCTGTGTGTGCGCATGCTAGTGTGTGTGTGTGTGTGTGTGTGTGTGTGTGTGTGTGTGTGTAGGTCAGAGGACAACTCTCTGGAACTGCTTCCCGTCTTCCACTTTTCAACAAACACTTATTCCTCTGTGTGCATGCTAGTGTGCGTGTGTGCGTGCGTGCGTGCATGCATGCGTGTGTGTGTGTGTGTGTGTGTGTGTAAGTCAGAGGACAACTCTCTGGAACTGCTTCCCTTCTTCGGCTTTACGGGATCTGGGGATTGAGCCCAGTTCATCAGGGCAGGCCTCCATACTTACACTTCTACCCACTGAGCCATATCATTGGCCCTTGAATAGTTTTTGATGGTCTACCGTGTGGTGGCTGCTGGGTCTGGCACTCACAGACCAGCAGTGGAAAGAACAGAGTGAATGTCTGCTCTCACGGACCCGAGAATTTTACCAGAGAGACAAAAAGAGGCCAATGAATAGACAAGCAAATAGTACAACGTTGGTGCTACGAACAAAGAGGTGGAGGGTGCAGGATGGCTGGGCGTGGTGGCCTCACACCTTTAAGTTCTTGAGAGGCAGGGGCAGGCAGATCTCTGTGAGTTTGAGGGCAGCCTTGCCTATGTAGTGATTTCTAGGACAGCCAGGGCTACATAAAGAGACCCTGTCAAGGACAGGAGGGAACAGTCAGGGAAGACTGCCTTGAGGTAGACCAGAAGGACGAAATCCAGAGATGAGTTTCCTAGGCTTGGGGTGAGCTAGAGCCTAAGCTGGATATGTTGGAGAAAAGAGCCCTTAGGGATGAGGAAGAAAAGGCGGAGGGTATTTTATTTAGGACTGTTGGTGGGAGCCAACAGTCTGCTTTTGCCTCCCTCGCCTTTGGGAAGGGTGCTCTTGTAGGGACTACAAACGACTCTTAAGCTCCGGCCCCAGCACCAGGCTCTTGCTGTCTTCTTCAGCTGGGGCCACGTCAAGCGATGCCCCTTTGTCTCCTCCGCACCCCCATCAACCCCACCTTCAGGACTGGGAATCTGCCGCAAAGTCTGTGAGACCAGCAGAGAAGCTCAGGAGCAAATGAGATTTTAAAGTTGTTAGGGCATGTTGGCATTCAGCCCCCCCAAGATGAGCAAAGTGTCTTGTCTGGTAATTGCAATTAATGGCCCTGCTATTCAAGCATATCCGTCAATAAATCTCCTCTAATAACCGATTGGGCACAGTCGTTGCCATAGTTATGTCTCTAAATTGAGCCCAGGGTAGTTGGCCACGGCATGACCTTACAGGGGTCAGGGCTGCTTCCTGACTGTGTGACTCCATATCTCAGGAATTAAAGCCACCCTTGCAAATGGCTGGCTTCCAGCCAGATGAAAGACAATCTGAGCTCCCCAGCTTAACTGCCTGGAGATTTCCTGTAAATCTCTTAAATGTGGAATAAAAAAAAAAAAAAAAAAATCTTTGAAACCCTGGCTCACCAAGTGATGGTTGTAGAAGGATTGTCCAATCCACTTTGCTACTGTGCTGCGAGCACAAGACATGGGGATGTCACATTGGATTGGCGAGAGCCAGTGATAACCACGGCAGATGCCGCGACAGAGACTTCCTCACCAGGCCAGACTCTCACTGTGAAGATTCCTTACTCCTTCCCTTCTAGAGAATTGCCCCGCCCCATCC
The DNA here is from genome assembly GCF_903995435.1 of Acomys russatus. Taxonomy (NCBI): domain Eukaryota; kingdom Metazoa; phylum Chordata; class Mammalia; order Rodentia; family Muridae; genus Acomys; species Acomys russatus. The sequence continues at coordinate 2,976,973 of NC_067155.1, read as the reverse complement.
ACAAGTGCTGTCTTTGTACAGGGTTTCTCTGTGTAGCCTTGGCTGTCCTAGACTCACTTTGTGGACCAGGCTGGTCTCGAACCCACAGCGATCTGCCTGCCTCTGCCTCCCGAGTGCTGGGATTAAAGGCGTGCGCCACCGCGCCCGGCTCATAAGTGCTGTCATAACCCTCCCTTTCAGCTCTCCCATGGGCGACCATTCTACAGCCACGCTTGCTTGTGGGCTCAGGCAGTTCTCTGAGGTGCCAGCCATGGCTTTGGAGATGGAGCTTGGCCTTCCCCGCTCCTCCTGACATACCTTCTACCTTCAGCAAGGCTTTGGTGTCTAGAACACTTTTTCAGAACTGAGTTGGGGGCCACCTGCTCAGGTGGGAGTATTTTTTTTTTTTTTTTAATATATCCACTTGTATGTTGGTGGTGATGGGTAATTAGGAAGAAAGGGAAGGCTGGACATGGAGGCAAGATACTTTTGAAATGGTCTCTTAGTTTATGTGCATGTAAAAAAGAGCCGGGCGTGGTGGCGCACGCCTTTAATCCCAGCACTCGGGAGGCAGAGGCAGGCAGATCACTGTGAGTTCGAGGCCAGCCTGGTCTACAAGGCAAGTCCAGGACAGCCAGGGCTACACAGAGAGACCCTGTCTCAAACAACAACAACACCAAAAAAAACAAAAACAAAAACAAAAACAAAAAAAACACTTGGAAAGGAAGGAAGAAAGAGGTAAAGACGGTGGAAGGAACGAAAAAGAGAAAGAGGAAAAGGAAGGAAAGAAAGAGAAAAGGAAACAAAAAAAAGAGGGGAGGGGAAGGTGGACAATGGGCATTAGCTTCCTGTCCCTGCTGGGTTCAGGCTTGATTTCAACTTTGGCAATTTTCTCCATCGCTCTCCACGTTTGCTCCCCTGGTCTTTTTTCATCGTTTATCTTAGAGCTTATACCCTAGAGTGAGAGCTGTCTGTCTGTCTGTCTGTCTGTCAGAGAGAAGCAGAGCAGTCAGGGGGTGTGTCCTGGGCCACAGCACAAAGCTTCCACCTAGACCAGCAGGCCCATCTCGGCCCAGTTTCTGCACCACCTTCCCTTCTGGAAGCGCGTCTAAGCAGGGTGTTGTAGTTGCCTTCCTATTGCTGTGAGAACAGACTCTGAACAAACGCGACCTAGCTGAGGGACACGTACGTCCATCACTGAGTAAAGTCAGAGCAGGAGCTTAAGTAGGAATCTGAAGGCAACACCTTCCTGCATGACCTCCTGTCAGGTAACTCAATTCACAAGGAAATACACGAAGGACCGCGGAGAATGCTGCTTGCTGACTCGCCCAGATTCATGCTTCCTGCATAGACCAGAACCACCTGGCTAGGGCAGGTGTAGGCTGGCACAGTAGGATGGGCCCACTGTATCAACTAACAATCAAGACATGCCCCCAATAGACACGCCCACAGACACCCCCCACAGACACACCTCCCCACAGACACCCCCCACAGACACGCCCCTTGGCCAATCTGAGCTGGGTGCAGCATCACTTGAGACTCTTCTCAGGCGGCCCCAGGCAGTTGGCAGTTGAAGCTAGCTAGGGCACAGGGAGTGTCAGGGTGTAGCTTGCTCACCTTCTCTGGAGGGTGGAGAAAACGAAGAGACTTCCGTACAAAAGAAAAATCCACCAAGGTATCTCTCTAAGGCAAAGAGAACGCTTTAATAGTTTGCTTCTGACTTTAAAAAGCAGTTTAACCGTCTTATGTGTATGTGTGCGTTTGTCTGAGTCTAAACCTGCGGATCATATGCAGGTGCCCATGGAGGCTGGAGTGGGCATCAGATCCTCTGGCACTGGAGCTGAAGGTGGTTCTTAACAGCCCAGTGTGGATGCTGGGAACTAATCTTAGGTCAGCTGTCAAACTTTTGGGCCATCTCTCTGGCCACTAGTTTGCTTCTAACTTTCCTTTTGTTGTTGTTGTTGTTGTTTTTCGAGACAGGGTCTCTCTGTGTAGCCTTGGCTGTGCTGGACTCGCTTTGTAGACCAGGCTGGCTTTGAACTCACAGCGATCCACCTGCCTCTGCCTCCCGAGTGCTGGGATTAAAGGTATGCGCCGCCACCACCTCCCGGCTAGTTTGCTTCTGACTTTTAAAGATTTGGTTTCATTTTTATTTGTGTGTGTGTGTTTGTGTGTGTGTGTGTGTGTGTGTGTGTGTGTGTGTGTGTGTGTGTGTTTGTACACAAGAGCATAGTACTCATATAGTCCGGAAAGGGGCCTCAGATTCCCCTCGGAGTCACAGGCGGTTGTGAGTCACCTCATCTAGGTGCTGGGGAGTAAATCTGGGTCCGCTGCAAGAGCAAACATGCTCCTAAGCACTGAGCCATCTCTCTGGCCTCTGTGTCTAGCTTTGCAATTAGCCTCCAAACACAGTGAAAATGATATAGCTGTTTTTAAAAGCGCAATAAGTGGGCGTGGCGTGGGGGTGGCCTGGAGAGATGGCTCCGAGCTTGAGAGCACTGCCTGCTCTTCCAGAGGTCCTGAGTTCAATTCCCAGCAGCCACAGGGTGGCTCACAACTATCTATAATGAGATCCGATGCCCTCTTCTTGTCCTGTGAGTGTCTATGCAGGCAGACAACTGTATACATAATAAATAAATCAATCTTTAAAAAAAAAACAAAGTGCACGGGCTGGTGCAGGGATGACTCCTAACTGCTTGAATTGTATAGTATTTTAAATTAGTAACAAAAGAGACTCAATCCGTGTGTGGGAGAGTTGGGCAGCAGAGATGTGTGCTTGTGAAATGCTGCACACCACGGCTTAGGGAAGTGTTCCGGCGGGTGGCATTTTGGACTCCGAGTCCCCACATAATGCCAAATAGAGCCTTGCCTTCACTGTTACTATGTGCCATTGAAAGGAGTTACAGAATGATCAAGAGATGTTTTAATAAAAGGGGGGGGGGAGGGGAAGGCAAAGGAAACCCAATCAAGGCATGAAGCCAGGAGCTGGCGCCAGTCTGTGTTCTTTCCCTCTGTCCTCAGCGCCTCTGCAGAGATCTCCAACACGGGAGGTGTCTCATCAGTTCACTGTGGCCCTGGGTCCATTCGTGAAACCGTTAAGTACTAGTTCCTTTTGTGTCACTACGACCGAAACGCCGGGCAGAAACAAGGAGAGGAGGATTTATTTTGGCCCACAGTTTCAGACAGCTCTGCTCATGGTTGCTTGGTTGCTTGCACCTGAGCAGAAGATCGTGGCTCGGGGGTCGGGGGTGGGGTGGGGGGAGTTTGTGGCAGAGAATAGCTGCTCAAATGGGGCCTGACAAGGAGAGGAGAGGGAGGGTAAGGGGGAGGGAGGGAGAGGGGCAGGAAGAGGAAAAGGATGGGGGGGGGGGAGAAGAAGGAGGGGGAGAGTGGGAGGGGTAAAACACACCTTCTGAGGGTCTTCCCTCCTCCAGCTAAGCTCCTCATCCTAAAAGTTTCCAGACCCTCCCAAAATAGCACTGCCAGCTAGGGACCAAAACTTAAAAAAAAAAGTGGGAGACATTTCAGAATCCCTGCATAACTCGGCGAGTCTTGATGATGCCTTCTCCCAAGTTTGTGGCATTTCGTTTTTCTAGATTTCTCGGCCTCCCTCACGCATCCTCCCGGCACGCTGGCCGGCGGTAATCAATGGGAGGATAAGTTCATGGCTATGGCGCCTCCGAGAAGAAGCTGAGGCACAGACAATTCCGCAGACTACTCTGAGTCCTAGTTAGAGGGCGGGTGGCAGATGGGGCTGGTAATCTTCATGCGGCTTCTTCACACTCTTTGTACGTCCAGGGTGCACGGAGCGTGTACCTGGCAAGCAGGGCCGCCTACTGGCACCAGGAGCAGGAGGGCTGGCTCTAAGCCTCCTGGTGGAGAAGACGACAGAGGCTCCTCAGAGGCAGGCAGAGCAGCGCGAGGCATCAGACAAGTTGAGATGTATGCGATCAGTTGACTTGAAGGAAAGTGGACGGCAGATCAGAGGAGACTGGGAAGGGATGCGGCTCGTGCTTTCAGAAGACCCTGCCCCTGACCAGTCTTTCCTCCCCTCTGTCCCTGTGTCTGTCTGTCTCCTCCTCTCTCCGCACTTCCAAGCCTTCTTTGTCTTTTTTTTTTCTTTCCCTTCAGTTATCGACTTTCATGATGAATTGCAATCCAATGCAGTGTTCAAAAGGTTTTATTTTATTTACACATTTGGAGTCATTAATAAGCACATACAGCGTAAAAGTCAAGGCAGAAACGGACACACTGACAATGAGGTCTCCCTTATGCCTAACTACCAGTCCCTCTACAAAGAAACCCCTGATAATGATTTATTGTATTTTTTAAAAAAGACACTTTATGTAAATATATACACACGACACACACACAGTTTTACACATTGCTCCCCAGCTTTATGCAGCCATATGATTCGGGAAGTGGTGCCATATTGGTACGCACAGAGCTGCCTCGCTGACTGCGAAGACTGTGCAGAATCCAATCTTACGGCTTCACCATCCTTTGCAAGTCTTATGTTGAAGGACACTTACTCGGTTGGCAATCCTTCCATAGTTAGTTACCCCGTCGACGTGTTCTGGGCCACATGCACTTTGTGCTAGAGGAATGAACTGCTAGAACACAGGACTCCTGGTCAGAAGGTATATATATGTGTTTAAAAATTTGGGGGCAGGGGACAAAAGTATCGACCCATTTCCTTCATTTCTATCTTACAGCTCCACTTTGTTAAGCCATGCTATTCAGAGCTGACCTCTGACAGTCTGGTAGCAAAGCCTCAGTCTTGGGCCTGGAGAGATGGCTCAGTGGTTTAGCGCTTGCTTCTTATACTGCTCCCGCAGAGGACTTGAATTTGGATCCCAGCATCCTTTTCAGGTGGCTCAGAGCCACCTGTGACTCCAGCTTGGTGGGAGGTGGGCGGGGTGGGGTGTGGGGGTGTGAGGTGTGGGGGTGTGTGGGGTGAGGAAGATAGCTGATGCTCTCTTATAGCTCCCAAGGGCACTTGCACTCATTGCTCAAGCCCACACAGACAGACACAAATAAAGCATAAATTTAAAAAACAAAACAACATAGAGTGAGAACCCATGAGGTAGTTAGTGGGTTGTGATTTCCTTTGCTGGTATGAGGGGTTCTGAAAGAAAGAAAAGAAAGAAAGAAAGAAAGAAAGAAAGAAAGAAACAGATGGGAGTGTCAAATTCATAGAGGTCATTAAGTGAAAAAGACTGGAGGTAAGGGAAGAGCCAAGAAAGCTTAACAAGAGAGAAACACACTTGGGCACCATTTTTCTTTTTTGTTAAAAAAGAAGCTACCGCATCTGGATTAAGCCACACCAACATGGCAGCTCTGCACGGTGTATTCAGTTTGCTGTACTGATGTTTCTTCTCCCCCCAGGCTGCCTCAGAGAGCTTTCTTCTTCTTGGACCTGAAATTCACAGTGCACACTACCATCTCTGGAATATGCTTTCCCTGGAAATTTCATATAAAACTCATGGCTCCATTGCAGATAAAAAGTTTAGCTCTGCTGTGACGTGACTGCAGAGTGGTCACGTCCGTGTGTGAGTGTGTGTAGGCTGAGCCGAGCCTTCTAGAACATTTCCAGTCAGGGACCTTGAGGTGGCAGCAACATCCCATTCAATTCAGTGCTCTGAGTCCATTACAAAGGGAAAGTAAAAATCGCAATAAATCAGAATAATACTGATTGTTATAATTTTATTATCAGAGCATTAAGTCAATAAAAACTTATCTAAAACGTTGTTTGAATTGTGTACGGTTTTTACTGGTAGCCCAGCATGGTCCAAAAGCAGGTTTAAAACAACAAAATGAAGAAACCAGTGATGAATTGTGCAAAGTCTGGGGCTTGCCTCATGCAGTAGTAAAGCTAGGTTTTTGCATTGTAAAATAGCCCTTTTGAAGACGTTAACGTACCCATAATGCCTTACGTCTGCCCGATTGCATTTAGTGCCCTATTGTCTGCTTACGTGTTTTCTTATCGTCTAGCCGTTTGCCATTTATGGCTTTATAGAGGAACGGTTGTCTTATAGATGACATTCCTTCGGGTGATTTTTTTTTTTTAAGATGAGAAATAATGAAATGTGCTTATGAAAGGAGCCAGAAACATTTATTGAGAAATGACCATACTAGGAGCAGGAAAACGTTCGAACCTCCTTACTAGCATATTGACTGCTGGGAAGTGGTGTCCAGGCTGTGGGACAGCGTAGTAAAAGGCAGCGTGTTGCTCCCCTCACGCACAATACACGATGATCGTGCGTTTTTATCTTGTCAACTGCTGTCAGATTATCACAGCATCACAGTATAATTATTTAGGATACAAGACGCCAAAATGTTTACACCTCTAGTTTTTTTCATTTTATTCCTCTTTAATTTTAAAAGATGGATTGCTGGATGTGTCATTTCTGGGTTGGAAAGGTAAGCTCAGAATGTGCTGCTGGCTTTAAAAAAAAAAAAATCTCTTTGTCCTGCAGGCTGGCTTTGAACTAGCTGCTGGGATTACAGGCATGTCCCAGTATGTTGAGCTCAAAACGATGTTTTCTAGACAGTTATGGCTCGAGGCGCCCTGCTGTGGACTGGTGTTCAGACACTGGAGTAGATTTGGACTAGGAATCACATGTTTGGGGAATCTGTGGACCCAGATCCCTTTTCTCCTTGAACTCAACACACCTTGTTTGTACATGGAGTAAGCATGCAGTGTGTGTGTGTGTGCGCACGCGCGCGCGCGTGTGTGTGTCTGTCTGTCTTCCTGCTTTTTTGCTCATTACATGGATCAGGTACATTCTGGATCCCAAGGAGGCCAGAGGTCAGACTACTCGAGAAAGATCCACCCTGAGCGCGCCTCACCAGCCCCTCGGCGGTTCTAAATCCAGTCCAGTTGACAGCGAAGATCTACCAGGACACAACCGAGGGCACAGAGAACTCGCCTGCGTGAAGACTCAACCCCAGAGGCTGTCACGTTGAAAGCACTTGCTAAGTGTTTTCTACGACCACCGTTCTGACCCATGGCCTTTTGCTCCTGGGCAACTGTCGTAAATAGACACGTCACAGGCGATCCAAAACTGGATTCCATTAGATGCTCACATTTTATCTGAGTGCGATTGATACCAAGATGGATATCGGGTAGGGTTAAACGTAAATAACCGAGAAATAAGTGCCTTTCGGTCACAGCAGCCAGCACTGCAAATCTCAAATAAGCTGGTTATTAGATAAAATACTTATTCCACGCTTGCAAAGAAGTATTGATTTAATTTGGGTGACAGCGTCAATTTGAGCGAGTTGATGGACTGTGTTGGGAAGTATTTGAGTCAAAGGGTCTAACAAGACAAATTCTTTGAATCGCGCTAATGACAGCGTGTGTGTGTATGTGTGTGTGTGTGTGTGTGTGTGTGTGTGTATTTCAGAAGTGACCTGCGTCATGGCTGCTTGTGTCACATGCGGAAGGAACCCACCGAGAGGCGGAGTGATAGAGACAGCAGAGAAATTGAGAGCAGGTTTCCTAAGGTGGTTGATTCTTGTTCCTAGAACACATTCAAAGGAGTGACGGTGGAAAAGACACAGGGGTGGGTAGCTGAACAGAACCAATGTGGATGCCGAAAGGATTCAGGAGCCTTTGACACACCTAACTCAGAGTCTGCTGTTGTTATCATTTTAAAATTGTTTTTATGTGTACAGGTGTCTTGGTCTGAATGTAAGTCTGTGTATTATATGCGTGCCTGGTACCCAAGGAGGTCGGAAGAGGGCATTGGATCCCCTGGAACTGGAGTGACAGATGGTTGTGAGCTACAGTGTGGGTGCTGGGAACTGAACCTGGGTCTGTTAAGATTTATTATGTATACAGCGCTCTGCCTGCATGTACACCTGCAGGCCAGAAGAGGGCACCAGATCACATTATAGATGGTTGTGAGCCACCCTTTGGCTGCTGGGAATTGAATTTAGGACCTCTGGAGGAGCAGTCAGTGCCCCTAACCTCTGAGCCAGCAGCCAGTGCTCTTAACTACTGAGCTATCTCTCCAGTCCCAACAGGTTAAGTTTTAGAAGTCATTTTGAATTACGTCTATGTGTGGGTGCATGCATGTGCCTGAAGACGCCAGAGGAGTCATATCCCCCTGGAGCTGGAGTTGCGATCCTGGGATCCTGGGAACCAAACTCAGATCCTCTGCAAGAGCAGCTAGTGCTTGTTTTTTTGTTTGTTCTTTCTTTCTTTTTTTTTTTTTTTTTTTTGGTTTTTCGAGACAGGGTTTCTCCGTTTAGCCTTGGCTGTCCTGGACTGGCTGTGTAGACCAGTCTGGCCTCGAACTCACAGCGATGCTCCTGCCTCTGCCTCCCGAGTGCTGGGATTCTAGGCGTGGGCCACCACCGCCCCGGACGAAGTTGGTTAGTTTTGATTGGGCATGTTAATTAGGGCATCCGAAAGGGGCGGGGTTTGGTTGCTGGACTTTGCTTTGCTGACCTTAGTGGTCAAGGGAGTGGACCTAGATGGCTAGCTTTAGCACAGCAATCTAACGGGTTGTCAGGGTACAGGAGATGGGGGAGAAGGGTAAAAGGCAAAACCCATTGGCAACATGTTTGCCGTGTTCCAGTTCCGGCTCCCGGGCTCTCAGCCCAAGGGACTGCGGCTGGAGGGTTGACCACACTGGGAGCGGGCACTGTTGGGAACGACCATCAATGTCAAGTTGAATCAAGTGCTCAGCTCTTCCTCGAGTGCACTTCCAGAACTTTCTTGACAGTGTTCAACTACGCAGGGCCGTCTTTCTGGGTTTGGTAGTTGAGAAGGACCAATGAAGCTTGTCAGAAAATCAACGGACAGTTGGGCTTCTGGAAGTTTGAAGCACGCGCGCATACACACACACACACACACACACACACACACACACACACACACACACACACCGTGAATGTCTGACGTACCCAACCCCTCAAACACCCGCTCCTTTTGAGTGCGAGCGCATTTGCTTTTGCAACTTCTCTAAGTGAAGAAAGCCTTTCTCTTTCAATATAAGTCAAAGGCATTTGTTGCTAGCCCGCCCCAGCCCTGGCTAATTGTCATTTCAGTCTCATAGGTTGACGGGGGGGGGGGTGTGGGGTGTGTGGGGGGAGAACAGCTTTCACCGTCTGGTAGGTCTCCACAGCCTGTGGGGGGAGGGAGGGGATGGGTTAGGCAGTTCACAATGAACAGAGGCTGAGGAAGATGAGAGGTGTCAGTTCTACAGTAGAGATCAATCCTCTCTCTGCCTTACCTCTGGCCTTGTGGGAAGGGTTGACAGCCATCCCCTGGCCCTCCTTGGAGTGAGGGCTACCAGCCGTCTATGCTACACAACCTCCCATTCTTCCGACGTCAAAGCTACGAGACCCTCTTCCCTTCTCTCCAGGGTCTCCTGTTTCTGCCCCTGTGTACTCCAGGATATCTGGCTCATGGGCATCCAGGTGATTCTGTTCCCACTTCCCACTTGCTTTATGGGTGCTGGGGTTACAGGGCCATTGGGTCTGTTTTTGGACGAGTTCTAGAGGTCAAACTCAGGTCAACAGGCTTGTGCAGCAAGGCACCCGCCCCTCCTGAGCCACCTCACTGGGGGGACATTTGCGTTTGCCACCGAAGGGCATGGGGTTGGATCTGCGTTAATGCCTTTCACTCTTGCCACGACCAGGATATGGAAGGAGCTTAAGGCAGGGGTGGTGGTCATTCTGGCTCACAGTTTCTGAGGTTTGAGTCCGTTTTCTTAAGCAGTGGATCATGGTGGTGGGGACTCTTGTCGGAATAGCCTGTCCTATAGTGGAGAAGAAGAAGAGACTAAGAGAGACAGGAAAAGACTGGGGGAAGATACAGCCACAAGACTACACCTACCCTGACCACATTTTCATACTTGGCCCTATCTGCTACCCTACCCCACCTGCTACCCTACCCCACCTCCTACCCTATCCCACCTCCTACCCTACCCTACCCCACCTCCTACCCTACCCCACCTCCTACCCTACCCCACCTGCTATCCCACCCCACCTCCTACCCTATCCCACCTCCTACCCTACCCCACCTGCTACCCTATCCCACCTCCTACCCTACCCCACCTGCTACCCTATACCACCTCCTACCCTACCCCACCTCCTACCCTACCCCACCTACTACCCTACCCCACCTGCTACCCTACCCCACCTCCTACCCTATCCCACCTCCTACCCTACCCCACCTCCTACCCTACCCTATCCCACCTCCTACCCTACCCTACCTCCTACCCTATCCGCCGGTGTAGGTCGGAGCCCTCAGGACCTAACTGTCGCTGGCAATGGCATAGTAGCGTCACCCAGAGGCGGGCCTCACTCAGAGTCCCCAAGGCGTTCCTTACTCAGGTCAAGCTGACAACCACAGTCCACCATCACAGATGACTTTGTTTCTAAATTCCTACTCATGGGCACCCGTTTGCTCTGGACTTAAAGTCTTGCCTACTAGCTAATTAAGTAACCCTGAGCGAGAGTTTAAAGCACAAAAGAGTTCAAATAGAAGCCCATGAATGGCTGGACGGTGCCTCTCCCAGAAGCTGTGAGTTATTGGATGAAATTCGGCATGAGGGCCTGGGATACCCCCATAGAAGACACTGGTCAGGGCGGCCCCAGAGGTGTCCAAGACAACCTGCCTCTCACCTTTGGCTACTCACTGCAGCTGCATGTCCAGACCCTATTGCTGGGTTCAAAATGCCAACACAACAATCTGATTAAAATCTTAAAAAAAAAAAAAAAATTTATTTATTTCATATACAGTGTTCTGCCTGCATGTACACCTGCAGACCAGAAGGGGGCATCAGATCACATTATAGATGGTTGTGAGCCACCATGTAGTTGCCGAGAATTCAACTCAGAACCTTTGGGAGAACAGACAGTGCTCTTAACTGCTGAGCCATCTCTCCAGCCCTAAAATCTTCTTTTATTCCCTCTCTCCCTCCCTTTATTCTCCTCCCCTCTCCTCCCCTCCCGTTCCCTTCCATTCTGATAGGGTCTTGTTATGTCAGCCAGGCTGGCCTTAACACTCTCATGATCCTCCTGCCTCGGCCTCTCGACACGCCGTCAGAATTATGGGTGTGGCCCACCGCCACGCCCCACCTCTGAATCCACCGCCTTTATCCTCACCCCTGCTCCCGCCAAACACCGTTTTCTTCTTCCTTTAAGAAAAGCAAAACCCCACGCAGGATTCTGGCTGCCCACCCAGAAGTCTCACCCACCAGGTTCACAGGCTGAAGAGTTAAAAACAAACCGCAAATCGCCGAGCTGGCACCGAGCGGGTGTGAAATCCAACTGGCTGGATGCTGAGTCTCATTAGACAGAGGCCATGCGCACAGGAAACCGGAAGCTCTTGGAACCAGTCAGTGCGACTCCTTTGCAGGAGGCGAAGAGGTGTTATTTGCTGTTAGGCAGCCAGTCGCTTCCCACTAATCTGTTTGCAGTTTCTCTTTCTCAATGCTCTTGCCTCTTGGAGAAATCTTACCATCCCTCCCCAGCGAGCACCCTCAGTTTGCTTTAGCCTACTCACTTCTAGCACACACAGTGGGGTCCTCACCAAGGGACACTCCATTTGGTTAGCTTCAAGACCCATGGGGTGGAGTTTGAAGTTTGGATCCCCAACCCAACAGTTAGGTTAAGGACCTTGTCTACCCTTTGCAGATAAGAAATGGGGGGGAAAACCACCTCATTTTGGCAGAAAAAGAGCCTGCCTTTGCTTGACTCTTCACGGAGTGGATGTTTACATTTATGCTAAGATTTCTTTCTAACCTCTGCTTGGCATTTGTTCTGCTGAAGAAGTAGGTTAAAACATTCACATGCAAACAAAATGTAAAATATTTTTTCATGTTGTAGAGTCAAGTGCTAACCACCCACTCACATCTCATGCAAGTTAGCTCCTCAGCGTCTGAAAACAAAAGCAACAGAACAAACAGAAATACCTGAGAATGGATTTTATTTTTTTTTTTTAAAAAGGGCTTTTTAAAATTTATTTTCATGCCATGTTTAATGTGTATTTTGTGTATATGTATATGGTACCGTGTGTATGCAGTACCTGAAGTGGCCAGAAGAGGGTGTCAGAGCCCTGCTGCTGGAGTTAATACATAGTTTCACACTGTCATGTGTGGGTGCTGGAAACTGAACCCGGACCCTCTGCAAGAGCGGCCAGTGCTTTTAACCTCCAAGCCATCCCTCCAGACCCTAACGGGTTTATCGTTAACCTCCACATTCACAACTCATCTCCATCAATCTGTACAAGTTCTTCCCCAAACGCCCAAAATTCCTGATTTTTTTTTTTTTTTTTTTTTTTGAGACAGGGTCTCTCTGTGTAGCCTTGGCCATCCTGGACTCACTTTGTAGACCAGGCTGGCCTCGAACACACAGAGATCCGCCTGCCTCTGCCTCCTGAGTGCTGGGATTAAAGGCGTGCACTACTACCGCCCGGCTCCTGAATTCTTTTTTTCACACCCATTTTAGATGCTGTCCCCTCACAGGTGTGTTCCCCGCCACCCAGACTGCAGGGATGGTCACCCCAGCCTTGCCAGTACCTCCTAATAATTCAATCCTATTCTTGTCCTCCTAGCTTTCCAACTCTTTTTTATTTATATAGCCCTGGCTGTCCTAGGACTCTCTATGTAGACCAGGCTGGCCTTGAACTCACAGAGATCTGCCTGTGTCTGCCTTACAGAGTGCTGGGGATTCAAGGACTGAATCACCAGGCCTGGTGCTTTTACAAGATTTTTTTTTTTTCATGTGTACGAGCATTTGCTGCATGTATCTAATGCGTGTGTGACCGCTCTGCTGCCTGTGGTAGGCCAGAGAGGCCACTGGGTTTCCTGGAACTGGGATGAAGGATGATTGTGAACGGCTCGATGTGGGTGCTAGGAACCTTGAACCCCAGTCCTCTGCAAAAAGCAGGAAGTGCTCTCAACTTCTGCGCCGCCATCTCTCCAGTCCACATTCACAGCCTTTTGAAGTCCTGTTATCTGGTACGTTTACAGCATGACTGTCCATCCTTCTTAGCTGTGAGGCCCGGGATGGACTGTTCTGAGCAGGGCAGGGATCCCGCACCCAGGACAGATGGATGACTATTCATGAGCTCCCTGCTACTTCCATCCCCCACCCCCTATTCCCCCATCCCCCCTATCCCTCTCCCCGGCCCCCCAGCCATAGTGTTTTCCATCTGTGATGTCTTTCTCTGCGGCGGCAGCCTCTTGATGGAGTCTCTGCTCACTTGACAGTTGTTGCCCGTGTGCAGTCCTTCCTGCCTCACTGTGCGTGACTTTATTTTTTAAACAGCCTTGGAGTTGCACACCTTGCTGTTCTGTCATACAAGTTGTTCTCCACAAAGCCACCTGTGATTGTTCCCCAATATCAGAGGCAGGATGGTGCCCAATTTTAATACCTTGCTGCTTGTGTGCAGGGGTAATCCGTTCCGTGGTGACAGGGGATCAGAGGAGAGGCACTACAAAGGCCCTCGAGGGATCCCAGGCCCCTGGATGGCCCCTGCAAAGCCAGAAGAGGCCTCTGCTGGGAGATCACCAGCCTTAGTTTGGGAGGGCTGGTTCTGCCTTGACGCCATGTGTCCCAGTAGTTACGGAAAGCAGTGCAAAGAAGGGACCATGAGCCCTGAAAGAGCCTCGTGCAGCAGGGTTGCCTAGTGCTGCCCATAGACGGTCTAAGGCTTTATCCCTCAGGGGCATCTGAAAACAGGGAGGATGTTTCTTTATCACAGAAGATGTGTTGTTTATTGTAGAAGGGTGATACACACACATGCACACACATACACACACAGAGACATGCACATACATACACATACACAAAAAGATACATATGCACACACCACACACGTGCATACACACACACACACTCACACACAGACATACACATATACACAAACACACCTACATATGCACACACCACACACACTCACACAGACACACACACATACACACATAAACACACATACATATGCACACACGTAGACACACACACACTCACACACAGACATACACATACATGCACACATGCATACACACGTACACACATACACACACAGACATACACATACACACACGTGACTGCTGGTCCCATTATGACATCTTGCTGTGTGACACTATTACCGGGGGAACGAGAATAAACGCCTACTCCTTCTAAACAGGGAACTGATGACAAGGCCAATGGCACAGATAGTGACCCAGTGATTTTTTTTTTTTTTTTGCGGTTCCTTACAGGAGTATGGGTGAGGGGTCACTTACAGGAGCAGAAATGACTCCGACACAGCCGCATCACCAAAGCCCGACCCGGCATGGGTGACAGCTCACAAAGCTGGGGCCCCGGAAACACAGCCTCCAGACAGCATGGTAGGTCCGAGAGAGTCCTCAGTAGGTCTGAACCTCTTTCAGGTGGCTCAGCTGGTCCGAGAGAGTCTCTCAGTAGTCCTGACTGCTTATGCATGCCTGGGGAGGAAGGTGCTTCCTGTAGCTGGTCAGTTTCAGGAACTTCCGGAAACCCTTGAATTGTTTCCTTCCTGAGCTTAAGGAGCTCCCCTGCAGGATTTAATGGGTCGCCCCTGGCCATTTAGGATACTCCAGTCTTAACGAGCTTCCCTCCAAGATAGAACATTTAACTGGGAGGAAAATGCTGCCCAGCACACCAGCTGGAAAAGTTCCCATGGGCTCCGGGAGACCGGAAGCCATCATCCCTCTGGAAGGACGAACCTGGTATGTAAATCAGCTTCTTTCCTCAGACTCCCGGGTCCCGAGAGACTTTATGAACTAATGACTAGAAAGAGAAGTTGGAGATTGTTCTGCCGGATAAAAATCAAATCGGGGAATGGCTTCAAGGAACTCGGGGAGAGAGAAAACTAAAATAATGAAAACCAACAGTGCATCGGAAGTGATCTTACAGGCCAATCTGAGCGGCGGCGGCTCTCCGTGCCCGGAATCGGGGAGAAAAATTCATCATACCCGTGGCAGCGAGCACACTTTATGGGCGATATATGGCCGCCCTGCTAATCCCCACCAGCTCACGCCGCGTGGTGTGGAACATCAGCATACAGTGACAGTCCTAGAGTCCCAGGCTTGGAAAGGCGTGGGCTCAGCTGGAAAGGAAGTTCTCCGGAGGAGCCTCGAGGACTCAGCTGCAGAGCCGGGGGCTGCTCTCGCCTCTGTCCTGTCCCCTGTTGTACCCTTCCTCCGGTGAGCGGGTCGTCTCTGCCCTTTATCCCCTGCCTCCTGGCTCTGAGTGTGCTGTGTGCGTTTGGCTCACACGACAATTTAGGCAATTGCTCGCCAATAGTTCTGTAGTCCTTACCCACGAAACCTTAATGGTTGTTGTGATGGCAAAGGTGTGTGGGGCAGGGAGAGGTCTGTGAGATAATAAGAAAAAACATTCAGGTCCCAGGCGCGGTGGTGGTGCCTGCCTCTGATATCGGCACTTGGGGGACTGAAGCAGGTGGCGGTGAGTTCAGGTTTAGCCTGGACAAAGTAGCAAGATCAGACTGGGTCATGTAGTTAAGAACCGGTTTCCCTCACGTCCCCTCAAAGGCAAAACCAAATCAAAACAATGTTTAATCTTTTATTTTTTTTAAGATTTATTTATTTATTATTATATATACAGGGCTCTGCCTGCATATACACCTGCAGGCCAGAGGAGGGATCACATTACAGGTGGTTGTGAGCCACCATGTGGTTGCTGGGAATTGAACTCATGACCTCTGGAAGAGCAGTCAGCGCTCTTAACCGCTGAGCCACCTTAGTCCTACATCCCTAGCTTAGGCCTCCCAAACCTCAGTTTTCCGAGTAATAACACTGTCTACAGCCAGCTGCGTCTGAGTTTATGTCCCCGAGGTGACAGAGGCTGGGCCTCTAAAAAGCCGGTTACCGGAAAGACCAAATAACTAAAGGGACAGAGACTGGGAAGAAGTTATTGGGATTAAATTCTAAAAACTTTTGCATGAAAGGAGATTGGCGACACCGCTGCCTGTAATTGGAGTCCGAAGCCGGGGTCCTGTGGGGCCTGATGCCTCTCTGCTCGGTGTCAGAGTTGAATCACTAGACACCCAGGTGCTGTATGGCGACAAATGGCCGCCCACACATACAAGGTCAGGAATATTGTAGGCCACAGCAGAAGGGCCTCGAAGCACCCTCTCCAGGCGTTTCTAGCTTCTAGTGACTAATCTCTCTCATTCCCAGTGGCCCCCAGCTGGTACCCAGACATTCACCGTTCACCCAGGTCGTCATCACATCGGGATGCGAAATCTTTTTTTTTCCCTTTTTCTTTCTTTCTTTCTTTTTTGAGAGAGGGTTTCTCTTTTTTTTTTTTTTTTTTCTGGTTTTTTTTCGAGACAGGGTTTCTCTGTGTAGCCTTGGCTGTTCTGGACTCACTTTGTAGACCAGGCTGGCCTCGAACTCACAGTGATCTGCCTGCCTCTGCCTCCCGAGTGCTGGGATTTAAGGTGTGCGCCACCACCGCCCGGCTGCGAAATCTTTTTTCTTTTCTGCATCACATGGCTCTGTGTACCCACACGGACAGAAGAAGGACAGCATCCCCCAGGCAGCGTGGCGTTCACTGGAGGGAGGCAGGCACACCTCTGTCACAAGCCCACCCTCCTAGAGTGTCACCCCACAGCACAGGAAGCTTATCAGAGGGTTTCCTCTAAGCACAGGTTTTCTATTGTCCTTTAAAGGTGGTGTTTTGCTAAATAACATATCCCAGGCTAGACCAGATCTCACTATCACCTTACCTCGGCTCCCCCAGTGCTGGCGTTACAGCTGTGTGCTGCCGTACTCAGCCATACATGGGTTTTCCCAGGATGAAATCTAAAATGAAAGGACTCCTTCCTCTCTTCCTCTCTTCCTTTCCTAGTGGTGCTGGAGACCGAGCCCTGGGCCTGTGCATGCTCGGGAAAGGCTGGCTGTACCCCTGAGCTACACATTTCTCTTCCATTATGTGGGCTCCCATGGCGCCTTCCTAGGGGCTCTCCTGTCTCTGCTCTGGGACCCCGTCTGCCACCTCCCATCAGACCAGATCTACAATTGACACAGGCAACAACATATTCCCTGTCAGGGTGACGGGGTGCGTACAGCTAGCTCACCCTGGGGGAGGGGGTGCCACAGTCCTCTCAGTTTACCCAGCCGCCCCATGGCCTATTTCACGGAGACATGAAGGAGGGTGCACAGAGCTGGCTGGTGACCTGCAGAGAGGGGACCGGTCTTTTTTCATTTTTTTTGTCAGTGGGCGGGCTGGGGTGGGGGTCATCTGCTGCTGAAGGTTCATCCTGGGGGCATAAAGATCAGAGAGGTGGAGAGTTGCAGGTGACATTCTAGCCAGGAGGCTGCTGGGTGCTTGGGTAGCATCCATCATAGGGTAGCATCCGTCGCTGGTCTCCTCTCACTGAGCACGTGGGAGAGGCACACTTAGCAAAGGGGTTTCTCTTGTTCTTTTGTTTTGTTTTGTTTTTTGGGTTTTTTGGTTTTTTGAGACAGGGTTTCTCTGTGTAGCCTCAACTGTCCTAGACTTGCTTTGTAGACCAGGCTGGTCTCGAACTCACGGTGATCCGCTTACCTCTGCCTCCCAAGTGCTGGGATTAAAGATGTGCACCACCACCGCTCAGCTTTCCTCTTGTTCTTATTGCAGGCCTCCCTTCTGCCCACAGTCTGTCCTTTACCCTCAACTCCAGATGTCCTCAACTCTCCTTTTCTATGGTCCGAAGCTGTAATCTTTTATATGGCTCTTATCTGTGCTTTTAATGTAATATTTTTAGCTAAAAACAACAAAAACATATGTATGTGCACGCGCATGTGTGGTGTGTGTGTGCTGTGTGCATGTGTGTTGTGTGTGGTGTGCATGTGCATGTGTGCGTATGTGTGCGGGGTGTTTGTGCATGTGCATGTGTGCTGTGAGCACGCGTGTGTGAGTGTGCGTGTGTGCACCAGTGTGTGTGCATGTGTGTGTGTGTGCATTGTGTGCGCATGTGTAAGTGCATGTGCATGTGTGGTGTGCATGTGTGTGCGTGCGCATGTGTGTGGGGTGTTTGTACGTGTGCGCGAGTGTGTGTGTGTGTGGGTATTTGTGCGTGTGTGGTGTGCGTGTGTGCGAGTGTGTATGTGTGTGTGTTTCACTGGTTTGAACCCGAAGCCTAAGACACGCAAAGGCAAGTGCTCTCCCACCGGGCTGCATCCTAGCCCCCATCTCTGCTTCTACAGCATCCTGGGCAGGGTGGCCCTGCGAGAGTGGGTGCAGTGGGTTGACTGTTGCTGCCCCCTTCTCCCTGTGCCAGGCTTCTGCAGGGTGATAGGTATTGCATACACTTCGTCTTTAATCCCCATAACAAAAGGAGTTGAGGCTGGTATCCGAATTTTAAAGATTAGCAACCAGTCATTAAGGATCCACTCAGCGTCATTTAGAAATTAATGGTGGAACCGGAGTCGGACTCCTATTTAGCATCTGCCAACATTGTAGTTTCCATGGAGCTTGGGTGCCTTATGTTAAAGCCTCTTGCAAACACATTATTATCTGTCCCCTTACTCTTGCTCTCTCTCATCGACCTATTGATCTATTATCTATTTATGATTTATCTGCATGCCTATCCATCTGTAATCTTTCTACGTATCAACTGATTTATCGATCAGTCATCTGTTCATCTTTTTTTTTGTGTGTGTGACAGGGTTTCTCTGTGTAGCCTTGGCTGTCCTGGACTCACTTTGTAGACCAGGCTGGCCTCAAAGTCACAGAGATCCACCTGCCTCTGCCTCCTGAGTGCTGGGATTAAAGGTGTGTGCCATCATTCCTAGTCTTTTTTTTTTTTTTTTTTTTTTTTTTTTTTTAAGACAGAATCTCACTTTAGCATAGGCAGATCTTGAACTCATTTTGTATCCAGCCTAGCCTTGAACTGGAGATCTTCCTGCCTCGGCTTCCTGTGTACTGGGATTAAAAACACATGCCACCATGTCAAGCAAAGAAACTTTAAAATATTTAGTCTCCCCTATCCCCCACATTAAAAAAAAAAAAGATGGATCATTTCTGTGTAGCCCAGGCTGGCCTTGAGTTTGTGATCTTGCCTCAGCCTTCCCAGACCTGGGGTTGTAAGTGTATGCCACCATGTTCAGCTCTGCCTCTTCTTTGTAACATGGATGACATGGTCTTTGGGCCACCATGCTTGGCTCCGCCTCTTCTTTGTAACATGGATGACATCATCGTCTTTGGGACCTGGTTCTTCCAGTGCTGTCCCTTGTGAAGATTTAACCACACTCAGTAGAAGATGAATCAGGTATGAAAAATGCAGATTCTGTGACAGGGGAGGTGCCTGCTTTGGGGTCCCATGCATCAAAGTGTTACCCCTCCCTATGATGCTCCCTTGCTTCTTCATAGGTGCAGATGCTGGGGTGCAGGCTGAGATCCTGGGGTGCATGCTGAGACCCTGGGGACCATCCTCAGATCCTGGGATCCATGCTCAGACCCTGGAGTGCATGCTGAGACCCTGGGGTCCATGCTCAGATCCTGGGGTCCATGCTCAGATCCCAGAGGACAGGCTCGGATCCCGGAGGCATAGTCTTTACCTATGTCCCAGGCTTGAAGAAAGAACAAGTAGGTGATTTTCCAGGATTTTAAGATTCCCAGATATACACCAAGGCCTTGCTGACTTGAGAGCCTATGGGATGAATTGCCCAAAGAGGATTCAGCACTTTGAGGGCTTCTGGTTAGAGTCCCAGGGTCACAGTGGTGGTCCTGATTGGGTTGTTCCCTTGCATACTGCCACAATTTGTGCCAACAATACAAACCTAGACACACATGGGAAGAGAGAAGCTGCGTTGAGGACCTGCCTCCGTCAGGGTGGCCTGTGGGTGTATCTATGAGGGATTGTCCTGATTGATGATTGATGGGTGTGGGGGAGGCACTGTGGGTGGTGCCATGCCTGTGCAGGTGGGTTTTGACTATGTGAGAAAGGTAGCTGAGCGAGCCAGTAAGCAGTGTTCCTCGGTGGTCTCCCTCAGTTCCTGCTTCCGGGGTCCCACCTTGACTTCCTGCCTTGGTTTCCTTCCATAGTGGACTGTAATCTGTCAGCCAGACACACCCCCTTTCTAACCCAATTCGGTTTCGGTCAATGTTTATCCCAGGAACCTGGAAGCAAACTAGGATGCGTGCCTTGCATCCTTTAAAGGTGAAGAGTTGACGGTGAAGACGGACGCGTGATGGCTGTGTGCGTTGGCGTGTGTCTTTGTGGACTCTGTGTGGCTGAACGTGTGTTGACAATGTTGGAATGAGGCGGGTTCCAAAGCAACAGCATTGATGTGAGAGTGTTCGCGGAGGCGAGGGAGGAAGGGGCTATTGCTGGGCTTCCAGCCAGCTCTGCTGTCCCGGGTTCACACTCCCCGACAGCCTGTGAAGGCAGCGCTTATGGTAGGGATCAGGCGTCTCTGTGCTGGGGCGCAGTCTGCGAGGAATCCGAGGCCTCGATGACTTGCTGGAGTCCTCCTGGCACATCTCTGAGCTGCGGGAGGCTGCCAGATCACTGCCTCCCAGACGAATGTGCGAGCGAGAGAGCGCTCGAACTCAACCCAGAAGAGCTTTAAAAAAATTATATATATATATTCTCCAAGGCAAATCTTGAGAGAATAAGGGGGAAATGCTTTTTGTGGATTATTATTTCCCCTTCTGGAAGCTACCAGAAATTTTCATTTGAGCTAAACCTGCTAGAGTGCCCTGCTCTGTCTCCTTCCTGCACCTTCCTGAGGTCTGAGGTTTTTGGGTTGAGCTGCTGCCAGGAGCAGAAGCAGCAGAGTTAGCCCCGAGTACCCACCTACTGGCTTTTGGGTCTCAGGAAGGTTATTCATTTATATCGCCCCAAATCCACCAGGAGCCCCAATTACCACCACATTAATACCTAGAAAGACCAAGGCTAGTATTTATAGCTCAAAATAAACAGTACAAAAATCCCAGCATCTTATGATCTTTAAATGAAACCGAGGCAGATAATTTACGGTCTTAAGTGACGGTCTGAAGACGCAGACCCCAGCGGAGCTGCACAAGGCGGTGGGGGCCGGTTCTCAGAAATCCCCAGCATCCATTGCAGGTTTATTAAGCATGGGAACCAGACAGCACTGTCGGCCTAGTGTGGATATTTGAATATCAGTTTTCGCTTTCTTACATTTGACCCAACGCAGTATTTTCTTACAGAGCTGTGGCGCTGGGAGTTTCTGATGAAATCCCACCGGGAGAGGCACAATTATGAATTTCTTGCCACAAGCATCCCTTTGTCCTTGCGATTAGCGGAAGTGAAGACACTCACCCTGGGAAAAATAGTGCTGATGTAGGTTCTCTTGAGTTTGGCTCTTTATATTCGTAGAACCATATTTGTAGATTAAAACAAACAAACAAACAAAAAACCTTGGTCTCCTCACTGAGCTCATAAGCTCAGCATTATAAACAGCAAGGCATTGACTTTAGGATAACGATTGTTTTAGCAGGAATCTGCTCTGGTAGATACTCTGAGAATATTTCATACTTATCATTTAAAAAAAGAAACCTCTAAGGTTATGTCCACATAACTCCCAAACATATTCTCATTTCAGTAGAAAAGTTTAAAAGAGAAAAAGCAATTAATGAGCCACCTCATGGTGTAGAGATAGAAATATCTAGATAATCATGCTCATGTTTGATTTGGCTTGATTGATTAATTAATTAAACATTTATCGAGCCTGGACAGCGCTAGCTGCTGCTTTGCTGCGTCTTATAGTCGGGGACCTGAAAGGTAATTTGCAAACGTTGGTCTTTCCTGCAAAGAACCCTGGGAGAGAAAATCCTGACGACCAATCACCCTCAGCAGTGCAGGTGGGAAGGGCCTCTCTCTCATGTCCTCTGCCTTTAAACTGTGCCCCTGAGTGTCACAGGTGGAATGCTGGGTCGTGGTAGTGTGGGCCATCAGGTCTCTGTATGTGCCTGCGTGGGGAGGACGTGAACATATGCGTGCGTGTGTGTGTGTGCGCGCGCGCATGCACTCGCTCATGGATATTTGTGTGTGCATACATGAGGGCTGTGTAGATCCGGAGCAGGGGCAGGAGTCCTGCTTCTGCCATCGGGGGGATGTTGGTGGGTATGGCATTGTCAGATGCACATGTCCTCTGATGTAGCCATTTCTCAGGGGACTATCTTAAAACAACGTAACCCAGTGCCCGTGATGCTAATACTTATTTCATTGTTTATTCATCAACTATGTAACGAGCTTTTGCTGCATCCCAGGGAGTGTTCGGGGCAGGGGCGTGGGGTGGGGGCGGGGGTGAGGGCGGGGGTAGGGATGAGGGCACGGGGTGAGGGCCGGGGCGCCAGGTGGGGGTGGGGGCGGGGGTGAGGGCAGGGGTGGGGGTAGGAGCGGGAGTGGGGGTGAGAACAGGGGTTGGGATGGGTGGAGGTGGGGGTGAGGACAGGGGTGGGGGCAGGGGTGGGGGTGAGGGCAAGGGGGGGGGGGGGGGTGGGCTCAGGAAAGAACAGTGAACGAAGACAGATTGGTTTTCGCTGTCCAGTTAGCTTGCATTCTAAGATGGGAGGCAGATGAAGAGCACGGGGCTACAGAGCAGCTAGCCCCTTCTTTCAGGTGAGGTCGCTGTGAGGAAGTCAGGTTTGAAGAAGCCAGCCCCTCACCGGGTGTCCTAGTTTGCTTTCTAAAGCTGCCATACACACCACGACCAACAGCAACACCTCTGAGGAAGGGAAGTTGGGGCAGGAATTTAAGGCAGGTCCCGGGAGGCAGGAACCGAAGCCCAAGCCGTGGAGGAGTGCTGCTTACTGGCTTCCTCTCCATGGCCTGCTCAGTTGGCTTTCTCATACAACCTAGGATCACCTGCTGTTTTCCACGGGGGTGGGGGAGGGGGGAAGAGGGGAGGAGAGAAGGAGGGAGGGGGGAGGGGGACTGGGCCCTTCCTCATCAACCATTATTCAAGAAAAGCTCCACAGATTTGCCTTCAGGCATCTAATGAAGGCAATCTCTCAACTGAGGTTCCTCCTTTGAAGATGTCTAGGCGAAGAGACACCAAGTCCGAGGCAACTTCCGGAAGAGTTTATTGAGTGCTTCCGGTTCCGGTTTCGGAGGGCGAGCTCCTGTTCATCTGCAGCGGCGGTGAGCTTACAGCCTCACATGCAAGGAGGAGGCAGAGACAGCTAGCTCCGAACGGCCCCTACGCCCACTCCCCAGTAACTCATCTCCTCTGTTATTGACATACTCTCTAATTCTTCCAAAGAGTTCTACCGATGGAGGATCAAGAATTTAAATATATGAGCTTATGGGGACCATTCTCAGGGACTCACCACACCGGATGTGTCTAGGCTTGTGTCATGTTGACCAAAACAAACAAACAAACAAAAAAAACCCAAAACAAAACAAAAAACAAAAAACAACCCAGCCAACAGACAACAAAAATCATCATTGCTTTGCTCTTGGACTTCCAAGCCTCCGGGACTGTGAGAAGTGGGTGTCAGTCTTTCATAAACTACCCAGTTTATGCTATTTTGCTATAGGGTTTTGCTGGGTGGACTTGTGATACATGTCCAAGGGCACATTGTTTCGTTGCCAAGCGCCTGCAATCTTCTGGCCACACCAGGATCATGGAATCACATCCTCCCTTCCACCAGGTACTGCACCTCTGTGCTGAGACATGCACATCCCATCCCCAGCATCTGCAGTCAGGTGGGATGGTACCCAAGGCACTCACCTGCTTCTTGGCCCACTGAGGATACTTGTGACATGGGCACAGCTGCATGGCTGGAAGAGGTTGTCTCCGGGTAGAGAGGCAGGGACTCGAGGCACCCTGGGCTCAGGACTCAACTGTAGAATCTACTGTTTTGTCAGCTCTGTCAGGATGCCTTCCTGTGAGCTGTCTGGGGTGCTGCACCTGCAGACTCTTCCTTCAACTGACCTTTGGACACCCCAATGCTCTACCTCTCCTTTCCTGCTTTATGCCCAGATTCCAGAGTGTCTGTGGACAGTTGTGAGCCTGGAGGATGCTAGCAACATGTGTATTAGCCAGACCAGGGGAAGGTGTGGCAAGGAAGACATCAGACTTTATGGGCACATAGTAGGAAAAATAAAACACAAAGGAGGTTCTCTGCATCTGGCCTGTGTGAGAGGCCTCCAGAATCCACAGCTAGGCAGGTGGGTAAGGGCGTTTCCTGGTGCTGTGCTGGAAAACCTGGAAGCAGAGGTGTCTTCCACCAGAGGAAAGAGGGAATGAGAGATGTCAGGGAGGCATCACCAAAGGAACAGAGTCATTACTTAGTGAGTGACCTCTAATAATGGACAAATAACTCCATGTCAGAGCTAAATATAGATTCAAATTTAACCTCTTTAATACCATACTGGTCTTTGCCTCTAGCATATAGGTAAAAGAGACACACCAAAACAACCGTAGCTACGATGGTTTGTTAATAGGTAACCCAATATCAAAAGAAGGAATTAGGTTTGGCATGGTGGCACTTTTCTTTAATCCCAGTCCCCTGGAGACAGAGGCAGGTAGATGTCTCTGAATTCCAGGCCAGCCTGGTCTACGTAGTGAGTTCTAGGCCAGCCTGGTCTACCTAGTGAGTTCTAGGCCAGCCTGGTTTACCTAATGAGTTCTAGGCCAGCCTGGTCTACCTAGTGAATTCTAGGCCAGCCTGGTCTACATAGTGGGTTCCAAGGCAGCCTGGTCTACAGAGTGGGTTCCAGGGCAGCCTGGTCTACCTAGTGGGTTCCAAGGCAGCCTGGTCTACATAGTGGGTTCCAAGGCAGCCTGGTCTACATAGTGGGTTCCAAGGCAGCCTGGTCTACATAGCGGGTTCCAGGAGCTACATAAATGAGACCCTGTCTCAAAAACTTGAAGTGTAAAAAAAAAACAAAAACCTCTTAAAAAGAATTGAAGTGTGGAGATCTTATTTAAGAGAGGAGAAAGAAAGGACAGAGAAGCAACAAAACAATTACACAGTCAGCAAAGTGGCAATCGTCCTGTCTGGCGATCCTCTCCTTAAGTGAAAATGGATTAAATCCACCAATCAGAAGATGCAGAGTGGCTGAATGGATATTTGAAACAAAATCAAGTCACGCTGAATTTTATGTTACCCTTAAGAGACCCAAGTTAGCTTTAAAGGCGTACGGAATCTGAAAGTAAGATGAGGAGCCGGGCATTGTGGGTACACCCAGCCTCCCAGCACTTGGGGGACCGGGCAGAAGGATCAGTGATCACGGCTGAGCCGTTTGAGGCCAGGCTGAGCCATACAGTAAGTTTTGAAACTAGTATAAGAGGCAAAGAAAGTGATTGTGGTGTAATAAAGGAGACCATCAAGACTTTAGGACAATTGTAAATATATATCATACCCAGCAACGGTGTGCCTACACATATAAGGACACATGCCAACAGATCGGATGGGAGAAGTGGGCCACAGCACAACGATGGTGACAGACTTCGTTACGCAATTCCAGCCATCGGAGGAGCACCTGGGTGAAAAATCACTAAAAGCTGTGGTTGGATTTAAGTCACACATTAGACCACATGGACCTAACAGACATGGCTGGAGCTTTGTGCCCTGTGACAATTGGCTACACATGCTTCTGAGTCAGACATGGATGCTCGCCAGGGTGCTTGGGCCACGAAAGACGTCCTTAGCAATATAAGAAGATGGAAGGTGTTTGAAAAACCTTTTTTTTTTTTTTATTATTACAATGGTGTGTGGTATAACTAGGAATTAGTCTCAGAAACAAAGCTGGAAGAAAGTCATAAATAAAAACAGAACAGTCTTAGTTACTGTTCTGTTGCCGTGAAGAGACACCATGACCAAAGCAACACTTAGGAAAGAAAGCATTTAACTGTGGCGAGGGGCGGGGTGGTGGGGGCGGGGCGAGCAGGGCCTGACTTACAATTTTAGAAGGTTAGTTTACAATTGTGGTGGGAAGCAGACAGGTGTGGCACTGGAAAAGTAGCAGAGAGCTTTACATCCTGATCCCCAGGCATCAGGCAGAGAGAGTGACACTGGGCTGCCGTGGGGTTCTGAAATCTCAAAGTGCTCCCCTCTAGATCCCCCGTGGCTCGCCCCACGCCCCCCAACACATCTCCTCCAACAAGGCCACACCTCCTCCAACAAGGCCACACCTCTTCCACAAGGCCACACCTCTTCCTACAAGGCCACACCTCCTCCAACAAGGCCACACCTCCAAATGCTTTTCAAATGACCATGGATCAAATATTCAAACACATGAGCCCAAGGGGGCACTCTCATTCAGACTATCACATCTGGGAATGAAACAATGTAGCCTTAAACACGCGTCTTAAGTCCACCCCAGACAAAGTAGCATGAACCGGGCAACTACGGATAACTAATATCCATTTCTTTTTGTCCCGAAGTGTCTAAGGCCAAGGTAAAACTGATGCTTTTTTGTTGCCTAGTGAAATCCCTATTTCTTCAGACTCTGTTATTTTCCCACTGTGCCCTCACTTGGATGACGTAGGGTCTGTGGTTTCTATCAGGGCATCGATCCTGGTTGCCTTCCGGACTTAATTACCTTAATTCAACTTAATTAGGTCCGTCTCCTAATAACATCACCTTCAGGGGGGTTGTGTCATAAGCATTCAGCCAATGGCAACAAACAATTGTTTTAAAGAACCAAAGGAGAAATTAAGTGCCAAGACAGGGCTGCAGGCTGCAGCGGCAAGAGGTGCACACTGATCTTCTAGAGGACCCGAGTTCAATTCCGCGGCAACCATGCTGGCCAGCTTACAACTGCCTGTAAGGAAGCTCCAGAGGGATCTGATGCCTCTGGCCTCCTTGAACATTTGCACACACACACGCGCGTGTGCACGTGCACCACACACACGCGCGTGTGCGCGTGCACCACACACGCACACACGTGTGTGCACCCCCCACGTGTGCGCATGCAAATGCAAGCACAAACTCGGCCTGACAACCTGATTTTGATTCCCAGTATCCAGAGATGGCAGAAGAGAACTGCAAGGTCTGTGTTTTCCATGTACATGCTGTGGTCAATGCGTGGCCCTCCAACAGGCACAAGCAAGCAAACAAATAAATGTAATTTCTTTTTAAAGAGAAAGATTTCAAACAACCCAATGTTATACCTCAAGGAGCTAGAAAAAGGACACCAATCAGAGGAGGTAGAAGAAATTAAGATTAAAGCAGAAATAAATGAAATCACGTCCAGAAAACAAAAGACAACAGAAAAGGTCAATGAAATAAAAATCTTGCTTTTTAAAAAAAGTAAATCAAGTTGATTGTTGCTAGCTGTGCTGAGAGAAGGGGGAGACTTAAAATCAGAAGTAAAAAAGGAGACAGTAAAACAGATCCCACAGAAACATGGAAGATTACAAGAGAGTACTGTGTATGGCCCGTCATAGGCAAAAAACTGGGGAACTCACAGTAAGCGAATAATTTACCAATTTCTACAGTGTACTAAGAATGAGTTATGAAGAAATAGAAACTATGAACAGAGAAATAACAAATAAGGAAATTGAATTTAAAGTATAACAAATAAAAACAAAAAGCCCCAAATCTCCCAATAAAGAAAAACCCAGGGCCAAGGACAATACATGCAGTAAACTTCGAACCCCGACCCAGATCTAGCCAATGGACAGGACATTCTCCACAACTGAGTGGAGAGTGGGGTCTGACTTTCACACGAATTCTGGTGCCTCATATTTAACCATGTCCCCTGGATGGGGAGGCCTGGCAGCACTCAGAGGAAGGATAGCAGGCTACCAAGAAGAGACTTGATACCCTATGAGCATGTACAGGGGGAGGAGGTCCCCCTCAGTCACAGTCATAGGGGAGGGGAGTAAGGGGAAAGCGGGAAGGAGGGAGGAATGAAAGGATAGAAGGGATGGGATAACAATTGAGATGTAATATGAATAAATTAATAAAATATATTAAAAAAAAGAAAAGCCCAGGAGCAGATGGCTTTGCTGGTGAACTGTACTGAAGAGGTAAGAGCTCTGACGTTTGTTTCATGAGGCCAGCATTACCCTGTTCACAGAGCCAGACAATGACACTGTCAGAAAGGAAAAACCACTGACCAATATCTTCAAAATGAGATGCCAGAATCCTCCATAAAATCCCAGCCAGCTAAACTGAAGAGCACATTTCAATCACACACTGTGACCGAGTGGGTCAGGTCTCTGTAATGCAAGGTTGGGTCAATGTAGCAAAGCAATGACCAGGCCAGACCACACGAACAGAGCAAAGGATTAAAAACTGGGTCATTATCTCAGTTGATACGGGGAAAAAACAAAAGCAGAAACATTAAACAAAGCTTTAACGCCATTCCGTGAGAAAACACTCAAAACACTTGTGCATGGAACAGATACAGCACAGTGCACTCTAGCATGTCTGTGGCCAGTGTCACGGTCAAGGCGAGAAGTGGCAGCTGCTCATTAAAGGCAGGACCAGCCGGGGGCTTGGTGGCGCACGTTTTTAATCCCAGCACTCAGGAGGCAGAGGCAGGTGGATCGCTGTGAGTTCGAGGCCAGCCTGGTCTACAAAGCAAGTCCAGGACAGCCAAGGCTACACAGAGAAACCCTGTCTCGAAAAATCAAAATAAATAAAAAAAATAAAAATAAAGGCAGGACCAAAATGACAATGTCTGCTCTAGCCACTTCTCTTCTGGGTAGAATGATCACCCAATAAAATGCTCTAAAAGACACCGAGAGGAGAGAACAAATTGTCTCTACTTGCAGATGACATGGTCTTATAGAATACTGGGGACACCACTCTATCCTGTTAGAATTAGTACATAAATATGGTACAGTTACGTGGTAGAAAACAAATACACGAAAAGTAGTTTTCCATACACTATCGACTGACTACTCCCGCGCCCTCAAAGTTAAAAAGTGTGATGTGGCATGCCGTTAACCCCCCACCCCGCACTGGGATTTCCATGAGTTCTAGGCCAGCCAGGGCTACATAGTAAGAGTCTGTCTACAAACAAACAAACAAAGCAAGAGACTTACTTACAGCCCTGTGGGTGACTTGAGGGCAGCTGATTGGCTAAAAAAAAAAAAAAAAAAAAAAAAAAAAAAAAAAAAATTTCTCTCTCACTTATTAATCATGCTTGTCAGGGCAGGATGAGGTGCCTGGGGAAGTGAGGTAGGTTACAGGGCTCCCATGAGCCTCCCTCCCACTCTCCAAGAGGGGCGGTTAGTCGTCCCACATGCCTTAGAAAGGCGCAGTTCTGTTTATTTCGTCGTCGTGACTGTATGCCCAGGGCTTCTGTGTGTCCCCGCAGGTGCTCTGCCTCCATGCGGTGATGTTCGTGTCAAGCCCGGAGGGGAAAAGATATTCTGGGTAAGTATGTGCTCAAAGGCAGTGAGGTGACCCCTCACATGGCGATACGGGCACCCTCCCTGCCCCGTGTGCACTGCGGTGCAATCTGTGAGTCTGTCCACAGCTCTCCCTCTCCCTCCCTCCCTCACGCACATGCTCCTCTTCTTTGTCCCACCCCCTTTCTATACAAACACACACATATGCACACATGTATGCACATACAAAGAGACTAGACCCAGCCTTTATAAAGCCGACTGTCACTCATCAGTGTGAACCCAGAGGGCAGGGCACTAAAACGAAATAAACCACGCACACAGAAGTAAACACTGTATAATCTGACTAGATGCGGAGCCTAAAACAGAGAGAGCGCTTTCAGGAGCGAGGGGGCGTGGGCGTACAGGGGAGAGAGTCTGGTCTAATGGTGCGAAGTTTCATCTGTGTCGAGTAAGCCCTGGAGATCTGGTGGGCGGCATGGCAACTTGGTGCATCATAGCTTTGACACTTACTGAGGGAGCAGATTACAAATGGCCCTTTTGTTCGTTTGAGACACTATATAGCCCTGGCTGTTCTGGAACTCGGTACTCACTGTGTGGAGTAGGCTGGCCTCCAACTCACAGAGATTTGCTGGCTTCTGCCGGGATTAAAGGCATGCACCACTATGATGCCTAGCCTTGTATTCTCTCTCTCTCTCTCTCTCTTTCTCACACACACACACCCCTATACTGCATAAGGTGATAGGTACGTTAGCTAACTTGATGGTTATGGTAACCTGATTCCGTATCAGGTCTCCACATCTCGGATCCAGCCAACTGTGGGTAGTGGGGGAAAAAATGCATCTTGACTAGAAAAATGTGAGCATTTTTTTTCTTGTCATCCACCGAAGACAACATCCATTGATATTCCATGAAGCTCTGCATTATGTTGACGACTTAAATGATTCAGGAGGATTGTTAAAGTTATGTGCAAATACTGGGTGTCCTATCCTTGGGAGTCATGGAGCTAATCCCTACAGACACCAAAGGAGGATGTCCCATATATGGCAAGTCATTACACAGTATTCCTTAATGCGTGCTGTTTTTGTTTGTTTTTGTTTTGAGAGAGGATTTCTCTGTGAGGCCCTGGCTGTCCTGGTCTCTCTGTAGACCAAGCTGGCCTTGAACTCACAGAGATCTGCCTGCCTCTGCCTCCCAGAGAGACACCTCTTTCCACCTCCTGGGGCTGCCTTACAGTAGAGTCAGATCGCAGTTTTGCAGAAGGGATGGGGATGGTGTTAGTAGCACGGAGAATAGTCTTGGAAAACCGTGGTCAGGTCCACAGCCCTTCTCTCTCCGGCCTTTGTAGACAAGCCCACCGCCTGCTGACTTGAAGGATATAGGATGCTGTTCTCCGGGAGTCTGCATCCAAGGCATCAAGTGGGCGGAGTCTTAGATGTGCTGACTGTGGTCATTATAAATAGCTGCAAGCCCAAGGGTGAAGACCAAGCTGTTTTATTTCTAGAAAGTCTGGTATGTGATCTCTCTGTCTGTCCATCTGTCCATCCATCCATCTGACCATCCACCCACCCATCTACCCCTGCATCTATGCATCTCTCTGTAACACACACACACACACACACACACACACACACACACACACACACACACACACACGAATATTTGTGTGGAGGATGTATGGGGGTTAAACATAGTTCTTCCATTGGCTTATATCCCCCGCCCTAATAAATACATTTAAAATGGTTTTTATTTTATGTGTATGAGTGTTTTACCTGCATCTATGTCTGTGCATCCTGTACATGCCTGGTGTCCTTAGAGGCCAGAAGAGGACATCAGATATCCCCCAAAACAGGAGTTACAGACAGTTGTGGGCTGCCATGGAGATGCTGGGAATCAAAACTGGGTCCTCTACATAAACAAATATTCTTAACCACTGAGCCATCATCTCTCCAGCTCCCACAGTGAGCACTTTTTGAATGACTTAGCGGGTTTTGTTTTGTTTTTGTTTTTTGTTTTGTTTTTCGAGACAGGGTATCTCTATATAGTCTTGGCTGTCCTGGACTTGCTTTGTAGACCAGGCTGGCCTCGAACTCACAGCGATCCACCTGCCTCTGCCTCCCAGGTGCTGGGATTAAAGGTGTGCGCCACCACTGCCTGGCTGACTTAGTGGTCTTTTAATGTCTTCTCCACTCAGAGTTCCCTCTCCATTTCCCTCCCTCCCTCCCTCCTTTCCTTCCTTCCTTCCTTCCTTCTCTCTCGCTGTCTCTCTCTCTGTCTCTCTTTCCCTCTCTCTCTCTCTCCCTCTCTCTCTGTCTCTGTCTCTCTCTCTCTCATCTTTGGTATTTGAAATGAAGCTGTCTGACCTCTGTAGTGTCTGGGTCCTGCTTGACTCTGCCATAACAATTTAGTAGGAAAGGCCCGTTCCATCTCTTAACACAGCATTCTTCCCAGGGACTGGTGTTGCATAGACCATGGACCATCGTGGTGTGCTTACCCAGCAAGAAAGCACAACCATGCTGTTTATTTTTATTTTTATTTTTAATGATTGACTGTGTCCCTTTAGCTTGGGTTGCTGGCTTGTCCTGGAAACTGCAGGTGTCCTCAGCTGGAGCCGGAGACGGCCACTGCCCTGTCAGCCTGCAGGACAGAACTGACAGCGTCACCGCGTCTGGATCCAACTTTGGAAAGATTCGATTTTTCCTAATTCCCCTCCAGGTCCTGAAGGGAGCCAGTGACTGATTAGTTCCAGAATAGTCATGTGCTGGTTGTATTTATAGCACTAATTAATTAATACAGGTAAAGAGCTCGGAAGATAAAGTGCTCCGACAGAGCAGTGTCTTAAAATGACGATTAACACTCAGGCTGGGGACCTTCGAATGCGAACGTATGGGGGTGGGTGGGGGTGGGAAATGTGCCTTCCCAGGTGGAGCCTTTTAAAAAGCAGCCACTTGATGACGGAAGACATAAATTAACGGGAGGAAGCAGAGCTCGGTCGGTGACAGACTGTCGTCAGAACCCTTCCCCGTTTGGTTTCCATTTAAATCGACACATATGGCGAGGGGTTGTTTAAGGGTTTCAGGCATCCATGGATGCTCTTGAGGGAATATGGATGCCGCAATTCAAGTGAACGCAGGGGATGGGGCCCTGCTTCTCAGCAGCGGGAGAAGCAAGCAGTACTCAGGTCTGCTGGGGCCAGAGGGCTCAGAGATGAAAGGCTGGCCTCACCACACTGCGTTCAGGTGGGGATAAAGAGGCCCCCCTCAGATGTGCTGTGCTGATGTGAGTTCAACATTCTGTTGCTGTGGGGTGGGGTGGGGGGCGTGGAAAGCCCACTCTGACCTGAAGCGACTTGGGGAAGAAAGGTTTTGTTTCAGGGTCCGGTCCATCATGAGGCAAGCTGGACGCAGGAACCACAGAGGAATGCTGTTCACCAGCTCACTCCCTGCTTTCTGCTTTCACAGCCTGGGGGATGGTGCTGCCCACAGTGGGCTGGGCCCTAACACATCGTTTATCAATGAAGATATTCTCACAGTCATGGTCACAGGCCAATCCCATCAGGACTGTTCCTCCATTAAAGTTCCATCTCCCCAGCTGACTCTGGGCCATGTCAGGTTGACACTGAGGACTAACATAGACCACACGTCTGGGAGGACGTGGTGGCACACAGGCCCTGTCTAGGCGCCGGTGATCAGGTGGCTGGCTGCACTAACTGTTCCTGCAGAGATGTGAAAAAAACAAACAAAAAACGTCTGTTCGCCCAAGATAGGGCACCCATCACACACCCAAACAATGTTTCACCTAGGTCTAGCTTAGCCAACTGGTGACTTTGTTCGACTTTACCTACAGGAGAATGAACAAGGAGTTGCTAATCAGAGTTGCCTGGTTAGTTCTGTCATTTTGTCACAGAGTGGAGTCACCTGGAAAAAGGGAACCACACTTAAGGAAATGCCCCCATCAGACTGGCCTGTGAGGTGTTTTCTCGATTAATGACTGACGCGAGAGGGCCTAGCCCACTGTGGGTTGTGCCTCCCCTGGGCAAGTAGTCCTATGTTGTAGGAGAAAGCGGACTGAGCAGGTCAGGAGAGCAAGCCAGCTGAGCAAGCCAGCTAGCCTCACTCACTCCTCCATGGTCTGCACGTGAGTCTCTGCCTCCAGCTTGCTTCCTTGAGTTACTGCCCTGATTTCCCTTGACTGTAACCAGCAACCCTTCCTGGAAGTTGGTTTGGTCAGTATTGTATCACAGCAACAGAAAAATCAAGCTAGGGCAGAAGCATTAGTGCATGCCACAGGTAAAAGCAAGTTTTCAGTTCTATGCTGTGCATCTTGTTTGTGATAGCTCCTGACCCTTCTGGCTTTAGAATCCAACTGGTGGCCTTGAGAGAACAGGAGCGCTTGCCCCTGCCCTGAGGAAAGCCAAATTAGTAGTTCTTCAGGCCTTTATTTCAACTGCTGGAGGAGGAATGTACTGGTTGCTAAGACAGAGCCTCTGGGTGGAGGGGGCAGAGGGAGTGTGATAAGCTCCCCACCCCCATTTTATGGTATTTGGGATTGAACTCAAATGCTTTCACATATCAGGCAATTGCTCTACCACTGAGCCACACCCCCTGTCCCTCACTGGGGGATTCTAGGCAGGGGCTCTATCACTGAGCCACACTCCAGCCCCTCACTGGGGGATTCTAGGCAGGGGCTCTACCACTGAGCCACACCCCAGCCCCTCACTGGGGGATTCTAGCCAGATGCTCTACCACTGAGCTACACCCCAGCCCCTCACTGGGAGATTCTAGGCAGGGGCTCTACCACTGAGCCACACTCCCAGCCCCTTACTGGTGCATTCTAGGCAGGTGCTTTACTACTGAGCCACCCCCCAACCCCTCACTGGGGGATTCTGGGCAGGTGCTCTGCCAATAAGTTCCATCAATCTTCTTTTATTTTGAGAATTCTTTGCTAAGCTGCCCAGGCAGATCTTGAACTTGCAATATTCAGCTTCAGTCTTCCAAGTAGCCAGGATAACAAGCCTGTGTCATCACACTGGCTGGTGCAAGCACTTTTGATGTTTCTTAGTAGCATACCCTGGGGCTGTGCCCATCTGTACCCATCAGGCTTTTTTTTGCTGACAGGCAACTGAAACTAACTCCAACACATTAGGAATGTACTGGAAGGCTTCCAGACAGCTCTGGAGAGGTTGGGGAGCCTGAAAGGAAAGGCCCGGGGAAAGGAGAGGAAGCGGGGCTGATTAAGACATCTGGGTAGAGCTGCAGATAATGGTAGACATCTGGCTACATTCCCCAAGTCCGCACCAAAGCTGGAATTAAAGGGCCCCTTCCCGGTATCACTTTCCGTGCAGCTCCAGGGTCCGCTCTTAAAGAGCTCTGGTGCTGTTCTAGCTTGCTTTCTGTTTGTGTGATAACACACTTTCTTACTAAAAGCAACTTGGGTTTCTTTCACCTTACAGGTCACAGCCCATCATAAAGGCAAAGCCATGGAAGGAACTCAAAGCACGAACTTAGAGGCAGGAACTGAGGCAGAGACCACAGAGGAGCGCTGCTTACTGGCTTGCACCCGGGCTTACTTCCAGCTTTCTTATTACAGCCCCCATCCCCACCCGCCTAGGGCATGGTGCCGCCCACAGTGGCCACGGCTTCCCGACAGCAATTGATAGTTAAGAAAAATGCCTCAGAGACATGGCCGCAGGCCGATCTATTATAGCCAGTTCTTCAACTGAGGCCCCTCCTCTCTGCCGTGTCAAGTTGGCAACTGAGATTCACCATCTCGGGGTGGGGGGGTGGGGGAGGCGGGTACCAAGCTCAGGTGAATGGTTGCCTCGTGGCTAGTGAAGGGAAATACATTAAAGAAAACTGAGACCTGAGAAGAGGTGACAACTGAATATTAAGCAGCCACGGTGGCAGATGAATCTTTGAACAAGGACGTCCTCCCTGCTTGAGGCCACATGACAGGCCAGAATGACCCCGTGTTATGCAGGGCCGTCCCTCTGAGCCAAACTATCACCATCTTAAAAATTTCACCAGGGTCTGCTCCTCATAGATCCTCATGGCAGCACTTGTTGACTGATGACTTTCTGTTTTGGAAGGAGGGTCCATGGGACCCGAGTGTCCAGCCACTCCTCTGAACCAGGTTTATGCAATTCTTCTCCACATGCATATGGCCTCAGGGGTTCGGGGAGGGGGACACTAGAGGATATAAGTGGGGAAAGGTGAAGGGAGGTACTCTCTCCACACAGCCACTGGGAAGCCATCATTCTTGCTGGGTGCAGACCTTCCACTGCGGCAGCCACCCATGCTTTTGCCCAAAGCTCCTTATCCACATATAACTCTGTAAAGAAGCCCAACAAACTCATTGTTTCCCCTGGTGAACTTTGGTGGACTGGTACCTTGGTTTGCTGTCGGGAGGAGGGGCAGACCATGCTTATGTCTTCCCCAGGAAGGGATTTTAGCGACATCCTGGTATTCCCATCATGCCCCTATTGCAAACTCTAGAACGGCATAGAAGGTCGGGTTCTAATTTGCTCTCCTCCATGGTCCAGGGTGTATATCAAGGCCCCAGCTCACAGGTATGTATCTTTTTCTCCCTGACTTCCTGGGTTCTCTGTCCTCTGCCTATGGGAGGGTCCTCGTGGGCGCCACTTCATATTGCGGTTTCCTCCAATCTTATCCATTCCCCCGAGTACACAAGGAGCTGTTGCTGGGGACTTCCAGAACCTTCCAGAACCTTCCCCACCTTCCCAAGTGAGGAAGAGCCAGCTGCATCTCAGTGCATGGCCTCATTTGCCCAAGAGGAATATGATTCTTGGCTAACTCTTTTCCTCATCCCAAACACCCAGTCCTTTAATATGTACCACTGATATGCTTACCCCATAAGAATGTTGGCAGATTTTTAAAGGCTCCTAAAAAGTCTTTCTTTTGCTTTTGGGTGATTGTTCTTCCACGAGGTCAGTGGTTCACCGGACGTCTTTTACAGTTCAGTGTCTGGTTTGTCTGAGACCCCATTATCAGCGGACTAGGGAATGAACAATGAACAAAATAGCCATTAGAAGGGCTGGCAAATCAACAGTCCACTGAGCCTTGCCCATGGTGCAGCGTCTTCACTGTGTGGAGCATAGTGTGGAGTTTCATTTCCTTAAACTTTCTTTGCAAAGCTCACTTCTTGGTGGCAAATGGCTCTGGACATCTCAGTCTAGACCCAGCACTGTGTTCTTCGGGTGCTCCGCTCTCGGGGAGATGTCTGGGGGTTTTGATTCAGTGCAGTAGTGTGGGTTCTCTTTGAGGCAAGGAGCTGACCTCATGGGACCTGTCTAAGATGATCTGTAGTCACATGTACTGTCATTGGGGTGGCGTAAAGCCTGGGGACAGGCTGTGGTTCTGTCACACAAACACCATGTCAACTGCCTTCTGCCTGTTGGCTCTGAACACTTCAAGTCTACCATCTCCTTCAGTGGCTGCTCAAAACCCACTACCTTCCTTTTCCTTGTTTGTTAGAATTGTGCTCATTACATGTAACATAAAACGGCTACATTAACCTTATACTTTAAAAGGAAAAATAGTGTACGTGTGTGTGTGTGTGTGTGTGTGTGTGTGTGTATGTGTGTGTGTGTGTGTGCAGGTGCATCCCCTGGGGTTGGACTTGCAGACGGTTGTGAGCTGCCCTGTATGGATGCTGAGAACTGAATTCTGGTCCTCTGCAAGAGCAGCAAATGCTTTTAACGTATGCCAGGTCCCACCATCTTCTCTAGACTGTGTCATGTTTTGACCGAAGCTCCGTTCTCATTAAACAGCCACTCCACACCCCAGCTCCTTGCAGCCACCATTCTACTGTCTGTCTGCATAAACTTGACTATGGCAACAACCCCCTAGGTGTGGGTTAGTGTTTTGTGATTGGCTAATATCACTTAATACAATGTCCTTGAGGCTCATCCATATAGCACATACCAGAATCATCTCCTTTTCCAGCCTGCGTAATATTCCATTGTATGGACATACTGTAGTTTATCCATCCCCCTGCCAATGGCTACTTGGGTTTACCTCTGCGCTATTGTGAGCAATGCTGCTGTGAGCATGTGGCATATATATATATATATTTATATATATAACCTTGCTATCTATTCTTTTAAGTATATACCCAGAAGAGGCATGGCTGTATTGGAAGGTAATTTTACTTTACATATTTTGAGGAATTGGTCTTTCCCATGGTGTCTGTGCCATTGCAAAGCTCATCCACAGTGCATTCTACCAGGTGTAAGGCGGCACACCACTGTGACTTTGATTTGCAGTGAGAAGTAATGGCCATCAATTCACCTGTGTGTTGCCATTTTATCTTTTCCTTTTTCTTTTTCTTTTTTTCTTTTTGGTGTTTTGAGACAGGGTTTTTCTGTGTTAGCCTTGGCTATCCTGGACTCACTTTGTACACCAGGCTGGTCTGGAACTCATAGAGATCTACCTGTCTCTGCCTCCCGAGTGCTGGGATTAAAGGTGTGCGCCACCACTACCCAGCCTGTGTTGGCCATTTTATAGGTCATACTCAGGGGGAAAAACTAGTTAATTCTTTTGCCTGCTTTTCAAAGTGGGCCATTGTTTGGAGTTCTTTGAAGGCTCTTCACAGATTAGTTGTTTTCAATTTTCTTCTATTATGTTTTTTTTCTTCTTCCTCCTCTTTCTTCTTTTTTTTTGTTTTTGTTTTTGTTTTTTTTCCTAAATGAGGTCTTTGTGTGTAATCCTGGCTGTCCTGGAATCACTCTGTAGACCAGGTTAGCCTTGAGCTCAGAGATCTACCTGCCCTGGCCTCCTGAGTGGCTGGCATTGAAGGCAGGTGCCACCATCCAGCTTTATTTATTTATCTTTCAATGCATTAGAATTTTACAACTAATTTTTAAATGGTGATTTATTTTTATTTTTTTGTTATAGAGGAGTTTATTTAATGAGCACGGGGGGGGGGGAGGGAGAAGGAAAGGGGGAGGGGTATCCCCGAGAGAGACAGAGAGACAGAGACAGAGACAGAGACAGAGGAAGAGAGAGAAGGGCGAGAGAGAGAAGGGAGGGGGGTAGAGAGTGATTAATGGTGGTTGATTGATTGCTTGATTGTGTATGAATATCACGGTGTGCATATGGAGGGCAGAGGACAACTTGGGGGAGTTGCCTCTCACTTTATAGCATGCAGGTTATGGGGGCTTGAACTCCAACCCCCCAGGTTTGGACACAAGTGCTCTAACTGGCTGAGCATCTCATTGACCCAAGGTTTAGAATTTGCACGCACTCCACGAATCTGTAGTTTCCTTTGCATCTTAGGTGTTTGCTAAATCCGTGCCCCGGAACTTATTTCCTTTTATTTTTCTTCTAAGAGTTTCATAGATTTTCGGTCTTTCTTATGCCAAAGCCTTTGGTGCGCGCCTTTTGCTGTTGTCAGAGGATGGTGGCGCTCCCCTCAGTGAGTGCTCCTGGAACTCCCATTGAAAGTCATGGAGTCTACAGACGCAAAGGGTTTACTCACGCTCTGTCTCTCCCCTAGTCCGGTGGTCCATGAGCTTATATTTGTATCTGTACCATCTTGTTTTAGTTCCTATAGCTTAGTGTAGGTTGTCACGTCAGGAAGGGTGATGCCTTCTCCTTGGTCTTTTTTTTCCACGATTGTCTTTGGCTGGAACTTTATCCAAGAGGCTTGTACTCAGAACTCAGTGGGACCGAGCCAAGTGGGGAGGTGCCCTGGGCACGGCATTTAAGGAGAAAACTTCTTGGGTGGGTGTGGGGGGCGGACAGCCACAGGTTCTCACCTTATTATATGACAACGCTTGGCACCTTCTTTCTCTCCTCTTTTTTTTTTTTTTAAATTAATGTATTTATTTATTATGTATACAATGCTCTGCCTGCATGTACACCCACAGGCCAGAAGAGGGCACCAGATCTCATTATAGATGGTTATGAGCCATCATGTAGTTGCTTGGTGTTGAACTCAGGACCTTTGGAAAAGCAGCCAGTGTTCTTAACCTCTGAGCCATCTCTCCAATGCTCTCTCCTCCTCTTAATCCATGCCTTACCCTACTTCACTCTCCTAAACCCTGAAGTCCACTCTGCCCCCCACCAAGTAATCCTACCCCCACCCTCTACTTTCTTTCCCAAAACACTTTTTCAACATGTATGTAATAGGCCTACCACTTAAGTTTATTGCTATGATTTCGTCCGCTTTACTGGAAGATTGGTGCTACCATGGCTGAGATCGCCCTTGGCTTCATGCTCTTAAGGGCAGCGATAGCATGGTGTAGACACCTAATTAATATTTATTAGGTATGCTGGCAGACACAATTTAAGAGGCTGTATAAGAAGGCTCAGCTGGGTGGTAGTGGCGCACGCCTTTAATCCCAGCACTGGGGCGACAGAGGCAGGCAGATCTCTGTGAGTTCGAGGCCAGCCTGGTCTACAAAGCAAGTCCAGGACAGCCAAGGCTAACACAGAGAAACCCTGTCTCCAAAAACAATAACAAAACCAAGAAAGCTCTATATTGGCTCACAGTTTCAGAGAGATTGGCTCATGTTTGCTTGGACCTATGGGCCTGGGCAGGATCGTGGTGATGAGCATGTGCTTCCCAATGGACCAGTAAGCAGTCAGGGATAAGATACCCTCAAGGACCTCCCCTACCCCAAGACCTATTAGTTCTAGCTAAGGCGGGCTTAAAAAGAAGAAGAAGAAGAAGAAGAAGAAGAAGAAGAAGAAGAAGAAGAAGAAGAAGAAGAAGAGGAGGAGGAGGAGGAGGAGGAGGAGGAGGAGGAGGAGGAGGAGAAGAAGAAGAAGAAGAAGAAGAAGAAGAAGAAGAAGAAGAAGAAGAAGAAGAAGAAGAAAACCTTTCAAAGTAGCGCCACCTTCTGGGGACCACTAAGCATTCAACAAATGAACCTGTGGGGTTTACAGATAATTCCCATCACTATACATAATACCAGGCAGGGCAGACAGTCGGTGCTCAGGAAGTCCCTCCTGTCAGTGGCTCCTCCATAGGGCTGCTCCGGTCCTCTGCTTCCGTCTTTGAGTCTGGGAGGGACGTATGAGCCGGCTGAAAGTGGCACAGATCTGTGTCACTGCAGGCTTTGTGACTTCACACTGACCAAACATTGTGATTTAGTCATGGCTAGCCCACTCCCTTCCGCCCTCCTAAGAGGGATGGATGGAGGAAGGCCCCTCCCTGGCTCTGGCCTTCCCAGATGCACAGCATGGCTTCAGTTCCAGGCCAGACTCTTGCCACCTCCCTGCTCTGGCAGCGAATGACACTCCTTGGCCAGCGTTTCTTTCATGCCTTGTCCTACTGTGTTTCTTACCGTGAGGGGAAGCAGGCCCTCAGTCCGAGCCTGGTTGACCCCAATTTCATCATTGACTTCCCTCTCAGTGTCGCTGTTAGCACAGCGAGAACTCTGCTCAAGTTGACTGAGCTAAAGCAGCCCCTGCTGCCTGCTGCCGGCAGGTGTGTGTGTGGTCCACGCCCTGGCCTTCCCCCCCCCCCCCGCTGAGTTACCTGGCTTCACAACAGTGGCGGAGTGGGGGGGAGGAGGGGGGATTTAAACAACGTGTCTGCCTTTTGGCTGCTTCGACCAGCATTCCTTCTCTTGCTAGCGCCCTCCATTGGGAGCCCATGAAGACAACTCATGCTATGTTTGGGTTCTATTAAACAGACACCCCCAAACAGCACAGACTCTCTTCTGGGTACTATTCTAACCGGCTACGCACAGACGTTAATATTACTTATCTTTCCCGACAGAAACAACTCAAGGGACATAAAGATGTATCACGGCCTGTGATTTCCGAGGGTTCAGCCCATGGTCTCTGGGCCTGTGCCCTTCGACAGCAGCGGGTGGCGGGAGGTAGCTAAGCCAGTCACATCGCCTTGTGACGTAAGGGAAGAGGGGATGATGTACTCCCAAGGCCCTGCCCCCTATGGCCAACTGCCTCGCGTTTCCTGAGGGTCCCGCCCCGCCCCCCTCCGGTACCCCAGGATGGTTCCACCAGGTGCAGGTGAGCAAATGAGCCTGTAGGGTCGTTTCCTGTTGGTACTGTCACAGCGGGTGGACAAGGAAAGCAAAGCACAGAGAACTAACTTGCCTGGGTGACTTTAAGGTAACTTACCTTGAGGGTACTGAGCTAATGAGTGAAAACCCAATTACAGATCCCAGCTCAGAGCCTAACCCGCCTCTCTGAGGCTCTGGGCTAGAGCTAGTCATTTACTTTGCTCATTCATCCCCCCCCCCCCCCCTGTAAACACATGCCTTGGCACAAGTGTGGCTGTCAGTGGAAAACTTTCATGAGTTGGGGAATCCCTGACTCCCCGACTTCATAGTGGATGCCACGACCAAACTCAGGGACTTGGTGATTCCAAACCATGGCGTCTTTCTTTAAAGGGTCTTTTTCATTGTTTGCTGTGAGACAAGGTCTCATTTAGCTGGGCCTGGCCTTGAACGTGTTAAGGAGCTGAGGACAGACCTGAACTCTTGAAATTTCTACTTCTGCTTCAAGTGCTGGGACTGCAGATGTGCGTCTCGAATGCCCGGCTTTCTTTCAAGAGTTGGTCAAGCAGCGGCATTATTGGTGGTCTGGTTTTTCTGTTTTTTGTTTTTGTTTTTGTTTTCTATTAAGGTTGGATTAATTCAGTGGGCCCTTAACCTGTGGGTCGCAACCCTCACAGGGGTCATGTATCAGATATTTTGCATATCAGATATTCATGTTATAGTTCATAGCAGTAGCAAAATTAGTTACGAAGTAGCAACAAAAATAATTTTATTTTTGGGATCACCACAGCACAAGGAACTGTATTAAAGGGTGAGAGCATCAGGACAGTTGAGAGACACTGGCTTAATTGCTTTTAAGATTAATTCTAATTTTAAAAAATGTTTATTAATTTTATTTTATGTATGAGTGCTTTGCCTGCATGAGCGTATGCATACCAAGAGCATACTGGGTGCCCGTGGACGTCAGAAGGCATCAGAATCACTGGTACTGTAGTCAAAAGTGGTTGTGAGCCCAGCATGGTGGCTCATACCTTTAATCCCAGCACTCAGGAGGCAGAGGCAGGCGGGTCGCTGTGAGTTCGAGGCCAGCCTGGTCTACAAAGTGAGTCCAGGTCAGCCAGGGCTGTTACACAGAGAAACCCTGTCTCAAAAAAACAAGCAAGCAAACAAGCAAACAAACAAAAACAAACAAACAAACAAAAAAAAAAAAAAAGAAAGAAAGAAAGAAAGAAAGAAAAAAGGTGGTTGTGAGCCATCATGTGGGTGCCTCCAGAGGCCAGAAGAGGGTGTTGGATCCCATGGGATTGGCACTATGGATGCTTACAAGCTGCCCTGTAGGCGCTAGGAGCTCAACTCAGGCCATAACCACTAAGCCATCTATTTCAATTTTAAATGGAGCCTATGGTGTCATAGGGGTCACCCACACTCAGCAGAGATCTTCACAGGAGGTTTGGGGAATTCCCTACTTTAGTGTGGCCAGCACATTAGTGCTTTTAGATGAAGCATAACTGCTGGGTTTTACAGCTCTGGAACAAAAGCCATTTATTTGCAGGGCTTCCTGGGCCTCAGCCAGATCTTCTAGAGAGTTCCAGAGCTCCTCCTTATGAAGCTGTCCCTTGTTATTCTGTTCCACAAAATGTAGCCACCTCACCAGCCTGGCACTCTAACCCCCAGCTCCTCAAGACAACATAGCAACATGTGCCCCCACATTTATGCACATTATGAGGAGGCCGCAGGAGGAAGAGGGCAGAGAAATAATGGGGTTCATCTCACGTGTTTGCTTTTCTTCAAAGTCACAGCCCAGCACTGCCTGCTGCTCAGGGTCTGCAAGCAGCTGCCTCGTATATCTGTGTAGCCTTGCAGTTGCTTTTGGCAGGAGGGCGAGGCTCATATCAGTTATTCTGGCAAGGCTGGAAGCGAGGGTTCTCCAATATTTCTTAAATGAGATGTTATTTGAAATATAAATGCTGATATTTATTTGCCTGTGTCATATGTTTTAAATTCTGGCAAAAAATATGATTAACTAACAGATGGATAAAATGTGAGATTTAACCCTTTCCCTGCCACTCGAGTGACATTTAATAAAGGAACTCTTCATTAAAATGGGCAGTGCCGTTTATTGCTTATACAAAGCAACTTAAAAATCAACCTTGGGCTGTTGGTCTTAGCTCTGGCTATGCTACCAAGCAGTGGTGTCAGCACAGACTTCCAACCTCAGTTTCCCCATCTGTAACATAAGTGGAGTGGGCTCTGTTCTCAGGTCCTTCCTAGCTCTGACGCCCATGACTGTGACATCAAATGCTGGCATGACATTTGCTCTCCTGTAACAGCAAACTGTCTTCAGGGGATGAAACACAGACATTCTGAATAAGCTAACTGCCCAAGTCACTGGAACAGGTAGAAAACAGAGATCTTGGGAAAGAAAAGCTGACTTTTATTAATTCGTAGTTTGGTATAAAAATGTTTGATCTGGGGCTGGATAGATGGCTCAGAGGTTAAGAGCACCAACTGCTCTTCCAGAGGTCCTGAGTTCAATTCCCAGCAACCACATGGTGGCTCACAACCATCTATAATGTGATCTGATGTGCACTGTATATATAATAAATAAACAAGTCTTTACAAAATAAAATAAAAAGTGTTTTTTAAAAGTTTGATCCATATAATTCCCATGGTGCAATTCTCAGCTGGAAAAACTGAGTCAGAGCCTCAAAAGTCACACAGTGCCCAGGCCTCCCCAGTTTGCTGTTTTTTCTGCTAACCCTGCCAGGAGCCATCTGCCCGCACACCGGGGTGACTACCAAGGACTGTGAAGAGACCTACCTTTTGTTTTTAGTGTAAAATCCAACTTGATTTTGTTTTGAGAACATCCAATTATGGGTCTTTCACAGGTCAGGGCATCTGAGGTCACACGAAATTCCCCCCAAGGAAACCTTCACAGCTAATAAGTGAAGCTAGAACTTTTGATTAGGGCGTGTTAATTTCACAGAGTGGGGGGCGGTCCTCACTCTGCTGTTTGTGTACGTCCGTGTAGCTACTGTATTTGATCACACCCGCTGTTCCTTGCTTTTCTTTCTTGTCTCCCTCCCCCTTTCCTAGCCCACAGCTCTAAGAGTCCTTTTTTTTTTACTGAATTACAGTATTTTTAATATTTTGTTAGACTTTTAAAATCAAAATAATGAACTTTAATATTACATTTTCATACATGTACATGAGCTACTTTGATTGTCTATATTCAGCCCCCATTATTTTCTCTCA
Organism: Acomys russatus; assembly: GCF_903995435.1. Lineage (NCBI taxonomy): Eukaryota > Metazoa > Chordata > Mammalia > Rodentia > Muridae > Acomys > Acomys russatus. The sequence goes on along the minus strand of NC_067155.1, from coordinate 2,932,468 downwards.
AGGTTTTGTCTTTTAAAAAAAATCTTATTTTATTAATTTATTCATATTACATCTCAATGGTTATCCCATCCCTTGTATCCTCCCATTCCTCCCTCCCTCCCTCCCATTTTCTCCTTACTCCCCTCCCCTATGACTGTGACTGAGGGGGACCTCCTCCCCCTGTATATGCTCAGAGGGTATCAAGTCTCTTCTTGTTTTTTTTTTTTTTTTTTTTTTAACTTTTATGTTTCCCTGCCATTCTATACAGGAGATTAACCTCCCCCAAAAAACCCAAACAACAACAAAACAACAACAACAACAACGAAAAACCGAAACAAAACAATCTGCTGCTTCTCTTTGTGAGACTGGTTTGTTTCACTTAACGCAGTGGCACTCAGGTCACTCCGTTTCTGAGCAAGCACCCGATTATCGTTCCTCTTTGTCTGAACAGCACTCTGCTGTAGTTAGCCCTTTCTCTGTCCGTTGGTCGTCTGTTGATGGGCGTTGACATTCATGGGTCTGTGGGGATCTTTATGGTAAGCAAATCTGCCGTTGGTTCTTTTGGTTGTGTTCCCTGGAGAGTCTTAGCTTGATCCTGTGTGAGCTCTGTCTTTAAGGTTTTGAAGTGCCTCTGCGCCGATTTCCACATTGGACGTGCTAATTCACATTCCTGCCATTTACAAGGGAATCTCTAGATGTCCCCCAGGGTGCATGTCTTCTCCTTTAGGTGAGACCGAGGAGCAGAAATAATTGACCCACACAGAAGGGTGCTATGGGTGCTGAGAGCATACGTTGGCGCATGTGCTTGCAAGACCTACTTTTTTTTTTTTTTTTTAAATCTTCTGAAGGTGAACATGTGACCTCGGATTTCTCTTCCTATAGAGCAACTCAACAGAAGCGTCTGCACGCGCACCAGGTTGTTTACAACAGTAAACCTAAAAGAGAGGCAGGCGAGACGGCTCAGCGGTTAACAACACTGGCTGCTCTTCCTGAGGACCTGCGCATGATTCCCAGCACCCACATGGTGGCTCCCAGTCGTCTGTAACTCTAGTTCTAGGGGGTGTCTGGCGCCCTCCTCTGGCTTCCAAGGGTACTGCACGCACTTGGTACATGTACAGACGTGCAAGCAAAATATATACAGTAAGATAAAAGTAAATAAATCTTTAAAAAGAAAGTATTAAAAAAATCCCAAAAGATCCCCATGAAAAAATTAGATACATAAATTGCAGGGTATTCTTATAAGGGATTATTAAGTGACAAGAAAAATGAATGAACTAGTTTTTGTCTTACACTTTGAGTGACTCTTTTTGAGAACTTCCCATATGTCGATAATGTGTTCTGATCAACCCTGTCACGCCTTTCCCTTCTTTTGAAAGAAGAAATCTAGGCTGTGCAGCATTCACTGTGAAACTGCATTTATATAATACACCCCAACTAAGAAAAACTTGAACTGTGTTGTTAGTAGCTACTTTTAGGAGACAGGGTGAAGGCACGATTTGCAGAGGGCACAGAGACGATGCCATTTTATTTCTTTGTTTCAATAATAGTCACTTGAATGTCCTTACTTTGGGAAAACGAATTTAGGATGCACATTTGCCTGTATGGTAAGGAAACAAACAGACAGACGGACAGATAGACAGACAGACAGACAGACAGACAAAAAAACAAGTGGGCTGACTCGTGGTTAAGATAGGGGCTGGAGAGATGGCTCAGTGGTTAAGAGCACTGCCTGTTCTTCCAAAGGACCCGGGTTCGGTTCCCAGCACCCACATGGCAGCTCACAACTGTCTGTAGCTCCAAGATCTGACACCCTCACGCCGACGCACATAAATTAAAATTAAACAAAACTGATCTTGTGGAGGACAGGAATTTAGTTCCTGGTACCCACAGGGCAGCTCATTAGCATCTCCAACTCCACTTCCTGGTGATGTCACACCCTCTCCTAGCCTCTAAGGGCCACAGGTGCGCAAGGGTTGTATACACACATATGTACACTGTTTTAGTTAGGTTTTCTATTGCTATGATGAAAATCACGATCCAAAACAACTTGGGGGAAGAAAGGGGTGCACTTACTCACTGTTCATCATCAAAGGAAGTCAGGACAGGAACTCAAGCAGGGCAGGAACCTGGAGGCAGGAGCTGATGCAGAAGCCACGGAGGGGTGCTGCTTCCTGGCTTGCTCTCTCTAGCTTGCACAGCCTGCTTTCTTAGAGAACCCAGGACCTCCACCAGCCCAGGGATGGTGCCAACCACATCCCCCCAGGCTGGGCCTTCTTC